>NC_090205.1:3680000-4280000 GCF_033026475.1 Channa argus
GCATTTAATTTTGATGTGATTTCTTTTTTTTAAGTTTTATATCTGGTTCCTCAGAATAGTTTAAGTCTTCCTCATTTCTTTTTAAAAAACTGCCGATTTAGTATTATTTGTGGTTCATGTTGATCCTTGGAGAACAGATCTCTGCAGGTGGCAGCAGCACGGTGTGACCTCCCCTTGTGTTGTTTCCAATGATCTGACTGACACATGCACGGGATAGCCCGCTAAGCTTAGCCTGAACGTGAGTGATGCACAGGACGCGTGTGTGCCATAAAGCTGGTGACATTTACAAAATGAGACACAGGGTGATTGATACGCTATAAAGATGAGAGGGAGTACGGCCTGCAAATCACCTTTTACTGCAGCAATACACACACGGGGGGAAAAACACAGTATGCACTATAGCGTACCCTATCTTTTTTAAGCTGTTGTAAATTCCCTCTGGTTACGCTGATGTAGAATGCAGCAAATGCTTTACAATGTCTATTTTTTTTTTTTACCACACTGTCCTACAGGGTCATTTATAGCATCAACAAAGCATCCTGGTTACTGTGGCAGCACCTCCCACCTGTGAGGTCAGGTAAAGGTCAGCAGTTGTTGTGATCATGATCTGCTTATTGCTGTGGGATTAACTGTGGGTCACACGTTTCCTTTTTACAGTGCCCCCCCCCCCTTTAGCTTTAGTTACATTTCAAATACAAATGTTGATACAAAATATTATCTGATGATTATAGGGCGGTCAAAAATCACTTTTGAGCATTCAAATTAACACGAAATTCATTCGACTGCAACTCACATAGCAATGAGTTAAACAACTGCTTTTTGCAGAGTCGGCAAACAGCTGTAACTTTATTGATAATTGTGACATCTGCGGTGTAGAACTCAAAATGCTGCCACACACACTGCTTATGAGATGCTTCGGTGTTGTTATCGTCCGATCAGGACAGCTTTGCTCACTAGCGTCCCCCAATTTGTCGTGAGTATTAATGAATTAATTGTAATAGACATAAATGGTGGGTTGAAGCAGTTTTTTGGTCTGATGCTTTTTTCAGGTTTATTTCTAAACTACTCGTATCCTATAACATTGCATAGTGGCAATAACAGTCTATCAAAGCACTGTGATTTCAAGAATAAAACACTGCTATAACCACTGATGAAATGCCAAGAGAGCTGGGAATAAGCTCACGATGTACAGAAATCCATTAACAAGGAGAAAATATTAGAGAAGATTTATGTGGTTGTCTTGTAGCAATATTTTGCACCTGATTTAATCCAAGTAAACACGATGGATGGTTGTAATCCCACTGCGCACCAGCGCATGTGGCTGCTTCTTTCAGGAGAGGAGAACAAAACAAAACAAAAAAAACACTTCAGTCAATCAATCATATTAATGTATGAATCAGCAGGGAGCACAGTAACACCAAGAACACGCAGAGCACCTCTTTACATTTGCCCCTTTCTGAGCACATGGCACTAAGACAGAGAGGGAGGGACCCCAAGTTCAGTTAGGAAAACCTTTGGAGAGCTGCCTGACGTATTGTTAGACCGACAGCTTTCAATGATCCCGTTTAAAAATAGACCGTCAGTCCGTGGGTTTTTGCTCGAGCTGTCTGCACAACACGCCAATGAATAAAAGTACTACATATCGGGTCACACTGAGTACTGCTAATATCTAAAATAAGTGATTTAATGAAGGCTGTGTCATTCGTGACATGGCCACGGACAAAATGCTTTATCATGTAAAATAACGTGATTGTAACGCAACTTTGATTAGAAATGTAGTAAAAGTCAAAATAGCCATAAGTAAACCTACTTTGTGTACTTAAGTGAAGTAAAAAAGTACTTGTACTTTGTTAGTTTCGACCCCTGCATACAGTACATTTTTGGCATTGGAACAGAGAATTACGGTTTGAATATTTGAACATTCAAAATTCAAATAAAAAGTCACATTCCTTGATAATAATATATTACAACAGACACACAAAGTGGTTTAGAAATCTTTGTCCTCATTATTTATTATACATGTCTTTAATCCTATTTTTCATCTGTGAGAGTGTGTCTGCAGTTTACAGCACAAATATGAAATAAGTTTATAACATTTCCTTGTTTTTTTATTGCTACTAACTAAAGGGTCAATTAGTTTATAGAAAAACTGATATGTTGGTGATTATGTACAATGAATAGTCAGAAATCAGGTTTTTAAAGGTCTTCTCTCCTATAAGTTAAACTTAAAAAAGACCTGAACATTTTAGATTTCTGCAGAAACTTTGAGGCTCATACATTGACTGATACATTCATGTTACCATCAGCATCACATTCAATAATGTTTGAAATGGTTTGTTTTTTAGTTAGAAACTGATTTAATGCCCAGAGAAAACAGTTTGCTTCTGCAGTACTGGTAGCATTCGGTACTATTTTAGAGCATGTACTCAAACTTACAGTAATAATTTGTTCAGTTCAGGAAAAGTAATCCACCAACATCACAAATGAATGGTTTGGCCTTTGCGTGTCTAGTTGTATTAAAAGATTACAGCTGGAAATATTGTGAGAGAGCAAAGCAGTGATCAATGATCAGCAATTGTATTTGATAAATGCATGGCTCAGACAAGAAATTACAGGAGGTTGGACCTTGAGAAATCTATTTTATGTAATAACTACGAGATAATGAGATAATAAATCATATTCCCATTAAAGAGGTCATAGGTCAACATCTTGATGTGTGATTAATACACATTTGGGTAACTTTTTCCAACCTGGCCTTCATAATTCACTGACACAAATCCATGTAAAGCTGGCACTGAAGTAGAAAGAGAAATGATTTCAAACCATGTGAGGCAAATGCTGCAATGAAATCATGGCTTCGGATTTCTATTAATAATCAAAGTACTGGGGGACATGTAATCTGGCTCACAGTCAAGGGAAAATGTAAAATCTTAGGACGTGAAAAGAATAGAGGACACATGTTGGCACAGATGGGGCAAACCCTGCTTCTCTACCCTCACTTTTTTCTCTTCCTGTCCACGTTTCTTGTCTTTCTTTCTCCCCCTCCACCTCTTCCTGTTATTTTAGTGAGGCTGGCTGAAGAGCAGGACTCATCAGAACAGCCCACGTGCAGCTGACTTCTATTCAGAGCTCTAATGGTTTATGCTGTGTGCAGCTGAGCCCCATACAAAGCCAGAATAACTCCAAGTACAGTTGGTTTCTTTGAAGACACCCAGTTCCGCCACTTGAGCCGTCTGTGCTTTAAACCAGACCCCTTCACCCATCAAGCTTTCCCCCCTTCTGCCCTCCTTTCCCTCCTCTCTCTCCTAACAGATTTCACATCTTACTACTTTGCAGTATTGCAAACCTGATAAATTTGGGAGATTGCAGCAGATGAGAGTCTTATTAAGAAAAAGTACCTCTTTGCTCAACATGTGCTCAGCACAAACACATTTTCTTTGTGAGGATACTTACTGGCATAATGCAGCTTCTAGCCTCTTAGGTTTGGGCATTTTCTGGGTATTAAACTGTTTATTTCGAAATTCCAAAGGTGTGAGTTTCACACTGTCGTAAAACCCAGAGGGTTGATTCTGCTAGACTCGTATGCACTGAAACAAAAGATGATTCATTACTGGCACTATTACTTTTAGTCTGAGGCTTTAATTAGTTAATTATTCAGAGCATTATTCAGTCTGTGTTGATTTGCAACATTTATTTTTCTCTTTATTTTCATACATCATTTATTCAGCCAAAACTCCACAATTGCTTTTAACAGGGCTTGATTTTTATTTATTTATTTGAATTTCCTGATTGTGTTTAGCACTGGTAAGAACATTTAACTACAACCCCAATTCCAAACATTTCATAGAAAATATTAGCTAATTTCGAATGGAAAGATGGGCAGAGGTTTACTAATCTGTGACAAACTGCGCCAAAACATTTGTACATTTTAGAAAACAGTTCCTCAATGTAAAATTGCGAAGACTTTGAAGATTCCACCACCTGCAGTATATATCATCTAAAGATTAGGATAATCAGGAGGAATCTTTTTTTAAGAAAAAAAAAGGGAGAAAGCCGACGGTCAAACTGGATGCATGTGATCTTAGGGGCCTCAGGCAGCACTGCCTTAAAACTGGCCTGATTCTCTACTGGACATCACTGCATGGTCTCAGGAACACATGCAGAAACCACAGAACACAGGTCACTGTTCAATCCACAAATGTAAGTTAAAGCTGTATCATGCAAAGAAGAAGCCATATGTGAACGGAAGCCAGAAACGCTGCTGTGTTCTATGGCCCAGAACTCATTAAAAATGGTCTGAGGCACAATTTTAAATGACTTAAATCATGGAGATCTTGTTAACAGCACACAGTTTAAAAGCCTGCATCTCTGATGGTGTGGAGGTGCATTAGTACCTATGATGTGAGCAGCTTACACATCTGGAAAGACACCGTCAATGCTGAAAAGGACATAGAGGTTTTAGAGCAACATATGCTCCCATCCAGACAACGTCTCTTTCAGGGAAGACCCTGCATATTTCAGCAAGACAATGCTAAACCACATGCTGCATCCATCACAACAGCATGACTTCGCAGGAGAAGAGTCTGGGTGCTGAATTGGCCTGACTGCAGTCCAGACCTTTCACCCATAGAAACCATTTGGTGCATCATAAAACAAAAAATCCGGCAACAAAGGCCCAGAACTGTTGAGCAGCTAGAATCCTGCACCAGACAAGAATGGGACAGCACACCTGTCCTAAAACTCCAGCAACTGGTCTCCTCCAACATCCCAGAGGTTTACAGACAGTTGTTAAAAGAAGAGGGGATGCTACACCATGGTAAACATCACCCTCTTCCAACGTTTTTGAGATATGTTGTTGCCATCTATGTCAAAATGAGCTAGTATTTTCCATGAAATAGTAAAATTTCATCTGATATGTTTATGTTCTATTGTGAATAAAATATGGGTTGATTAGATTTGTTAATCATTGCATTCTGTTATATTTACATTTTAGACATGGTCCCAACATTTTTGGAATTGGGGTTGTATTTACAGGCTGTACAATAGTTGAACTGGGGTTGGTGAGGAGAGGGGTGCACAGGTTTATTATCTTTATGATGTAGTTTGTAAAAGTGAAAAAATTGTCTAGAACAACAACTGTTTTTTTTTTTTTTTTTTTTTCTAATCTTGGTAATGTAAAGCGAAGGTTGGTCAGAAGATGGGTAAAATCTATATGATGCCGCTCGAATAATCTAAAAGTCGGTGTGCTGTATATGAAGAAGCAGTCTGACAGAACAAATTCGCTTCTATTTTAATCGATGCACAGGCTGCAGTACAGCTTGAGGTTTTGGTTACACATGTATAGCACAAAAAAAAAACACAAGTGTATTTTTAAACGTACCGTCTGCTTTTTTCTTCCATCGCATACACATAACTACTGTGTATCTGGCTCTGAACGTTACCACAGCACACTTGACGTGTACACAGTTTTGTGCCTGCACTAAAGCTAGTACTACGTCTCAGTGTGCACTATTCAATTCAATTCAGCTTTATTTATGTAGCGCCAATTCACAACAAAGTCATGTCAAGGCACTTTACAGAATAAAGTCAAGAGTATAAAGATGTGTAGAGAAAACCCAACTATTCCCCCTTGAACAAGACCTAGGCAACAGTGGAGAGGAAAACTCCCTTTAACGGAAGAAACCTCCGGCAGAACCAGGCTCAGGGTGGACGGCCATCTGCCTTGACCAGCTGGGGTGAGTGGAAAGTGAAGAGAGAAAAGAAAAGAAGAACAAAACATCGGGCAGGTTGGTAGGACCAGTAGCTGCACACTGGAAAACACACAGCAAGAAGGGACAGACAGAGGGAGACAGAGAAGGACAAAGACAACTACGGGAGAAAACAGAGTTAATGTCATACAGTGGTGACAATTGTGGGGTGAGAAGAGAGGAGAGAGTGACAGGAGGGGGGTGGGTCCCCCAGCAGTCTAAGCCCATAGCAGCATAACTATAACTAACTATAAGGTTTATTAAAGAGGAAGGTTTTAAGTATAGACTTAAAAGTAGTGAGGGTGTCTGCTTCACGAAACTGGGGGCTGGTTCCACAGGAGAGGAGCTTGATAGCTAAAGGCTCTACCTCCCATTCTACCTTTGGAAATTATGCGAACCACAAGTAGGCCTGCATTCTGAGAGGGAAGTGGACTACTGTGATGATATGGTGCTATGAGGTCTTCTATATATGATGGAGCCTGACCATTCAGAGCTTTATATGTAAGAAGCAGGGTTTTAAATTCTATTCTAGATTTAATGGGACTAGAATATATGGTTTAACTAGCCATTGAATGATGAAACGAACAAACATTTTATTAACACTTTCATCTGTAAATATGTCAATAAATACATTTTTAACATGGGTAAATGTTGAAGATTCCTTTTATAACTTCCCACAGACCAAGTAAAATCTTCAGTTATCATGTATTGGGTGACCACCATTCTAAAACGTTGAGAGTTTCAGTTTACTAAGCACACAGTGCAAAACTTTATCATATTTGAGAAGCAAAGAGCAGCAAATACATTTTGTTTTGCTAAAAATTTAAAGTCAACAAAGCTACCAATTATTTTCAGTCTAGTAAATATGTTTTGGCCTAGAGTTATGTGCCACAACTATATCAGGTCCACCTTTGCCACCAAAGTACATTTAAGTCTGTGCCTTATAATGAACAAGCTCTTTGACTTTTAACAGGCCAAAAAAGGCCCTTAGCCAGGAAAACTGGTTCCAGAGCGGCATCAATACTTTGCTGTTGTAGAGCCAAGAACCAGCTGCATCATGGGCTGGAACAGGGATTATTGTGTCCCACAAGGTCAAATGAACTGTGTGGCCTCCATTTAAAAAAAAAAAAAAAAAAAAAAAAAAGCCAGTGTTAGTGTAGTTCCTAACCAATCCAAAAAAGAAAAAAAGTCTATGTTGTAGTTGGAGCTGGCTGGAATATTGATTATAAAGGTATATTGATACCTTTTCAGTGGAGATGCAGAATGAGACAGTATCAGTTTATCTATCATGAGTTTAGCAAACTGTGAGTTTTCACTAAACCAAATCGTAAGTCGCCTTAATTCTTACACCCCTAGTGACCCATCCATCCAATTTCTTTTGTAACTGCTTATAGTCTTCAGCGTTTCGGGGGGCTGGGGCCTATTGCCGTGGGAGACTGGGTGAACCCTGGACAGGCCTCCAGGCCAATCCAGAGAGACATACACAGACAGAGAAACTCACACCTACAGGCAATTAAGAGTCCACAAATAACCTAATATACATGTCTCTGGACTGTGGGAGGAAACCAGAGTACGTGGAGAAAACCCATGCAAACACGGGGGGGGAACATGGAAACTCCGCACAGAAAGCCGCAGATGTGAACCCATGACCTTCTAGCTGTGCTAAACACTCCACCACCGTGCTGCCTACTGCTAGTAATATCTACTGCTTCTGGATAAAATTCAAATGCTTGTTATAATTAAGTGAGTAGCCAAACTCAAAAGCTTCATAAATCATAGAAAACTGCAAATAAAATGTTGCTCATGGAAAGGAAATGATTAGTTTTACCTCTAATCACAAATGGTGCAGTGCTTCGTTTGAGACAGCCGCTGAATTTTAGTAAGACACGACAATGCTCTGGCACTGCAGCTGACTGTTGCTGTTTTTGATGAAGTGTCACCTGTTTGATTTATGTCCAAGTGTTTCTCCTAGAATACACTCTCGCTGTCTTTTCCAGTAAATGGAATAATCATTCAGCTCTGCTAACACTGCTTGGTTGGAATCTCTGATTCCCCAAAATGACAAACTTTTTAGCCATGTAAAAGGTTAAGTGTTCTGTTTTTTTTTTTATTGAAATGGGATGTAATTAATTTCTGACAAAGGAGCATTTGCACTAGCTGAATGTGCATTAAATACTATATTGACGGGAAATAAAAATCTTTGTTTAACTGTTTGATATTTCAAAATAAGGGGATGCAAACTTTTGCAACCAACACTATTACAAAATAACATACCTACTGGTCCACATGTCATGCCTAAGTCCTCCTGTTCCTCCTCGTCGTTTTAGCTGTTTACTATCATGAAGCATGTAATAGAAATAGCATATTTTTGCCCATCACACGTCATTTTGCCTGCGTTTTCTCCATCCTGTATTCATTTGTCCCAGCTCCTCCAGGGCCTCTTGTTCATTATTGTACAGAGCACAGCCTCGAGCAAGGCCTGACATTTGTGCTGTGAATGTGGAGGAGACTGAGATTAAGTGACTGGACTAGAGCACAGAGGGTGATAACACACCAGAGGAGGACTTGACTGCATTACTAATGAGAGCTCTTTGACCCAGTGTACCTGCTCCAACAAAGTTTAGGCTGAAACATTTTCCTGCTGGAGTTTCAGTTGGATTTCACATAGATTTTTACATTTGGCTCTAAGTGCTGACGTCCAGAAATGGACAAATTCATTCTTTGTAGCTGGTGTTATCTTTCAGGTGGAGAGGTAGATTTCCCCAAAGAGCCTGGCTCTTCACAGTCCAGAGGCTTTAGAAAAAGCTCAAAGAAAGCCGTCGTCTTTGTCCTTTTTTTTTCCTTTTCACTCACTGTGTGTGTGCCTACATTTCAAATCCTATAGAGTGGACTGACCATTGCGTGGAAAAACCTCATAATGCTCTATTTCAATCAACTATTTTAAAGTCTTGTTTATTTCCTTATGGCAAGAGGAGGCTTAAACATTTATACATAAATTCAAATAAAAGAACTGGTCTCGAGCCCTCTGTCACTTTGCTACTTTAACCAGACTGAATAAGCTTTTTTTGCACTAAATCTGTTACCTGCACTGATGTACACTTCACTGGTTTGCACTCCATCTGCATTGTGCCTTGCGCTACTTGTTTACTAGTATTACTCTTCAGTGCCCTTATTGTATAGCTGTATTTTATATTTTTATATTTATATTTGATCTAGATTTTTGGCTCCACTGTTAGTATTATCTGTACGCACCATGGATCCGAGAGAAACACAGTTTCACTTCCCTGTATGTATGTATGTATGTATGTATGTATGTATGTATGTGCGGTACATGTGGAAGAACTGACAATAAAACTTGACTTGACTTGAATCTAGTGGAGGCAAATATGGCTCTGTCATCATTTGCATTAAATGTCTAACTGAATGGATTTCGGTGTTATACATATTGTAGGAAGTGACTCACCTTTTTGGAAATGTCCACTCTGCATTTAGAAGACTAGATGTCTCTTATATGTCATTATCCTGCAGCTGAGAAACCACTTTTCCATACAAAACTGTTCACTCCATGCGTATACTCACCCTAGACCATCCATACCACGCCTGAGCATGTTTGACCCCAAAGGTTCTGTTAGTTTGACTAGTGTGATTGCTTTGTTCCATGCACTGTGCTGCTTGTAGACGTAGGCTTTTAGTGTGCTTCGTTTTCTCAAGTAAAATCCAATCTCCTCTCTGCAGGAAAGTAGTTTCCAGCCAACTTGACTTTTTTTTTGTGTTCTGACTATATGTTGGAACTACAGTAATTTCTCCTTAGGTCAACTCCAGGTAGCCAGAGGTTAATTTGGTGTCCCGGAAAAGTTATGTTGTATCAGATGTATTTTACGTACCAGAGTCCTCCCAGCTTTCTTTGGCTCATGCTTATTTGGACTTTTAGTCTCACTAACTATTCTCTCTAAAAACATTTCTTTGCCACTTTATTTATTTTTATTTATACAGGTTGGGCTCATTGAGACACAAGGTGTCATTTTCAAGGATGACCTGTCTCAGCAAAAACATTGCAATCAATAAGTCCATACAGATACATTACATATGCATACATTTCTGTGATATCGAAAGGGCATATATATAAAACATCCTTAAAGATAAAAATGACAAACAAATCATTACACATGTAGTCTCCAGTCCTTTCAGTGAACATTTGAATTGCCAATGTGAGACCAAACTGGCCAGTTTCAGATCCTGATGAAGCTTTTTCCAGGCAATGGGGCCGGAGTATGAGAGAAGGAACTGAAGGAACGATGAAAGTAATATAAGCACTGGACCAAAGGCCGTGATGATAATGTTTGCGAGTCATGTAACATGACAAATATGATGGTACCAGGTGAAGAATGGGTTTATAAATGAATTGAACTTTACCATGATGGCTAACAGTAGATTGTTCTGAAGAATGTGTCTGCCCACTAAACCGGTGACCCAGTGGCCTGTGTTTGTTTCTGTGTGTTGGTGCTGGAGAGCACAGCAAACACTGCAAACCCCTCGGTCAAAGCGACAGTTTACTCAGCACCACTGCTCATAGTGTTTATTTCTGTGTTTGATCTATGTTTATATCGCATGTGTGTTGAAGTGTCTGTGTTTGCGTGTGTGTCTGCCGCATATTTGGGCACGGTGCTGTTCTACCTCACCCTTCTGACGCTAAGCAGCTTTAGCTTGATCACCATCTGTTCAGCCAGCCTGTGTTTGTGCACAAAGGCTGCCTCGCACTCCTCACCCACTCAGGCACACACACATGTGAACAGCACAGCTTGTGTTCAAACCCCAGCCAGTCAGTCTGCTGCAGCCAGAGGTGCTGTTTTGTTTAGCTGTGAAATGGGAGCATTCACATTACCACTTATGTTGTAATTTTCCGAGATGGGTAATTCAGTGCAGGTACTGTGTGTGTGTGTGTGTGTGTGTGTGTGTGTGTGTGTGTGTGTGTGTGTGTGTGTGTGTGTGTGTGTGTGTGTGTGTGTGTGTGTGTGTGTGTGTGTGTGTGTGTGTGTGTGTGTGTGTGTGTGTGTGTGTGTGTGTGTGTGTGTGTGTGTGTGTGTGTGTGTGTGTGTTGGAGGATGCTCTGCTGGTGAACTCAGCTGACTGCTGGTTTACACATAGTATAGAGATGAGAGGGCAGAAGAGATGGAAAAACTGCAGAATCATATGGAGGTGAAAGAGTAGTAAACTCACAGTGACATCATTTCTTCTCTCAGCTCCACTTCACAGGCTCATGCAGTGAAACCATCACTGTGGTTTCTGAATACGTGTGATTTGGGTCATCTTGACATATGTGCTCATCCAAGCTGGAGTTGGGAGCATTGTAACCAAGGTAACAGACAGCAGATGTCTAGAGCTGGGTAACGGATCACAAACCATCAGGCCCAGAAAAGTAGCTTTGAATTTATGATCAAATTCCAAATATTCGCTGTAAATCATTCTTGTCAACCTGTTCTTTGATATTTCCTGAAATAAAATATCCATTCTCAAATGTATTTATGATAAGTTTATTACAGCCTGCTTATGTTAGATAGATACTGTAAAACAGTACATGGGGATGGATTTTGTTAATTATTTTTAAGCAATTAAAAATATTGTGCTAAGCTTGATCCTAAATTTGACCAGGATTCCACCTGGGAACACATTTAATTAAGATCCTCACCATTAGCAGATTCTAGGTTTCTCCCTTTATTTTCAAATAAAGGGAGAAAAGGTGCTGTTTACCCAATCAGCTGTTAGACTAGATTAGTTTGGCGATTGGCATCTGAAACACATACCAATCACACTCACTGTTGATCGGCATGTCATTCCTGCTGCCTGCTTACCTTTCAGCTTGAGTTTCAGCCACCTCTCCTTAGGTTTCCTTTCCTGCTCACTGTTGTTTTTACATTCTTTCTGAAATGTTGCCCAGCTTCCTTTTTTGTTGTTTCAGTTTAAGGTGGTTCACAAAAACACCCGGAACATTTACGTCACATTTGGAACAAAGTGGCTTTTAATTTGTCCCAACTCCTCTCAATAACAGTGACCATCACTGTTTTACTTTAAATGCGTAACTTTGGTCATATCTATTGTAAATTTCTGTAGCAAGCATTTTGGAATGAAGAAACCTGTGACACCTCGGAGCTGTTTGTCTGGCTGATCCTTATTTATTATTATTTTTTAATCGTTTTATGGCACAGGCAAATAAGCTAATGGAGTTTTCAGACTGACAGACATTGTGGAGAATGGCCAGAGTTACCCTTCAAAGTAGTCATCATCACTGGAGCGGCTTAAAGACGTGCACTGTACCAGAGATAATGTCCATACCATAAATCAGGTATCAGTTTAGTGCCAAATTCAATCCAAATCATATCCTGTCATCTATCATCTTATTTTGTTGCTGCACTTTTAACAAACAAATAAGTAGTTGGCTAAATAGAGATATACTTTATTTTTATGAATGTGTTTTAGTCACTCCCACTTTTTATTAAAATATATTTTTTACATATGAATCAGTCGCATGCAGTGTTTCCCTGCATTTTTCTCAGAGCATGCTGGGGTGGGTTTCAGGTACTGTACAAAATAGGTAGATGGGCTTTTGTACCAGTTGATGCCAGTTTGTGTCTTTTCTACTTCCTGCTGGTAAAAGCTTGTATTCCCAACACATCCACTCTCTTTCTCACACGTGCATTTCTTCCACAGTCTGTGCAGGTCAGTCAAAGCCCATTACCCCAGTGAGTGTGAGTGTGAGTGTGCTGCAGTCGCAGAGCGGTATCTTTCTACTGTACTGCACCGTAACCCTGACTTCCTGACTTGTTAATTCTAACCCGCAACCCCTTGAGTGGTAGACCTCTGTTTATCCCATTGACTGAACGGGTTGATGCACTAACACCACAGGAGGGATGATTCAGTGTGTGAACTCTCCAACCTTAGCAATGAGGACCAAAGCTTCTCTACATTCATTGATATGCTGCTACATGGAGGGAACAAGCATAACCTACGCTCAGCCACTGAATACTCTTGTTCTGTTCTTATGCCTCTTGGCTCAGCACTTTACATAACATTTGAAAGTGTAGTAAGTACAAGAGGGACCTGTAGAAAGGTTAGCAGGAAAGCTAGTAGTCTTTTAACTTTATTTACTTTGGTTTCAGCCAAAGATGAGCAATAATTCCAAATTATTTCAACTTCTTTCTGATTTGAGTTGATTTCAGATGTGAAAAGCAGTAAATACGTCCCACGCAGCAAACCGACATTAACATGTTAATGCACTTGCATGGATCGGAGGGAAGAATACAAGCTGCTGAAATTTCTCAAATATGAGCCAATTCAGGATCTAAATGTGATTGTCTCACATAAATAAGGAGCCCTATATGCAGAGCAGGAACACCAACATCAAAATGCTCGACTGATGTTAAATGTTGTGGTTTTTCCTCTTGTGTTATTCAGGGGTCCGTTCAGTGTGGTCAGGAGATGTATCAACAGAGAGACTGGGCAGCAGTTTGCTGTCAAAATTGTGGATGTGGCCCAGTTCACCTCCAGTCCAGGACTCAGCACGGAGGGTAAGAAACTACACTCTCTGTGTTTTTGCTACTCACACAAAGTTAAAAAAAAAAAGTTTTAATTGTTTGTATTTTTTATTCATTCCACCATTTTAGAGAGTTGGTAAAATGCTTGTCCTTGTTTATGTTTGAGTGCTACTCTGAGCACACTCGATCTTTTCCACCGCCCTACTTTTCAGCCACTCTTTTGTTCCCAATTACGCTTGAGTTTCACATTTCACTCAGAGGTTGTTTCTGCCTTTACCTCTGCAGTGTTTCCCCTACGTTGGTACAAGCATGGCGGCCTGTCATGCCGGTGAGAAGGGATTTTCTCTGCCTGTCCTACCTCCACTTCAGTCCCTTTTTTTACTTAAAGACTGAGAACCAGCCATTGTAAAGTCCTGAAACGCTCCATTTAATTGTCCCTTTCTCACCAGCTCGGTGAGAGCGAGAGCAGCAGTAGAGAGACACAGTGACTGAGTGAAGAGAGGGAGCAGTGTTAGCGACAACACATACGTAAATCAGAGAATATCAAAGTCTTTTCTGATCGTTTCACAGTGGTTACTTTCTAAAACACAAACACACATGGTCACACCTCCATACAACCCTGCAGGAAGGAATGTGTATGAACACAACTGAAGTGCACATTTCTCTTGTCTGCTCCTCTGTGGCCTCTTTGCTCTGCAGCTGTGTGTGTGTGTGTGTGTGTGTGTGTGTGTGCGTGTGTGTGCAAATGGCTGAATGAGAAGCAGTGTGAAGCGCTTTGGGTATCAATCGGTGAAAAAGGGCTATATAAGTGCAGACCATTTACCCATTGTAAGTTCCAGTTTTAAATAGCAAGGTGTGAAACTTATCTTTAGTGTAATTCAGTTTTTTAAAAAAAGTAATATATATATGAAAATAGAATGGTTAAACATTGTCTTTCATAACTGGCAGAGTTGGCAGGAATATTGTGTTGTATATGTTATCGGCACAAACATCCTGTTAGAAGAGGAACACCCCAGAAATGTCTTTTAGCGTGCAATAAATGCATCTTATAAATATTATTATTATTATTACTTGACCCTTGGCAACCAAAGGTGCTGCATGAGAACTAAATACCCCAGACACCGCAGAACCTACCATGGCTGAAAATGTTCCAAAGGGGAAACACTGCTCTGTCCACTTTGAAATTGCAGTACAATGGAAATTGGCTGACAGGCTCAATCTCAGACAGTGTATGGACTTCATGAAAGGAGCCAGTTGAGTTGCTTTGGGCATCTGATCAGAATCCTCCTGGGTGCCTTTCTATCGGAGGTTTTTCCAGGTACATCAAATTAAGAGGGGACCCAGGGCGAACTAGAACACGCTGGAGAGATTATATTTCTTCCTTGACCTGGGAACCTCTCTGAATTCTGCCAGAAGAGTTTAAAAACGCTGCTGGGGAGACGGGCTGGACTAACGTAAAGCTGCTGCTGTGACCTGGCTTGAGACAAGCATCAGATTATTAATGAGTCAGACTATTATTTATATTATTGACGTTGTTGTTGTTGTTTATTATCATGTATATTACTTTTATCTGAGGTGTTTACTAGCTTATTTATTACAGAAAGTACAACCAAGTGCATAACAAACTTTACTATTAATGATAGAATATTTATATGTATACTGAGTAAAAACAAGTGGACAAAAGACTTTATAACAGCTAGGGAGTAAAATAAAATATTCACTAGTGATAAGCAGATGCAGTAAATGTACAAATGAAAGAAAATGTAGTAACACATTTATATATTTACTAAAATATGTACATACTCTTAAGATAATTTAACATGTGTGGTAGCTAAAAAAAACACCAATACTTTTCAAACTCAACCTTAAATTTTTTTTTTTAGAGTTTGAATATCATCCAGACAAATTAGGCAGAGGTCTTATCATATCTCTTGCTGGCTGAAAGAGCAGTGGAGAAAGAGATGGAGAGAAAAAGAGGAAAGTGCCGATTGAATTACAGATATTTGCAGGGTGGGGTGATTGGTGACTCGACAGAAGCCATTACATGAGCAGAGAAGGCTGAGGAGAGACTGAAAGGGATGTCAGTGTCCGTTGGAGAGAGAGAAAACACAGTGACAAAGGTTGCACTGAGCATTTTACATCTACACTTAATAGCTAATTCATTAGTTACATCTGTACAATCATGCATATTAAAACAGCAGCTCGGTCATGAATTCTTCTTTTACAAGCATCAAACTGTCAGAAAGGTCAACATTCAAATGTTATTATTGACATCACAGTGGGTGCAGAGTTGTACCGGTGTGCATTTTAGTAAGATGTTTTTTAGTGCAATGGCCCCTTTTATTAATTTTAAATAGGATGGCAAAAGCATTAGAGACCAAGGGTTATTAACATGCAGGGTGAAGATGAGCAGTAAAGGCTTTGTTTGCTCATCTTACCAAGGTGGTGAGGCATTCAGTGACCCCACAGAACATAGGTCAGGAGGTCACTGCAGTCATTCTATAAGTCTTTTGATTTAGAAGTCATCTGCAGAAAAGCCCTTTTTTATTATGTTGTGCAGTAAATGGTGCAGAGATAACAACAATTCTTCAGTGGTCTTTTTTTTTTTTTTTTACCCCACTATTTTGGTCCAGCTCTTGCCGTCGAGGAGGCTGCTGTGAAAGGAGACTGGCAACTTCAAAACTAGCAGCTTAATGGACAAACTGTTCCATAACGCTCGGCTTTAATTTTGCCTGGATTCCGATTCTTTAAAAAAATGCCCCACCAGGCAAACTTTTACCCCTCGTAGTTTGCCTGCTCGTATCCTTCCTCTCCACCGGCTGCTGTTCTGACTCCGTTTTCAGCAGACAACAGAAGCTTTCAGCGAAATCTTGATTAAACGTTCTCTCCGTAGAAACAGGATATTTTGTCATCTCTTATTTTATATTTCTGTCTCCTCTCTTAAAAAGTAGTGATTAAAGTCTGGCTGGATGGATCACAGAAAACTCCTAAATGAAAGTTTTTCATTGTAGCTTGTCTAACGCTGCACCGGCACCATTTCTCTTCATAGCTAGTGTTTATGCTCACTGTTTTCTGTGGCGCGTACACGCACGCACACACACACTCTCTTCAGTCGCTTATATCCAATCGCAGCTCCATCTCTGTGGTATTTAGGAATCTATCAAACTGTGTGCTCCCTCTAGAGGCCAGCCAGCTGTTCTCACAGTTTTTTTTTTTTTTTTGTCGCCTGTAGAAAGCAGTGCAGTCTCATGTGAGCATGCACCTCTAACACAGCAACACAGTAATCAAGCAGTCACGCACAGAGCTTAGACCAAGGGAAGTGGGTCAAATGGTTCGTGTCTTGGCATTGGATTGGCCAGCAGGGGCCTGACACACAGATACACCAGCTTGTTTCTCGGCAGCCTGTCCAGAGGTCTTTTTGACGAATAGGTCAGCCCTCTGAGGGGATGAGCGAGAAAAGCTGGCCGGAGAATGAGCAAAATTCATCATGTGCCATCGCCTACTCACTTGCCTCCACCTCACCTGTTCTCCCATGTCCCTGATTACCTCTTTTTCTCTTCTCTTTCTCTGCATGTCTGCATCCTTCTCTGTACCCCACTATTCTTCATTTCCTTCTTTCTCCCCCGTGTCTGTCTCTTCTCACCTCCTTTATCTTTTTCTCGAAAAGCTACAGCACTGCCTTGTGTGGTTTCCATTATATTGTTTGGACATCTTGAAGTAACACACATACAGTAGCATAAAAGCTGTGTGTGGTATAGACATCAAGGCCTCCTCCATTGCACGCTTTGACTCCCAGCAGGAGTAACAGGGATCACTGTAGAGATCACATCTGTTTCTCACCTCCTACCTCTCTATTCACACTTTTTATCTTTCAGCTCTGGCCATCTTGTTACCTGTAATTCTCTTATTTCCCTCTGTTTTCTAGTTGTTTTGCATGAAGATATCCGCAGCTGCTGTTGCTGGCACTCTCTGTAAGACATTAGGGTATAAATAAACTTTCTAAGAAATGGAAGATCTTATATCTCTGTGCAGGAATTTATTTTCCATCTCTCTGGATGCTGAAAAATCCTGTTTGCCTCATTGTAGATTTATAGTATTAATTTGTTTCTACACAAATACCTGACGTGCTTAAAACAAGCAGCATGTGATAAAAATGAATTATTAGCTACACCTTGCTAGTACTGGTGCCATCAGATGAAATGTTTTAGATTTTTTTTTATATATATTGGGATTGAGGCTGTTCATCATGCAGTTAGGCTGCTTATTCTGCCACTGTGGGACCACTGAGCTGAGCTTGCTTCGGATTCTTTTCCGTGTGGCGTAGAGTCCTTCTGACGGAGCGTAGTGCGAAGTATGTTCAGGTAGGAAGGTGATGTTGAGTTTATCGCTCTGTATGTGAGGGGTCATCTTCCTAGCATCTACCGGAGGCCAGTGCAGAGATCGTAACAGCTCTGTGACATGCTTCCTTTTTTGGCTGATCAAATATGAGTAGTGCTTATGCAATTTGGTTCCTGTGGAGACAAAACCTGACCAGTCGCTGCACAATTAGTTTGGTGACATAATCAGAAAGGTTGTTGTAGAAAGCAAATCTGCATGTCCAAATGGTGGAGATGGTTGATGGGTTTTATTACGTATTGTCAACAGTCAAGATTAGCAGAAGCATTGGTGGTTATTGATTAATAAGTCCTAATACACATTTCCCTTAGATTACGAGAAATGCAAACAGAAAAACGAAACTAGAGCAAGTGTATATAATAAAATGACCTGAAAAAAAGTTTCTTTTGAGTGACGAATTCTGTTTTCATAATTCCTCCTGTAGTTATATAGTCACGTCCATTTTGTTGTCTCTGCCACATACTGAGGCTACGGAAAAGAATTATAAGTGGCTTCACTGCTGCAGTTTCTCCTAACTCAGTGAAGTTAATGTTGGGAAAGGGTCTTTTGTAATCAGCCACTGTGACAGACATGAGCAGCCAGCTCACCAGATGACATTAAATGTGGCGGGCGGCGGTGCCCTGTAGGTAGCCACTTATCTAGACTTTAGCAGCATTTATTATCATGTTAGTTAGTCTGTGCATTGTGCTTGGGCCTTGGAGGATTAGCTTAATGTTAGCGCTGAGCCTCCGAGCTTCATTAAATGTCACTGCATACGTAGCAGAACAATACAGTAACATTTCCCTATGGCTGACATTTATACAATTTTTATATGATTGTGTGCCACCATATGTCATCTTTTTAGAAACCTCTATTCCATCCCATATTTTCCCTATTCAGTGTTTGTGTCCATAAATCGCCTTCAGCAGCAGCAGTCAGGGGAAAACCTCAATGGGAATGTGGAATATATATAGTTACTATACACTTAATATTGAGCATCTCATATCTCATATTGAGTTCTATTGGATGTTAACATTTCTAAAGTATTAAAATAAAATTAAACATTTAATCTGGTTTACCTGCAGAACCCCTGCACATTAAGCTGCAACTTCAGACTGGCTTCATTTTCCGAATTGCCTCCAACCACCTGTGATTGTAAGAAAATTGTGCTTCCTACATTGATTAAGTTGTGGTGAATACAGCATTTGCTGCAGAAGCATCAGTTTGCTCTGGCTTATTTAAAAAGAATCTTTCTTTCTTGCTGTTGTAAGTTCCATTTTTAAGTCTGTGTAACACAAGGTCATGCTGCAGTTTCTGTCTATTCAATCAGTTTTATGTGCCAGAACATTGATTTGTCTCTACAGTGTTTTTCTTTGCTCCTGCAAATCAGGCTCCATCAAATGACACTTTGTCTTTCCACCAATAAATTTTTTTTTATATATATACATTTGTGAGATCAGAAGAAGTGTTTTGTATGATGGTGTGTTTCTGACTAGCTGTGTCTGTCATCTCCCCCCAGTGATTCCTCTGAACAGCCAGCCCGCATTGTTCTTTTCAGCTTCAGTAACCCCCCTCATTACCCTCCTCTTCATTAGAAACTAATTAAAGTGCTGGATGCTTATTGCTATGCAGCAGTAAAAGGATCTAAAATAATGGGATGGATACAAACAAACAGCACTTAAACCAAAGGAGAGCTGAGAGTGGAAACCTGTTGCCAAATGCATATGAGGCATTGCTGCAAATGAGTCATCTCGGGGTTTTTTTGCAGGAGTGCGACTCTTACGCGGCTAATGGTAAAAAGCTAAACTACAAAAAGGTTGGCAGGATTGTCTTTTATGGACATGGGAAAGCTGCTTGAATGGTGGGGGGGGGTCATAAGTGGTGCCCGGGTGAGCTTCTATAAAATAAAGGTTTTTGCCATCTTTACGACAATATGAAAAAATCAAGGGCAGACGAAGGTAAAGTCTGACAGGGTTCACTGATCTATGGCAAAGAGATTTACTGTGTTCTCCTACGCTGTTACATTTTAAACTCACTGTTTCTCTGTTTTTGCAGTTTTCACTTAATGCAGCAATGAATAAAGTGTATTTTAAAGCAGCTCTATTCATGAAATGACTTAACAAAAGTGATACATTACCTTCTCCCTCAACAGCCACTTTTGATAATCAGTGTGTCTGTGCTAATAGCTGTGATGCTGGCATTACTGTATGTGGTATGAGAACCAAATTTGGGTGGTTATCGGCCACCGCTCAGGCTGAAGCCGGTTCCAGTCAGGTTTAGTTTTGATTTCTTCTTCCACTTTAAATTCTGGTTTAGTTAAATTATATTTGTGCCGGATCTTCAGTTTGTTTTTACACTTGTTTAGTTTAGTTTTTTGGGTTTCTGTTTTTAATAGGTACAAATAACATGAAAGGTTTTTGAAACAGCAGAACATTGCAGAGCCCCGTGAAATATAAGAACAAAATTGCATAAGCCATGCATCAAAAAAAAAAGGACTTTTAAAGCAATAACAACCCTTCACTAACAGCCACTCGACTCTGTCCCATATTTACAAAACTTGTCTTTGAACGAAAAATCCTCGCACCTGAGAGTAGGACATAGGTTACTTCCGAAGCTTCCTACTCTTACTTTCAGCAAAGAAAAGCACTAGTCCTTTGGTGAGGTAGGACATCAGATTGTAGTGTTGTAGTTTTTTGAGTATAGAGGTTTGTAGTTTCCAACAAGTCGCTTGCGAGCTACCGGTAGCTCGTGGCCACTTTCCAAGTAGCTCGCTAAAGGGTTAATCAATCTAACATAAATTTGAAAACTTGATAAGTCAGATTTAAGTGGTCACTCTGAAAACCAACTTACACGTATATCCAATAAAATTCAAAAGTCAACTAGCAACAAATCTTGGCACATTTCCGAGTGTTATCATTCTCACTCTTCCCAGGCCCCTCCCACGTCCCAAAGCACTTGCAGTGAATGCAATAGAAAGAAAGTAAACTGCAAACTAAAAATGCAAAAATACATGTTGTTTTAAAGCAAAATGTGAGTTGTGGACACCAACATTTTGTAAAGGTTCAGTTTGTCTGGGTTGAAATAAGCTATGAGAATAAATGTTGCGTAGCTCTTGGATCATTTTATTTTGTAATAGTAGCTTTTGGGAAAAAAGGTTGGAGACCCCTGTTTTAAACGGTGAGAAATTCAAATTTGCCACTTTTTAAGTAGAAGATTTATGCTTGTTGGCGACACACGGCTAACAGAAGAAATCCTGTATTAAAAGCTATGAGATATGATTCATACCAGTTGTATTTCTGTAGTAGGGTCCATTTATGAGAAATTCTCTGTAATCCACTCTGTGACTCAACTATATGAAAATATCCTCCTCACCCTAATCGAATCCGATTTTTATTTGATCACACACTGGGATTGAAAATAAAAGTTTCAGTCCACTCTTACTCAGAATCCCAGAGGTATGTGTGCATACAGATTATTTGTCCTCTAGGATCACATAGTTCGCCTCCACATACGTGTTAACGCTGTGGTAACACTTCCATCCACACGTCCTTGTTGGTGCCTGGCTGATGATTTCAATGACAGTTGTTTTGATGGCTCCAGTAAAGCCAGTTAAACTAGTGATTTATATAGTTGCAGCTTATTTTTGTGGATGTTATAGGCTTAAGCCTGAGGGAGTGATAAATGAATCCGCACATTTGCTGTCAAAGAGAGATTTTTCTCTCTCTCTGTTTTTTTTTTTATTGGCAGAAGGTGTTGGTCGTAATCGACCCACATCACCCACATCTTCACTGTCAATAAAAAAAAAAGAAAAAAAAAAAGGTAGAGTCAGTAAGATAGTACTGACTCTGATTTCTATGGACACAAGTGTTGGCACAGAGCAAATGCAGCCTGCTCAAGTCTGTCCGGAAAAAAAAAACCTTTTAATGAGCTTGTGTTATTAAATGAGAGAAACCTCTCTCCTCAAACCGAATCTGTGAACTTCCTGCTGTATGAAAGCCATCTCCTGGCTACTCCTACCCAGTTAGGACCCCTCCTTTGGTGGAGATGGGAGTGATTTCCTAAGTAAAGAATGCTGATAAATTGCTCTTACACCTACTCCAAAAAGTAGAACCAAAATTGCCTTGTTCAAAGAATTTTTGGCCAGTTAGGAGACCTGAAGACCCCTCTCTTCAGAGGACTTCAGAAAGTCTTCTTTCAGATTTAATCTTCTATGTCTCTTACTGTCCAGAACTGATGGATTATTCTACTTCAGCTCCCACTTTTAACTCATTTGTTTTTTAGAGTTTAACTTTGTCATTTCAATTTATTTGTCAGTATTGAAACAAGTTTGTTTCGCTTCATACTTCAATATTCAGTTTCCCTCACAGCTCTTTACTGAATCCTATTGAGCATCTATGCAACAAGGTGAAACATGCAGTCTGGAGGGGGCACCCCTCAAATCTGACCCTTTTAGAACAGTTTCATCAAGAACAGCAGGGTCAAACTACCTGCTGTCAGGTGCAGAAGTCACTTTGTGGTTTTTAACCAAAAAAGAGCAGGTTCTCTTCGGCAAACTCAAGTTCTGCATATTTTGATAGTTCAGAACTTAAATGTTCGGGAACTTGATTCCAGACGGATCCGAATTGGAATCACGATGACATCACTTATGGCATAAATGGGCATGTACTACACCCTCGAAAGCAAACACTCTAAATAAGTGAGCTGCTTGGCCACCTGAAGAAACTTCTGGCTTTTAGTTTTTAAACTTTTAGTTTCCGTATGAACATTTTCAAAGTATCACACGAGGAAAACTTAGTATTCATTAAAACTTCCTAGACCGTGTACTGGGCTACAGACTTCCTTCAATGTGATGACGTGTTAGACGTTAACCCCCCCCCCAGTCGAAAAGGCCCAATTATTAGGAGCTATGAAAATCCTTTGCAAGGACTGTCTGTAAGGGTTAAGGGAACTAAATATTGTAGGTTACGGGTAAAAGGCCATTTTCTTTTGCTTTTTATTTCTTTGAGGAAAAATGTGTGACATCTGTCAGTGTCAAGTTATTTCAGAGGAAATTATAGCTTTTTAACACAGTGAAGGTTACAGTTACCAACAAATGTGTCCACGCCTGTACAGAAGAAGGCCACACGGTCCTCAGCAGTAGAATAATGAAGGATGTAAGGTTTTCTCTGCATCTCGTCTCACTGTCTCACTCACATCTCTATTTCAGATCTGAAGAGGGAGGCCAGCATCTGCCACATGCTGAAACACCCCCACATTGTGGAGCTGCTGGAGACGTACAGCTCGGATGGGATGCTCTACATGGTTTTCGAGTTGTAAGTGTCATCACTGCAAAGATTTCATACAACGTGATGGAACGTGCAAGGCGTGTCACGAGCCTCACACCGACACGCGTGGGTTAAAGAAAAGGATTGTACCTGTAGGAGTTGGGGGAGGATGGGTTGCATCACCAAGAGAAGATGAGTTGGGAAACGGAACGTGGAGAGAAAAGGATGACAGTGATTGGAGAGCAGGACTGGGAGAAAGCGAACCCCGCGGTGGTTTATTCTAATCAGCACTGATATGAGGAAGCTTGTTAGCAGAGGATGGGGGCAGGGAAGAAAAAATTGGAGGGGTGGGGGGACTGTGTGCACAGGCTGAGTGCAGTACTGTGCTGTACACATGAAAGGAAAAAGATGAGATTAAGATTTCACACTTGCTGCTACCTCCAGCTTTTTCTCAAAGCTGCAGCCTCCTCAGGATCCTCCCAGTCTGCTCTTTATCTTCATCTTTCCCCCTCTTCCAGAACTAATTCCTTTATCAGTTAATTCCGTTATCGCTGAACAGGCAAGTGCTCGGGTTTCACACGTACTGCTATCACATGGCTCAGTGCAGGGGGAGAAAACTTTCAAGGAAATGCAAGTGAGCAGCCGTTTAAAGGGATTTTCATGGGTCCTCAGCTCATTTGTGCTCAAGCTGCTGTTTCAGACGCACACACTCATGCACACATGGGAATGCAGGTAGAGCGGAGATGTTCTTTGCATCCCTTTAGAAGCAGGAAAAGATAACGGAGTAAACATGGCCTCATATGTCTCCCGGCTCTCCCTCCCAGCTAATCCAGCGGGCAAAAATGTGAGTGTGGAGGAAATATGGATGTGCTGCAGCCAAGTCCAGCATAACAGCCTTGTTTAATTGGTGCCGAGGCTTATTGGCAGTAAAAAGCAGGTTTCAGTAATTGGTAGAAGAATGGGGGCAGAGCAGTTATGAGAGACAGAATCTGCTGTGGTTAATGACTGGGCCACAATTAAGCGTGAGTGCGTGAATCCACTATCTTTATGCTATGTGGCATGAGAGAACAGCCTGTGGACCAGGACTCAGGCAGTGTGCTTAAAATGTCTGTCCCCAGCATTTTATTTATTGCCAGGTGCGACGCTTTACTGTGCACTGAGACACGCTGTCACCTCTGGCTATAACCTGGTGTTAACTGGGCTGAGAAGCTGTTGTCGTTAGAGATATATCTTTACCTAAATTACCCCAGAAGGGTTTTCTAAATGCAGAAGCATTAAACCTCATTGTTACAGCTTGTCGTCCTCTAGAGTCAGTTAATATCGTGCAAAAGTCTTTGTCTCTCTAAAAAGGTTGTGTTTAAACAGTTTGAACTTAAACTTACTGAGTTAATTAACTGATTTTATTTGGCAATTAAACCCTGACCAGTATAAATTTAATGTGTGCTCATTAATTGAGTCATTAATACGTCCAATGATTGTCGAGATCTAGGCCATGTGTAAAGCTACAGTATGTAATTTTTGTTTCCAATATTCTTAAGTAGAAATATGCTTCATAACTTATTGTGGGGAGAACCAGTAATGGCTCCCACTTACAGATTAGCTTTACCAGCAAACAATCAAGAGAATTTCAAGGATTGTTGCTTGATTGGAACATTTTGCAGCTTAATAATTTTAATTTGGTAACAAAGAGCTGAAGAGGGCGGTGGAATGATTTTGATGCATCAATTTATGTTTAATATACAAAGTAATATTGGACAGGGCTGAACAATTAATCATTTTCAACTTGCATTTTAACAACGGAAATTACGAATTGCAAGCTGCACTTTCAAGTGTAGTTTTTAAATGCTGGAGATTCTAAACGATCAGGTTGGTGTTAACCTGTCTGACTGAAACCTGCAGAGTAAGTGGGTCAAAGTGAATGAAGAAGCAGACAAGCCTCCAATTAGAACAGGTGTTTGTGACCATCACTACACACAAATGTGAATGAAACACAGACATTACTTGAATGCTAGTTCTTGGTGAAGGACATGATGAAGGTATGGTGATAGGAGCTGCATCTAAGGCCTTGGCAAGACATCGATAGCCAGCGTACAGTTTACTAACAGAGACGCTTCTGCCAGCCTACAATACTGAAACCGTATGGAGCTAAATTTCCCGGAAGGCATTTGCTCAAGGGATTAATGAATTTCTATTCTATTCTATTCAATTCTTCTATTCTAGCTGCAAAGAGCATAAAATCACTACTAAATCTCAGTGTTTAAAAACAAATATTTTCAGATATTATTCAGGTGGGATGCAGTAACAGAAGTCTAATATACACTGTTAGTCATGCGAAAATGGGAGAACAGTTTAGTTTATACATGAACTGTTCCACTGTCCTGTGGGATAGAAAATATTAGCATCAGAAAACACATGGCTTTTTTGGGTTAATAGAACATGACCATGTTATGTGCATCATAATTTTCCTCTGATCATTGAGCTTAATTTCAAAAGATGTTGAATAAACTTAATTTGTGTTAAAGAACCATTCTCACTAAATACATCCGTGACCCAGTCCAGTTTCAGGTTTGATGCTTACTGAGAACACAGAAAGGTGTTGAAGTTTTAATAGGAGTCTTTCAGCTTTCTCGCATGAGCTGATGCTCTCTCCGTCTCACTGTCTGTCTCTCTATCTGTTTATCAGCATGGATGGAGCAGACCTGTGCTTTGAGATTGTGAAGAGGGCAGATGCTGGTTTTGTCTACAGTGAAGCAGTAGCCAGGTGAGCTTTGTTCCTACAGTTGCTTCTTTGTGCTGTTTGAATTTTGTCTCATGTATTTCTGTTCATCTTGATGGTGATGTCTTTTCCACAGTCACTACATGAGACAGATCCTCGAGGCGCTTCGCTACTGCCACGACAACAACGTCATCCATCGAGACGTCAAGGTATTTTTCCTCACTTTATTACAGCTCTACTTAGCAGAAGCTATAAAGCGGTTGTAGCTCCTTGAAATTGAAACGTGCATTCAGGCCTGTTCTTTGTGGGCAGGCTTTAGGTACAGAAAGCAACAGTGTCTACATAGCAGGCTTAGTGTCTGTCAGCAGGACACCTCGTTTTGACTGTAGGTCATTGCAAAAGCAATCAGAGCCCAATAGCCTCCACGGTTGTTTTCTGATGAAGCCTGCTGGTCAGAACATTGCTGTTTTTACTTATATTACATAATACGTTCACGTGTACATGTTGCTATGGTTATACAGAAAACCTCCCAGACATGGCAAAAATGAACAGTTCCAAATAAGCAATTGCCTATAAAACATCAGCCATTTTGTCTGGTGGTGCTCATGGTTGGTCAATTTTGACCTTGACACGCTGTACGTTTAAACACACAGGTGTCACTTCTACAAAGTAAACCAATTATTTACATAAAAAGCAGACTTGTGTGTATTTTCTGTGATAGATGGAGGGAAACACTAGATTGACAGCAGCGTACAGTTTGCACAGTGGAAAATCCAGATGTCAGATATGAGATTCGCTCTGACTTCCAGCGCATGATTAATATGTACTACTTCACCTTCAATATCTCCCCCTCACATTGCGCTTGTCTGTAGATATTTTATTATACAATACAAGGTGTTTGTGTGGAAAAGCCGATATTGTTGATGTTTGTTTGTGCTGCAGGTAGCTGTTAACCACCTCTTATATGGTCTGCACTTATATAGCGCTTTTCTACCTATTGGCACTCAAAGCGCTTTACACTGCTTCTTATTTACCCATTCACACTCACAATCACACACATTCATACACCGATGGGGGAGCTGCTATGCAGCTGGCCAACACTCACCGGGAGCAACTAAGTTGGGGTTCAGTGTCTTGCTCAAGGACACTTCGACATGTGACTGGAGGAGCCGGGGATTGAACCAACAACTGTGAGATTGGTGGACAACCGCTCTACCTTCCTGCGCCTGAATAGAGGCATCATGGTTTCCAGCAGGAAGAAATAACACTAAAATAAAGCTTTGCATTCCTCTGTCACACGTTTTGCTTTCACAAACAAGCAGTGCAAAACACAGTTCCCTCTGCAGCCTCCCCAGCAGTGAATTTAATGGTTTTTGTGTGATATTCATATAGCTCAGTTGCAGCGCTTCCTCTTTAGATATGTTTTATTGCCTTTTTCAAGAGAGTCATAATACACATTATATGGCTACTGTCAGCTCCCAGCTCCTGCATTACTATCTCTGTCTCTTCAGCTTTGTGCTACGGTTGTAGTCATCATAGCACACAAAGTCCTGTCTGTGTGTCTTCAGCCAGGTTCTCTCCCACACTGGATCCCTGCTCAGTCACTGGATTAGGCTCACTGTCTGTAGGCAAGAATGACAGTCAGGCTTCAGCAACAGAGAGGGGAAAGATGATGCAGCTCCATGTTTAGAGCTCTACAGATGTGTGGGTGTGTGTGTGCGTGCATGCTTGTTTGTTGCCTAGTTAGATCCAAAAGTTTTCTTTTTCAGACCGTGCTAGGAACTTTTGGCAAAATAAGGGCATTTTGCCCGTTCTAACAAGTTTGAAGGCCTGTTTGGGGGTTGAGACTTGGTTTTAGGGGTAGGGTTAGAATTGGGATTAGGTGAGGGTTAGGCATCAGGGGGCTATGGAAGGCCTGAAGTCAATATCAAAGCTCCTTTTGTGTGTGTGTGTGTGTGTGTGTGTGTGAGAGAGAGAGAGAGAGAGAGAGAGTCAGTACTGAAATTCTTTGCCTTAACTGCCAACCAAGTGTCTACGTGCACTCTCAGGTCTTTTTCTGTGTTCTCCTTTTTTTATTGTCTCATAATCAGCAAGTGAAACCTTCCCTTAGAGCTGCAGCTAAGGATCATTTAGATTTATCAATTAATCTGCTGATTTAATTTTTCTGCTTAATTGTAGTTTTCTTTCTTAAAATGTTTTGTTTTTTTCAGTCTGCAGTGAGATATTTACTTGCAAAGAAAATTCTCAGAGCTGAGAAAGCAGGGCCAGGGAAACTAACTAAACGGGTTGTTAGATTATTAGAGTAGTTGCAGATTTAATCATTTCTCGTCAACTTCTCAGTTAATTGTCTCATCACTGCCACAATTTTTTTTTTTCGCACAATCTCCATAACATCACAAGATCCTCGTGCTCAGCTCTCGACAAACATTTTTCTAAACTAAAAGTGGAAGAACTAGGAAGAAAAAAAACAACAAAAAGATGTAGGAATATTCCAAATGATTAATCTGCGTATTATTGTGTTGAGTTATTGATTAAGAATTTGCTCTATAGATAGTGAGGTAATTCTGAAAATTGGTCTTTATGTTTTCCTCAAGGAAAAAGGGAAATAGTCAGAAGGTGTCACACATGAATGATAAGACTTCAGATTTTCTGTATTTTTGTCATTAAGAAATTCCTTCGCTTGGTTCACTGCAGTGTCTCTGAATCCAGGATCTGGTTTTAGCTTATTCATCTGCACAGCAGAGCTGTTCACAAATGAACTAAAAACACATTAGTGAAAGACGGCTGCACGCAGAGTATTAAGAGAAAAAGCTTCACTTTTTAACTATTTCAAATGGAGTCATTGTTTGTTTTAGACTCACTGGCCTTGTCCTTTAATAAGCTAGAAATAAGTTTAACAATTTAGTTTGAAAAACAAAGCAGTTATCAGAAAATTGTCTGATTATTTTTCTGTTGTTCAACTCTTACATCACTCCACAGAGGAGGCATTACTGAAGTTACGACAAAGTTAAGGGGGAATCCGACTTAACTATGGCAACATTGAAACTAAATTTAAAACACCATTTACAGCCAAATATCTAGTCGAGATTTGACATATCTAGGTGTAGTGGTTTTTGTGGTCTGTTTGTTAACGAGAGAAACTTAACTTGTTTTTCTTTAGAAATTAAATGAAAGTTCTCACAGATTTCAAAATGAGTTGCAATCAGCAATAATTTAACGTTCAGTGACAAACACAACAGTGTGCGGTGTAGAACATACAGAAAAAGACCATTTGTATTAAGTTTCTGCTTCAGCAACTGACCTACAATAGTCAAGTGTCACATGAGGAACTTTTAGTGTAGTTTCTGGATTATACATAGTGATCCTGATCCTAATTTAAAGTTTTATAAAACTGGCTGTCAGTTGATTGATTTAAATATTGGACGAGCATTTTCTCTCTGTGACTACTAAACACTGAGGCGTCTTTCTGCTAACGAAGCACAGCAGCTGTTTCAGTACATCAGCAGTGGGCAGTAGTACTTAACTGAGTCCAGGCATCGTGTTGATTAATGTCACACTGTGATGTGTTGACGGTCACTAGAATATGTGTGAATCAGAACTCGAATGTTTTTTACTGAATAACCTTCAAAGAATAAGGTGTCAGTTTCCTGTGTCTGTCCACTTTTCACACCATGGGCAGACACAATGAAACAACTGCTGTGTCTAAAGCAGGAGTGTCAAACTCATTTTCACTGAGATAAATGTAGCTAAATGCAATGGAAAATAAATGCAACTACTCCTTAATCTTAATTAACTCTGGATTTTTATTATTCAGCTTACAAATATTACATATATATTTGCATACATGTAGAAACAAATGTTTGCTTGTTGCTCTGTTACAACATAAATCCTTTTTAATTTGTCAGCTAATGAAACCCACATTACTCCATCAATCAAACTATCCAAGTGAATAAGGATAAATAACAAGTTATGATATTAACTTTGTTCAAAACTTTTTTGTCATAGTTGAGACGGGCAGAATAACGGTCCAAACAACAATTGTGAGCTGCTAAGAACATGTGTGACAGATGTAGCATTTTACATAAACTAATGGCTGCACACAGCCGTGCACGGGGATACGTCCAACTAATGAGAGATGCTTTGATTACAGTGAACATTTCTCTGCATAAACACATAAACCTGAAAACATTAAATACATTGCTACACACATAATGTAGTATATGTAATAAACTCCAAATAACAACACAAGTTGTGTCTCAGTTCATAACTATTTTGGTTTTGAGGTTAAGTTGTTGAGGAGATGCTGCCTGTCCTTTAACACACCACATGAATCCCCTCTGCACCATCCTCATCCATGTGTCATGTTCTGAAAATAACAAACACAAAGCAAAATGCAAGCACAATCTTGTTCTTGGTTCAAATACATTTTATTATATTTTAATTAGGTTTTCAAAAATGCTTATCTATGTGCTCTCACCTATGTGTTTTCTGACCAGATGTCTGACACCTTCTTTCCATGGCCAGTGTGTCAGTGTCTGGTTTGAGGTCTTGTGCCGAGGACATCCGTAGAACAGCATGAAGGTTGACAGCAGTGCTTGTTCTTGTTTAGATTCATGATCTAAAACGTCTGCTCCCAAACATAGACCGAACACGGGCAGCATGAAGTCGAAGCTGTGGCATCAAACCAGGGGGCAGTTGAGGGTAAAAGTCCTGGATTGCAGCATCCAGGAACTTTGCTCTCAGGCCACTTTCGCTTTGAAGCTCTATCAACTCCATCTGAAGATGTCGGTGGTGAACGGTTTCGCAAACTTGGCAAAGGCTGAGTGCTGTGCTCTAAAGTCAGAGAAACGCCGATCAAACTCATTCATGGTAGCTAGTTGAGTACATGTAAAAGTACCAGGAAATGTGGCTGAGATGCTCTGACAAACAGGAAAGTGGGCAAGATCCTCCCGTTTCACTTGAGTGATGACTTGTTTGCATCCCTGCAGCTTCTGATTGAGTTGGGCGAGATGCTCAGTTAATGTCACACAGCCAGTTTGGATCTGACAGTTCAGATATGCTGTGACATCACCCACCTTTCAGTAAAGACCACAGCTTTTACTGGAACTGAAGTTGTAAAGCACCACTTCCAGTTTGTTAATAGCGCTATATTATCTGTCAGAAGTTGCACTAACTTAAATCATTTCATCTTTCTTGGGGAATTTCTTTTATGCTATAAAAATATCCAATTATTCAATGCGTGAGTCAAGCAATTATGTTTAAAATCAGTTGATCACTTAGTCTTTATACAGCCAAACCTGATTTGTTTCCAGCTTCTTAGTTGGGAGCATTTGTTGTTTTTCTGTATCTGCTAATAAACAGTTTGGTTTAGAGTGTTAGTTGGACAAAGGTGTATTTATGTTCATACTCATCTAACCACTCAATGACTGTTTCCATGGATGCATCTGACCTTAGTCTTTACTAATTTGTTCCAATTGTCGTCACATTTATCTCCCATCTGTACATGTATTTACAGCATTTGAAAGTCACATAACCAGTGCGTTGTCTCGTTTGTTTCCTTTCTTTTTCAATCAGTGCTTATTATGTTTATGACTTTATGGCAACACATCTCATCAGCAGATGGTCTTTGGAGCAAAGGACACACAATAATTGATGGACAATAATAACTCTGGACATTACCAAACACTAAACATACTAAACTAATTAAGCAGTGTTTAGTAGTACTAAGTGCTGCATTACAGCAGTATCTGTGGTTCATATGTTGTGTCCTTGTCTCGGTTTGGATCACTATCACGTCCCTTGGCTCAGCCGTTTATCATGTTCCATTTGTAAGCACGTATGCAAACACATCGGAGCATTGCTGCTAATTTATTAGTGCAATGATGATGGTTATTACATTTCCACAAATTACCAAACCTAAAGTGCTAATTTAAACTAGAGCTAGTAATTAGATACACACATTATTTTTAATCGAAATTATGTAACAATTCTCTGGTTCGTATTAGTTTCTTTTACTTTGCAAAGCTGATTTATTTAATTTTGTGGTTCTGAATAGTTTTATCTGGATTCACTTTAAGACCCTATAACTCAGTCTTTCATAAGTAAAGTTTATTTTATTATTATTATAGATGATCGTGATCTGTTATAATTGATTTTTTTAATTTATTTTGCTGATTGTTTGGCACCTCGGCTAAAATAATGACAAACAAACGGCAGTTGTCAGTCTACACAACACGTACATGTCCCATTCACACTTTGGGTGTAGACAGTAAACGGTGCTAAACTGCACAAGGTCAATGCACATAACCAACCCTGAAGGCTGTGTCAGCTTATGTCTGCGTTTGTTTGGGACGACCAGTGGCACTAGAACACACCACACAGGCGACAGTCAGTGAGCATGTAGCACTGCATGTTCTGCACTTTTGTGTGAGGGGGAAGAAAAGCAGATGTGGGACCACGTTTGGAAAAGCCCTAAATAAAGCAGCCTGTTGAATCGACTGAAAAGCCGCCGCCGCGGCTCCAACTAGTGCCAACAGTGTTAGACGCATAATAAAAACTAGGCCAACAGACACTTGGTGATGGCCTGATATGTGACCCACTGTCTGGTGGTTCACAGACCTCACTGTGATTACATGATGAGATAGCAGACAAAGAAATTCCCTTAAAGTAAAATAAAGTTATTGAAATTAGTACTATCATATTGATAGTAGTTATTACTAAGCAGTATTACAGATCACTGAGGGGTCTTGAAGCAAAAACAAGTTGTATTAGATTTAGTGTGCTTCAATGTAATGATCGAACATTTCTCCTTCCTTTGTCACTAATATAAATAGTATAGAAATATTAAGAGGACTTCTAATCTTATTTGCACCTTCTTTTCTAGCCTAAACTTTCAAATAGGATTTTAGTTCTTTTTTTATGTAGCTGCTGCACAGTGACCTGGTCAAACTGAAACTGCCACAGAAAGTAGCTCCACTATATGTGGTGGCACTAGACAATTACGGAACAAAACGAGGCCTAATAAGTGAACAGAGAATTGAGTGACACTGTGAGGTGCTGTTCAGCCAGTATAGTTTGTGCATCTGCATCGGAACAATAAATAGAAAATCATTAATGAACATGTGTCTGGTTTAACTGATCTGACCATGATGTTATCCTCCTGTTTTTACGAGAGACTCTATGAACTCCTGTATCTGGCTTTATCAGATGTGCTGCCTGAGATTTATGTCTTTTACAGCCAACACACAAAGCAGCACATACACATGCAGTGCAACAAATCCGTCCTTGTTGAATATGGATCAGTGCGAGTGTTCCACGTCTTTCCATGCATGAAAGTCACGAATTCATTTAAATCCTGATGTTCATAAAGCACCATGATGTTTATTTATTTCACTTCCTCTCCATTTCACCGCAGACCTCTCCCGTTGACATCAGCTCTGGTGTGTTTTTGTGTGTCCGTTTTGTGGGGATGTGTGCGTTTGCCTTTGGCCTTTAGTTGCTAAGCACACGGTGCCTGGAGATGCACTGCAAACTAATAGAAATGGTTTATCTAGCTCAGATTTTTAGCTCTCAAATCCAGCAGCAGTGCACAGTCTCAAGGTGAACTTTTTTGTGTTTACACATGCTTGCGTGCTCTTTTGAAGTAGAAGTGATGCTGGATGTTTGATCTGCGACACACAATTCCTGACGCTGTGCTGAGCAATCTGAGGAATACATAAATATGGCAAAACTTTTGAGATAAACAAATGAATCGAGAGTCACACTGGCAGAGGCCTATATCATCGCATCTTTCTTTGTTCCTTTTCTCCATGCTAAGGTGAAGGGATCTCCTGTCAGATCCTACCAACAGAAGAAACCTTTACCTCTATGAATTTTATAGTTTGGCTTCTCCGAATATACCAGTGTCTATGCAGAAAGACTGAAACTTTGCACAAACTTGGAGATTCACGCCTTCCTCTCACATTTACTTTTGTCTTACGAGATACAACTCGTTAAACTTTTGGCATGTTAGTGTGTGTTGCTGATGTTGCTGTAATGTGCAGTATGGATGGTACTTTAAATTGCATTTTGCAGCCTTTTTGTTCTTTTTACTTGCAGGTCTTTTGGTTTAGCAGTTTAGCTAACTGTCGAATTGTGTCGTCCCAACTCACTTTGGCAAAGCCCCAAAGTGTTTGTGCTTGTTGTCGTTCTATGTGAACTTTTTTTGTTTTAAATGCGAGAATAGTTTGGGCTCAGCATAAAGTGAAAAACATGCATAAATTAGCTAAACTCTTGAGTGTGAGAATCATTTAGGTTGCAGCTTTGTATGCTCGGCCAGTGGTGACGTGACATTTACTTGTTAAACATTGACACTTTCTTTCCGTTTGGTGGTTGACATGTCTCTGTAGCTCAGAGGTGGGAAACTCATGCTCCTTGAGGGCTTGCAGCCTGCAGCTTGTTCTTAAACTATCCTTATAACTATCCACTGGTTATGTTTTGGAAGGAAGATGCTTCACTCTGTAACACTGCTGTAACAAGTGCTGAATGATACTGTAGTTCCAGAAAAGTGATATGTCTTCACTCACATTCTCCCAGTTAGTCATTCTTATCATATGAATATGAAGCAGATACACTCAGATGAGATAGTGACTTAATGAACACGAATAACTCATCCAAAAGATATAGATTGATACATCACCAGTTTGTGTTTAAGTCACATGCAACAAGCTAAATAAGCATCTTTTGTGGTTTACAATTTGAGCCTCTTCACTGGAAATTCAGAAATTCAGAGTGAAGCGTCATGTCACTTCCTTTATTCAACCCACCTTATCTGTTCTGGCAGCAGTGTAAACGTCATATTCTACATATGAATACTATAGACACAAGTGTGAAAGAAGACACATTTCCCAATTGAATACTTCAGTGTCAGCTGTTTACACATTCAGACCTCTTTGTGATACAGGCAGAGCTCCATTAGCAGTGTTGTTACTGCCATTTGTGTGATGATGGGCGGCTGTGTGGGAGAGGTAATGGCTCCTTTAATGGCATCTAATGGGCCTTGAGATGTTGCACGTAAAATTCTGACATCGACGCTTCAGTCACTCATGCAAATATGCGTGTCACACACCCATGCGCAAAGCACTGCACACATAACTGCACACACTGGTTTTCGTTGTTCAGGTTTGATGGGAAAATTAAATCTTTTTGTGCCACAGCTCTGGTCAAGTTCAACTCAGGTTTGGTTGTAGTGTGTTTGCAGCTGTGTGACACAAACAAAGCTGTTTTTTCAGAGTGACGGGCACAGTCCAAGATTCCTTAAGCCCAGATTATTTTTGGTGTTGTTGTTTTTTTGTCTGTCGTGTAAATGTACATTTTCTAAATATACATTTTGCTCACCATGCTTATTTTGGACTGTGTATCTTCTTTGTACTGTATCTATCTATGTGTCATCCTCATTCTTTATCTTCTTTCTGAAAACAGAAGCTGGTCATTTAGGGGATGATCTGAGTTCCCTAAAATTAAGCCTCAACTGAATAAACTGTCTAGAGTCAGGACAGTGTCAAACCTCTAACAACCCCTGTTATTTTTTACCCTGGCAAACACGTTCTACAAGCGATTGATACGCTCTTACTAAAAATGACTGCTGCCTAATCTATTTAAATCCATTTTAAACAGAATGTCTGCAAATTCTCCAGATAAAGACCTGCTTTACACAAGTAAACAGACTTTGAGCTTGCAGAGTAAACTCAATTTAATATCTGGCCCAATTCATTTGGACATATACACTCTCACATACAGCTATGTTTAAATAAGTTGGAGTTTGCAGTGTGAAAAGAAGTGTGGAAATGTGGAGACTGTGCATCAGTTAGACTGGTTTAAGTATTGCACACTTGTTCATTTATGATAAAATGTATTTAATGCATGACTATAAGTCATAATCATTAAATCTAAACTCTATCCATCCACTACCTGTTACCACTTATTCTGTTCCGGGTCATGGGGGGGGCTGGTGCCTATCCCAGCTGTCATAGGGTCGAGAGGCGAGGTCCACCCTGGACAGGTCTCCAGTCTATCTCAGGGCCAACATAGAGAGACATACAAAGACAGACCACGCACACTCACACCTACAGGCAATTTAGACTCACCAATAAACCCAACATGCAGGTCTCTGGATTGTGGGAGGAAACCGGAGCAAACCCATGCAAGCACAGGGGAAGCAGGCAGACTACAAACAGGAATGCCACAAGTGGTCCTGGATTTGGACTCCTTATTAAACTTTATTTGTTCAGGCCTTGTTCACATCCAAACAGCTTCTTCTTCTGCCTTTGTGTATTTTAGTTTTTGAAACCCGAGTTTTTGTCCCCTATGGTTTTAGAATTCCTACACCTGCAAAATCGTTTCCCCTCTGTTCCATGTCTGATTCTCTCAGCTGTCTGCTTCAGTCTGTCTAAAAACCTATGCAGGACCCATGAGAGCAAACATCAGTAAACATCTGCAGTGGCCACACTTCACAGAGCATAGTCTTCTTGTACGGTTTTAAACACCTTCCACACAAACACCAGTCCACACTCGGTCATCCCTCGACATGTTATACACAGTTCAAACTGTTTCACACACATCCAGTATTAACAGGCTGCTTTTGCATATGACAGAGGCTCTACATATGTTTGCCGGCATTTTTAAAGTTACAAAATCAGCGTTTGCACTGCCTGCCCTCATTTTTGACTAAAATAATAATTCTGGGGAAAGTAAAAAAATAACATACATATTTACCTTATTCCAGTTCATGCTAAACAAAGTTTAAAAGCATTTGAAGAATCAAGGAACTTTTGTAAAGTTTTTAAATATAAATAAGGCTGCACCTAACAGTTCCTTTTTTTTGTGGATTAATCTATCGATTATCTTCACATTAAGCCCTTATTTGTTTTTAAATTAATAATACCATTCATTTACTCTAAATAAAAGAATCAAATTCATCAATTACATTTAATAAAAAAATCTTTTCTTTAATCAAACCAATATGAAAAAGTATGCACTGCAGGGCATAACTCAAACCTTCTGATTGACATACTGTGATGGCAATTCCTGATCCTAGATCAGTTCGCTGACAGTGTGCTTTGCTTTGCTTTAATAGAAATAACCCAATCTCAACTTTTACCTGTTTCTGCACCTATTAATGCAGAGCTGGTAGGTGAGGAATCCAGAGCATAACAAATGGATATAGCAGCTAAAGTAGAATCTGATAATAGGATTAATTAGTTGGCCGGCAACTGCATGTTATGAAACAGTTTTTTTTTTTAATGACGGATAGGAAACTGCAGGCACAGCTGAAATTGACACTTTTTTTTTATAAAGCTTCTTGAATGTACTATACACTTTCATGACATGAATTTGCATTGCCCACATTTATGTCCACCAACTGTCCACTCTTTTGAGTTGCACTTCCTGTAACTGACCAGAACACTGGTCTTTCTTTAGATTTGTCCTGCTCGTGTCCCAAAAGTTTACGGATTTGTTTGCGAAAGGTGTTGTCTAACAGGAAGTACATCACAGGATCTGTTGAACCTCTCAGTGCAGCTAGAAGATACAGGCAGTTCTTCACCTGCAGGAAGAGAAATGAACTGGTCATTGTAGCCGTGCAATCTGATTCTCAGTAAAGAAGCGGAGAGCAATATTTGCAAGAAATGTACCTCAACAAAACTGGAGAGGGGATGACACTGATTGTTGTGCTCAGGTAAAGACGGCTGGTGTTTCTTATGTGCCACAGAAATGAAGATGGGTTTGAAGATGTGATATGGCAGCAGACAAACTGAAAGAACAAGCTGGGACAGAGGGTTAAAAATGCTGAGAATCCTCGCTACGGTTGATGAAGTCATGGAACCTAATTGTGGTTGCAAATGCAGTGAACATGCTTTAAAGCAGATTATCTGAGAGGATAAGGTAACTCATAGGCACCTGGATGACCACGATGTTTCGAAATACCCTTCCCAGCAAACTCTGGGAGGTGGTGACAGCTGTGCTGCGACGCGAGCGCCTGATATGCCGCAACACTGTTATGTAGGACAACAGCACCAGCAGATAAAACACGAAGAAAATGGTTATAACAGCCTCAGAGAGAGCTGCAGATGTACTTCCACCTATTTCCACTTTAGGGTTGTAGCACAGCTCTTCATTTCCTCCTTTTTCTCCTCCATCCTGTACAGATGTGGCATCAGTGGCACTCATTACTTCATGTACTGAGTAATAAACTGTCACTGGTACGATGCCCACAACTGCAACCAGCCACACCACTATGCAAACCCTGCTGGCAAAGGGGGTCTTTGTGAGACGGGCGAAGAATGCATGTGGCAGCAGGGTGGTGCAGGTGCTCGGCCTGGAGGCGTGAGTGTGTTGGATGAGGGCTGCAAAGCGGCTGAGGGCCACCCAAGTGAGGATCATGAGGCTTATGTAGATGTTAATGTGGAGCACGGGGGTGATACCGTGCAGTACGAGCTGACACAAAGTGCCGTTCCGCATCCACTCTGAGCCTAGGGCGTAGTAAGCTGCGAGAAAGGGGGCGGTGAGGGACAGCAACAGGTTAGAGATGCTCAGGTGGGACAGATAAACGTGAGTGGGGGAGACGCTGGAAATGCGCCGCATGAAAACCCACAAAGACAGCACATTGCCCGGTACAGCGGTGAGGAAGAGGAGTGCATAGGCGGCGGGGAGGAAGAAGAGCGTGGCAGCAGTGGGGCAGAGTTTCGGAGCAGGGAAGATTTTATCTGGTGCATAAGTGTGCGACGTGTTCTCCATTTGATCTGTAAGAACACAAAGGTGACAAGCGTTTGAGAACTATATAATGTCATTTAGCTATTTTTCAGACAGTTAAGTGTTACTTCCTTCTGTCACATTCTTGCTTAATATTAGTCAATGCCAACAGTTCTCTTTATGTCTACATATGTGTGTGCATGTCAACAGTGATCAAATCAAGATACAGAGTGTACAGAGTTCTTTGAAAATTGGTGTATACTCAGCGTCTTTTACAAGACGCTGTATTTAAATAATAAACCCTGGAAACACCTGACAGCACTAATTCATCAGTACATCTCCCCAGCTACGTTACACTCCCCAGGCTGCTGCCTCCAGTGTCTGTCTTTCAACGTACTTGTACTTCTAATCACTTTTGAAGGAGCCTTCAGCAAAACGACAACAATTTATCTGAAAGTCTAAGGTGGAAGTATTGTTTTTTTTTCTACCACGTAAAGCTGAGAATTTATCTGACAGGCTAAGGTGGAAGTAGTGTCACAAAAATTGAAAGTGACATGATTTTTGTCTGCTGCTTATAGTTAAAGAATTAAAACAGCCGGTTAGTATGGAAGAAGTTGAGTTTACATTAACTATAGAACAGGAGAAATAAAATAAAGGGAGGCTTCTACTGCCCCACAGTTAAATAAGAGCTTTCAACATTAATGAAATATATTGTAAATTGTTAAAATGAACATAGACTAGTCACCTTCTGAGACTTGAAGCAAATCTTTCTTCAGCTTGAGCTTTAACAATATTTAAAGCTCGTGCAAGACACTGAACATCAAATGCATGTAAGGCTACGTTATATTATAACATGTAAACACCAAGTCATACGAAAATGTACATCTCATTACACCTCATCCAGATTGACATGGCAGTTCATGTTATACGTACCAGAAGCTCTAAAAGAACTCTGAGATGATTCAAAGGTACTGGAGCAGCCCAGATTCACAAGAGGAAAGCTGTCATTAACACCAGTCACAGTGTGAGGCTCTTCTCTGCAAGTTCCTGCTTCTTTATTGCACTGCAGGTTTATGGTATCGCAGAGCTGGCGTCTTGTTGGTGGGAGTAGTTTCAGTATCGGTTTGAGCTTCCTCAACAATGGCACGGTATAGAGTGTGTATAACTTGGGAGTAGGCAAGAGGGTCAAAAGTTCTGGTATTCTGGCCTATTTATTTTTAGGCTATTAATGTGGTTTAGGTGCATCACTTTCTTGTTATGTGTAGGATTCTCAGCTTCACAGCGATCGTTTCTGTTTCTCTTTTTCTATCTGCAAACGTAGCCCACAAAGAAGGGAGACCCTGTCATCGGGTTTGCTTTTGCTGTATTGCTTTTATTCTGCCTGAAGGTGGCGCTGCTGTTCTTTTCAATGAGAAGGCAAAATGAGTTTGGTTTGTATTCGAGGCTTTTCATTTCTCTTCTTGCTTTCATCATTGTTAAGACTCTGACTTGGTTCAGAACTATTTTATAAAAACAAACAAACCTGTAAAACACATTCAGAAAAAAAAGGAAAGATAAACTAGACAGTCCAAAGCTTTGGCATTCCCAGGTTGTGGATAACCTCCGGTAACGTGAAGTGTCTGTGATTTTGTTTTTTTGGAGAACACCCTGACTATGTGATAGGGGACAAACACACATCTCTTTTTATTTCTATTTTCTCTCTGAACCCTGTTATCTACAGGGGGAAATTACGAGAGTGGAGGAAACTGCTTGTTTTGAACGTGTGGCTTGTTTCATCAGTCTGCAGTAAGCATGTGAACCCGTTTCTGTCAAAGGATTCAATATGATTCGATATGCACCTCAATACCTGGGCCACGATTCGTACAAAATTAATTCAGCCGAATTTGTAACAATCAAACTACGTTATTTAGTACATTTGCCCAAGTACTACATTTAACCACACTTTTTGAAGTAGTTGTAGTATATAATACATATTATATTTATTTGACAATTTAGTTACTTTTCAGATGCAGTACAAAATATATATCGGCTAATAAATTATGACTGATAAATTTATGGATTTATTGTGATTATGGATTAATTACCTTTAAAATAGTCTTAATCCGTGATGTTTGCACATTAGCAGAACTGTGTACTTCTATAGCTGCTGGTGGTTTGACAGAATAAAAAATCTTATTTTATTTTTTTCCCGTCTGTACCATTACATCCATCTTTACGCCTCTAGTCTGCATCATCTCCAAATGAAAGTCCGTTCATTATTTAAAATCCGACTCTTTAGGTCTGCAGGTATCAGCACCACAGAGGTGTGAAGCGCAGCCAGAGAGAGAAAATGCAATTTGTGTGAGTAATCCACACTCCAGTGTGGACGACGTCCATCTGTGGACTGCAAAGTGCTACAGTGCATACATGCTATTATCTTTTAAGAAGGGACTAGTAATGAATCCTACATCAAGCACCAGCCTAACTACACATGAGCCACAATGACGATACAGAAAAGCATGTGTCATAAGTAATAGTCATCTTACTTTGGTCAGCAATAGTGTGTGGATAAGCTCAGGCTGCAGCATAGACGTTACTGACAGAGTAGAGAGGCTGGAAAAAAATTAGTTAACACAGCTTGGACATAAAAGAGGGGAGAGTTATTTTTTTTACAATTTTATTTAAAGGATTACTGATATTTAGAGCAAAATATGGTACATATAGATTATGTTTGAAAGTCACTGTTTGTAAAATCACATATGAGGTTTGCTGCAACATTGACAGTACAGTTATTAAAATACAGATCCTTTTTTTTTTATTTTCAGCTTTTAAAAAATGCAGTTACACAGCCTTCATTTAATCCTGCTACTTCCACCAGTTAGTCTAAGAAAGTGTCCCAGCTCCAGATGCTTCAGTGTCAGTGTTTGTCACCTGACCAATGACACATATTTAAGTTTATTGTCTGCAAACTGTTCTGCCAGTTCAATCCTCAGTCTAACAACTGTAAATTACCCACAGTTATCATAGCAAGTTTTAGCATGAGGACATTTATTTGTCCACACTTGCAGTCTGATATGTTTGTACAATGCTAATAATCACATGTGTACAAGGTACTTTATTAAAATTAGCCCGACTGTTTCCTTTTCTGTGGTTTGGGGTTGCTACAGGGAAACAGGAGACAGTTTCTTTAATGTGTACGTGCTTCTTAGAGAGGCAGTCGATGCTGCTACCACTTCCTTCAGCTGCACAGTTGCTGTCATGTTCATTTGTGAAATGATGCTGCCTCAGTTTTTGAGAGCCAACCTAGTTTCATTATCCATCTTCTCCTTAAAATTGCTGATTGAGCTGACTTTTGCCAGTCCTCTGTCCGTCTTCCCATTCTTCCCCTCCAACTCAACACTGGAGCTGGTCCCGGTGACTCCAGAAATTTCCTGCATGCAAAACACGTTGCTCACCAAACGCAGCACCTCCTTCCTCACTGAAGAGGACAACAGGAAGTACATAACAGGGTCGAGGCAGCTGTTGAGGGCAGAAAATACCAAAGCCACCTCATTGGCTTTGTCAGCCACCCTAATCCAGTAACATGTCGTGTCTGTGATTTGGGTTTTTATGTAGAACGCCCTGACTATGTGATAGGGGACAAAACTAACAGTAAAGAGGAAGAGGATGAAGAAGGACTTCTTGGCAGTTCGAGAGTAGCGAGCTGCGTTAGGCATGTCCGGTTTCTGTTGTGATGTTCTGTGAAGCTTGATGGCGATCTTCCCATAGGACACCACTAGAGAAATAAATACAAGCCAGAAGACAACCAACACGAAAATGTTTATGTGGGCCTTCCACTTTGCGTCATGGAGCGGCTTGTAGTGGAAACATCTGGAAACACAGAAAAAGTCGTGTCAGATCACATGTGCAGGAACGTTTGACCAAAACATTCCAACTCTAGAAAATGATAACCTAGCTTGATTATATTGGTGTTACTAACCTGTTTGACTCTGAGGAAGTGTCTGACAATAGAAGGGACAGAATCAAGGCAAAAGACACTGTCCAGACGATGGCACAGAGGACAGTGCTCCACTTCGTGGACTGCAGTCTGTGCTGCATCCCAGCTACACGATGGATCTTCAGGTAACGATCCACGCTGATCAACCCCAGCAACACCACGCTAATATACATGTTCATGTAGAAGAGGTTGCCCACAACTTTACACAACGTGGGGTCCAGGTCCCATTTGTTACCTCGGCTGTGGTAGAGTATCCTGAATGGCAGACATATCACCAACAGCAAGTCTGCAAAGGCTATATTTATGAGGAAGACCCGCACAGAGTTCTTCTTGGAGTGAACACAGAAGAAAACCCACAGAGCGATTAAGTTCCCAGCTAGACCCAGGACAAAGATTATTGAGTAGAGCACAGCCAGTGGGATCTGCAGTGCATCCTCATCGACACACGGGGCGTCAGGGGTGGTGGCCATCATGCTGATGAGAAACACTGAGCTGTTTGGATCCTGGAACCTTGCTTTGAAAGGTGTGCCGGAGACGTTTTCTGCCATGATGGCTCTTGTGATCCTCGGCGCTGAAAACAGAAGGTTAACAAATAATTGGGTTAAACTTTTCCTGTGTTTTGGCAGTGATTTAGTTTCGCATGGGAACGTTTTGGCCTCATTAGTGCACGTTTGTGTGATAGCAGAGAGTCAAGCCTGCATCAGAAGATCCCAGAATGATAGGGATGGCATGGATAACTCTAAACGTCAACTCTTCATAACTTAACATTATAGGGGATACAGTTTACGTAGTATATAAAAGATAATATTTTACAGAAGCACAGAACTCATGGAGTTTAGTATTTTTTGAGATTTCAATCTAAAAAAAAAAACATAGGTACAACTTCAGTCAGTTCAGTGCAATGCTAATGTGAAACAGACTCACAGAATGAAGCCCTCATCTTTTACCCAGTGAAACAAACAAAACAACAAATAAAAGAGGAACTTGTCAAAGTACTCACCTAATAGTTCAAGTCCATAGAAATCGTTCACTCTTGCTTCTTTGTGCATGTGTGAGAAAAGCATAAATCTGCACTAAATCACATGCAAAAATGTGGTGATCAATAGTAGTTCACATGCGATTCCTGCAGGCTTTTTCTTGTCCTCGGAGTTATTCCAGCTTATTCCTTCAACTTTAATCGGCTTTCCTGAAACAAATCCGTTTGTATTTCCACTGTGCATTCATTTTGTATGTTGTTGTATGTATTTCAGTGACCTCCAACTTTCCTTCCAAACGAAACAGCGCTGTGTAGTGTCTGCTTCTTTCTTTTGTTTCCTCTCTGGTCATTATCCTGCAGCTATGAGAACTGTGACTACCACAGCTGTGCGGCCCAAAGCAGAAAGAGAAATGCTGAACCGAAGAATGCGGTGAAGTTGTAAAGAGACTCGGAGCTGTGGTCACAACCCTCTTCCCTTACAGACTCTATGCAGAACTCGGCATGAGAGAGAGAAAAGACAGGGCAGGGCTTAGTGCTGAGCGTTCTTGGCTTGTGTTTGCACAACATGCTTTTCACTCTGAGCTCTGGTTATAGCTGGAGGAGGTATCTGTTGGGAAAGAAAAGACCACATTATACCCTCCCGATATTTAGAGAAATGCCTTCAGTGTAAAACAAGGCCATCTTTAAATTTGCCACCCAGGAGACACTGGCTGCTGTCAGTATTACAAGAGTCAAAGGAGAACAGAGGCATTAATAACAATATCGTGCGTGCACTACAAGAACTAAGTACAAAAGTAAGCAGGATGAGTGTGCTGATACTCAGAGACCAAAATAAATGGCCCTTTTCTATCACTGTGAAGTATCAAGCTTGAAGAGCAAGGCTGCTAATTCTTCATCGAGCATGAGTCAATAGGCAGGCACTCTACCCACTGAGCCACTGCCACTACACAAATCAGATATTGGATAAAATTACAAAATCCTGAAGCATAACTGATTGATGTGTGTGTGTGTGTGTGTGTGTGTGTATATATATATATATATATATATATATATACACACACACACACACGATTTATACATACACCATGTCAGCAAACATTTACAGCTCTGTGTACACACTTATATTTATTAGTGCATGTTAACAAATTTACACAGTTGCTACACTTTTTGTTACATTTAGAGACATTTAAAAAATATCTGTACACAGGATTTATTTACTATTTTAGTACACAACAGGTTTGTGTATAGTTACTATTTTGGTAAGCATTGAGGATGTGCCTACACTGTATGGTTGGAGTCGGGACGTTTGGGGGTTCAGTGTCTTGCCCAGGGACATTTTGACACCTGGAAGGGTTGGGGTGCGAACCATCAACCCTAGAGTCAATAGGCTTGAAGCATAACTGATGGATGTGTACATGTTTTGCTCCTCTATGATCCTCCTACACTCATGGTTACTTGTGTGTGGTCAGGGTGGGTGATGGTTGGTCTGGGTGTGTCCTGCCCATGTGATGTTTGGGATTTATGAGAGGCTGTCGCCCTTTAATTAGCAAAAGACGACCATCAAATCATGGCTCTCTCCTATTGCTTCTCTCTTTTCATTCTCAGCCTCACTGTGTGCTGCTGGCGTCCAAAGAAAACTCAGCTCCGGTGAAGTTGGGGGGGTTTGGAGTAGCTATCCAGCTCGGAGAGTCTGGACTGGTCGCAGGAGGTACGGTAAACGCCACCAAACGTGAACAAGGTTTCCCTGAAATTGGAGACGTCTTTAAAGGAAATGTAAACTCTGCTGATTTTCCAAAAGCCGGTGTCTCATTCAAATGGGATTTACGTTACAGAGGAGGTGGGAAAATACAAGCTCGACGTTTAACCGTGATGAATTACAGGATATAGTCTGTAATACACAGAGCCATTCAGCAGAACAAAGATATTGTCTTTCTTTTCAGAGTAATAACTCAGTCACTCAGACATTTCAAATATATCGATGCAACCGCAGGATATGATTTTTTCTGAAGTGTAGGAAGAATAAGCTTCCATAAATCCTTTTAGAATCCTCTTAACAAAGCTGGTTTAAAACTTCCCTGAGAATCATTTAATTTCCTTAATGTTTTCTGTCTCAAAGTAAAGCAGCGATCGTCTTTTTTTTTTTTTTTAATGAACAAATGTGTTTAGTCACTATTTAAAAGGAGGAAGTAATAGCTAACATTTCCATTTTCTTGTTCAAAGGGTGTAAAAATAGAACTTAGCCTAATGACTCAAAGTTAAAGTGAAATTGTTTGCGTGGCTTCAAATGTGCATATACCTGTGCATCAACATCGTGTTTGTAACCCCCCCAGGTCGGGTTGGAACTCCCCATTTCATGGCCCCAGAGGTGGTAAAGCGAGAGCCCTACGGCAAACCTGTGGACGTGTGGGGCTGTGGCGTGATCCTCTTCATCCTCCTCTCAGGGTGTCTGCCTTTCTACGGCACTAAGGAGCGTCTGTTTGAAGCCATCTGCAAAGGCAAATACAAGGTCAGGAGTTTCGCTGAACTCCCTGGAGTCTCTGATTGCAAAAGTGCGGTTTCACACATCCAATAAAAACAGTCCCAAACTACAGACAAGCCACGCTTTTAATTGGACTCAGTCTTACTTTAACTAACCGTAGATTAGACTGAAGAGCAGACACAGAGTGAAGCAATGAAATGTTCTGTCCTAGAGCTGCTCTGCAGACAGTGAAGATCTACTAACAGATAGAGAAGTTTTCTGATTTGCATCTTTAAGCTTTACATTCAAATAAAATGTCCTAAAGCCAGAGATACAGCCACTATCACTGCACTACTATTACCTGTTTAGAGGTATTTCCTGAATGTTTTTTAATCACTTCAGCAGCACATTTTAAAGTATATTTACTTTTTCAATCAGTTACATTTTGTTTGTTTTTTATTTTTATCGCGCTGCCTGCTGCCTGCTGCCTGCTGCCTTCTGAGAGCTTGAGTGCTTTTAAAATGAACTGAGGTGCAGTTAAAAACTGTCCTGTGGTCTGATGACCAAATATTTGAAACTCTTGGAAATTCTAGATACCGTGTCCTCAATACTACAGAGGAGAGGGACCATCTACCGTGTTGTCAGGGCACAGTTTGAAAGCCAGCATCTGTGACAGTGTAGGGTACAATTAATGAACATAGCTTTGTTACTGATTGTTGCTCCTTTGTACAGTGACCTCGAGTGACCTGAAATGCACTTTTTAATAAAATGTATTATTATTATTATAGCGTGGGTAATTTGAACATCTGTGAAGGCACAATCAATGTTAAACGATTGATACTCTCTGGTCACTTTATTAGTATTATTATTGAAATGTAGGTGTTTTTATGTAAAGTGTGTGTGTGTGTGTGTGTGTCTGCAGATGAATCCACGGCAGTGGGGCCACATCTCAGAGAGCGCCAAGGACCTGGTGAGACGTATGCTGATGCTGGATCCTGCTGAGAGGATCACAGTCTATGAGGCTCTGAACCACCCCTGGCTCAAGGTACTGCAGGGTGTTAGGCCACACGACGTTCACAGTGTTTGTTTTAACATGTTCAGTGTCCCACATCTGAATCTCCCTCTGTCTTTCTAGCAGCTTGTCAGTCATGTGTGAGACACTTTGAAACACAGTGATTTTACGATTGAATGAGTTGGGATTTTACAAACTAGATAAAAACTGACTTCTGCCCCCTTAAAGGCATCATAGAGTCGTCATTTCAGCTGCGTCACTTTACAGCTGGATTAAAAATCAACATGCCAACTGCAGCTTTGTTTCAGTGTCATGGCAAGAAATCTTAGAACACATTTCCTGTGTTGAAGAGTGACACAACTGTGCAATCTCTAAGATATGCACCTGACATTGTGACGAGCGTGAAAGATTTTAGTTTGTGCTTGAGACACGAGTGCAATAGTAACAGCGTATAGTCTGAAGCCATAACCATTAGTACAGGTCTTCAAACAGAAAGACCACGACAACGATACCGGCCATGTGATGTCAGCAGCAAGCTTTTATCAGGAATCTCAAGTCCTCTCTTTCACTTAAATCTAGTTTCACAAACAGCGTTCTCTAATCACAGGGACCACAGTGCTCACTTTTCTTATCTCCCTGTGGCAGCGCTTTTTTTTTTGCAACACAGACGTGGGAAATCTCCAGCAGCAGCTTTCTGACAAACTGCTGAACAGTGCGATGGACTGGTTTTCAGTTAAACAGTCCAAAACCTGGGTCTTTTATCACTACATTTAGGCTCAATGAGTAAAAACAATCATAACTGTGTTGTTGATCATCCGATTACTGGTTTGCATCTATTTTTATGAAGCCGTTGATCATTAGAGTAAATTAGAAAATCACCACTTCCCAAAAGCTTTTGTTTTGTTTTATACAAATGCAAACTGAATATTTTTGGGTTGTTAAAAAAAGACTTTTTCTTGGGAGCTGGCAACTGTGTGAGCCTTTTCTCACATTTCATAAACCTAATAAGAAAATCCTCAAAACCTTAACAGATTATTATTAGTTGCAGCCTAAAAATACTTTGGTTTATTTATTTTTTTTAATTAATGTTAACTCCCAGTTCATTCATGTGTTATCCAGCTTAACTTTAAGCTCAGCTCAGGTTCTCTGATATCGTAAGCTGGCTCACATAAGTCAGGTGAGATCACCATGGTAACAGATGCTGCATGGCTAACATAAAGGTCAGAGAAGAACAGGATCAACAGCCCAAATACTAAAAAATGTGTCACTCATACAGAAGAAACCTGATATGGAAAAAATGGTTCAAAATAATGTCATAAATAATTAAGCAAATATTTTTATAGATTGTATCTATAATATTGTTATAGATTTCAGTGTCTCACAGCAGTTTTAAAAACTGACCTTACAAAGTTAATGTTGGGAGCATCTCATTAGTGTTCTCACAAACACCCCACTCAGAGTAACCCAGGAGAATGTCAGAGCTCCAGGGTGTGTGTGTGTGTGTGTGTGTGTGTGTGTGTGAGTGAGTGAAAGGGGCTTTACCCTGGCTGGCTTTTTTTTTTTTTTTTATGGTGATGTTTGAAACTGAAAAAAAATTCTGCCGATGTTGAGTCAGAAGGAAGTTAGTTTCATCACTGCTTCAAGCTCCATTAACATGTGTTTCTGCTGGGTAGTATGATGATCTTTGAGAAAATGTAGCTGTTGTTTGGCAATTTGCTGATAATCAGTAAATCAGAAACATAGAAATCTTTTACTACATCATTAGGCCAAACTCACCTAAGACTTTTGTCACGTGACATGTTGACAGAGCTCAACTAAGTTTCCTTTCCTGTGTTGGATTTCTAAGGAGAGGGACAGATACGCCTACAAAATCCACCTCCCTGAGACTGTGGAGCAGCTGCGAAAGTTCAATGCAAGGAGGAAGCTCAAGGTTTGCATGTGCACACGCTGGCATGCACTATCACCTTGTTGCCATGATACCAGGTCTGTGTGTTTGATGGTGAGATAAGTGTTAAGAGTCACAGTCACACGGTGTGTTTGTCGGTGTTTCAGGGGGCTGTGCTGGCTGCAGTATCCAGTCACAAGTTCAACTCCTTCTACGGAGACCCTCCTGAGGAAATTCATGACTTTTCCGATGACCCCAGCTCCTCAGGTACCCACAGACGTTTACAGTGACATTTGATAACCTTTAATCTAAGGCTCACTTCCTCCCTCAAATTTCCTTCCTGTGGTTGCTTTTTTTTTTTAATTCACTTTAGTTTTCTCTGCAACCCCTGGACAGTTTGAAGCAGCTCATACATTTACTGAAAACATGCAGATTGTTTGAGTACATCCATCATAAAAAGTGTGTTGTTCTCTACAGTTTGACAGTTTATCTCATTACACGAGTTAATAGAAAAAGCAAACGCAGAACCTTCAGACTTTAAGACACATTTATCCTTTTGTGCTTGTTTTGCATGTCACATGTTTCAGTTCTTGTATGCTGAGACTAACTGTGATGACTTTTTTTTTTTATATTGCATAAAGTTAATGCAATTAAGAGCAATAGATAAAGTAACCTAAATAGGAAAATAAATGACATTTATACATGTGATTGGTCTGACCTCTTTTTGCAGCAGGAATAACTTCAAACATTCCCTCCTGCACATCAGCTCTGATGGTTTTAGCTCGTTCCTCTTCACATAACAGCTTCAGCTGAGAAAGGCTGCTGGCTTCGTGCATGAACTGTCTGCTTCACCTCCTTCTATAATCTGCAAGTGTTGCCAGCAGTTTGATCTTTTCACTTCGGGTTCCACAGCATTTCGTTATGACTTTGACTCGTCCATTCCAAAACCTTACATTTCATCTTCAACCATTCTTTGGTAGAACTGCTTGTGTGTTTAAGGTCGTAGTATTGCTGCATGATACAGTTTGTGTCGAGCTTCAGTTCCTAGATGACGCCGTAACATTTTCCAGTAAATTATAATTGAAGAGTCAGAATTATTGGCTCCAATAATGATGGCAAGTCGTCCGGGTCCACAAGCAGCAAATCTGGACCAGATCCTGCCTCCAACATGTTTCACAGATGGGAAAAGGTTCTTATGCCTGAAGTTTGGTCATTACAAAACATATCATTTAAGTCAGCAAGTTCTACTCTGGTCTCATTCGTCTACATTTATTATTCCAACATCCAACAAAAAGACTGGATGTGTTTATTTGGTTTCCTTTTTCTAGTTTTAGACCGTGAGTGAAATTCTTTTCCCTTTTTAGACGATTTTCATGCAGAAACTGTGAACTATAACTGCCTCCGACAGTTTTTAACATTTAAACCTTTATTTCTTTGCAACCCGTCAATCTGTTTCTCTGTTTGTCTCTATTAATGCTTCCCACCTGTTAGGACTACTAGCAGCAGAACGTACGTATCCATAATTTACTCTGTACAGTTAAAGGAGTGAGTTGTCGTAATGTTTATAGCAGCCTGACGTGAATACACAAATACGTCAATGCAGTCGATATAGATGCTCATCACAAAGGTATCTCTTCTCATGTGTGTTTGTGTGTGACAGGGGCTGTGTCTCAGGTGTTGGACAGTTTAGAGGAGATCCACGCTCTGACAGACTGCAGTGAAAAGGATCTAGATTTCCTCCACAGTGTTTTCCAGGACCAACATCTACACACACTGCTCGATGTAAGTGTCACACGCAGACACAGCTCTTTAAAGCTTCGCAGTCTACAATAATCCTCTGACAACCGGTAGTGTGTGATTCATGTTTCCTGCGGCAAAACCTGTAGCACTTTATTGACTAAAAAACAGTTGATAGCATCAACGCATACAGATAAAATAAAGAAGGCACTAATTATAGCAGACAATACTGGAGCTGCTCTTTACTCGGTGTGTGTCTGCTGTGTTATATCTGGAACATGGTGCAACACTGTGCCAAGAAGCCTGACAAGATAACAGTGTTATGTAATGAAGCAGTGAAGCAAGACGGGGTGTTAGTTTTGTCCAACCATCTCAAAGTGGATAAATTTCATCTTAGACCGTGTGCATCTGCATCCTCTGTAGTGAAAGATGCTGTGGTGAAACTACACACAGATTTTCTCTGCATTTTGAGCTGCTGTGTTTAAACTGAGTTTTATTTTTTCCCCAAATGGTTCTAGTGTACATGTGCATGGTCATGTAGATAAAAGACATCTCGCTCAGTGTTTGCAGAAGATGCACTTGGTGCACAAAATATACTTTAAATAACTTGTGCAATACGACAAAGTAATTGCTGCCAGCAAAATGCTTCGTTCTTTAAATACCAATGCATCCTGAGCACATGTGCTCGTGAAGGTGGTCGCAGTACATAAATGCAGTGTTTACAAAAAGTGCAAGTACTTGCATAAAGATTACTTCACTGGACGTACCCATGACTGTTCTTCTCAAATTGAAGTACTGAGCACATGTTGTAGTATCTACTAGCAAGTACTCAACTAAGAAGACACTGCACTTTAGGAAGGTATTGAATTTGATGTTTTTAAAACATAAATATTGTGACAAAAGTAAAAGTTATGGCACAGAACATTTCCAGCACAAAGCATAGCACGAAGGTCAGTAAAGGTAAAGGTGGAACGCGTTCTAACCACTTTATGTACTGACAGCTGTAATACCTCTTCATTTATTAGTTTATTAATTCACACCTGTCTGACCCTTTGGAGCACGTATTTCATAATGGGACTTTTAATAAATGGAAAATCATTAGCACCTCTTCCGCCTCTGCATCTGTATTTGTCAGTGGAATTGATGATACTGATGCCACTGGGAATAGTATACTCTGTGCATTTACATCGATTGCAGTATTAGACTTTTAACACAATTGCTGCAATGCAATGATATCATCTGGGGAGGTGCAGTGTTGCTGATGCTAAATAAAAATGTCCCACGTCATGCAGTTCCTCTAGCAGGGAAGTGGAAATAAACATGGCAGTGGTTTCCCAAGAATTGATTCATGTTTTGCCCTGACACAAATTGGTTCAACCCTTATTAAATTTTGTTCTTAAAGTGTCCTCAATGTCTGATTTCAGGTGAACCAGAGACTATTTTTCATTGAAAGCTGTCCTGCCCCTGTGATACTGTGATGCTGTATGAATCTGACACATTATCTGCACTGGTCACAAACTAAAAATATTGATTGAGCAGTGTCACATTGTGGTAATGGTCTAGTGCCGATTAATGCTATTTCCGGTTAAAATGAAACCAAAAAGTGTGCTGACAAAAACACAGACACAGACATTTAATCCACTCTGAAAGACCAAACTCTGCTTCCGCTGAAAGAAGCTGCCTGATAACTCATGTTAATTTGTATTAACCTGCCACAGCAGCACAGCTTTTTCACACTTCATGTTAATGAGTAGTAAACAGCTTTGCTCACCATCATTAAAACTAACCACAATAAAATGATGTTGAATACCAACAACAAGCTAACTAGCAAATTGACTCAAGATTTTGCTTCGATGGGAAATCGATCAGCAAACCTGATCTGTGTCAATGCCACCAAAACTTAAAAACACAGGTGCTACCTGCAGGTTTCTCTGCACCTATTGGTGCATCAAGTAAGGGACCGTCTGCCATTTACTAATAATGATTGAGATGTATTTTCTTTTCCTGTTACAGTTGTCTCTTTAAGTTCACATTGTAGGCTCTATTTAGTTCAGACGTGATGAGGGGGTGGAGGAACTATTTTTATGCTTGGCAGTGTCTTGTCAATCAACAAAAAAATACAGATACAATATTGAATACTTCAGTTATTTTAAGCGTTTATTTCCAAACAAATTCAGTTGATTCTAAATTAAAATCCAATAGTCACAGGAATAACACGCAAAACCTGTTTTGACCCTTTCTACCAGCTGAGCCATTGTTGGTCCAACTTTAACTTTTATCTTGAAAAATTAATATATAAAGCTGAAGATGATATAGTATTACCACTCAATTTTATGTTTTGTATCTTAATACAATATAATAATGGTCCAAATCCCAGTTTATTTTATTTACGTTTTTATAGGTTTATATTTTCTATTTTAGACAAGTAGGTTTGGCTGTCAGGCAAGTGAGCTACAAGTGAGCCTAGTTTTAAGCCCTGACACTGTTCAGGATATCTCATGACACCATCACTGATGAGGCGTTGTGCAACGGAAAAATGACTGTCCTGTAAAAACTACCCATGACTAGAATCAGTGGCTCCACAGTTAAAGCAGAACCCTGAATAACCAATGTCTCAGCCAATTCGTCTGCTTTTGCAGTTGTGACTAATGGTGAGTCGCCGCTTGTTCGGGGATGTGGACGCACACTGGAGCATCTGCCTGCTCACCACATCAGAACCATACTGGGTCACAAGTCCCAGTTCCCAGCAGGTGGTGCAGAGGCTAAACAGTGTTTTAGACTGTTTTGTCTGACAGTCTGGGAACATTATTTTATCTCTTTGTGTTCTTATTTAATCCGTTTAGTTTACTCTGCTCTCTGTGTTAAACTGAAAACCTGCTGGAAGGACAAAGGAATTTAACAAGACCCCACAGCAGAGACGAGTAGACTAACAAATGCTAGAAAAAAGCTTGTCTGTTTACGTTCAACTACTTTATTACAAATATTTACATCTAAAAAATGGTGCTGGTGCTAATAATCAGGAGCTTTCTGACAGCTTTACAGCAGCTTGTCCTACTTGTTGAAGTGCTGGAAATGAGACCAAACATTTGTCTGAGGGTAAAGTACTAACTTGACTCAAAGTAATGCACTGCCAACAATAGAACATTGGGATTAGACGTTTAGAAATCTGTTCCTAGTAATTTGTGGATCTGACATGAATATAAAGATTACAGAAATACATAGGTTTCCTCAAAACTCTATTTCCATTAAAGTGGCGACACTGGTTTTAAATGATTTGCAAATCATTGCATCCATTATATTTAACTTCTTGGACAGCTCTCCAGTCTGTCTCAGGGACAACGCAGAGACCTACGCAGACCAACCATTCACAGGCAACCATTCACACTCCCAGGCCACAAACCGGGCAGCGTCTGGCTGTGAGGTGGCGGCGTTAACCACTCCACCAGGGTGTCGGAGAGAACTCACTGATTTCTCTTTTTATTTACATTTTACACAGGGTCCAACTTTTCGGGATTGGAGTTTTTATTTCAAGATAAAAAGGAACCTTTAAAACGACACTTTGTCATAAACAGGGAAATTCACTTTCATGGAGTTCAAACACAGTTCAAACATCAGCTTCCCAGAGATGCACCTGGCTGTGGTTTATAAGGGTCGATTTAGAAATACATCTGTGTTCTGTTCACTGCAACAGGATTTTGAGTTCTCTGCTCAGCCTGTTGTTCCCCAGACGCTCTCGGGACCGTCCCCGCAGTGCGTGTGATACAGATCGTGGTTGATGGTTGAGGTCATGGGGTCGGATCCTGACGGTCCACATCAGTTCACTTCTGAGGGACAGATGTCGTTTCGAAGCCACAGGAGATATTAAAATATGAAGCTCCTTGCCTGTTTTATTTTCCTCCTTCACTATGCTGCACATCAGCAGCACACCTGGGCCCAGAGAAACACATGTGAACGCTGTGTTTTCTCACACACTATTTATACCACAGACAGAGAAGGGAAGTACAAGTATTGTACAATTTTGAGGTAACTAAACTTCACTTTTAACAAGTTTCCAGAAAACAAGTTGTTCTTTGTTGCTGAAACGCCCATGCAGCCAGTAGTCGGAGGCTGATTAGGTTGATGTGGGCTGCAGGAAACTTGTGGATCTGCCAAGTGAGTGTGTAAGCAGCAGTGTCAGTGGGAGCCTGGGGCTGCAGATGTCTCCATTCAGCCTATGTCACAAACCCGTGTCCTGCTCTGAATGGGGGTGGGGGGGTGAAAGGGACAGAGGAGTGCAGCCCATCCCAGTCCATGAACAAATAATGGCTTTTATTGTCAGGCCTCAGTGCCCTGCACAACAAGCACAGCCTCCATCACTATCAGTGCGACTGAAAGTAGCCTCCTCACAGTGAAACACGCAGAGGAAACCAGAAATCCTGCAGACACCGAAGGGATGGAGCCGTCTGGCTTAGATAACCCGCGTCTTGTTTACACTCCGCTGGCTGGGTTTGTCTGACAAACCACTTACCGTCTCCTGGGTGAGTGTGTGGTCTTCCTCTTTTTTTTTTTTCTCTCTGCTTTCCTTTTGCAAGAAGGAGCATTTGGTAAAGCGATACCTCGAGCTAATTTGAAGTCAAAACCCTGTGTGTTTGTAGCATTTGACATGTATCATAAGGGGCTTTGGTCAAGTGCATATTAAGCTTTCCTAGGTAATGGAGGCAGGATACGTCATCGTCAAGGAAAGAATGTAGGATTTACCTGGTGCTAATAAGAAATTTAGACGTCATTCTGTTTTCAACAATTTTCAAGAAGAGTGAAGCTTTGTTTTAAAAGCTGCAACGGTACCAAAAACTCTGTCCATGTTTGTATGTTGATACTGATGGAAAACGGCCTTTTTTCTGCACGAGTCGTTCGAGTTCTCCAGGCCAGTTTTTAAACTCCGCTCTATGAACTGAGAAGCAGAAATGTGACCTGTATGTCTGCACCTAAAACTACTCTTCACAGCTAAACAGGATATTTAGGTTTGATAAACTACTGCAACTCCTACAATTTTGCACAATTGTGAAGTAATCTGCCTGTAAAAACATTTTTTTTTTACCAGGTTCCTTCCTTTTTCACAAGTGTTTTTACTCCTGCTTCTGCAGCTGTCAAAGGTCCTCTACAAGAAAAGGCTCATTTCAGAATTTCCAGCACATGACGAGGTTTGATGGCGTGTCGTTGCAGCAAAGCCTAATGTTTTTGTTCTGTTGAAACTGAATCCCGTCAGTGTTGAGAAATAACAGATCATTTCTGTTGAACTTTACGGTTTAGTCAAATGTTGCTGCTGTTGTATCTTGTGTGGGTGTTTTATCTATCATTTGCCCCCCGTTATGATCTTCAGCATCACATGGCTGCTGCAGCTGCTGCTGCGGTGAGCGCGAGAACAGTGTTGTTCTCAGGGATAAGCTGGTACACAAGCCCTGTTTGTCTGAGTGTCTGTGCATCCAGTTTGTGCACTGTACAGCAGAATTAAAGGAACATACAGGAGATGACTTATCGGTATTTGATTTAAATGTCGGTATCCGTGTGTGTGTGTTTTAGAAATTCAACCTCTGCTCTGGTTGGAGTGTACAGCTGCTGCTTTTGTTTAGACTGTGTTTCAGGACTGTTCTGTCTACAAACATACAGCACAACCCACACTCATCCCTGACTGGGCCCATACAAGCCGCTTTAGTCAGTGAAGTTTATTAGTCAGCTGGGATTTTTATAGACTGTGTCTGTTCTTCTTCCATCAGCAAGATGAGAAAATGGTCCTTTTTTTTGTCTTTTTACTCTGCAGAAATTAGGCCTGTGGTTAATGAAGTTTACAGTAAACTAGTGCCTCTAAATTCACTGTGATAATTAAAGATGCATTCGAGCTGTTACTTCTGTTTTTCTTTAGATAAAACACTATTTTACAGTAATTGTCTGCTGGCAGTCACACTGTGCAGGGCTGTGTTAGGCCTTGTTGTGGTTTCGAACCTGCTTGTGCTGTTCTATTTAAAGTTTCAATAGTCTGACTTCTTTTCTTTTTTTTTTTTTGTTGTTGTTGTTTCAGCTCTACGATAAGATCAACACCAAGTCGTCCCCGCAGATCAGAAACCCCCCCAGTGATGCCGTGCAGAGAGCCAAAGAGGTGATGCAGCACACAAACATAATTAATACCAGCATGCATCTACTTGATGTTTTCCTGTTGCACTTCATGTAATGTGGGTGATCAAAATGAGTGTGCAGTAAGAATCTGCCTAGATGACAGATTTGCTCATTTCTGGCTTTCCCCTCACTGTGCTCGCGCTGAATTAATCCCACTGTCTTGTCACGCACTAAAACTAACTCCTCATTCTGTTCTTCTTTCTGTGGGGGTCTGTGCACAACCAGATGTGCTCAAAGTGTGTCCAGGGTGAACATTTATTCTCCATATTAAAATCTTATTTGGGGTTTGTTTGAAAAAACATAACAAATCTTGATCTGAGTCCACGGGAGTCAATGCGTTGCTCTGCTGAAATACAACCTTAGACAAAAATAACTTCAGTCAGAATAATATTCCGCCCTTTGAAGTCACTCGTAAAATCAGTACAATCATTGAGTTGGGATGCAGAAAACCCCGGGTTCGAATCCTACCCCACCCGGTGTGGCCCCTCCCAGCAGCCAAGGGCCACCTTGATGTGGGTCCCAAGCCAAATCACCACGGCGACGAGCCGAAAGCCGATGATTTTGAAATCTGAATTATTGTTCCATTTGCCTGTGAGGACGTTGTGAGGTCCCCTGCAGTTTGCTTACGATTCTTTCGTCGCTCTCGAGCAATTAATCAATTATTTTTGTTGGTCTTCCACAACTCATAGTTGGTGCTGCTTCCAGCTTTATGGGTTACCGATTTTATTTTTATGATTTATGACAGCTGTTTGTTTCACCTTACAATAACTTACTTATTCTACATTCCTTGACCATTTTTGTTGCTTCTGACGAAGAAGGAACATTTGCACTCGAATGTGTTAGGTCCTCTCTCTGTTTTCCTTTGAAGTGAAACTGGAACTAGCTAAAGGAAGTTTAGTTTGATACTGACTTGAGAAAAGAACAGATTGAATAACTAAATTATTTTTGTTCCGTCAGCTGCTTGTTAGTTAACGATCCAGCTCCCTGTGACTGAGGCTCATTGTCAGAGCAGCTGTATCATGGTAAACTGACCTGTTTGCACAGTGTTGTTAAAGATCTCGGGCTTCTCTGTTTGACCTTCCTCATTAGAAATGATGCTAGATGCAGCACACACACAGAGTTCACTTCCCAGTGGTTGGTGTACATTAAGCTTTGACTCTGGCTACGATGAATCCACATACACACACTGTTAGCGTGTGTTTATGTGTTTACTTCCTATTCCGGCAGGATGCAGGATTCTGGAACTGATGCTTAACAAGGAGAGTGAAAGAAAAGGGCGCGTGGGACAGTGGTGTGCAATGCAAGTGTATCAGCGCGCACATGCGGTGCTGCAATGTTTGTGTTGCTCACTTTGTCGAGGGAGCAATTAAACAGCCTGAACAGTAAAGGAGTGGGCGGGGGCTGGCGTCTGAATCCCAGAGCTGGTAAGACAGGGAGAACCATTTAGTGGAGTGGAGTTCTGTTCTCTGTGGTTTTGGTTCCTGTCAAAGAGACTTTGCTAATTAACACAGCTGTGCTACACTGAGCCCCAACAAGTTCAAGTGTGTTCATATTTTCCTACTTAAGTCTAGCTTGATCACGAGTTGTAGACAGAGCCACAACAGATGCAACACTGTCTGCCAGAAGGGCGTTCGTGTGTGTTTTTATGAGTTTTCCCCGCAGAGAGCCAAACCTTACAGACACCTCAACATTACTCACTAAAATCTGCTTTTTCTCTATCCAGACCTTAGTGTATGTTTTAAGCATTTCACAGAAGATAGTTGCATAATATCTATCTGAATATTAACGAATAAACTTATTCTCTTGGCTTTTACAAGATGCAGGAATGGAAAAAAGTAAATGTTTGATGTCGAGTACCAACGATAGTTATGCTAAGATAACAGTCTGACCATTATAAAAACGCTCGGCTGTTGAGTATTTTTAGAATCAAAAGGTCGCTCAATCCTCCAAAACGCTATCTCAGATCCACTCTTGGTTTAATGTTTGGTTGTGCCTTTAGAGACCAAGCCACCACCTCCTCTGCTTCAAGTCTGTCTTCACAGACTGGTTCTGACTGATATTGAAATTCCTTTTAACCAATCAGAATGCAGCTTCTGCTGGTCTCTAGTTTGTTCCTGGCCCAACAGAGCAGTGTCACAGTGCTTCAGACTTCAACAACGCTTTCCTTTTCCTGCCTGCACTAAAACCTTTATACTTCTGAAGGTGCTCTGTTAGTGTCCGATCTAATCTTTCGTTAGTGAAGGTTTCACTTTGTCTGTACGTACTAATCTCACGGCCTGTTCACAGCCCATTCAGATTAGCTGCCATTCAAAGGCACAGGTGGAGTTAATCTCTCCCCTGACCTCTGTCATCACTGACCTTCAAACTTTTACCAGTGAGATCTCACAGGACAGTCAACAGCCTGTATAACCCTTCTCCCTGTGTCTTCCTCCACTTGAAGAGCTCCTCCCAAGATGAAGCAAGTGGGGCTTTGAAACATCTGGAATATGTAAGACCTCATCACACTACTGCCATATTCACAATACTAATGAGTAGAACACGAGGCCCAGTAAGCTGGCACGGTCTTTAAAGTGTAAAGGTACTAAAGGTGGTTCGGACTGAGGTGAGGGAAAAATCCAGATAGTGTCCATGAACGTTAATGCTGTGTAGCAGCTTCCTTTTCTTTGTGAATCAAAGTTTTCATTTTTAAGGTAAAATGTTATAAACTAAAAGTTAGAAATTCAGAGGTGGCCATCGCACACGCACACGCCCTCCTGCTATCTGATTGGCCCCCGCTGGTGCCCCCTGCCAGAATCAGAAGGTTGTCTCTAACATCTGTGAGGAGACACACATTGACCTCAGAGGTGCAAATTTACCACAGAAAGATACAAATTAATCAGTGTGAAGCTAATCGGCCATTGAGTCGAGGTAAATGCTGCTGACAGATTGCTGCACATAGCACCTGCTAATGACCTGCTGAAGGCCCTTGACTGTAACAAGCAGAATTATATTACAGTTTAGAAATAATAAATGTCTGTAGACACTACACAGCCCTCTGACTGATGAGCACATTTGAGGAAGAGAATGTGTTATGACTCCACTTTGCAAGTTTCAGTAGGTTTTCACACACTTACACACACCCTCCGAGGTCTCGACTCTACAATGCCACATTCACCAGTCAGGCGTAACATTACTGGAGCCGACATCAAACTAAGTCACGTCAAAAGGGCCGGAGGAGGGGGAGAGCCTTGACCCGTTTGGGACTGTGACTCAGTGAGAGGCGTACAAAGTTGGGCTCACACTGGCTATGCAGCTGTAAGAGGTGGTGTTCAGGAAAGTCTAAGGGGACCGTTAGTTTTGCTGGCTCGCGCCTCATAGGCTGTTCAAACTCCTGCAGGTACAGTAAAGTGCTTGGGTAGGAGTGTGAATGTGTTTGATTTGGGCATGAAGAACAACAACTGCTGTGGCCTAAAAGCAAACTGTTCGATGCCCTTTTTCGCTCTCTACATGTCCAGGTACTGGAAGAGATCTCCTGCTACCCAGAGAACCACGAAGCTAAGGAACTCAGAAGGATACTGACTCAGCCACATTTCATGGTGAGTCAAAACACACACACACACACACACATCTGTCGTACCTCACAGACCAGGGCTCAGGACCGCTGATGATGCTGGCCAGACATATTGTTACACAGGAACATCGTCTGTCATGAGGCTACAAAGTTGGAAATACACACATTTAAGAGTGATTGTGCCGCAGTAGTTGGGGGGTTTAAACCTGGGAGGGGTCTAAGAATCTGAGCAGCAAGTGTTACTCCAGCCAAGGGGAAGTTATTCTAGTGCTGTCAGCAGCTTCTCCTGCTAATCCCATCACATTAACGAGCCTGAACTCCGCCTCTGATCAATGGCCTGCTCAGCATCAGACAGACAGACAGACAGAGGTGGAGGAGGGTTCAGAGGAGGAGAGACATGAAACTGAAGCAGATGGGAAAACTGTATCGAAATGAAATGAATGAGGAAATGAGAGGAAAAGCTCATTAATCTCGATGACAGTAGGGAGGGGAGGTACGGATGGAGGTCAGCAAGGTGTGACTTGTACGATGTGTTGTGTCAGGTCAGAGGTTTGGCTCCCTCACAGAGCTACAAGGGTGCAGACTCGACAAAGGGAGGGAGGAAAATGGGCACTGACTTCCTGGGAGCCAGGTGGGAGCAGGCAACAGCAGACAGACCGTGTAAGGCTGTTTGCTAGTGTGTGATATATAAATAGCTTATAAAATTAGATCTTTAAGAAAATCACAATGATCTAACCCCAAGTATCTAAGAATTCACACATGAAAATAATGGAAGATGTTTAAATCTGTATGTGTGACAGAATATAAATGGACGACAGAATCTTTCCGACATTAAATGGCACAGTTTGTTTAGAGGTGAGGTGAGCGCTCAGTGGGATGGATACAACATTCAACGTGTTCACAAAAGACGCTACAGTCAGATCATATTCAATGTTGTAAACAAACATGGCAGACTGTGTTCTGAACTCAACAAAGAGACCACAAAATATAATTAAATGAGAAAGATGTGACCGCTTCTTTTAAAAATGTTAATCTGGTGGCCAACACCACCGAGTATGAACTTGCATTATTGCCGATAGAATAAGGAGGAGTTTGAGCTCAGTCTGCTGCTGTTGGGACCTGTAGCTGTAGAGCTCTACGTCCCCTTTAGGTAACAGTAAGAACATCATTCATGGCTCTGATAGTCACTGTAGCACACTGTGCAGCTGCAGCTCAGCCCCCCGGTGAGGACAGGGTTAATGAACATTACGAGCAGAGAGGAAACGAGTGTTCAAAACACTACGTCCCTTCAGCTCAGCACAATTCACGCTTCCTAGTTTGGCAGCTAGTTTTTTGTTAGTGTCATTGGTTCAATGAGCTAAATGTAAAAAATAAAAGCTTGATTTCTTTATACATTTAGACATTAACTTGTATTCGGTTACACAAAACAATGTGTTGTTTTGTAACTGCACTGAGTAAAGTTAAAGGAGGAAATTTATACTGAAAACTTTTGGCCCACTTCAAATGTTTTACTCAAGTAAAAGTACGACCTATAGTCCAAAAGACGATGTATTTTAAATCGGTCATTATGGCAAAACGTGTACAGAATTAAAAAGAATTTGGTGTCAGAGGTGGAACTGATTTTTAACCAGGTCAAGTGCCGGAAGGTGTTTAACTCACACAGACGCAACAGTGTTTATTAAACATTTTTAGGTTAAAATCCTCAGCTGGTATTAATGTTGTGGCTAATCGGTGTAGTTCAGGGCACAAGAGAAACACGAACCATGAGCTGTAAACTACTGCAATTTAAAGTCCAAAGTGCACTAATCTGCCTCCAGGCCTGGTGATTATGGTGCTACTGCCAATAACTTCAGGGAGAGTAGCATTGCTAAAGGCTCAACTCTCATTAAAACAGCTTTTAGGAAGATTTCCCACTGTAGACAAACAGGAAAAAAGATGGTACAGCGAACACAACACAGCACAACCTGCCTGCTGCTCTTTCAAAAATGGATCTTTTACGATAATATTTGAGAACAACTGTAGAAAAAGTAGAGCAGTTATCCTGTGGCTTCACTAAAGCTTCTGTCTTTAAATGCTGCCCGATGTTTTGTTATTGCTTTTTGTTGCTCTGTTCTTTTCTCTCTCCCCTTTCCACTCACCCCAACCGGTCGAGGCAGATGGCCGTCCACCCTGAGCCTGGTTCTGCTGGAGGTTTCTTCCGTTAAAGGGAGTTTTTCCTCTCCACTGTTGCCTATGGCTTGCTCCAGGGGGAATTGTTGGGTTCTCTTTATATATCTTTATAATCTTGACTTTATTCTGTAAAGTGCCCTGAGATGACTTTGTTGTGAATTGGCGCTATATAAATAAAGTTGAATTGAATTGAATTGAATTGAATTGAATTGCTTGTAGCAGTTTCTGCCACCGCACAGCTTCAGTCCTGAACAGCGACCTTTGGAGATGACCTTTGCTTTATTAAAAACACGATCAGTGGGATTTAATGTCACCTCCTTGTTCATTCCAATATCTCTGATGAGCCGTGTTCTAAACAGTGTTTCCTCTGGGGCATCGATTCAAATGAAAATCTCACCACCGTCATTCTGTCTCCCACTCCCTCACTTATCTGGTGCTGCTTTTCCACAACGCTGAGGGATTAGTTAACCCCTGGACTCTCTTCTCATTAGGCTGCAGTCACTAACACACACACACACAACTTGTCCTGCTACATGGAGTTTGATTTGTGTGTGACTGAGGGAAGGCAGGGACAGGTTTCCTCTTTGTTGAGGTTTGATCGCCAACCTTACAAGTGACACTCAGGCTCCTTTGGCTGCCAGCCGTGCAAACACTCTGCTGCTACACAGGACTCTGCTTTAACTGAAACAGACAGGGGGCTGCCGACCACACCCCCGGGGAAAAGAGGAAATACCTTGTAGTACACCAGAGTAGACAGTCAGAGGCACGATGGAAATCCCTGCTGGTGTTTAGTGGGTCTGACTGTGGAACCACCCAGCAGAGTGGTTCTTGGTGTGTTGCCTTAAAGTACTGTTCACGTACCTTGGTGCTGCCTTTGGATTCCAGTTTGTCGAAGTAAAACACTTTTGTTCATGCAAGCAAAACACAACAGCTAAAAACCACCCGGCAGATACTATTGTTACATAGTTTGTCGAGTAGTTTGCATTTTTATATTTCTCTGTACTCAGATTTCAGTCACCAGCTGATAACTTTCAGTTCTTAAAAATTAGCATCAGCCACAAAACTCCTGAATTAGTTGAGTTAAAATACTGTATAACATTATCGTATATAATGTACATGAAAAGCTGAGGTCGCTGCACAAATGCTCCTGTTTGTTTGGTTATTTATTCTCCCAGTTGTGGGTGTTTTCTCCCCCTCCCTGCATTTTTTTAGATTTCTCACCTGAACACACTGGACATTTTACTCAGTCTAACGCTGCCTTTGCTTGTGCGACCACAGGCCTTGTTGCAGGCCCATGACGTTGTGGCCCACGAGGTTTACAGCGATGAGGCACTGAGGGTGACCCCTCCACCCACCTCGCCCTACCTGAACGGTGACTCCCCAGAGAGCGCCAATGGAGACATGGACCTGGAGAATGTCACGAGAGTCCGTCTGGTCCAGTTCCAGAAGAACACAGACGAGCCGATGGTACAGTTCCCATATTTTCATTATTCTCCGTGACTTTTAGCTGATCCACTCCATAAACATTTAGGCTGATCCGGTTGATAAACTCCTTAACTAAAACTTCACCTACCAGCAGTGTGACATCTTTCTACTTAGTCAGCAGTTACTCAGATTTTATGTTTTTCTGTCTAGGAAACGTGAATAATATGGAAGCAGTTACTGAATAACTGTAGCAGTTGACACTTTTTAAGTTTCCTTTGCTATTGTGTCATTCTTTCTTGGAAAGATTGACGTAATTTACAGTCAAATATCTGCTCACTTTGTAGGAAATTATAAGACACACTGTCCACAACATAAACTGGAAAATGTGTCACCTTAAGGTTTTAGCAGAACAAAGCATAAATAATTATGAAATAATCACTGTGCAACATGCTGAGTACAGTCAGAGCGTTAATTTAAATATCTTTAACTGAAATAAAAAGTAACAGTAGAAACTATTTCATTCTACTATTCACACAGAATTATCATCAGCAAAGCTAAAAGTGAAGTGGTCGAAAGCTGAGGCAGCAATAAATAACACAGACATGTAATGTGGTTCCTGGCCATGTGAAACTTTGTCAATTATTTTCAAAGGGAGTGAAAAATAAATTTTGGGGAAATAATCTTAGAGCAAGTAAAAGTGGAATGGTGGAGTTGCTGTGGTTGTCTAGACACGAGAAAACACTAAGATCTCACTGAACGAGTCCGTGTTTTTGTTCCTGCAGGGCATCACACTGAAGATGAACGACTCGAACCACTGCATCGTAGCTCGGATAATGTACGGAGGAATGATCCACAGACAAGGTGAACCTGCAGTCATTTACACGAGCACCTTCTTAAATCGCTACACGCAGGCTCATCTATACTATTAATGTTCACTCTCTGGTCCCAGAACCACATGTGCATGTTGCATTTCATCTTTCGGAGCAGAGCTGTGCCTGGTTTTATTTCCTCATAATCTTGGTTTGATTTTTTTTTTTTTTTTTTTTTTTTTTTTTATTAGAATAAAGCCTGATATCACGTTTCATAATGTTTAGTTTGGCTATTTATTGTGTGCTTATCAATAACTTTTATTTTAATGTAATTTAAAATGCAGCTTAGTGTTGGTTTCACAAAAATCCAAATGTGAATGTGATTTAAAGTTGTTTTCATTTGATTATTTAAAAATATACAGAGAAAACAAGAATTTTGTCGAGACGAATTTAAAGTGTCTTATGCTTCCAGTCAAATCGGAATCAGGATCTTCTGTCACATAGCTGTGAAGTTTGGCTGCTGCATTTATTCTCTTTGTCACGCATCATCACCTGTGATACAGGATCTGAATGTTTCAACTTCACTAATCTTTTTTATAATCTTACTGTTATTATTCATGCAAATTTATAGGAAGGAGAAGTAGAAACTCTGTAGTCTCTAAGGAAATCAACACTTCAGCAGCTGGTTTGTCTTTGCACTTGTGGCTGCACACAGCATGTGACCGGTTATTAAACTAATTACATATTTTGTGGCTGTGTGATGAGAACAAAGGTTTGAGTGCACATTAGTGTCTCTGTGGCCTGACTTTTGTCCCGTGTCCTCTCAGGTACGTTGCACGTTGGAGATGAGATCAGGGAGATCAATGGCATCAGTGTGGCCAACCAGACTGTTGAGCAGCTGCAGAAGATGCTGGTGAGTGTGTGTCTGTGTGTTACCTCAAGTTCAAGTTATACTTTCAATTAACATTCACACCTCTGACGTGCACAGTGAACTTCCTGGACTGTGCCCAACTGGGACGTTGTGCAGCATTTGACGTCTGTGATAGAACGATCCACGAAGGTGAAGCTCTGAAATTCGGTTTCATGCCCCGACGTGACTCTAGGTTGCAGCGTCCACAGACTGTTTTAAACTGGCTTTGTGTTTCCCATGACTTAGTGTGTTGTGGGTGTTTCTGTAATCCACCGAACCTGCCCAGCTCTGCCGGAGCCCTGTTAGGATTTCTAAGTAGATCCAAACAAACCTTTACAGCAAGTGGAACAGCCTGCACAGGAAACTACTCTCCCTGTTTAACAGTCTTTCACTGTAACCGTTTCCACCTCCTCTGATGAGAGTAGCAGGAGCCAACGGTGTAGCTGATGTTCGCTGATGTTCTTCTGAAATGTAACTGCACGTCAGGGCTACAGGGTTCGAGGGAGACGCCACATGGGGACTGGAAGAGCTGTGATTGGCTGCTTGAGTTTTCTGGAGGTTAACATCTAACTTTTGAGTTGTATCTAGATGCTTATGCTCGTTCAATGAAGCCTTCAGCTTCAGGTGGGCAGTAATGGCCAGTGACCGAGCCACGTTCTCCAGGCTTCCAGCTCAAGTTCTCGTGCAAACAGGCTCGATGGCCACTCTGTATAAAGAAGGAATAACCAGCAGAGGTTCCGTTTGGTTTGACCTACAACCAAAAGAGAATCCAGATGAAAAGATTAATACCTTCACATTTGAGGTTTTGACACCAGAAACTATTTGCCTAAAGATACCAAATGATAATTTGATTATTAAAGTATCATCGATAATGGAATAATCAGCTATCATTCCAACTCTAGAGAGGAATATACTTATGTTTCAATGCATCTGTACCAGGCCTGCAAAAAACAATTATTTACATTAGCAGTTCATGTACAAATTACATTCTCAATCAATCATTTGAGCTATGAAATATGGGAAAACTTAAAAATTGTCCATATCAGTTCCTAAGAGTTTATGGAAACATCATTACATCTTATACTGTAAAACCAAAAGTCCAGAACCCTGGATGTTTTCTGTTAGGACTAGGAAAACCATCCAATCATACCATTTTACAACCTTCAACTATTTCATACTTTAAAAAGTATCAGCTTATTCAAAGAGTTGTGGATAAATGTTCTGCCATGAATCGATGCTGCTCTAATCTCTAGAAAAGTGTCTTGGTAAATGTCCAATAAGACAAAGCTGACGATGTTTGTTCACAGAGAGAAATGCGAGGCAGCATCACCTTCAAAATAGTGCCAAGCTACCGGACCCAGGGCTCCTCATGCGAGGTAACACCACCACCTCCTTCTCCTCATCCTTTACACCTCCTCTTCCTCCTCCTTCACTGCTGATTGTGATCTCTGGATCTGAATACTAACTGCTCGCCAGGTCACTGAGCGTGTGTGTAACCACAGTATGCAGTGTGTGTGTGTGTGTGTGTGTGTGTGTGTGTGTGTGTGTTTTGCTGGGGCTGAGTCAGATATTCAGCACACCAATTTCACAACCAAGATACCGGAACACCCCTCCCTCACCTCTCCCTCATGTGGCCACACCTATCTTTGTGATCGCATCCTTCTGCTGCCCCACCACCACCACATCAGTACACACAGTACAAGGTGGACAAAATGACAGAAACACCTCTTAATTGAGTATCTGGCCTTTCATCTTGCTTTACAGAATTTTTTTTTAGTTCAAGCGCAAGAAGAACTTTGTCTCATTTTAATGCTACAGAATAGGGCTGGATAAGAACAAGGACAAGAGCTAAAACAAACTGTTTCATACAGAGCTGAAATAGAACGTGTTCCCTTCCAAATCCATGGCTAAATGTTAGTTGGGCTGCTTGGTGTGTAAACTGTCTGCTGTGTTGAAGTTCAGTTATTGCAATGTGCACTTGAACATGAAGCAGTAGTCAATGTAAGCTGCTATATGAGCGACCTCCAGTGATGAGAGTCCTGTGTTTGGCCTTTTGACTCTTTACTCTTTGAGTTACTTAAGTTGTCTTCAACCCTGTTACAGCAGCAGCAGCAGATGTTTGCTCAATACACACAGCGAAGGCAGTGATGAGCTTCTAGATATAATCTGGTTTAAAATACAGCTTTAAACCTGATGTATTATCACAAAACAAAGTCCTGAGCTTGATAAAACAATAGGTCTGCAGAAACATGTATTGTTTTGTTAGTTTATTCATCCTCACACTTTAAAAAATAATTCAACTAACACCTTCTCCCACAAGCACATGGCTAATTGGGGACAGCAAAAAACTTGAACTAAACCTCTAAATGACCCATTTGTCCAGATTTTTTTCAGGAGATAAGTGTTAAATGTTCGTCACTGTGAAGAATTAACGGGTGTGGACAGAAGAAGGGAAATGTAATTTGTGCAACATTTAATTTCCAGAGTAAAAAACTTGTGGTTAACATGTCAATTAGCACTTTTGTTTGACAGAAGCTGTGGTTTTCAACTAATTTCACTTTGACACAGTTTGGTATTAAAGTGTTAGTTGCTCAAAATTTGTGCTGTTTGCATAAAAGGGTAATTCTGTCCATTGGTGTTTCCCAGAAAGAATAACAAATGTTCTTAATTTATATTCTCCGTGACTTTTAGCTGATCCACTCCATAAACATTTAGGCTGATCTGGTTGATAAACTCCTTAACTAAAACTTCACCTACCAGCAGTGTGACATCTTTTCTACTTAGTCAGCAGTTACAGTTTATGTTTTTCTGTCTAGGAAACGTGAATAATATGGAAGCAGTTACTGAATAACTGTAGTTAAGTTTCCCTTGTAATTGTTAAAAAGTTTTTAGCAGAACAAAGCATAAATAATTATGAAATAATCACTGTGCTACATGCTAAGTACAGTCAGAGCGTTAATTTAAAAATCTTTAACTGAAATAAAAAGTATCAGTAGAAACTAACTATTCACACAGAATTATCATTAGAGCTAAAAGTGGTCGAAAGCTGAGCCAGCAATAGAAAACATAGACAAGTAATGTGGTAATGGGTCAATTATTTTCAAAGGGAGTGAAAAATTAATTTTGGGGAAATAATCTTAGAGCATGTAAAAGTGGAATGGTGGAGTTGCTGTGGTTTTCTTTATTTAGGCCTACACACAATAACAGCACAGCTACACCATACTTTTGATTTGAAAATCAAAACCACAGTCCTGCTTTGATGTGTGCAGCGTTTACCTGATGCCAGAAAAAGAACAAATGAATATAAGTCCATAAATCATAAATGAATCATCCAAAGAAGTTGGAATTATCACTTTAACAATTCAGTTATTTTCTGCTTTATAATTATGTGCAGGAGCCTCATGTTTCAGCTGTTCTCACCAACTAAACGGTGATTAATAAATTCTGTAGTTCTAAAATTTGACTCATTAAAAACATTTAATTCTGATAATTCATGAGATTATTAAAAAGTCAGTTGAGTGTTGCCAGACAGGAGGCCCAGTTGGTCTCCTACACATATTGGACCTATATAAAAGAAAAGATGAGATTGTAAGTAAAGTGATTATTCAAAGATTAATTTGAGACTAATTACCATGTTTGCTGTGTAGAGAGGTAATGTGTGCAGCATCTCATTTTCTGAATAAAAGCTCAGTGATTTCATGGAAATTTAGCTGTGGTTTGGCTGTAAATGAGATATTTTCCAAGTAGGTTCTCAATCAGTATATAAATGACCCATAACTGCATCTTCAATGTAGTTTTCAGTAGTAAACTCAGCAGTTAGTCAATCTCTTAAATCAGCCCATAAAAAACATTTAATTGCAGCTTTGTTAGTCCTTCATCACTGGCTCCTCATCGTCTCAGCTGCTCTGAACAGTATTTCATGTTAGTGCCGCGCCCCCTTGTGGCGATGACAGGATGTGCAGCCTAGAGACCCTCTGATGATGATGTCACTCGTTTCCACGACACATTTCATTACGTCAGTGATGTGGTGGGTCTCTACAGATGTACTCTCTTCATGGCCTACGGTCGCTGCCCACAAATCTGTGTGTGTGTTCAAGTGTGTGTGTGTGCGCTGCTGACCTGTGTGTCTAATTTCAGAAAGAATCCCCCACCACCTCCAGGCAGTCCCCTGCCAATGGCCACTCCAGCATTAACAGTTCTATCTTGGTAAGGACCCCCAACCCCTGAAAAACCCTGCAGACAGACCCCACCCCCCTCCAGTGCGTCTCATCTGTCACATTGATGTGTCATGGTATTTATACATGTCAGCTGACCCCCCGTCCCCCCGTCCCTGTAGGTGTCCATTTATCATGGTTTGTGTTTGTTTTCATTTTGAGTTGTTACAGTAGAATTAGAGTTGGGGGGTCGTGCTGTCATCGACCCCGTGTCACTCTCCCCTCTTCCTCATCTGTTTGAGCCGAAGGCCCCCCCGTGTCCGATATCTCAGTTAACAAATTGGTGTGCCTCATAAAGCCTGCTGACACAACCCACTGGGATCAGGTTCTGCAGATCCCCTGTTTCCCCACGAGGCTCCGGACCGACGCTGATGTTGCAGCTGCTTTGCTTGCTCTGTGCTTGCTTGGTTGCTCCACAGCCAGAACTGCTTTAACAGATGAGAAGAACTTTCTTCTCCTTCCCACTTTTCCCCTTGTTGTAGCTGCAGTGGATAGACTGCAGCCGAATGTGTGTGCATGGTTTCAATTTCTCATGTTCTTAGAAGAATATATACATTGTTACATGCGTCTTTTACTTAACCTTGTCTCTCTGTCACTGATTGTCTGTTCCTACAGGACCTGCCATCCACCATTCAACCCAAAGGTCGACAGGTGAATAAACACATGTGACTCACCAGCTCCTTACACCACAACGCTTTAGCATCCCCCCCCCCTCATACTGAGTGTGTGTGTCTTGATTTCTGCCCAACCCTCTCTCTGTCTCACAAAATTCCTCAGTACAGTTTGGATTACTGATCAGCCAGGGTCTGACCTTTTTCAACTCTTAAAGAACACATTCTTGGGCCAAATCCAAAATGCATTAAAATGAAATTCTGCAGTTGACACTAAAATATGAAACTGCAGCTGTTAAGATTTAATCTGACAAAACAGAGAAACACAATGAATGCAACTACATTAAAATTGAGCTTTTTCAAGTGTGTTGTCAGGAATTAGACTTTATAGAACTCAACACTTGACTTTTTAGACCAAAAGGCACCAGTCTGTCCACGTACATCCAGCTGGTTAAGGCCAGGACACCCACAACCTGCATGTCTTTGTGATCCTTCTCTAACACACACAACAAATCCAGTTATTAGGACATAAGCAGTAATGGCACTGCAGTGGTCACAGATAAAGATGTCCAGCATGATGTCACCCCTAATATTTTAACATCAGCTGACACACAGCTGGGTTTAACTCCCAGGTGGAGCTACTTGCTGCACTTATTTAACCAGTCGATTAATTTGCAGAATAAAGTTTTTTGTTAGTTCGTTTTTTAGTTTGCAAAAACAATAGAAAAAGGGGGAATAATTCCACATGGCCTTCTGTTTTGTCTGACTAAGACATTTCATATTAGTCAGTATACCTTAAAAATGGCTGTAACATCGACTGACACTCTATCTTGGACCCTTTTGACATCAGTTTAACTGATACGGAACTTTACAGATCATGTCTCTGTAACTACGATCTGAGAATACAGACTGTACGAAGACCTCTAGACTAATTGGATACGAATGGCCACTGCAGTCACTTTCAATGTGTGTACAGTGCAGCAATAACAGCACAGGCATTGTTGCATAGCCCAGTTTTCAGCCCCTAACCACAAATCCATTCCTGCTGCAGTCACATTTTGGAGCATGGAGTAATTCCCAGCTGAAACGTAACATTACTCATCCAAAATCGTGCTTCTTCACTCGTTCACATTGTGAGATCAAGTACCAAGAAACCAAAGGTTGCTGGGACTGTGAACTCTGCCAGCAGAGGGCAGTTGTACACACGCTTGCCATTGCATCACCACATGTTAAAGTAAATGTTTCCAAAAGAGGGGTAGGCAGTTGTTCATCCCTGTCCTGTCTCACCACCATCAACCCCCATCCTGCTTCCCCTGTAATACCCTTGGAAGCCAAACTGCTGTTTAGACACTGCCGTTTTGCTGCATGACGTGTATGATGCTTTCAAATCCTAGATTGTATCCAGACCTCCAATCAAGGACAAAATGTCTGTTAAGGTAAGACACGGCCTCCACCATCACCAGACAACTTTTGACACTTTTGTCCCCAACGCTCCTACCAGCTCACTTTCACACCGAGAGCAGACCATAAAGCAGCAACAATAGCAGCAGCAACGTGTGATTTAAAATGTTGTTTGCAACTAATGGACACACAAACAATGCCTGTGCTGTTAATTACCAGTGTGCTGAGAGGCTCATTAACAGCTCAGGATCATCGGGGTTTATGTCCCCTGGAGAAAGGCAGTCTTTGGAAACTACTTTCCACCCTGGCAACCAAAACACTCCCCTGAGGGTCCACTGCTTAGGGATTCAGTCCCAGCTCCCATAATACGCACTAGAAAGGACACCAGCATCTTTCAACTGTACCTTCTCCCAACACTTGATTTATCCACACTCCACCACCACTTATTTCACCCCCATGACCTCTCTGCCTACCACAGATCTATGTGAGGGCCCAGTTCGAGTACGACCCCTCCAAAGATGAACTGATCCCCTGCAAGGAGGCCGGCGTTCGCTTCAGGGTGGGCGACATCATCCAAATTATCTCAAAGGACGACCACAACTGGTGGCAGGGCAAACTGGAGAACACCAAGAACGGCACCGCAGGCCTCATCCCTTCACCGGAGCTGCAGGAGTGGTGAGAGGGAAAAAACACAAGTTACCAAAGACATTTTTGAACCGGAGGAACTTTATTGTACTTCTGAGAATGACAGTAGTTCAAACACTGTTTTGAAGGACATTTTTAGCTTGTACTTCAGAGTAAGTACTCTAGTGGGGGTGGCAGTGACTCAGTTGGTAGAGTGGCCACCTACTGACCATAGGGTCGGCGGTTCCTGTCCCACTTCTCCCAACCACATGTTGAAGTGTCCTGGGCAGACAAATAATAGGAATCATGAACGATCTAATTCTTAATATTTTAACATCTGATTGGACATTTTCAGCACCACGAGGTTGCAGTCATGTCAGCAGCCTAAAGCCCAGCTCCTGAGAGGAGTCTGTTATTCTAAGTCTGAGTCAATTGCTGTCCTGTTATTGTTCCTGTTCCTGTTGTCTCCAGAGCCAGGTAAATTACCTATGTGTCAGCAGAGTTTTTCTCCAGGGTGACAAGTCATTTCTCTGCAGACAAGTCATTGTACATCTAAAAATAATGTAGCAAATTAGAAATATTTGAATAAACAGGTCGTGTATTCGGAACAAAAATATTCAAGTGACATAAAAGCACTAGAAGAGAAATGTTAACAGCCTTGAGCCTGATTCAAAATCCCAGCTGGCTCACTTGTTCTGCACATGGCCAGATGTGAACCTTTTGTTGTCTCTGTGTTTGTGTGGTAGGCGAGTGGCTTGCATAGCCATGGAGAAGACCAAGCAGGAGCAGCAGGCCAGCTGCACCTGGTTTGGCAAGAAGAAGAAGCAGTACAAAGACAAGTATTTGGCAAAGCACAATGCAGGTAGACCATGCATTCACACATTCACAATCACATGCATGTGCACACACACACAGCATGTTGCAGACACTGCACTTCTCAAATGCATGCGTGTATGCTTTTTGCATTATGTGTGTGGGGTCGTGAGCATGTGTGTGTTTGTGTAGGTGAAACGTGTGTGTAACACGACCTTGTAACATTGATGTCAAGAATGACTAGAAAAGCTGCCAGCAAAGCAGAAAATCTTATATGAGCACAGGGGTGATTTAGAGAAGCATGGACAGCTCACTGACACCAGTTTGATCCAGTCACTCTGTGCATCTATACACACAGTCTCACTGTAAGCAAGATGTTTGCATTGGAGCCTGTATAATTAGATTCTGTGCTTCAGGCAAACAGAACTGTTTGGCCCTTTGGTAAACGTGGTGTCACGTGTTGTTTAGAGGCTTGAAAGACGCAGCAGATATGTTTAGCAGTGCCTGCACATAAATGCAGCACATAGTGTAAATTCACTTCTCGGATGTCGCTGGAGTGTCTAGCTGTGTGGCCAGACTGAAAAAAAAAAAGTCACCTCGTGTTATTGCAACCACAGATGCAACTGTTGGGTTAAAACAGGAGGCAGGGGAGTGAGGCAGGGGTTGGATCCAGGTGACAGTTCAGTGCTGAGACTTCAGAGGTGCAAATGGCTCTAGAAAAGCACTTAGTGCAAACAGGTGAGAGCTGTGACAGTTCAGAGGAACAAAGGCTTTGCAGGGTGGGTCTGTACCTCATGTACCCAGAGCTCTACAGCTTTGGTACAGCAGGTTTGCCTCAATGTGAATCAAGGAGGGACCCCCACTCAAACCCTATAGCTTAGCACCAACAGAGTTAAACCCAGCTGCTTAGCAGTGCAGCAGTAATAAGTAATGTTAGTGGTGGTAGCAGCTACTGTTACTTTATTCTTTGTTTTATGTACGAGCAGCTTTTCCTCAAACAGTTGTGATGGTCACAGGACAAGAAACACATTCTGCCCCAGTGACAAGTCAATTTTATTCAATTCAATTCAACTTTATTTATATAGCGCCAATTCACAACAAAGTCATCTCAGGGCACTTTACAGAATAAAGTCAAGATTATAAAGATGTATAAAGAGAACCCAACAATTCCCCCTGGAGCAAGCCATAGGCAACAGTGGAGAGGAAAAACTCCCTTTAACGGAAGAACCACAAGTGAACCACACTGTGCTTGTGAGTGTGCGTGTGTGTGAGAGACATTTGTGTACCTGGATATCTGGGGTCAAGCTGAACCGTCACACTAAAGAACCGCTGTTCATCTTAAAAGGAACCTCGTATTCAATAGCATGCAAGACAGTTCTACAGAAACAGGAGCATGGAAGCATGAGATGCACCTTCGCCTGCACTCATCACTAGTCACATTCAGTGGAATCAGCATACTCAGGTTTCCTGGGAGTATTGTTATGCTTGTTTACTGAGCATGGGTCTAACATTTGTTATATTAGCTGAATGACGACTGAACATTTGATCAAATTCATCTGATCATTTCCAATTTTGTTTTTTTTGAATGTGTCAAGACAAAAAACACACATTCAGTGCTTAAAATAAACCAAGACAATGGAATCATATAATAGCATAAAGACAACAGTATGAAGATTATGACTCACTAGCTGCTGTTAAAAGTCTAACTTAATAAGAAGGAATGATTGATCTATTCCTGGCTTACAATTCCCTGAAAATCATCAACCCTAACAGATCCACATCTGTCTGAGGCTCTGTTGTGTTACTTGTGACAGTGCATGTTGTTACCACATCTCTCTCTCACACACACACACACACACTGTGACATAAACCAGCTCATGTGCATTCATCATCTAACAGCAACAACAACAGTATTGTGCATAATTCCATCTCCACCACTGAACTGCACAGCTGCCCAGCTGTTGTATCTTGCTGTTTGTGTTCTGTAATTCTGCTGTTGTAATCATGTTATGACCCCCTCCTGTTCATCTCTCTCGCTTTCTCCTACTGAACGGCCTCTCTGCATGTAAGTAACAACCTGTGAAAGCCACTTCTTGCTCTTTTCTTCTTCTTCTGTTTGTTTATTAACTGTCGTTTAAACCAGCGGCCAGAGTTTCGGTTTTGTTTCTGTTGATAAAACAGAAGGCTCGGACAAAACTGAAACCGTAGCTTAGTCTGCGTGCTGTGATTTTCTGAGCTCACGAGCAGAATGACTATAGAAAATGGGAAGTTGACATCACGCCAGGGGTAACAGAGGCTGTGTTAGATGCCATCTCGATGATCCTGAGACTGTCCACACGTCACCAAGTAACACATCACCTTTACCAGTTACTTTACACGGTAACCAACACTACTGTGGACATCCCGTCCACATCCGTCCCGTCCCATCCATTTTCTGGTCCTCTCGCACGTTACAGTCACTAAGCCTGATCATGGACATCAATGTCTTTGTGAAGCAGAAAGGTGCAGAGCTGTGAAACTTGGAGCTAAATCCCTGTTGGTACACGTGGATAATATTCATTGTGAAATCCCACTGTTTCTGGTCACACATTAATGAGTTGACTAACCTCATGTTAAACAGCACAGTCCACAAAAAACAAGCTGGGTATGTGAGTGTAGGTTTCCAATCAGAGCAGCTACTCAGTCAGGTGTGAGGGTTCTTCCTGATTTGTTGTTCACCATCAGCATTGCTCGGGAAGTTGGCCTAATTTACGTATTTGGTGTCTCCTTTCATTTTCTCGTCCCTTCTGTCAATTCTGAGCACATTTAGCAACTGTAATGAAGCACAACAGCAGGCATGCAGGTAACCAACGAAGCAGTCACAGGTAAACAGTCCGCATAGATAACAACATGGCCCCAGCGTCCCAGTCACTGACACAGTGTGGGGTTACTTCCCATTTCCTATAGCGGCTCTAATTATTCAGCCGGTCTGTGCAGCAGCTGTTCTGCAGCCGCCTGTTGCACCAAAGAACCCAGCGACCTGTGGGTATTGTATTCAGCTTGTCAGCACCCTGAGCTGCTGTCTGCATGGAAGCTCATGTTACAGAGGCTGAGGACACATGTGAGACACTCTGTACCACAGCCATATCAGACTACCTGCAATTTATCCCATTTATTCTGGTCCGGTGGTCACAGAGAACCATTTAGCCCCCAGAAGTTTAAGGAATAACTGCAGTGCATTTTTACAGAATGTGAAACTAACGTTGAATAAAACATCTTTTATTCCAGATTTCAAGTTAAGTTACATTTTTAACATTTCTCCACACTTTACTACGGTACATTTTCAGTATCTTGGTAAATTCTTTTCCCCCTCATGAGCCCTGTCTGCTTCCTCTCAGACTTACCATCTCTCCCCTCACTGTTCTGACATTAGGCTTGTTGCCAGTGAGGGTTTTGATCTGAATTGTTTTGGTAACTTCCTCCTCACCAGAGCCTTCAGTACAACTTGTTACAGCGTACTCCTTTCTCCGTGCCCTTAACCGGTTTCAACCTTTCTCTCCAGTGTTTGATCAACTAGATCTTGTCACGTATGAAGAGGTGGTGAAGCTTCCTGCTTTCAAGAGGAAAACGCTTGTTTTGTTAGGTGAGTGAAGAAGCCAGATACACTGCCACACTTTCCAGGGTTACTACCCTTGTTACTCGTTGTCGTTTGATTTTTAATGTTGCGACACCATAATCCCAGCTGAAACATGTTGACTCCAGCATAAATAATGATAAAAACTTTAAACAATAAAAATGAGTTTCAGGGGCCTGAGAGGTTAGAGGGCCCATGAGTGTCTGTATGAAGTGTATGGAGACCATTTAATCTTCCAACAAATAAATATATAAAAATGACAAATGATCCCAAAGAAAGGCAAACGTTAAAATCAATACGCACAATAATCACAAAAAGATGCAGAATTACTAAAGAATTAGGTACAAGCAGCTTTAACCAGAAGAGAGTGCAAAACCCCTAAAAACAGACAACACTAATAAAATTGAGTATTAAATTATCAAAACCATATGGAAAAGTCACAAATCATAACTAAAATAAACAATTACCCCAGACATCAAATGACTTGTAACTCAGTCTGAGGGCTCTGTTCACCATGGCCACAACTCCACCAAGTCTAAATACTGCAGTAGGCAGTCAGCCTGCCGTTCCAGCTGACCTCAGTGACTGCGTTTGTCTTTGTCAGGTGCCCATGGGGTTGGGAGGAGACACATCAAGAACACCCTCATAACCAAACACCCCGACAGATTCGCCTACCCCATCCCTCGTAAGTCCCAAATCCACAGCAGCACTGGACACGTGCACGCATCAGCTAATTTCACAGCCCCTGTCTGTTTCTCCTGCTGGCAGATACGACTAGACCTCCAAAGAAGGACGAGGAGAACGGGAAGAACTACTACTTTGTTTCCCACGACCAGATGATGCAGGACATCAGCAACAACGAGTACCTGGAGTACGGCAGCCACGAGGACGCCATGTACGGGACGCGGCTGGAGACCATCCGGAAGATCCACCAACAGGGACTTGTAGCCATACTGGATGTTGAACCACAGGTGGGGGGTTGTGTGTGTGTGTGTAGTTGTGCATACCTGTATATTTATAGACTTATTGAATCTAACACTTGTTCTCTCTCAGGCCCTGAAGGTCCTGCGAACAGCAGAGTTTGCACCATATGTTGTTTTTATTGCTGCACCAACTATCACACCGGGCATCAGTGAGGTAGGAACACAGTACACACACACACACACACTGTTTTATAGGATAACCTTCGACATTTTCCTCATTAAAAACTAAATCCCATGAGAAAAGCTTCAAATTCAAAATTCTGACTCACTGGTGCAGATTTTGCAGCTGCGAGCTCTTGCATTAAGAAACCAGGACTATTAAAATCTGTGACGGCCTGCAGCATCAACATATCCTGTCTGTGCTTCACTCGTCTGTTCTCTTCTCTGCACTCGTTTGTTTTTGCATGCTGCACGCATATGTTTCATTGGCACTTCACTCAGACGCCCAGGTGGTGTCGAACGCTGCCTGTAAGTAAAACCTGACAGGACGGAGACTGTGTAGTGTGTGTGTGTGTGTGTGTGTGTAATTCCTGCCATACGCTTGTGTTGTTTGTAGAGATCTAGTGTGTAATAGTAGCATTTCTGTTTTTCCATCCACTTCCTCCTCTGCCGTATAGCCCTTGTTGGGTAACAGCCATCTTGCAGGTTCACTGTGCATCACACTATGGGTTTCACATGATCTACTGTTAAAAAAAAAAAAAAAAGTTAAAATTGAAGTGCTGTGTGTTCTAAAATGCACAATTTGTTAGGAGCTCTGTGACTTGTTTAGTCTTTTTTCAGGATGTAGTTCTAGAATAACTGGGTGAAACATTAATAGAGGGATATCTCCATATTTAAAAAAAAATACAAATAAAAGGGGAGAGAGAGATTTTGCTAATATATCCACTTTGCTTTCTTTTTAAAAAATACATTTTCAAATAGCTGAAATAAAGTATTCACACCCCTGCTTTAATGTCAGCTCTCCTCTCTCCATCGGTGTCTAACCCCCCGTTTACCCCTCTTACTCCTGCCCAGGATGAGTCTCTTCAGCGGCTGCAGAAAGAGTCGGAGATCCTGCAGAAGACCTATGCCCACTACTTCGACCAGACCATCATCAACAACGAGATCGATGAGACCATCAGGCACCTGGAGGAGGCCATGGATCTGGTGTGCACCACCAGCCAGTGGGTTCCTGTGTCCTGGGTCTACTGACCTACTACGCTCCCCCTCTTCCTTATCCATCTCCCCTCCCAGCAACAATGGCTCGGCCCAACTCCCATCATCCTAATCTTCAACACGAGAACAAACAAAAACACAAATAAATGGGAAGCCCCTCTCTCTACACTGTACTGGATAGAAAAACACCCTCCTCAGCGAACTGTGAAAGCAATCACAGGATTCAACCTTCTGCAAAGCCACACAAACAATCTGTGGCAGCCGGTTTCTGGACTCTTGCCCTCACAGATGACCTAGTCATAGTGTTGTATAAAATCAGAGTAAACAAAAGTGATTATTGTCATGTCTGTGCTAGCTAGGAGGTGACATTTTGTAGATGTTTGTTTTAAAGAGACAGTACTGTGTCCCATCATACCGTCACCACCCCTGCCATCACAGTGGAGTCCTGTTGGGTGTTGTAAACCATCAGTGGAGAGACACTGTCTGCCAGCAGCCTGAAGTAAAAGCACACAAATGCACTGCAATGTCTTCTCATCTACAGCTCACTGGCCTCATTATTTATTGATTCCTGTTCCTTTCCAAGCTGTAATGCTGGGTAACATCCTTTCATGCCCATGTCCCTTTGTTACAGTGTCACTCTCACACACACAAACGCACCTTTCTATCTACCTGGTACTGTCTCTTCTAAATAAATCCATAAATGTTTTAGCGATTTGAATGAGGTATCATGCATGTGGACATTTGCAAGCTTCCATGCTGTCAGTCAGTCAGTCAGTCAGTGTTCCCTGTGTCCCTCTGTAAACCTCCAAGAGTGAAAAGACAAATACATATTTTGGGGGGGAAAAAAGAAAACATTCCAGTTGTTTGGAAGACGGATTTCAGCCAAGAGGGGCAAGAGGAAGAAGAAAAAGATAAAACGCAAGGGAGCCGGATGTTGACTTGACACCTATGCACATCCCTTGCATTTCGGGTGACATTTCTAAACCACAGATTTGTTTAAAAAAAAAAAAGAAGAAAAAGAAAGAAACAAGATCAACCATGTAGTGAAATGTTTGTAAATAAGAAAAATTCAAATAAAAGTCTCAATTCTTCTTTGTCATATGCGAATAAAAAGGAATAACTTCACCTTATTCCTCATTTACCATGACAAAAATGTGATGTCCCAAGAGTCTTAAAGATCAACGAGAGAAATAAAAATGCAGATTTTATTTATTTATTTATTTTTAACAGTCTGCAAAGGTGTCGACTTTGCGAGGGGGAGGCAGCGTGTGCATCTGAATAACCATGTATATGACGGACTTACAAATAACTGGCCTTCTGTAAATGACTCTGCAATGATAAAAAAAAGTTCTTCAGTATGAAGTTTTTTTTTAATACATTTCCTTTTATGTGTTGAAAAAGGCTTTACCCTGGAGTGGCTCTTTTTTGTTGTTTGCACTGCACATTAGCACGACACCAACTGTGGGCTGAATGCGACGGGTTCTGCGAGCACATTTGTTTCAAACGTTCCAGTGTTGTAGGGGTGTGATTGAATACACTCCCCCTCCAAGTGTGAGGGAAAACTACAGTGCTGTCAGCTGCAGCGTCATCTACCACCACATCAAGCACTTCGCGGATTTAGATTATACAGCTATACGTGCAGAAATGTATTTTAATTAACACATTTAGTATCATGGAAAGTAGATAAACAATCATTTTTAACTCTTCGTCACTTGGTCTTCTGGGTCCAAGTAAAGATCAAATATAGTTTTGGGGCAAACATGTAGAACTACATTCCTACTAAAGTTAGTGATTACACCTTTTTATTCCTCTTTTTTTTTTTTTTCCAAAACGCTGACATGGCAAAAATGTTACTTTGTCCATGGTGTAGTTCATGTTTTATCAAAAAAAAAAAATATTTGTTTAGGCTAAATCCCCACTCGAGCAGAAAACAATATAATATCATTCTAAATATTGTACTAGATATCTTGTAATAAATCCCTTTAAATCTTACACCCTGCACCTGTATGTGGAATATGCAAGACTTTAAAGAGGATTTGCAGCATTTGCCAAGTTTCTTAAATAGAGCACTGCCTTTTATATAAGAACAAAATCCAGACTGACTTACTCCACAGAGGATGAGGAACTACAGTGGCTTCATTTGGCTTCAAGTATCAATATGTTGGGAATTAATTAAAATATCTACAGTAGACAGCTTCTACATTTCAGCAGTGTAAGTGCAGTTGCTTCAGAAAATATTCACACCCTTTTCTTTTTGCAGACCTTACTATGTTGTAAATTTAATTTCCAATGGGAAACTACGGTAATCGTATAAAATGACGTCATATTTTTAAAGGTTTTCAAATTTGTACAATTGAAAACTTTAATATCTATTAACAAAAGTAATTAAACGCTTGGAAGGTAAACTGAACTGATTGGACATAACTACCAAAACAATATCTAAGACATATTCTATAGACCTACAGAATAACAACATTCAGTTAGCAGACAGCTGTATACCATCATTTCTAAAGCATTATAAAGTTCTCAGAGGTACAGAGGTCACAGTAGCTGTAAAGTGAAAACGGTCTGAAACCACTAGAGCTTCCTAACAAGACAAGAAGAGTCTGGACTGGGGGAGTCACACAGCTTTATAACACCTGGGAGCATTGGGACAAAAGCCATCCAGTCTGATGACATTATGGGAACTTTAAATTTAATTTACAACACAGTAAAGTGTGCTAGAAGGATACTGGACTGGAGAAAAGTAGGAAACTGTGGATACTGCTCTGCTCCCAACTCACTGACACATGGACTATTTACTTCTTCTCTAAGACTCTTTAAACTCGTTGGCTGATTCCTGACAGCAGACCTCGAGCTTCACGCCATCAAATTCTATTTTTACTTTTTGACATTTCAGTAAATGAACATTTTCCCAAAATCACAGCAAAACAGGAGCCTTGTACAGTGATCTTAGGTACAATGGCTCCTGTATGCTAACGATCATAAAAAGGTGCTCAAACTACTAATCTGTCATTCAAAATTCTCAAGCGTTCGCTACATTTGCAGTTGAAAATGACACTGCAAACATTTTCCACTTTGTAATAAAACTGCATTAAGCTTGAAATGAATGTTACTTTTGCAGCTCAAAAGTGCAAAACAGGAAAGTACAACAATAACCTCACATTCTGCAGCAGAAAACGTCGGAAGCTTTACACACACACACACACACACACACACACACACACACAAACTCACACCAAGGCCTCAGTCATTAGCAAATGTATGAATTACATACAAATCCCTCCAAAATTAAAACAAATTAAATTAAACCAACACATTAGGTTCTCAGACAAAGCTACACCATTCAAACCAACAGTCCTGCAGTAAATCCTCCATCAGGAAATGGATGGAGTTCATCAGTGTTTTGGAGAGGGCCTGATTTACCTCTACGCTCTTTCTGGATCTGTAACTATTATAGCTTTACTATGCTGACAAGTATTTTGGTTATTTTGTCCACCTCATTTATATCAGTGAGGCTATGATAGATAAAAAGTATTTTTCCTTAAACTGTTTTCACAATTACCAAACATTTTACATGTGAAACAACCCAGTCTGCAGAATGTAAATCATGAGAAATTAAAGTGGACTTTCAAATATATTCAAATATAGCTGTGCGCCGAGGGGCTTGTACATTTCAGGTGAACGTGCACTGAGCTGACCCCTGCTGCATTTTGTGATTTCAATCAACCCAAGTGAGTGATTAGAACACTGCGTTTCGCTGGCGTGTAATCAGCATTAGCATCCGCATCAAAGAGACAGTGGCGAGCAGCGACAGCTGTCTCTTGCTTTTTGTCAAACATGGGTTTTTAAATGGCAAGAATGCACGCGTCACATCTGCAAAACGCGCCTGGTTAATGTAGACATTTTAATGCACATTGTATTTGTCTTTAGTTGTGATTTGGATTCAAAACTGATCGATGCATTAAATGATGAAAATGAGGTTTTTCACTTTACACTCTACAAACCCTGGTCCCACAAAGCGTCATCGTACTGGGTGTAAATGCTACTTTTCCCTCCTCAAAAATGTCTCATCATTCAGGACAGACTGCTAACATTAACATCAGAACATCTGCTAAACAGTCCTAAAGTTTATTTGATGGATTAAAATGATGTGCACTTGTTCTGAAGCAATTTGTAGAATCACCAAATAGTCTTCTAAATGTCTGGGTGATCAACTATTCAGTCCACTGAGCAGTAAAACGACTCGAGCCATTTTCCAAGTTCAAACGCTGCTTCTCAATCTAAACAAAGATGGCGGACCGTCAACTAGCTAACAGAACAAGAAACAACTTGATGGACGAAATAAAAAGCAATTTGTCTTAAACAGAAGACGGTTTTTTTTTCCCGCCCACACGATTACAAACGTCTCCTGTCAATCTGAAAATGTTGTTATAATATTTAGTGTTTTAAAACGAACGTACAGGTTTTGCAAACATCACCGGTGGATTAAGAGAAACCAACAGCTAACGTTAGCTCTATAAAGAACCTTATAAATGCTAATAAATGGGGGGGAGAGAAAAAAAACTCTGCCTGGGAGGAACTTTCATATCCCCGAGGCTCTAACAACTTTAATGTCGGGGCAAACTGTGCATCTTAAGCAATAAAACCTCCAGAACACCAACAACAGCAAACCTAAACAGTACGTACCTAGTTTAGCTAGTTGTAAAGCACCACAGACATTAAGCTAACATTAGCTTTATGAAAAATCAACAGCAATTTAAAAAAAAAAAAAAAGGACAGAAAAAAAATTGACTTACTTTTTTGAAGCCGAAATCTTTCGTCGTGGAGGAAAAGCGGTAAATTAATATCCAGTTCCCATGGGCAGGTGTGTTGTCCCCACCTTTAACCTTCAAGCCAGCTCAGCTCGCGCATTTCGCTAACAGCATTTTAGCCGAAAACATGCTAACGTGTTTGTTTTCACGGATTTAGCTGCTAACTTAGCTGTTTTTACGAAAACGGTTGTTTCACACTGACGAACAGTCACCAAGTCCAAATGTCCAAAGCCGTTATTAAATCAAGGGCTGCAGCTTCGCCGGGCTTTACCTGGCCTGGGCTCACCTTGGACGGGAGGCAACCAATCAGAGCCTCTGAAAGAGGGAACAAGTTTTAATAAAGAAATTAATTGTCCCCCCATTTAGTTTTCTGGGTAGTTGAATTAACGTTAAAAACCATTCATTCATAAGCAGATAACGCAAAAACGGTGTTACCACAATTCCGTTTTTTAAAACCGTTAGATCCTTCACCTGGTTCAGCAGTTATTACGCCTTTCGCCTGATTTCCATGTTTTATTCACCTTCCCAAAAGAAAAATATGAATTATTACCCATTTCACATTAAAGTGAAACCGCGGCTGTTATATGGCAACAGAAACGAGTTATTTGTGAAAGTGAAACTTTATATAAGGTCTGATTGTTTCTAATTTATTAGCTGAAATTAATGCTTGGAATATGTGAAAAAAAAAAAAAAAAAAAAAAAAACAACCATCAGTTTCAATCCATCAGTTAATTCCTTTCAAGTAATTGCTGGAAGGATCTAGTCAGTGCAGAGGTGGCCAGAAATAAATGAAAGATAAATAAAACATGTCAAATACATGAGGGCAGGCCAATGAACAAAAAAAATAAGAATTAAGTTTCCAATAAAATGAACTTTGGATTGATAATTTACGTTGTATGTACGACACAGATTTACACTGATTGCTTTCAGGTTTTTTATTTAAGTCAAAGTATTAATATCATACAGTAGAAATATTCTATTGCAAGTGAACATGTATAACTATGAAATATACTTAATGTGGAAAAAGTGCCTGTCTAAATGTTTAGCCATGCTGTTCATTTTTTTCTTTTTTTTAGCTTTCATTTTTATTTAAGATGTCTGCAGAATAATATATATTAAGTATTTAAAGATAAATGTGCAGCCTTTTTCTAAAATATGAAGTAGAAGTAGCACTGAAAGAAAATACTCAAAAAATATTTTGCGTTTCATCACTGGTTGTCAGGTTTCACAGACTTAAGAAACTTTGTCACCATGTTTCCTGTAAGTATAAATTTCCTATAAAATTTTCTCTTGCGGATCAAGAAAATCTACTTTACTTCTTACTTTAACCCAATCAAACCTAATACAACCAATCGGACTTAATATCATCTCACCTTACCATAACTAACCAACCCTTATGTGAGTCCAGAATATTCCCAGAAAACCATTGTATATTTCTTATTGACAGGACATGGAATATGAAGCACAACTGTTTTTTTCCTAAATAACTGTGAGCGTCAAACCAGTATAACAGAGAGATTGTGAACACACAGTATGTTACATTCCTGCAGTGGTGCAGAGGCTAAAATCAGCTCCATGAGTACAACATTAAATGAGAGAGATGGGATGCGGCCTCCACAATGAACTGAAGCTCATCGCTGAACCTGGTTGACCGAAGCAAGAACGAGCCACCGCGCCAGTCAGTCAAATGTTCAGCAGCCTCTTCGCGCCAAACTACTCACACAGAGAAGGCTGGTGTGGAAAGAGCAGCCACACAGAGCACATCCATCCTGCAACTCACTAACGGTCAATTTCAACGTAATCTTTCTTTTGCCACACCTACAATCTACAGCCTGACACGTGGCTATGACACCCAGTGCATACCCCCCACCCCCCCACGTAGCGAGAACCAGTCCATCCTCCATGCTGTAGCCTACACAAGCAGCAATGACACCGAGGAACGTGCGGTAAGAAGATTAATGGAAAAGCTGCAGAACCTACATTTAGAGCTGAATGAATGGAAACGAGCAGAGAGAACATCTGTTTAGGAGATAACCACAGGAGCTTTTATCTCCCTTAACTTTACACATACATGTGGATGAGAATACATAAATACTGAACAGACGGTGAAATGCTATGATTATTACATAATAAATTTTTAAATTAAGTATTATGTAACAAAAGCTGGAAGTTCACATGTACATTTTTCCATCATGTTGAAAACTAATCCCCAGTTTGAAATGGTACAGCTTTGGCAGAGCTGCTTCTAAGCAGCTTGGAAAGATGTATATCCTGCATGGAGCTGCGATTTCTTTTATGCGAGTACTTATCCATAAATATAAACGGCCGCACATAATCTTCCTTGTGACGGTGCAAAGATTCCCAAACTTCCTCTGAATCCTGCGTTCGGCAGCGCAGGCTCACATCGGTGCCAGGAGGACTACTCCCTGGTGCTTGCTTGGCTAAATCCACCATGTTTTATCCTGTTGGCAGTTTGAAAAACCACTTTTCTGTCTCAAAAGGAACTCGCCGTAGTTCTCATGTGCAATAGAGACAAGAAGTAATATCTGACTGGCCAATCAAGACGATGAGCCACACTACAGTGACACACAGAACTGATTGGCTTTCCTGAGCCTGTTGCGCACTGACAGCAGCAGAAAGCTGACTCTCCTCAGGCTCCAGTAAAGTCCTGTTGCGGCGACTCTCAGTCCCGTTCCCCATCTCCTCCCTCAGCTCCTGCTGGAGCAGCTTGGAGATGAGGCTGTTGAAGCGGTTCTCTGTGGTGGAGGCGATCTGTGAGGAGGCAGTGGTCAGGTTCAGCTCTTCGGGGTCCACACATGTGCCGTTTACCTTGGCAAACGCCACCTCGCTCAGATCCAGCCCTGCCACGGAGGATGGCGAGGTACAGGGAATGTCCCGCACCAGCTTGTAGTTCTCCATCCACTCCTTCAGCCACTCGAGCGAGCAGTCACACACCCAGGGGTTTTTGAAGAGGTAGAGGCGTCCCAGGAGGTAGATGGGCTGGAAAACAGGCAACGGAAGGGTGGTGAGGTTGTTGCTGTTCAGGTGGAGTGTGATGAGGCTGGTCAGGTTCTCAAAAGTGCCTTCCTCGATGTACAGCAGCTGGTTCCTGTCCAAATACAGGACCTCCAGCTCCACTAGGTCACTAAACCAGGTCTTGGAGATGTTGATTAACTGGTTCCCCCCGAGGTTGAGCATCTTGAGGCGGATGAGGCCCTTGAAGGCGAGCCGGGGCAGAGCACACAGCAGGTTGTCATTAAGGTAGAAATTCTCCAGCCGCACGAGGTCCTGGAAAGCCTGGTCGTGGATCACGTTGATGCGGTTCTCCTGCAGGTTCAGGTACCTGAGATAAGACGAAGACATAGAGGATGTTAACGAAGGAGTGCTTTTCACATTAAGAGCTTCTTAAAGCAAGTCAACCCGAAATGAGCAGATAAAACGGGGGACTCTCCAAACCAAAGCTAAAAGAATTAGTTGACTGACAGAAAATAATCTGCAATTGTGACACTAAATGATTTTTAAGCTAAAATAGTAAAACTCTAGATAGAAGGCACCCGGCATCTTGCAATGTCCCTTGGTTTTCAAATTCATCTACAAAAGGATTTGCAACCAAGTATTAAAATTGACAATTTAAATGATTAGACTTTTAAGCCTGTAAACCTGGAACTCTACAAATTAAAACGGCCGTAAAATGTAGGGGAAAAAAAGCTGACAGTTTACATGTGTATATTTTAAATTTAATGTGGTGGTGTGCGAAGTCAAATCATTTAAAAATATTGTTACTTCCCAAATATATATGGACTAAACTGCGGCAGTGGAGCTTGGTTAATAATATGCTGGTTTATAACACTGAAGCTCCTTCCAGTCTGTGACCAACCTGAGGCTCCCCAGGCCCAGCAGGGAGTTGTAGGCCACCGCCTCAATCCTGTTCCTCTCCAGGTAGATGTGAGTCAGGTTCTCCATGCCTCTGATGGCTCCGGGGATCCTCCTGAAGTTGTTCTGGAAGCAGAGCAGTTCCTTCAGCGCCATTTGCTCGATGAAGATACGGTCGGGGATGCTGAACAGGTTACAGCTCGACAGGTCCAGACGAATGAGCTTCTTCATTCCTGTGAATGTCCGAGTGTGAAGGTAGCTGATGTACTCATTGTCTGCCATTTTCAGCTCCAACAAGTTGGAGAGGCCCTGCGGGACAGAGGTTCAGTAAGGTGTGAAATATTAACATTTATTCGAGGACAGTATCAGAGTACAAGTTTGATGCCCAACGACAGTTTGGACAGGCTCCAGCCCGTCTGTGAGCCTCAACAGGAAAAGTGGTTCAGATAATGAATGGATTTCTGTCTCAGTCTAACATAAGAACTCAAACTTCAGACCTTGAAGGCTCCGGGGGTGATGAAGGTGATGTTGTTATGGTCCAGAGACAGAGACTTCAGTGAGGGCAGGGTACCGAAGGCCCTTTCAGACAGGAATTTGATTCTGTTCTTGTCCAGGTTGATGGCGGAGGCTTCACAGGGAAACTCTTTGGGCAGCTCAGCCAGTCCGGCCCGGTCACACAGAACGCTGCAGCTCTTCTCCTGAGTGCAGGAGCAGAACTCCGGACAGGCCCGTACACAAGCCCAGCGGGCCAGCACCGCTTGAGGCAGCAGGCACAGCACAGAGACTGGGGGGTGGACAGAGGGAGGGCACGGATATCAAAGTGATAGCGTGATATCACACGTGAACACAACTCTTCTGTTACTTCACATTTTTACTACATTTACTTATCATCTACAGGAACCTTTTCAGAAACTAACAATTATATTCACTGATCCTTTAAATATTTTTTGGGTTATTTGACTTTTCCAGAAAATGTCTATAAAATAGTTCAAAGTCTATTCTATTCAGTTCAGCATAAACGAAGCAGAAATTCTGTTCATTTGAGCAGTGAATGTTTGCATTTTCAATGAAAAATGACTAAAATGATTAATCAGTTTGTTTATTACATATGTGCATTTTCACTCTGTAAAATTGTTTTATTGCACTTCACTCTGTGTGGGAGTTTGTTGGACTCCTATATGCAATTTGCTTTAAAAGTGTAATGCAACTTGTTCATTCCTTCAGAACATTTGGGTTATATTTGCTCGGCTTTGCAATTTCATTTCTGATCCCCCAAAGCATTATTTGCTAATCTTTTTATAGCCCTCTGTAAATATTCTAATGCAACATTATTTGATTTTTTTTTTCTTTCACTGTTAGATTGATGGTTTGATAATCAGGTTTGAAGTCTCTTTGCAAGTAATCTGCAAAGAAACGTTTTTGAATATTCACCAATTTGAATGGCCCTCCGTTTGGAGGACAACCCAAATTTCTGGTTGGTTTATGGATAACAAATCTTTAGCTGTGAAATAATAATTTTGGGATGAAACCAAAGTCAGTTTGTGAAGAAAAAGCACAGAGAGTGAAGAGGTTGACACTAACGAGTGAACGTGATGACAGTCATTACTGTAGTCTCTCATCTGGGACATGCCAGGATTAACAGACACCTGAAATGGCACAAAAAAAAGAAAGAACAGCAGCATGTATTATCATAAATTATGTAATTATAAAAATTATATAAAACTTTCAGCTTTAACTGGTAAAATGGGGAAGCAGGCAGAGTTTAATTCTTAGAGGTATAATGACTCATAATCTCCGCAGTCATTTGGCATCTTGTTTTGCAGGTTTTTGGACTTTTTCCTCTACAGCTAGGAGAAAAACTTAACATCCACCTACGTTGAAATGACCAAAAACAAAAGTTTGACTTTTTCTTTCTCATCCACGTAATATTTAAATGCACATTTAGCTACTGCAAATGTTCCTTCCTCATCAGAAGTAACACAGATGCTCAACAATGGAGAATAAAACTATGCGGAGGGGAACACCTTTCCAGTCAAACACGGTGGCAGCTCAATATCAGAAGATTTTAAATCAAAGCCTCGTCTCATCAATCAAAAAGCTAAAAATGAAGAGGGACTGGATCCGTCAACAAGAAAAAGATCTATAGCACAGGAAAAGTCAAGCGATGGCTTTAAAAATTAACCAGTTTCCAGAGTTAACTAAAACCCGTGGATGGATTTGAAGAAGGCTGAAGCAACCAGGTGGACTATTACACCTGAAGGGATAGAAATGCCGGTCAGACGGTGCCTAAACAGGTTAAAGGAGGTTATAAAAGACAAATACAAAGTCTTAGAGAACATTTCATACAGGGGGATGCAAACTTTTTAGTTTAATAAACTCCTTGACCATTTTTGTTTTGCAGATGAAGCATTTACTGATGTTGATGAAAAAAAAAATTACACACCTGTATTTGTTTTGCATCCTATTTTGTGTCTGTTGTAGGTTTTCATCTGTATGTAGTTTTTTTTTGGTCTCTGTCCATCTCCGTGGCTGGTCGGGTCTCTGTGCGGTCATTTTACATCTATTTTTGGCCAATTCTGATTTATACTAAGTGAGAGACTGCTGGTTTTGAGCCTATTTATAGTAATGTTTGTTTGAGTGGCCAGTCCTTGTTTTTATGGCAGTGGTTATTTTGCAAATCTGCAGTTGTTTCAAGTTCATTCTGTATCTTTGTGGCCTTTTGGCTGTCGAGAAATATTGACATTCACTATATACAGTGTCCAAGAGGCCCCTAACCTCTCAGGTCTGATAGGCATATTAATCCTTCCACGTTCAATACCTGGGCAAACAGAGCACCAAACCACCACCAATGCAAGGAAGTTAAACTCAACAAGCTAAAATATAAGTGACATACCTGTAGATCTTTCCAGAGAGTTGCCTCCGTTCGTGTTAAGAAACATTTGAAAGATTCTGGCACGTGTCCATCCTGTGTGTCCCATTTCAGTCGGCACGGTGCACCTTCAGCAGCACAACTGAGCCAGCTTACAGGGCGCTTCTGACTGACAGTTCTTCTTTGCGGTTGTGGTTTTTCCGCTTCATCCTCCTGACACACATACACACACCAAAAAAGCCATCTCTTAATGGCACTCAAATCCCCTGGATGGGCTGATGGGCGGCTGGCAGGATTACAGAAGTAAAGTGAAGCTCTCGGCTCAGGCCACAGAGGCAGATCGGTAACTTAGGAACCCAGATTAGACCCTTTAAGGACAAACAGCATCAAGACGGACATCAAACTTATCAGAAATGCAGATGTTAAAATGGAGTGATCTGATGAGAAAGGTGATCAATGAAACCTGTGAAATAAGTTGCTGAAACTTTGGTTGTCCATGTCCAATGGACTTCTCTTTTGGTTAAATAGGAATATTGTGCTGTGCAAAAAAGTTGGGATGCTGTGTAAAACGTAAACAAGCAGAATGCAATAAGTAGCAAACCTATTTTTGATTATTAACAGCACAAAGACATATCAAATGTTTAAATTGACTGATGGGTTTTAAATATCTGCACAATTAGGCACAGAATTGCAAAGGATTCAGGAGATTCAGCATCTATACTTTATATTACAACACAGAATATAGATAATGACATGAAAAACCCACATTGAATGGTTGTGACCTTCAGGCCCCCAGATAACCCTGCATTACAGACATGATCCTGAAGTGGGAATCACTGCACGGACTCAGGAACATGTCTGTAAACAACTCTCAGTGAACACAATTTGTCTCTGCATCCACAAATGCAAATGGAAACACGCAAAGAAACAACCATATATAAACAAGATCTAGTAACACTGCTGCCTTCTCTGTCCTGTGGCCTGATGAATTAAAATCTGAAATTCATTTACGTGTGACATGTAAACAGGTTTTGAAGCAACATATGCTGCCATGCAGAATAATTGTTGACTTTTATTTTTTTGGAAAAATCGTTTTTACGTCAGCCCCATTACTAGATTCTACATGAACTACATTATGGCTTTCAGGGCTGTCTAGTCATTTTGCTTCTCCCTCTCCTTTTTGAATCCTTTGTGAACATGTCTATGTTGGAAGTTGTTTAGTCGTCGTGGTTGCTTTTTTGCATCTAGTTTGTGGTCATTGTTTCTCATTTTAGACATTACAAGTCCTTTGAGTTTAGTCTTTTAGTTTTTTTTCCCCCTTTTTAGTCTCTTCGCAGAAATTGATTCTTCTTGTTATTGCCTGACTGACTTTGCAGAGCATTTTAATAGAGGTTCTGGTCCTTGGGCGTTCTCATTTTTAGTAATCCTTCCTTGGGTTTAACCAGACTTGAATGCCCTTAAAACCTTTTTTTCCCCAAAATGACACAGAAATTATACAACAGGGTTTTAATGGGTGTCACTGTCTCAGCAGTTATGAAACCTACTCAGCACATTAGAGACCATGTGACCTACCATGACTAGCATGTAAAACCCTCCTGAACCTCAGGTAAACCTATTTTAATGCAGGATGAAAGAAATGTAACCAATGATCTTCACTGTGTGCAAAGCTCCCATAGAAAGCAAAAAAAGGGGGCCATTTGTAGACATTAAAAAAAAATAATTAAAAATAATATCGCTTACCACCCCAGAAAGGCCATAATTTTATCCTCAATGAGTATTAGTGTCACTTAAAAGTTCAGCACACAGGCTTACCCTGTTCTCTGCACATCTGGTTACCATGGGAAGAGACGAGACGACGGTATTTCGGTGACAACCGTCTGGATTTGGGTCATCTGGTTTTCAGGTCACCTGGTCTGGCTGCCTGTGACATATTTCACCGACAGGCCATAGGCATCATTAATCTGCTGCTGTAACCGTCTCACACATAGGGTTTCCACAAGATGTTCAAAGCTAACTTTAAGGACAGTGGTGAGGCTTCTCTTTTTATGCTTTCTCCATACAAATGTGCCCAATGTGATTTAGTCGTCGTGATCACGTTTCAAATTTTCGATACTGAAAAAGGTGGTACTTCGTGAAATCATTCCTCCTGTTAATACTTGCCTTTCTGATGTTAATGGGGACAAAATCCACAGCCCTCTGTATAAGGATAAAACTGTTCTTTGATACAAGGCTTCAATCCTCCATGAAAGGAGAAAAAAAAAAAAAGTATACCAGTTTTAAACCTGACCCTTAACCTCTTCATTTGCAGTATAAACAGGATTTTTTCATAGCAAGTACAATCTTTCATCAGGCACTTGTTTCACTTTCACATCCCAAAGTGATATGTGGGAGACAAGCAGCACAACATCACAGGAATAAAAAGACAAATGCACATTGTGATGAAAATCTATAAGCCAAAACCAGGTTCTGACTGACTGAAGTTACCATTAAGTGTTTATTCTGTACAGACACCAGGTTGGCTAAATGCTTTTGGCCCCGTCCTGTGATGGTTTAAGTTTAATTAGTGTTTGTTCCATGAAACCACTCACTGCAGGCTTTAAGGTCCATTATGTTTAACAAAAATGAAATTGACAGATGGGCTGAAATCTTGGGCTGTTGCAGCACATTCATTCAAGAGCAACTAAGCCAAACACACATTGGAGTAAATAACACAATTGACACAAGGTGAACTTACAAATGAAACCTTTATATTTCTTCAAAAGAAAGCCTGTCCAATCTCTTATCAAATTGAATTGAGCAGCCCGTCCACCCTGCACCCAAACGAGGAAACAGGCCACTTGCTACAGGTCGGTGCTGCACAACTACAGTAAACAAGTCTTCATGAAACATGCTTGATTTTTCAGATACTTTTGCATTCAAACATTTTATTTTGGTAAAATCATACAATTGCACAGCTGAGTGTTTTCCCCCATGCAGTGCAGGAGCCTCTAAGCTAATACAGAAAGCAAAGTCTACATCTAAAGAGCTCTAAGGTTCTCTTAAGAGAACATGGAACAAGTCTTGGATTCAGAATCTGCTTTTTGATCCCACAAGACTGCTGCAGAAGTCAAAAGATTCAGACCTGCTCCACATTCAGTGAGAACTCCAGAGGCAATATATATATATATGCAAATACAACAATGAGAATAAACCACATGTTTGTTTCTTTTAAGATTGCCATGTGCCAGACATTCACTGGAGAAAAATAATTCAGGTCAAATTAGATTAAACAATCAACAATGCACACAATTGGAGAATCTGAACACTTCAGCACTGATATGCTTAGGAAATTGATTTGCTCTGACAGCTTTATTCCAAACCTTGGCATGTTTGTTCAATTCCATTTCAAATTTTGCTGACCAATTAGCATAATCTAGTAGAGATTATTGGCCCTGAGGAGGCCCCGAAACAGCTGTGGATATTATTGACTGAGTCCAATGCATCTTAAACATTAAAAAGCTCACACTACCCTGAAATATATAAATTTCACGCATACAGGTGACATTCAACATTCAAGTGCCAGTGTTTTTTGTACTGTCTTTTGGTCAAGTGTCTGAAACTTTCAAAGAATCACTTTGAGGCTTACAAAAATAAATATTTGTCAAAAATGCTTAATAAATTACACAAAACTAGCAGCAAAAGTAGAATCTAGAAATCTGTGCAAATGGCTAAATTCCCCTGACTGCTAAATCCCCTGGTCCCAAATAAATCCTGGTTTAGACGTTGAGAACCCTTCCCCTTTGTAAACAAGCTGCGTTTTTTCACACTCCTCTCACACACTCACAATATTTGGAAGCTTAAGGACACATAAGACATCTATATAAAACTCTAGATGTGCAATAAAACAACTTTTGTAAAACTCGATGGGCACGACATACAAGGGCCTACACACCTAAATCAAGTAGCACCATTCAATCTCAAGTTCTCAACACTGTCAGTGCATCCGCTTATAGTTCAATTTCTTAAAAATAAAAAACATTTCAAGGCACAACACACCCGATGAGAAAACTGGGAGCTCTGAGGCCAAATGCCCCCTCTCTCCTCCTCTCAATGGCTGCTCCTCTTTGAGGAGAAAGCCTGCTCTGGCTCCATGAAGCCACAGGTTTTTATTCATCTCTGTGCAGATGAAGTCTTAGAGGACCTGACAGCAAGTCAATGTTCTATAAAGGAAGTGACTCCCCCCTTTTCATCACCTCCAGTTATGCTGCTCAGCAATGGAAACCAAAGCCACAGATGATGGCGGTGCACTGAAAACTGTGCCCCCTGCCTACGCCCGTTCCCCTAAACCCCAGTGGTAGGAGTGCTGCTCTAGCGCCGCTGTTCGTTGCTGTTAAATTGATAAACCTCAGTGATCACTCAAATGCCTGTCTCTTTAAGATGAACCATGCCTCCAACGCAGCTTGAAAAGAGAAAACGTTTGTAATTAAGTTAAGCCTGCGACTCAGTTCACATATCGTTCCTCCTTGACCAAAAAACAAAACACTAGCAAGCGTAGAATACCATCTGGCCCCCATGGTTGCCGGTTAACTCGATAAACACTAACACCACACGCTCTGCATTTTTCAATGCTGTGGTCCTTTATGCAGCCATTTTAAACTTCACTTCAAGATGGCAGGCATTTTGTTTCGATATATATTTGTAGAGAAACAGTTCAAAACTAAGAAAAAAAAAAAAAAAAAAAAAAAAAAGTTCTGCACACCTGCACGAATGCCTTTAAAAAAAAAGAAAAAAATACACCGCCCACCTAATGTAGCTAGTGCTTGGTAACGTACTAGCTGCCGTAACACTGTCAAGTCAATTTTAAAAATATGGAGCAACAAGTGCCAGCATGGATTATTCTGGTTTCAACCTCAGCGACGTTTGGCACTGAGCTTAATGACTTCTGTGTTTAAGATTACGATAGGAATGGCTATTTTTAAAGACTACCATAACCATAAAAAAGGAGCCTGTCCAGGATAGAGTGAGCAAAAACCAAAAAATAAACTAACAATTGTAACTTTGTCCCTAAGGATTAAGGCTGGGCGATACAGCAAATAAATTCAAATTTGTTGGTTACCTTCTCTGCTGTCACTTAATAACAGCGGTTTTCTAGCGCTATGGCAGTAATGTCAGCTATGACAGTTTCCTTGGAGACATCTGCGTGGTGGGCTTTGCTAGACAGTGGAGTAATAGTGGCTGCAGCAGGTGCCAGACAAAGAATTAAAACCAAAGAAAGCTAGTCTTGTTTGAGTCAGTGATATGGAAATGTGAGACAGAAACTCCTAACGCTCGCTCGTGGCTGATTTGCTGCATTCAAGGACAGCACAGAATGTAGATTACCTGTGATTTATTATTGTTGCACAGCTGCTCCAAGTGTTACTCTTTACAATATGTAAAAAGAGAACAGCTTTTCTAGTAGTTTCTTTAAGATTGCACATTTGGCCCTAGTTACTGGGGAACAAAAGTTTTAATGAACGTTATTTCTAAGAGATTTGTCACAAAGCTATGAAGCAGGGTAGTGACATGTTCATGTTTTGTCTCGAGTCGAGTCACAGAAATTTATTAAAACGGTGATTCGTTTAGAACTTTAAAAAAAAAAAGTGTTCTGCACACATCGCCCAGCCCTACTCAAGATAAAAATATAGTTGCTTCACAGAGTGGCCCAGTTTGTGTTAGACATAGTAACGGCTCCATTAGCTGTTTTGACTATAGAAAAGGCTACATGATGTTCCTGCGATAAATTTGAAGTTCAAATGGAATCATGGCTCTGGGAGCCACAATAGCCCAGTGTTTGCCAAGGTTTGATTAAGTCCAAGCTTATTTCATCTTTCTAATATATTTCACCAAACAAAATAGTAAAAACAAATTTGGAGCTCTTGGCCATGTTTATCTGGTGAAATGAAAACATAGATTTCCTGTTTAAATTCAAAAGGCACAGTACATTAACATACAAATGATCCTCAGGTATTTTAACTGCCCCCCCACCCTGCACAAAAAAAAAATAAAAATAAAAAAATACTTTCAATAATGAAAGTCCGAGGTTGCTATCGGACAATGCTTGTCAGCAGCCATGCTCACTGAGGTGTGCGAATCTCTGCGGCCTCTGGTGCATTGCACGTGCTGGTGATTTTCCTTAGCGTCGTGCTGCACTTCCTTTTTGAAAAAAGCGAATGACAGAGAACCAGGGTTTGTAATGTACTGTGTGTCAGTGAAGCTACACAGGGAGGGTTGTTATTGTCTGGCTTAAGTTAACATGTGGTTTCCATTGGGTTGGCATGGCAACCTATTCCTATGGTGACTAGTTGCCCCACCAATCCACACTACCAGAGTGGTTGTAGTTTCCTCCATACCCGTCATTGCTGTAGAAGTTGCTGCCAAATCCTCCTGTAGAAGAAAAGGTCAGGTCAAATCAAAGATGAGCAGCAACATATTAAACAACTGAATTTCATTTGGCCCAATAGGCAACAGCAACAAGATATGAAGACTTTGACATAGTTATAAGCCCAGCACAGAATAATAATTTATTGTGTGTCGCATTTGAGGAATTAAGTCAAATAATACCTTTATGCATGCAGGAAACATGCAGGTCATTTTTGCATTTAATTGAGCTTGCATTTTGACTATTCAACTATGAATACGTAGAACTTGTTCCGCATCACTGTTTAGATTAACGACAGCAAACCACGTCTAAGAGGGTGGAAAGAGTCTTCTTACCTCCACCAAAGCCACGGTTTCCTCCATGACCTCCAGTGCTGCGCCCACGGTTGTTACTGAAGCTTCCAGATCCAGATGTCTGACGGTAGTCTCTAGCTCCAAAACCACCAGAGAACCTGGACAAAACATTTGTTTTCAATTATGTTCGAAGTTTAGTAAAGATTCGATAAACCCCAGATGGCAAGGTGTCCAAGCTCTAAACAACCTAAATTGATCAAAACAAGGTAGGTGCTACACTACAGCTAGTTCCGCGACCACAAGCTTTAACAAAAATAATGTACGAGAACAAACTGACACCTAGCGTCATTAATAACCGGTTTGCAGCCCTAGCAATAATACCTCTTAGAGCGTCCACGGGTGCTGCTCTTGTGCTGGTGCTCATAGGCCAGGCTTTCAAGCCAGGAGGGAACCTCCTGCTTGGCCTCCACTAGAATGTCCAGCAAATCTTTGGTTATGTTGCTGTTTTTGTCGTTAAAGAACGACGTGGCCAGACCTGCATAAAACAAACCAAATTATGACTTTGCTGTAGCAAGTTGCTGAAATATTAATATAAACAATACACAGAACATATGTGTTACCTAGGTTGCCCACACGTCCCGTACGGCCAATACGGTGAACGTACTCCTCAATGTCACTGGGCAAATCAAAGTTAATGACGTGCTTCACATTGGAGATGTCCAAACCTCTAGCAGCCACCTAGAAATGTAGAATAAAGAAAAACTGAAACCGAGTATGTGAAAATATTAAGATTGACTTAAGAGTTTTATCTTAGTATTTTAAAAGGTGAGTAGGTAAACAGTTACCAGGGTGTCTACAGGTATGAAAAGTGTATCAGTTTAAATTTAAGACCTAACAAAATGGAAATGTACCTGGAAAAATTTGATTATTATAAAATGATGAAAAAAATAAATGTTACTTTAGGTCACTTTGGACTAAACACGTGACCCTAAAGCAAGGATGAAAGGTTTCAAAACGAGTCCTGTTTTGTGCCTGCTAACCTGTCAGCTAAAATTCTTGAGCTGATGATAGACCCCTCATTAAAAAGGTAAACTAAACTTGGATGAATCATGAACATGCCTTGTACCAAACAATTTGGTGGACATCTGTAAGTTTTCTTAAACAAAAAGAAATGTACACAATTACTTACAGCTGTAGCCACCAAGATGGGGCAGCGTCCTGAGCGGAACTGATTAAGAGCTTCCTCTCTGTCTCTCTGGGAGCGATCTCCATGAATGCTGGTGCATGCATAACCCTCACGATAAAGAAAATCTTCCAAAGCATCTGCTCCCTTCTTTGTTTCCACAAACACCAGAGTTAACGACTCTTTACCTGTGCAGCCAGAAATAAACAGGATGCAACAAAGCGAGAAGTGCATAAAAGAGCCAGACAGAAGGAATATTATTTAAAAGAAAAAAAAAAAAACTATGGATGTATATTAGAGCTAAAAAAAATTGGAGACTTCAGCCATATTCAATAAAAGGCCACAAGATCATGAAATAAAAAGGGGAAAAAAAAAAAAAAAAAAAACCAAAAAAGATGAACTTATAAATGACACGGGGATTCTTAAAAAGCTTTACATTTACTGACAACCATTAATTGACAAGTGGCTTTGTTTTTTCCTGCACACAGTACTAAAAGTAGAAGAATCCCAAATTATAGTTTGGATTAGCAGGGTCACATATGTGGCATTAATGGCTATCAGAATAAAAGCTTGGTGTAAAAGATGACTAAGGGGTGATGGGGTAGGAAAGGCCATTCCAAAAACCATTGTCGGGTCCTAACTGTATTGTCGATGCACTCTGGTACAAGCCAGGAAATAACTACATCCAGCAAAGCTCTGTCCTCTCCACTATTAGAGGACTTTAAAATAAAAGGCAGTAGTGTTGTCCATGCAAAACAATGTAAGAGCCAAGTTACAAAACCCAAGAGTTGTGCATTCTTTAATGATCTGAACAAAAAAAAAGTCACATACTTAATGAAGGAACTGCTTATTGCCCGCCCCCAAACAATTGTTAGGATATCTGACCTATTGAAACTGAACTACACAAACAGAACTTCATTGACTAATTCTGCAATTTCACTGCTCTACACTGTGCATCGCTGGTCCTCTACATACTTATTTGTAATGGAGAGAGAAAAAAATAAATAAAAAAATTAAAAGACAGCATGTCAGCTGGGAGGAGGGACAGGATGAGCTGTGGGATGTGATGTTTCTGGCTTGTAGTTCATGAAGTTATGGTTTATTCACACTTACCTGGTTTCTCTGGTGCCTCTGTCACATTTTCCTGAACCTCACTGGGAATAACTAAGATAAAACCAAACCAGCCAGTAAACGTAAGGCTGCTCAGTACACAACTTAAATCATCATGAGAAGCTAACCCCCTCAAACAAGTCATGTTATTTCATATTGCCTGCTCACCCTGGCATATAACTTTTGTCTATAGTTTTTCACTCAAACTCTGGTATAATGAACACTTGTTAGCACAGATGTGGCAAAGACAATTTTGGCTTGATATGGAGCAGACACACAAACACAGGATGATGTTACAGCCTAATGTCACCTTTATGGAAGAAATTAACCAAATAAAGAAACTAATTTCTCTGTATGCATTTTTCACCTGTGGCATTGAGCAGATCAAGGAGGAAGGACCTCTTGTCATTCTCCTCTACCCAGACAACCTTCTGGGTGATGTTTTCGGAGGTGGAACCAACACGTCCAACTGCCAGAAAAATGTAGTCCTCCAGGAAGTCACGAGCCAGGATCTATGCAGACCAAGAAATCAAGACATTAACTAAGCATGTTTGTAATCACATTAGGCAAGACAGGGTACACTTGTTGACTGGCCATCTGTACCTGGATCTCTTTGGGGAAGGTGGCACTAAACATCATGGTCTGGCGAATGCCTTTTGGGGGCATTGTGTCTTGCTCGACAATACGTCTGATCTGTGGCTCAAAACCCATGTCCAACATGCGATCAGCCTCATCAAGGACCAAGTAGCTGCAGATTTAATTACATTTTCAAGTTCTGCCCAACAAAGTCACAAAATACACATTAAAAACGAGCCTGAATGTGACTAACTTTTAGCACCAACATAACTGGGACAGATATGAAATACTTAATGGTTTCTCGTAAGAGTTGCACTTTACCTTACTAGAATACACAGTATTCAACTTTTTAGTATCCGATGTTATGTGCATGCAATGGTTTAGTGTAAAGATTGAATTTCTTATTTTAGTATACGTCATTATGCTCCATTTTCATTCTTATTTTTGTGTGAAGCACTCATGGAGCAAAAAACAAGCTAGCTTTTCTTGACCGAATACCCTTTCTAGTACACAGTGAAATCGCTGCACTATACTGACTTGCAGTAGTCCAGGCCGATCTTTCCTCTCTCCATCATATCAACCAGACGGCCAGGTGTGGCCACCAGCAGGTGACATCCTCTTTCCAGGTCTCTGATCTGCTGGCCAATGTCGGCCCCACCGTATACCACGCAGGGACGCACACGTGAGCGATAGGCAAACTAGAATGTACAAACAAAAGTAAAGTAACAAAGCTTGCATATTCTTTCAAGTTTATTTATCATGTACATTATAGTCTCAGATACAGGCAGCTGTATGCTGTGAGCTCACCTTCCTCGCCTCATCGTAAATCTGCAAGGCCAGTTCTCTGGTCGGAGCAAGAACAAGGGAGAGAGGGTACTGCTTACGACGGCTATACCTTCCATTCTCCTGAGGATGAAACAAAAGGTTTAATAGAATAAGACAAACAGAAAGAGATGGTATGATCACATCTTGTGGACTCTGACCAGTACCTGTCCACTGTTTTTAGCAGCCTGCAGAGCATCTCCTGGCCCATCAGTAAAGATTTGACTCAGCACTGGCAGTAAGAAGGCTGCAGTCTTACCAGAGCCTGGAACACAATTGGGATAACACTGCTCCATTAGACTAGCAGTTAGTAATACATAATGAATAAACCTAAACACATAATTTTAATAATTCATTTTATTTAAAGTAAGAACAACTGAGTAGGAAAAAAAAGCTGTTATTTTAAAAACTACTCACCAGTTTGGGCACAGGCCATCAGGTCTCTCTTGGACTTGATGATGGGGATAGCATGCTTTTGGACTGGGGTGGGGCGATCGTAGCGACTCAAGGCGATGTTCCCCATGATAATCTCCCCCATGTCCACATCATGGAACTACAGAATTATCGCACACCATCATTTTTAATAAACCAATAATGAAGTTTCAATTACACTATTAAAATATAAAAACTTTACAGAATAGACTTACAATTTCAATGTGGGGTGGGCAGCTGGTTCCAGTGGCCTCTACAGGAATATCATCATATTTCTCAAAATTTATTCCAGTGTTGCTTGCAGCGAAAAGCTCACTGAAAAAAAATAAAATAAATAAAAGGTTTTGCAAAGTTGAAGTCACATCCAAGATTTAAGATGGCTGCCAACTATTATTTGTGAGCACCAAGGTTTTCTTACCGTTCCAAGCGCTCGTTGGGAGGTGTAGGCTTGGACCAGTCGTCCTCTCTTGACTCTTCCACCCAACGGCTGCTTCCTCCACTAGAAAAGCCCCCACGCTCGTATCTGCACACAAGTACACAGAAGGTCAAGAGGCTGAAGCCTCAACAGTATTTCTCGCTCTAAACCTCCCCAATGCAATGAATGCATTTCTAGTTATACTGGCTGAAGAATGATTGAACAATGTCAATAGGGTTAATTCCAGTTATTTATGAATTGGATGACAGTTTTATGAAAAGGTTAAATTACACATTATATTTGCTCTACAATTGCCTTTCCTTTTTAAGTTTATGAAATTCAAATTCAGTGATTTAACATTTGTAGAAAGGCCAATGTTTACTTACTAGATGAATCAATTTAAATAGCATTTTTTATTCTAGGAGCAGAAGAAACTTGACTACACAAATGTATAAACATTACCAAACTGTATCCAACTAGTTAGTAATAAATTATAATCAACACCCATAACAAACGACTGAGGCTAGCTATTTTAAGTAAAAAAATAAAGCAAGGAAATGCTCTTTTGTTGCACAAAACTTAATGCAAACAGTCTGTTCAAGATTACAATGACCGATTAAGACACTGTCCAGAAATTTTACCAACCTTCCCCTTGAGCCTGTGCCTCTGTCATTGAAGAAGGCCGTTTTGGATCTATCAGTGCGCCCACCAAAGCTGTTGTAGGCAGCGTCTCTAGGTGGCCCCCCCCAGTTTCCATCTTTGTTCTCATAATTTCCAAATGCTGCATTGAACAAAGACTTGTTAATGATAACTTTGGTAGAGATAACTTTTGCAATGTATTGGACATCAGGATGCTACCTTCTTACCAGAAGCAGAACAATGTCCACCTTGAAACACAACTCCATCAGGTATTTAAATATTTATTAAAGACTATGTGCATGCGGTGCCAAATTAAAGCTAAATATATTTAAATAAAGACAAGGGTGGGGGACACTAGAGTTAAAGGCTACAACTGGGGTTATCGTTTAACACCGTTTACAACAGGTTTTCCCCACCTGTACTTTGCAATGGCTGATTAAAGGAGCCTCCACCCCTGTTACCACGGTAGGCGCCACGCCCACCTCTGTCGTTGCGAGGAGCTCCACGCCCTCCAAAGCCCCCGTTTGAGCGGTTGTCGTGGTAACCATTCACAAATCCATTGGTGCGTGAATTGTCCCATCCAGGTGAGTCTTCATGAGGAGAGAATGGTGAAGAAAACAGTAAGAGGTTTGAGAGTCGAAAGATAATACTGCACATTTTCAGAAAGCAAACAGACTACTCATTTGTCTGTACTCAGTCCTTACTAGCCACAAGTCTAGGTGCTGATCTGCTTTTAGTCCGAGTGACGTGGAATGACACAAGCAATTGTCTAAGAAGTGCTAAGTGCCGCAATGTGAGTCCCCCATCAACTTAATGTACAAAAAGTTGTACCAAAAAAAAAAAAGAAAAGAAACATTTGAATTCTATCACTGCCTGTTAAAAATAATCAAGAACCAGGCATTGTTCAGTAGGGTGTCTTCTGTCTGTAAAAACCTATGGAGCCCATGCTCTGCCCATTTGGGACATTTACCACAACGATCTGCCCAGCTTTGGACACTGGCTGTGTCATCGTTTCCATCCGTGGCCCCACTGTTATCAGTGCAGGCTGATGTTGATGCTGGTGTGGAGGGGGACAATGGACAGTTAGTGCTGCAATGGTGAGGCTTGCCAAGTAGGTGAGGCTATGCCCTAACAGCATCAAGCAGCAGACTGGCCACACAGGTTAGTCATGCTACGGAGCATTTGTTCAGCCAAAATTTCTTATTTAGATCTATGGTGGGAATCTTGACATACATGTGCTGGCAAGTTCTTTCATCATCATGCCCCTTAATGTAAGGGAAAACTATTGAAGGCTTCACACACAGAGGGCCTTGTGCACTCTACACTGGTCCATAGCTTGGAAACTAAGGACTGGTTTTGTCTCCAATAGTGATCTTAGTAAATAAAATCTACAATTTCCAAGTCACACTAGACTAGCATCAGTCTGAAACAATGCATGTGCCTTGCAAATATGGTAAAAGCACTCCATGCAATAACTTAACACTACATCAGTTCACATCAGACTGAACACCATAATTAACCAAGCAAATGCCACACATACCAAGAACCAAAAAATACACACATTTACTGTAAAGCTAACACTTCAAAAAAAAAAAAAAAAAAAGTCACTCACCAGCAACTAATCATATCTAACGAATATGAGCTGCAGTACAGTAACTACTCGATAAAACAGTTGGGAAATTGGCAAGTGGTTTTTGATGAGAACATTTCTTGGAAAAATAAAAATTGGACCCCCTTGCATATTCTACATATTTTAGACAATTTATTGGCCTAAAAGAACACACTGATACATTATCTACCAGGCTTTGAAGGCAGCTAAACATACCTAACAGGTTTCTTGTTCCAATAGTAATTCAGTGGCAAATGGCAATAAAAGGCCCAAGAAAACGCCTAATAATCACTTTGAAAAACCTACAGAAACAACCATCCTTTTTAGGTAGAAGTATACAATCATGTCAGTCACACATGACTGTTCAAAGAGAAAAGCAGGTTTATGTTCAACTTTAGTGCACCAGAGAAAATTATAGTCACCTAATACCATATACAACACCCTGGGGCAGTCTGCTGTTGGAACAAAAGCCTCCATGCCCTCAGGTTCTCAGCACAGTATTCAGTAATCCCACTTTGTAATTTCCAACAATATAAAAGTGGGCAAATACAAAAAGCTCCAAGGCCAATAAGCAACTCAAGAACTGCAACCTTTGATGTCAGTACAACAATGCAAGGCTCAGGTTTTCCGCAAAATAAAACCTAAACTTTAATTTGATGACAGACGCCAAGGGAGGATAAATGGTATACAACTGTTTGACAAAACAAGGTGTATAATGGTCTTAGAGCCAATAGAGAAAACAGCAAATAATGTCTCATTTATTAGTAAAGCAGCCACACTGGTGGTGCAGTGCAGTCTTAAAAGGCATCATCATGCATCAAAAGCATTGGCAAGCTTTGACAAACACTGTTAGGCCCAGATTTCTGCCGTTTCTCTCACGTGACCATGACAAAGCAAGGGCACAATCATTATGCCCCAGGGTTCAGCTATAGACAATGAAACTCTGGCCAACAAGAAGATGGCATGCAGGTATACCACATCTGTTTCTCCAACCCCCACTGTAGGCATGGTAAAAGGCAAGCTCTTGAGGGGCCAGTCTTGGGTAACCTGAGCAAAGGTAGGGAAGCAAGCTATAAAAAGACTTACCCATAAGTATGGGCTCATGCAGTATGAGTGTTGGGCTTGACTTTACACTAATAATTACCAATTTTACAGTCATCCCATCCTGAGGTATAGTCATTTCTGTGTCTTTGCGGACACTCTGCTTGCCATGGTTGTGGGCACGGCTTAGAAGAAACTGGGAGGGGGGTGGGGATGACATTGCAGGTGAAATATGGGCTTGAATATACAGCAAAAAAAAAAATTATTATATGCTTCAAAAGCAAACTACAACTCACTGCAGTATAGAAAAACCAACAAGCTTATGGTTACATCAAATTGCCCTTTTACCTATATTATCCATCTTGTTTGGACTGCAAGCATCCCAGCAGAGAGAAGTACAATCAATTAATGAGCCAATCAATAACTTATACTGTGAAAGGTAGATGCTCTACCAAGACTCTCTCCCTTCACACTGGCTTTGCTGTGTGTAAAATGGCTATTTCATGCATCTGGAAATGCAGGTTGCCCTCAGCGAAAGCAGATAGAAGGGACTTACAGAGATTTACTGGTGCCACTGAATAACCACACTGTCTACCAGCGGAATAAGCATTTCCTGCTGTGGAATAAGAAAACAGTAAAACGAGAAAATGTCAAGTGTGCATTGACACAGCACCATGATTTCAAGCTGCTTCAAGTTATGTGTATGAAAGGCAAATCTGTCTTGATATTTAGCCTTTAAGTCATTACACAAGTACAGAAGAAAGTAAGAAAAAATAAATACAGACACCTCACAATAACCTCATCCTGGTTACATTTTTAAGAGTCAATGTCAATACTGATAAACCACCTGCCCACCCACATTTCTCTTAATCAGAGCAGTCAGCAGCTAGCACTCCTTTGTTCACGTGAGACATTGCACCAGCCAAAGCATTATCTTAAATAATTGCCTACAAAAGAAAAAAGTTACCAAACAATATTGGACTAAATCATGCAGTTTTAAAATTTGCCCTTCTTCTCACTTGTGAGCAGCCTGGGGATTTTATGTGAGCCAACAACCATTCTAGAGTTATACTTGCTGTAAGTTTTTCCCATGCCAACGATAAGCTTTTGTGCACAGACGCGTAAAACCTATTTGACGTATTTCTTTGTGCGATACTAAAAATTTAATTCCTCAACAGTCTCATGGTGTGATGTACAGCAAACGCTGCAGAACCACCTTATTGGTATTGACTGGGGAAATGTGCCAAATTTCTCCTCCACTGTGCCTCCCTTAGCATGCTATAATAGAGTTATCAAGTCAAAACTGTGTTTATGGTTTGACGGGGGCTCAGTGCATAATTGTTAGATTAAACTCACCGTTTTTTGGAGCATCTTTATTCCTTAAGTGAGGTGGAATGTAACGCCCTGTGCGGAGAGGGAGGGAAAAAAAAGAAGTTAAAAACATTTGTTTTATATAGTTAGCATTACTAACTTAAAGATAACTGCAAAAAGTATCCGTTTTAAAATTAAGGTATCTTGGCTATATAAGCAATATTACTTACTGCCAGTTCCTCCACCTTGTCCGTCAGCAGAGTTCAAGTCTAGGGCAGCAAGCTACAAAAGAGGAGTGAGTATTTAAATAGTGTTTTGTTTGATAAGTAATTATGGTAGACCATAATAGAGATCAGTGAAATTGTGAAGCAAGTCATAATTGGAATTTAAGCTGTAAACCATATGCATGCACAAAATAAGATATTTTAAAATATTCACCAGGCTGCCAAATAAATCGGCCAAGAAACCATAGATATTGACGTATATAACATTTTGACTCAAAACACCTTGGTAGGAAACAAGGAGCACCCATACCCATTTATATCTTATAGTTAAAAGAAGAAATCCAAAAATATGTCCCCCAAAGGTTTGTTTTCCTCCCCAGATTTTCCAGACAAATGTTTGCCCAGGAGAAAGGAATTTAACACACTGTAACGTTGGAAGATCTACACTGGATACTTTCATTACAAACTGCTGCTACCAGTGAAAGCTTCAGATCGCCAATACACTGGCAAAATTTTTTGGCACCAAATAAATAAATAAGATTTTTATCTCCCCCTTGCTTTCATTAGGAGCCTATTAGAACGAGGGCTCCTAATGGCCTAAAAATTAGTAATTGGGCTGAGCAAAAACCCATTTCAATTGCTACAAAGACCCTGAACTAAAAGGGACCACTGGAGCTACTACACACTGAAGAAAAAAATCTGACTGCGTTTGAGCATTTTCACCCAGTGCCAACACAGGCTATGGACGTTTGAAATAAACGGAGCCGTTTCTAGCAGATTTGGCTGTGGAAACATTTCCCCTTAATACATAAACGTAGTAGATTTAGTAAGACTAAACTTTTACCTATTGTGAAATGGTTTCAAATGTGCCATTCACGACTTCGTTCCACATTTTGCCGATTTAGTCGAAAAATAAATAAATGTTGTGCCTTGCAAAACTCCTGGTATAATTTTGAGTTTGAGGGGAGTCCGATTTACGGAAGAGCCGACATGACATACAAAGCACAACCATGTAGTCGGTGGCTATCCAACTATAAAATGCAGTAAATCTATGTTAAAAAAGTGATCTAATATGTATTGGCAAGTGCAATTGATAAGACGATCACATTTGTACTGTCTGATTAAGGTGATGACATTACATTCCAGAAGCATTTTAAGTCACTTTAGAAAATCGGTGCCAACATTTCTTCCTGCGCCACGTTTCAGGTCGAGAAGGCCCAACATTAGCCGGGCCAACTTAGAATGCCGGCCGGGCCGCAAACGACAGTGTATCTCGCAAATCCGTCAAAAAAATATCATAGGAGGTAGTTTACATATTATATTTAAGCCGATCTAAAAGATTGCTAGAATTCTAAAAGTAAAAAAGTTGATAAGAAAGCTGGTTCGTTCGATTTTCCTGCCAAAACGCAGCAACAAGCTCCGCCATCACCATCTTCGACACGGCGACATCACCTCCATTTTACCAGCCGCAGCGTTAGCTTAGCTAGAAGCTAGTGGCTTGGCTAGCTCACCAAACTCTTGCCTTTCTCCGTCAAATATACACGTGAAGAACGTAAAATTAACAGACACGTATCAGAAATACAAAGTGGTTCCAAGTCACTTACCTGCTGATCTAGACCGTGGGGATTTTCGACGACCACATGACTCATAACTAAAGAGAGTAGTGGGGGATTATTGTGAAGAGAAAGGCTTTTCTTTGTTAGCGCGAGCGGCTGAGCTGTACGTTACCCCGCTAAGTTCTTTTCCCGTTTCTATACAAATACCGTAAAGTAATGACTGCTTATAAAGTTAACAAGACAATTTACTTTAAATAAATAAAATGACGATGTTTGCTATAAATACAAATTCCGTTCAAGTTTCCAAATGAAATAGTTACTGCGAAGCTGTCCAACAAAAACCCCCTCCCGGCAGGCTCGATCGTGGTGGAATGAGAGCCGTACTGCTCAGGTAGCGCGAGATATCTGCCTCCGTGTCCTCAAACCCCGGCAAACATCGCGATGTTTCAGTTCTTTCAGTGGAAACACGAAACCGATCGTTAAGGTCAGAATTTTCTGAGTAACCGATAAGGGGAAGAAAAACACATTTGCACTGGGAATGATTCGGCGCTGAAAGGATTTTCCAAGCGAAGCTAATAAAAAAAAAAACTGAGCTGAAATAGCTAAAAGAAAAATGTATTCTTTATATACTGGGTAGGCAAACTTGCCAGTTAGCCTTAAAAACGTCAAAGGCATAAACTTCAAAGGAAATTATAAGGCATCATCGATGATGTAATCGATTACGCCGTCAATGTATAAAAGTATAAAAACCTTAGAAAGTATAAAAGAAAAGAATAATGTCCTTCATAAGCTCAGCGTTTGAACAGTGTTTCTAGCTGAAAGTATGCCGAAGATGAGTGCAAAGATTAAGTCAAACCCCTGAAGAAAAGTATCATTTATAAACTACTGTGACCATTTCAAAACATCATGGTAAAGTTGAAATGTCAGAAGGTCAAGGTCTGCAGAACCATTTACATCTCAATGTGGAGAAAATTAAATAGCTTCTAACTATTGTGGATCTGGACCTATTACTGCAGGTAGACTAAAAACCACAAACTCATTTTACCATGTAAATGCTACAAAAGTATCAAAGGGCTTTTATTTTGAAAGTGTCTTTCCGTTTTTTGTGTGTGTGTTTGTGTGTGTGCAATACACACTAGTGGAGAAGTGGAAAATTCACCTCAAAAACCAAAAGAGATATTAAAAAGCTGAATACTAAGCTGATCGGTGAAAGTTTTGTGATTTGCTGAAATGGCGTTTCTAGGATGAAGTAGGCCCAACTAAATAAAGCTGAAATAGGACAAATCTGAAGAGTTTCTTCATTCATTCAAATGTGAATTGCTGAAAAAAAATGGATAAGCTGAATATTTTTAAAAGTATAAAAAGTATAGGTATAAATTATAGGTATAAAAGAGTTTTTAAAAGTATAAAAAGTTGAAAAGATATTAAATTATATTAAATACATTTATTAAAAGTATAAAAGATAATACAGCATTCACAGTAATTATGAACATGTTTTAATAATAAATACGTTTTTACTATATAATATGGTTCAGCCTGGAGGCTTTACTTGTCCCATGCTCAGTGTTGTACCAGCACTGAGGCCTGTATTGACCATATGCTGCCGGGATAACTTACACCAGATGAAACTGGCTGCTAGTAATGGCTGGCGATAAGTGAAGCCAAGGCCTTGGAAATCCCACATTAACTCAGGTGCAGATTTTACAACAGTTAGCATCAAAATATACCCCACCAAAAGTAAAAGTACTCATTTTTTTAATTGAGTATCAGTAATTTTGCAGCAGGTATAGATGAAGCTGATTTTAAACACTGTACTGACACCTGGTTAATAAAACTCAAACTTAAGTATGGTAGTAAATGTCCTTACTTTTTATATATAACTAGCAACATATCTTTTGGTACTTATCTGTGAAGTATATTGTATACTTTATACAAAACCTAAAACTGAAGACTTGAAACTGTATTTGTACACATTGGTATTTCTACTTTTTCTTAGGAGATCTGAGTATCTGAGTATAGGTTAGGCAGGTGCGTCACCTGTCTGTGCTATGTGCCAGTACCATTACTCATCCCATGACGCAGTGTCCTTCTGTACAGATGAAGGAAATGCAGAGTCACACCTGTCCTACAGCAACAACAACATAGTCGCTGAACTTGATGTGAAACTGATCGAGTAGGTGTGAGGGACCAGTTACTGCCATGTTCATTATCAACAGTACTAAAAGATAATATATGTTTAATGAATTGTATTATTATTACGAAATGTTTGTGTTTTGGAACCAATATTCCAATAGAAAAAAGTATTTGCAAACTATTGAGTTTCTATAATGGGCCTCATGAGGGAGGATGTGGCCCCATCTGCTGGATGACATAATGTTTCACATTTAGAGCAGAGTACAGACTGTTTTTCACTAAATTAACACGTTTTTCTGAAGACTTTTAGGTGTTTTTTTTTCCTGCGGGCACATAAAATAATTTAAATATATGAAAAAAGAAGAAGCATTATCTGCGTATTTTACTTCATCAGATGGAGAGTTGCTCACCTTAGATGTGTGTTGGGCTTTAGTAAAAACAAAGACATATTCACAGTCAGGCTCCATGTGTCCCCAGATGTGGCATTTCAGTCGTAGGGCTGAGAAGTTTTTACCAGCATATTTTTGAGCGTGACAAGTTAATCAGCATTGATGAACCTGAGTAGCTCAGTTGTCTCTTAAACTTAATCAAAGCAATATAATTTTTTTTGTAGTTGTTTTAATTTATTTGAATGTACTAGTTTATGGTTTCCCGTTCTCAAAAAATAATAATTTTACGCTGTAAGTGCTTAAAAAATGTATATTCTGTACAGTCCCTATCTGTCCTCCCCAACTTCTTTTTTCTCATGATTAAACCTCTTCTGTCTGCTCCCCCCTCTCCCCTAAATACCCCCTGGGTATTTAGAAAAAAATTCTAAAACCCCAGTTCTGCATTGACATTACAGATAATTTACGAAAGTCAGTTTTTTGTTTTTTTTTTTGGATGGGATTATTTTTTAATGACTACTGAAAGCATATGGTCACCTGCTGTACACAGAGGGGCTGAATTCATTCATTATATCAAAACTCTGGGGTCACAAGTGTCACAATCATACACGACTTGAAACGTGTGAGTCTACAAACCTTTGGAACACGATGGTGTCGTTGCACTTGTTCACCTGTGTCAGTGAGTGGCTGCTGAGAAATCATCAACTCTAAATTAAAAGGTCTTAACTTGATATAAAGCAGAAAAAAACTTTATTGAGACATTAAAAAATACAGATGATAAAAGACAAAAGTGTCCCCCCACACACACACACACAACCCTTCAATATTTCATCCACATTCACTCCGTGTAGTGAATCCGTTCATCCATCTGTCCATTGATTCTCTACTCTCATCCATGGCCACCAGTATCCCGTGATGCCTTGTGTCATGTCACCAACCAAACATGTACTCCATCGCCTTGGAAACAAAGCTGTCATCCTTCCTGGGTGTCTGCCTGTCTGTTACCACCTAAAGACAGACACGCACATTATTTCTAAAGTCAACCTGCAGCAAGTCCAAACTACAGCAATTGATTTTCAGAGGCGAGAGGTCACCTGGTAGTCGCTGCCAGAGTTTTTGTAGGCGGCGCTGAGTGGTCTGATGGCAGAGCGAGGCGTAGAGGGAAGTGCGCAAGAGGAGAAGGAAGAAGAGGGGGCAGGAGAGACGACTTCATTGCTGTCCATCACACTCTGACGGAGAGAAAGAACATCAATGTTGCTCAGTTCAGGACCAAAACTCAGCTCAGCCTCACCTGATATGAAGAACCAATCAGAAAGAGACACAAGTACAGTGGCAAACAACAGGTACTAACCTTGTCTATACAGGGTTTCACTCCAACCATGATGGCATCGCCAAACACTTTCCCATCCTTAGACAGAGCCTTCCTGGCCTGCAGCCTGGACTGATACTGAAGGTGCATCCAGTTACCAGGAGACGCCATCTGTCATAACATGATACGTTACCTCATTTATGATTTATTCTCAGTTTAAGAGATTGATATCTAAACTAAATCTGTTTGTTATCACTAACAGAGGTCACAGTAAAAAGTAAATGCTAAATTTAGGCCTGATTATAAAATTCAGAACTTATTTTTGTATTGCATGGAGGAGGTGGAATTGGTGAGACACCAGATACTATTTAAGAAGTGACTACAAATCCACTAATTCTCCAACTTTAGAAATGTTGACGGTTATTCGACAGTTTAGGAGACCTCAGAAACGTGAGATCTTATTGCTTCTGAGGGAGCTCAAATCTCTTCTGGGTAAGGTGTAATTAAAGTGCAGCAACAGACTCTTAGGGTTTTTCACAGTCGGTCTTATCAGACCCATCAGCTGCAGTGTCAAGAGATCTTCAAGAAAGGGGTGTGACAGGCAGCCTTATCACTCTTCCAAACAGAAATAAGGGACTTGAGATGGTCTTAATAATGGCAGACGGGAAACAACCCTCTGCTAACTAAAAACTCCAAGCCCCAGGTGGTCAGCAGTTGGTGGGTCAGGGGTTGTTGGACATCAAGCAGTAAAGGGGACATCGAAAAGGGTTGAGAACCCCTGCTGTTTTCTGATGTAATATCTGTTTCCACCATTAGGAAGTTGCCTCCCCCGTAATTTCACGGGAGATCTTGGCCATGGGGAGTTGAAAGGCTTATTAGTCCTTTATGCCTTTACTCAGGTCATGAGTTCTGGTTTTAGTGTATTTATGGGAATATTTGAAAATAGAAATGATATTTAAAAAAACAACAACTATAAAATAAAATGTTAATCTTAATCTTTAAATCAAAAATGCCCTTAAATTTTTACATCATGACTGCGTGTCTCTAACCTTGTGCTTGAGGATGTTTCCGTACTGAGCGAACTGCATCAGGATGTAGGAGGCTGAAGCTGGAGGAAAACTAACGCACACAAACATGGTCAAACACTGTATGTAGCAGTACAGCAATTTTAGCAGGAGATATTTAGGAGCATAGATACCCAAACACAGTGACCCAGGTCTGATCCAGCTGATCGTCTGATGACAGAGACTCTCCTTGACTGTAGAAGGGATCCACCTGAGCTGGAGACAGGCACACCTGCTGCACACCTGGAGACAGAGACATGGAGGACCAACTGTTAGCTGATCACAGACACTTTGGGTGTTTTTAATTTACTACGGAAAAACACCTAAAGCTCTAACCTAAATCCTGGTTAATGACAAAAGCTATGCTGTTAAAATGAGTTAAGTCAAAATGTTATCAGTTATTTAGTTTGTAATATACAGCAGGAAAACAAAGTAAGCTGACCCCTTGTGGTATACAAGTTATATATATCATTACATTCCTGCAATACAAAAGACTTGAAGGGGCAGAGAGGGAAAGCCAGACCCCAGCAAACATATACAACAGTGGACATACAAGTGCTGTAATAGACTCAGTACAAAAATCAGTGCTGTGAGCAGTAGAAGAACAGTACAAGTAGTATCAATTTGTACCCGTTCCTGGGGTTGAAGCCTGACGTCCAGACAGTGGCGACTGCATAACTGGAAAAGACTGAAAAGAGACAGAAATACTTATAAGATCAACAGATTTGGGCTGATCCCACAGCGGAACGTGTTACTCGCATTGATTTGGGATGAGTTTTTATGCTGGATGCCCTTCCTGCCACAGTCCTCCCATTTTATCCGGGCTCGGGACCGGCACCAAGGGGACCCTTGGGGCTGTGGCGAGGCCACGCATGGTGGGGTGGGATTCAAGCCAGCAGCCTTCTGCATCCCAACCCAATGCTCTACCAGAATTATTTGTTAAACTTTTCAAATTTTATTGTAGTAGCTCCAATTCCTTTAATTATTGTTTGGCACATATTCAACATAGTTTCAAGTAAAGAGATGGCAAGAAGTGTGAGAAGGGCTCAGACCAGATGCTCGATACTTCTGCTACACCCAAACTGAGAGAGAGATACTGTAGCTTTTCGTCCATAACGTTTATCTGACAGGTTGGGTTACTTTACAAATAAAAAGGTTTTTGAATATAAATCATATGAAAAACTTCTAAAATCTATTGATATTTAGCAAACTTAATATCAAATAAAGCTGAAATTATAGCTATGACAAAAGAAATTAATTTACAAAAGAAAATAGATAAATAGGGATTTTTAGAGGAAAATAAAGAATATATCACAACTCAAGCTTCTCAAATATATTGCTTTGCTGCTTTTCCCTTTTTTGTCCACCATATCTACGGTGTGTGGACACTGTTACTGGCCACCGTATTCTAATTTTTCTGGGAAGTCTACTTGAAAAATAAACAGTGATTATTATTGTTTTACTCTGAGTAATTTCTCCACTACTGTCTCCACACCCTATCTAAGTAACTGGGTTCCTGTTTTACATGACATGATAAATCAGCTATCGCAGAAAGAGCATGTAAACACACTCAGTCAGCGACTACGTACTAACCTGCCTGTGTGCACTAAGAGGAGTCCCCAAAGTAACCAGGTCGTCATGGATACTGCGGACAGGTGGGGCTCCACTTTTATCTTTGGGGGTGGGCACAAATGGCTGAGGGGCAGAGCCACCTGCTCCTCCACCTTAAAGGCAGGACAGGACATACTGATTGATCTACACACTCAACAGCAGTGTTTAAACAAACTAGACAAGCGTTTTCCAGCTCACCTCTTTGCACACCTGTGCTCTCCGTGATGGACGTGGCCAGGCTGAATGCACGTGGCTGGGGACTTGCCGGAGCTGGTAGGTCGCCCATGAGGAAGCCGGGCAGAAACTGAGCTCCAGAAGTTGGCTTTGGAGACATAGGGGAGCCCAGGTTCATTGGTTCAGATCCCACTGGAAGACAGAGGAAATAAGACCAGTTTAAACTGGGTCAAGACAAGCTCAGCTCAGATAACTGGAAACACCAGTAATTGGCTGCTGGACTGCAGTTTATTCACCTTCAATAATAGAAGAAATTAAAGGAAATAATGTTTTTTATAGTACACTGTCAGATACAGGAGATTTGACGTAATCTGTTGTACCTATAGTGAGAACAAGAAACATGTATCACTGTTCACTAGCTAGCAGCTAACGTTGAGCTGACACATTGTCAGAGGTGGGAGAACGGTGATTAAATACATAACAGCAGAACAACACAGCAACATAATAGTTTTATAGAATTCAGATTACCTTGCAGCTCCATCTCCGTTTCTGGCCGCGATTTTCAAAAGTAGGAAATGACGCCAGGCAACGGGATAACCTCCTAGCTAACGCAGCTAGCAAAGCTAACTGGTTTGTCACTATAACTTACTTGAACTAAAAAAAAACCCTACTTGACAGGAACCTAGCGCTAACACCACAGTCCAACTAATTAAAAACTGGGTCTTTAATACGTAATTATGAGTCAAGTATTGCTTGTTTCTAGACCTCTGGGAAGCTGTGAAAACGAATGGAAAAGGGCAGTGCGGCTAACTGACGTACTTCCGGCGAATATAAAAACCGTCACGGTAAGATGCGTTCACGGGAGGTTACTTCTGGTCAAAATTAAAAAACATTTACTAGGTTACGTTTGAACTGCCTTATTTACATTTTGGACATGTAGAAATATATTTTAACGTTAAAATTATGTTATGTCTTTATCAATATCTTTAAAGGAGTTGTGAAACATAAAAAGTAAAATTATACTTATCTGTAATGAAAATAGCTGCTGTTTTCTGTATGTTTAATCAGGTCTGCACTAGTACATGGAAACGCTTTTAAAGCTTTGTTTTTGATCTAATTTTATATTGTCTACTTGTATTTTATTTTCATTTTATGTGTTTAATTTAATTTTGTCATATGTCCAACCACTGTTTATTGTATCAAGGTTCAGTAGAACAAATAATATAAAGTTTAATAGAAAAACGGGGGTAACTTAACCCAACCTAGTCTTTCTTTTGCTTGCAATTTATTTCTCCCTTTGCTTTTGCATACCTTAGTCCCCGAGACAGTTTTTATATTGCAATAATTATTAATTATAACCAAGTAAAATATGCATTTGAAAGAATATGTTGTTTATTATCATTAAAGTTCATACAGAAATTCTAATTTGGAATTGATATACAAATAATACAACAGCATTATAACAACAGCAAAATCCTGTTTTGGGGGGGATAGATGATGTACCTTTTTTCATATACATTTTTAGTTTCATATGAAATGTAGTTTTTGTGACCTTATGTACTGTTGGAGCTCCCTAGAGAGAACTAAGATCAGAGTTTTTTTTTTGTACTGAATTTGCATTTATGTATATGAAACGTAGCCAGTAAAATTTGCGAATTAGAGATATACTTAGGTGGGCAGTTTGCAGTTTCTACGCACCCCCAGTTTTTCCAAAATGTGGGTGTTAATATAAGTACAAACGAAATATGTTCGTGAATGAACAGTGCCAAAATAAATCAACAGCAGTCTCAAGGAAATGGCAGCAAAAAGATGCATTTTACATTTATTTGAGTGTCCCCCTGATCTAAATGTGATCTAACTTTTCTGATAGGACTTTGCTTTGCTGTTTTCTCCTTGACTTAGATTTTTGCTTGCCTCGTACCTCACTTGTAAGTCGCTTTGGATAAAAGCGTCCGCTAAATGTAAATGTAAACGTGATCGCAGTAAACAGTTACGAATTACGTCATCAAAATGCGACAGCAGGTTTACGAATTTCCCCGAGTTACTACAATGAAACGGTTCTGAGATATTCTGTAGCCAAAATAAAAGCACTGACCTGCAGAACTAAGGCGCGAATAACCATTGTGCATGTAAAGCACAAGGCAAGGTCATAAAATATGATGTTTTCTCAAAAATGTGTCCTCTTCTTCAATAGGTTAATTGATAGAAACGTAGATGTTTGAGGTTCAGACTATTGGCCATAATGATAATATTCATTAGTTGCAATAAAAATGGCCATTTTACATGATGGGCTCAATGTTTTTTATTCTGCAGTAGAGAAAAGTAACCAAGTACCTTTACTAAAGGACTTAAGGACTGTGCTCAACTACTGTTTTGGGGTACAATAAAAATCTATTTATGTTAAATATAATCAAAAAACTTGTATTACTGTAAACTCTGAATGCAGGAATTGTAACCTTATTCATGGACGCGGTGTAAGTTCTCATGTAGAGGAGCCTTGCGGCCTCTTCAAAGCTTTTATTGTGAAATCCTGGATCAGAGGAAATGGGAATTCTGTGACGTTGTATAAACTTGACACCGGTTCTCGGGGCCCCTGCCGGACGCAGATGCGGATCTTCAGCGTCAAGATTGTTGGAGAAGTTTGCACGGCTGTGAAGACGGGGACGCTTCGACTTTCATGTGAGTGATTCGTCCGAAAACGGCATCCAGATGTTGGCTTTAGCCGCGGTGGAGACTTTAAAGTTTCGCGGACGCCAACCTCCCGTTTGTGCCCTTTAAATGGCGAGTTGCGACAAACCGCTAGCTTAGAAGTTTAGCCAAACGTTAGCCCGGTTTAACTTTCCCACTGGAGAAAAGACAGAAGGAAAAAAAAATTCCAAATCAAAAATTCCATGTGCACAATGCACGAAAACATCGGCGACGTCTGTAGTTTGAATTATTGTTATAAAGGTGTTATTCACGGTGATGTATTTGCTGGTTATCATCAGCATATTCTTAATTTACACGCTTTTACATCCAGAATGTTCTGGAATAGACGTTTATTTCACCCACTGTACAGACCGTTGGGAATAGTTGCGGACTGTGCAGAGGGACAGTTGCCACTTTGTCAGTGAGCCACTTTTTGCGACTAATGCTCAGTCAGAGCACTTGTGGAATTGTGAAATGATACAACACTTCTGCTTAGGTTCCTGTAAAGTTTAGATGATGGTTTATTGTCATCTATAAGATGAATCCTCCCAAACTCAGTACAAGCTCTTTCTCAGGCTGCTCTGATAAATGAGGCACTGAACTGCAGCGTATCAAAGTTTCCTTTAATTACTGTGATAATCTCATTTTAAAAGCAGTGTTTGCCTGTATTCTGGTATTAGGACCACACGACTAACTGTGTTATTGGCTGCATGATTGGACAGATTTGTGGTCTAATCTACTTTTCTAAACCAGGCGGTGTTGACATATTCATATGCACATCGAGGATGAAATGATGCATGTGTGTGCGCCTGTGTTTCAGTTTCTGTGGTCTGGTGATGGGGCCTTGCCATGTTCGGTTTATAGCGACGCTGACGCTACTCGTCACCCTGATGGTGGCGGTTCGGGCAGAGAGCAGAGATTACTACGATCTGCTGGGGGTCAGCCGGGAGGCCACAACGAGGGAGATACGACGGGCCTTCAAGCAGCTGGCGCTCACCATGCACCCCGACAAAAACCCTGTGAGATGTTCTCTGAAATGGCAAAGCAACAATGCTGGATACGCCATGATACACCTACATATAAACCCTGACACACCAATTAAACCTGGAAGTATTTTAAAAAAGTTTTGGCGAGTGTTTGCTAAAGCCTATGTCTTGATTCAAATATTTGTGTTTTAGGGCGACAACTCAGCCCATGAGAAGTTTCTGCAGGTGAATCGGGCCTATGAGGTTTTGAAGGATGAAGACCTCAGGAAGAAATATGATAAATATGGAGAAAAGGGACTGGATGAGAACCAGGGAGGACGCTACGAGAGCTGGAGCTACTACCGCTATGACTTTGGTAAGTCTCCCCAGTAAGCGTGCACAATACAAATAATGTAGAGGTGGTGTTATTGATAGAAGCATGTATGTTTAGATTGTATTTAAACCATGATTGGAAATTAAAACCTTTCAGTTGAAACGTGTGCTGTTAACAAACCAGCCTAAAAGATTCTGATTGTTAAACCTGTCCTTCTATCCAGGCATCTATGATGATGATTTGGAGATTATCACATTGGATAGTGGAGATTTTGGTAAGAGCGCATATTTTTACAATCCTAGACTAACTTGGAATTTAATTTGCTAGTTCTGGAGTAATCGATTTCAATTTGTGTGTGCAGTGCAAAATGTCTTAAAAGGCTAAAATTGTGAATAACCTAATCACTATTGCTGTTTAGTTATACTTTACTAAAGCAGTGTATGTAGGAGTTTGTTTTTTTGTCTGCTATCACATGGTCCTAAAGGATTAATTCTTGCATCATAACAAACCCATTTGGTTGGGTTCATGTTTTTTTAAAGTAAGTGTGTGTGTGTGTGTGTGTTACAGAAGCTGCAGTGAACTCTGGAGAAATCTGGTTCATCAACTTCTATTTCCCACGATGCTCACACTGTCACCAGCTTGCTCCGACGGTAATATAACACCGATGGACATCATAAACCCCATTCACATGCATATTAAACAATCAAAAGGCTGAACACACAACACTGGAACACAGCTATTTGCTTTCACTGTAGCCTGTTTTATTTAAAGCCCTCATATATTATTTTTGAATTACTCCTTCTTGATCCCTGTTTTATATTTGTACTATATGATGTAAAAATGAGCAACAGTTGATTATTACTCAGACAGTAATTACTGCATATAAATAAGACTACTTCTGTCTGTCTCTCTGTGTCTCTCAGTGGCGGGAGTTTGCCAAGGAGATGGATGGAGTGATAAGGATTGGAGCGGTGAACTGTGGAGACAACAACCATCTCTGCAGGAGGAAAGGCATCAACAGTTACCCCAGTCTGTATGTATACAGAGCAGGACAGGTTGGTGTTTTTTTTTATGACCTCTAGTCTATGCAAAGATTAAATAATAATAAATAATTAATGCTTCTCCGTCAAACTTCACATGTCCTCCTATCTGAATCAATCTCATAAATCCTACTAACTGGAATTCCTTGCATCAGAGCAATCTTGTTTAATCATCATTGATTCTTTATATTTCTTTAGAAACCTGAAAAGTTTAATGGGGAGCGGGCCAAAGACAACCTGGTCCGCTTCTCCATGCAGTTCATCTCAACAACTGTCACCCACCTATGGCAAGGTAAACCACTTGGAATTGCACCTCTGAGTGAATCTGTGCGGATTTGCTCAGCAAATCCCGATGGATGAAAATTGATTAATTCTCATTATTACACTAGCGTTTGTTCTCACCTGTGGATGTGGTTGTGTTTATTTTTTTGTTTGTTTTGCTTTTGTTCTTTTTTGCAGGTAATGTATTCGCTGAGATAGAGACTGCGTTCTCGTCAGGGCTCGGCTGGCTGATCACCTTCTGCTCTGATACTGGAGGTAATGCACTAAACATGGCTTTTTTCTTTTTTAGATGTGTTCTCACATGTCTGACTGACAGTGTGATCTCTGTGTTTGAGATGATCAGTATCTGTGTCCGTCTTGGCCTAATTTTGCACGTGTTCATGAGTAGAGCCAGATGGGGGCGGCTATAGCTCAGTTGGTAAAGGCAGTTGCTTACGGACCACAGGGTGAGTGGTTCGATCCCCGGCCCTGGCTATATGTCGAAGTGTCCCTGGGCAAGACCCTGAACCCCTAACAGCTCATTCCCCCTCCCCAGCGATGCAGTGCCGATCCAAGCCCGGTAGAAATTGGGGAGGGTTGCGTCAGGAAGGGCATCTGGCGTAAAAACTGTGCCAAATCAACATGCGGACAATGATCCGCTGTGGCGACCCCGAACTCACGGGATAAGCCGAAAGGAGATCATCATCATGAGTAGAGCCAGATGCTTTTCTACCACAGAGTAAACTGGTCTTGTTTAGTTGAGCATGTCCAGCTAATGAGTCTGTCTGTCTCCGTCTCAGATTGCCTGGAGCCAAGAACAAGACAGAAGCTGGCAGGGATGCTGGTGAGAACACAGTAATAATATTGCCACAGGGATTTCAGACCACCTTTACTGACTTATGGCCCTCTGTTAGAAAACATTTATTTTAGGCAGTCATGTTTTTACAGTATAGCATTATTTGAAATAGTTACGTTAATTTAGACTAAATAAAATGTATTGGCGGAATTTCTGAGCTCAGCATACGCTATCAGCTCACCGACTTGTGTTATATCTGTTTTGTTTGCAGGACGGTCTGGTTAAAGTGGGGTGGATGGACTGCTCCACAGACGAACAGCTATGTGAAAGTTTCCAGGTAAAACAACACAAAATACTTCAAATGTTACTACTGTAAAATGCTGTCACGTTGCTCTGAATAGATACAGCTCCCTCCTTAGTTTGTGGTCATTGGTTTATTGTTACTGAATAGACTCCTGTGATCAGTCGCAGCCGGTTAAAATGGAAGATACTTCAGAGTATCATCTGCAAAGTATCGGAGAGAGATATAACTTTTCTGAACACCACCCCTGAAATATTTTTTAAAAAACAATTTGGGGGGGGAAACTGCAGTAATATTAGCTTTTACAGCACCAGTAGTCTTACTAGTTGTGTTACATTATTGGTTGCAGGAGTAGAATTGTATTACCGTCTTATCCTTTTGTGGTTATTCAGGTGACAAGTGGAGCCACTGCTTTGTTCCCGCCTGGAAGTGCTTTGGATAAACAGGGCAGTGTTCTGGTAAGAGACAGAACTCCATCCCTGTCTGTCACTGTAATGCTGTAGGTGTGTATTACTGCAGTACTGACTCAGTGTGCTGCTTCCAGTGGCTGAATACTCTCGACAGTAAAGAGATTTACAGTCAGGTCATCAACCATCTGCCTGATCTGGAACTGCTAACCAGTGACGGCTTTCAGGTACACACACACACACACACACACACACGCTACACAACCAGATAATAACGCAACCAATAATAAAATATACTCTACAACATTTCTTTACAAATCAGCACTACAAAACATCTTAAAATAGAATAAAATTTGATGATGCGTAACGTTGTGTTTCCAGAGGAAGTTGGCCCGTCATCGCTGGTTGGTCAGTTTTACATTTGGGGATAAAAATGCTGCCTCCAATGAGTATAAGAAGCTACAAGCTTTCCTCAGGAATGACCACATACAGGTAACTGTCCGTCTGTCCTTGCTACATGTCACTCTCTGACTACCTCTATGTCTGATTATCTGTCTGTTTGTCTCCAGGTTGGCAGAGTGGACTGTACAGCAGAATCAGAGTTGTGTCAGTCTCTCTACATCCACAAACCATGTGTAGCGGTCTTCAAAGGACTGGGAGTCCATGACTTTGAGATCCACCACGGTCAGTACTACAGCTGAACTAAACTTTGCTATTTTATTATCTCTTTGTGTTTTATTTTGATGCCCGTAATCTGCACAACTGCCACCATGTTATTTACTTTGTGCTCAGTTCACTGAATGCCACAATCCTCCTGCTGTAAATATGTGTATCCTTGTGTATTCTTATCCTGCTGTGTTAAAGGCACTGCACGGTTGGAATGAGTGGGAAGGGCTGCATTTCTTCATATGCGCTCAATGGCCACTTTATTAGGTACACCTGTACAATCAAATGCAATCTAATATAGCAGCTCTACCATGGATTTTTTATTTTTACATGGTTATAATTTCTCAGTTTTTAAGTTGAAACCATCAACTTTAGAACCAACTCTTCTTATAATGCACTCAAGTGTGACTCCACTAATCACTTCGACCTCAAAAATAAACAGAATAGAATTATCACTTTTCTGACAGCTCCGACATAAAAAAATTAAAGGGATATTATAACACTGTAAAGGTAGAATACATGGCAGAGCTGTTTATTGGATTGCATTAGATTGTACAGTACTGAATGCAATGATTTGCAAATCTCATCAAATCATAATTTATTCACAGTAGAACATAAATAATACATCAGATGTTGGAACTTGAGAAATTTTACCATTTCATGGAAAATATTAGCTCATTTTGAATTTGAAAAATATTTGCTGCAAATTATAATAAAATGAATGAACTTTGAAGACTAATTGGGAACAGGTCAGTGACAAACTGTATAAAACAGGAGCATTTCAGAGAGACAGAGCCTCTTGACAGTCTGTGACAAACTGTGACAGAAAATTGTGTCAGTTTTCAAAAAAAAAGCCATGTTAACTAAAAGAGATTACATAAGTTTTGTCATTGTGCCGTGTGAACTAAAAACTGCACACAACTAGCAGATGTCTTCATTCCTCATTAAACACACTTATAAAATATACCATAAGTCCAAAACAATGAGACTCAGTAAATAGATTTGTAACTGGATTTAGACTCAATTAAATGCTATTGAGGCCCATTTACAAGCTACAACTAACAATGATTTTTAACTGATGACAGTTAAGTAGTTTTGTTAAACATCAGTTCTCAAATTGTAACGTGACTTTTTCCGACGTCTTTAATCGACCAAAGCAGGTTAACATTTGGCAAAAAAAAATCAACTTAAACAACAAAATGATCATAAAAATGTTCTTTTCATTCATATTGTTTGAGTCTCTACACTCTGTTTGTCTAACTTGTGTGTGTGTGTGTGTGTGTGTGTGTGTGTGTGTGTGTGTGTGTGTGTGTGTGTGTGTGTGTGTGTGTGTGTGTGTGTGTGTGTGTGTGTGTGTGTGTGTGTGTGTGTGTGTGTGTGTGTGTAGGTAAAGACGTGTTGTACAACATAGTAGGCTTTGCAAGGGACAGTGTTCGTGCTCATGTGACGACACTTGGGCCCGACAACTTCCCTTCAAACAGAAAGGAGCCGTGGCTGGTCGACTTCTTTGCTCCGGTTTGTATTTATCTACTTTTTATCAGAAGACTGATTTGTTTCACCTGCTCAGGTTGTAAATTTAACAGTCTTTTGATGTTTAGCTATGTCACTGAGGTCAGAACAGTTTTGGAACTGTGGCCTCTTCTCAGCAGGGAACCACAAGGGGAAAGCATGAATTCTGATATAGCACATCATCCTTATCATAAGTAAATAGGTGCATAAGCCACGTCAGCGCTGATGCTCGCTGCTGAACTTTATATTGTTTTATATTTCTCATTCTACTGACCCAGCCTGTCTGACTCCATGTTTACCTTCAGGGCTGGTGATGGTGCTACACCTACAGTACAAACAGTGAGAGACACTAGAAGGCAGGAATAAAACACACACTTCATTACACACCGTCTTAGTGGCAACAGGAGTAAACGGTCCAGTTGGAGCTGCACATGTAAATTTTTATGTGTTTAATGTTAAGCATGCCTGCAAGCTTCAGCTTTATGAGGTACAGGAGAAAGACACGGATTAATGTGAATTTTTTGCTTCTGCTCTTAGGCCATGCATTAAAAGTTCTCGTTATCACCTGGTGAGATAATAGATTCCCAGATGTTTGGTTTCTGTGTGCAGTGGTGTCCTCCATGCAGAGCGTTACTGCCTGAACTGAGAAAAGCTTCCATCCAATTGGCAGGACGGATGAAGTTTGGCACGCTGGACTGTACCATTCACCACAACCTCTGCTCCATGGTAAAAACATACATATATGGACTGTACCATTAATTATGAGCTGACATTGGCACAAAAACAGTTGTCTTTATTTTGTCTTTCCTTCTGTCTCAGTATAATATTCAGGCGTATCCCACCACAGTGATCTTTAATGGCTCCTCTGTTCATGAATATGAAGGACAACATTCAGCTGATGGTATCCTGGAGTTCATACAGGTATTACTCCATACAAATTACACACTAGTACTCCAAAACCCACACTGGGTTCAGTCATAATCAATTTGATCATAATCAATAAGTAAACTGCCAACTGCTAGTGTGAATCCAAAAACATGCCAAATTACAGGTTGAAAAAATGTATAATATCTACACACTGCTGCCACCTTCTCCAAAAGTGAGTTTTATCGTTGTTGCATCGCCTTTTATTTTGCAATGTTTTGACTAGAAGAGCTTCTTTCTGTCTCTGCAGGATCTGGTCAGTCCATCTGTGGTGGTCCTGGATCCTTCCAGCTTTAAGGAACGGGTCAAAGGTAAAACTAGTCTTGGCATGTCAGTGGTGGAATGGAGTACATTTACTTAAGTACTGTCCCTAAATAGATTTTAAGGTACCATTTCTACATGTGTTAAAAAGTGTCCAGTGTGGGACCACTGTCCCAGATGTCTAAGGGACTTCCTGTCTAACCTTCTCAGACTGTTTCGTTTAAACAATTATAATTGTGCAAAAGTTCACAGCAGAATAAAATATTAAATGACTGTCTGTCCTATTATTCATCTCAGAACCCTCTCGATTTATCTGGTGCCAATTTAGAGGGACGCAGTTTCTTGGTCTGCAACCATTAGACTCAAATAAATATATATATGTAGTAGTTAAAAAGGAAAAGAATGAGAAAGAGTACTTCCTCCACCCCTGGCACTAGTTCTGACTGTTCTGAGAAGAATATCTAAATTCACTTAATACAAAACATATTTTGTGGGGGAACCTAAAATATTGTTCTGACACTATGGTTATGGCCGTAGCCAAAGCAGAAGTTAGAACACTTCTGAAAGTGTTACTATAGTCTTTCAAACCACTTTGCTTTCTCTGTGCTCAATCATCCATCCAGTCCAGAGGAAGGAAGGAAATGATATTCAAAATTAAAACCTTCTTCTTTTGTGCAGCTTTTGCCAAACTCAGTAGATGGTGTAACTGGTATCTCCCCTCTCGTCTGTTGGTTGCAGGTCGAGCTGAAGGAGAGATCTGGGCAGTAGATTTCTATGCCCCTTGGTGTGGTCCCTGTCAGGCTTTGATGCCTGAGTGGAGACGTATGGCCAGGGTATGATTTACACACTAATGTTCTGACAGAAACCCAAAACTAAACAATGGAAGAACTGTGAAAGAGATACACATACACCAATCAGTGCAATTTATGAGTGAATGAACTCTACTTTTACAGGGTTAGAATTTGTCAGTTTGTGGGTTAAAAGTGTCAGAAAGTGATAAACGTAGTGATAATTATACTATGTGGGTAGTGGAGTTGTACTTATGAATTATAAAAGAGGTGTAAGGTTTTTGCCCCCTCATTCATTTTAAATATGGTGGCCAAAATAGCAATAAACACATAGTAGAATTACCAACTTTCTGATAGTTTAAACCTAAAAATTGAGAAATTATAACTTTTTGAATTCGTGGCAGAGCTGCTGTAATCGATGGGCTATCACGTGCCCTGAATCGGGTTTCTGAAAAATCCTAACGTTGACCTTTCTAATTTAACATTTAGATTCACAAAGTTTAAACAGCACTATGTTGTCTATGTGGGAGGTTCAGTGATTAGTGCATCAGAGCTCGGCAGTGTTTACCCTCTGACAGGTGACACACAGAAGGTTTATTTAGTTAATATTGCTGCTATTGAGTATTGTTTAAGTGTAACTTGTCTGTTTGTGTCCAGCTGCTGTCGGGCCAGATCCTGGTTGGTTCAGTAGACTGTCAGCGGTATCAGTCTTTCTGTCAGACTCAGAGTGTGAGGGCGTACCCTGAAATCCGAATGTATTCCGGCAACAGCCGGCAGCCAGATCGCTACACGTACGTATCACACTTACTCATTCCTAATGTAAAGTAAACAGCTTATGTAGATTGTTTTTAAATTTATTTTTTACTGTCTGATAAGTTGGGGAAACACTGCATTCAGTCTGCTGGAGGCCAAAGCTACAGGCCAACTTCTGGTTGGCGCCATCTTCAGGTGTTAGCATGTATCCGTGCTTCATATTTTAGACCTATTCCATTTCCTCTGGATTGACTTTAAGGTAGAGCCAAGTTACAGGAGATGTAGTGAGTTCACAGAAAATTTGTAGGGAAAGCAGACAAAATTAATCTTACTTCGCTAAGAAATGCATCCTGTCCAAATGTACATAAACGACTGGATTCGCTCATGGTCCCAGAATTTTGCAGGAATGCTGCGCTAGCCAATATGTTTGCATGTTTTTTTTGTTTTTTTTTATGTGATCACTTGTAGTAATGAATTTAGAGAAGAATTTAAGCTGTTATTTTTCTGCACTCTTTTTTTTTGCTTTTGGCAAACACAATATCATTGTTTCGTTTCACTTTTACTGCTTACATAAGCTGTTTTCACCCATACACTGCAACCCTGAACTTATCTTACCTGGAGCAGCTGCAGTGTAAAGTCTGTGTAATGTCTGACAGAGCGAGTAAGTGGGCGTGTTGACAGCCTTTATAAGGATGGCACAAAATAAATGTGGTCTGAAAAAACGCTGCCATTTTGCAGTGTATTTTTTTTTGTCATGTACTACCTCCTACTCACTCTACACACCTTACACCTCACATTGGCTAAAACAAACTTGAGAATTTAAGTAGGTGAGAAAGCGTCCGACATGAAGAGTCTCGTGTTGGGTGCTGCATGTTTGAAAGGACAACTCCTACATAAGAGCTCATATGTGGGTAACGGCATTGCTGTGAATTTCGTCAATCGTGATCAAAGCAGGCAGAAAAAAAGGGGTTAAAAAAACCCACTGTCCTGTACCAGCTCAGCAGCACACAGCTGGGGACTGGCTGGACAAATCCTGAAGAGCATTAAGCAGCTAAAGAGACAGATATTTCCCCTCAGGAGTTGAAAGACCCCAAAGACAGAGTTACAAAGAGCGGGAATACTGGACTTAATTTCATCAGGTGGAGTCAAGCACCACTTACCAAGGATGAATCATTTTGCCTAACATCTGCTTACTTTGTAAATAAGCAAGTTTGCAATAAACTTAAACGGTAATGAGGTGTTTCTTCTGCAGGAGTTATAATGGTTGGCACAGAGATGCTCATTCACTGAGGACATGGGCCCTGAGGTGAGATACAAATATATATTTTATACTTTCTTTCTCCCTCTATTTTCCTGCCTCCGCCTTCCTTCAGGGTCCATCCTGGGGTCTTTTATTTATTTACACAGTAACGATTATTACAAAATGTGCCATAATAATTGTGGTTTATAATGTATTTTGTTGATGTCTTGTGATTACAGTTCTTTACCCAGAGTGTCTGTGGACCTGACTCCAGAGTCCTTCAGGTCTCGGGTACTGTCAGGTCAGGATCACTGGGTTCTGGATTTTTATGCGCCCTGGTGTGGACCCTGTCAACACTTTGCTCCAGAGTTTGAGGTCCTGGCTCGGGTAAGAAATTTTGTTGTTGTCATTGTTGTTGTCTGTGGTTCCTGCCAGTCTCGGCCACGAGACATAACGGAGAAACCAGACCCCAGACTCCAACATCTACCAACTCTATAGATCAACGGCTCTCGGCTTGTCCCTTCAGGGGTCGCACGTTGATTTGTCATGAGTTTTTACGCCGGACGCCCTTCCTGCCGCAACCCTCCGATTTTATCCAGGCTCAGGACCGGCACCAAGGTCGCTGGGCGGGTAGCTGGGCGGGGCCGCACCTGGTGTGGTGGGATTCCAGCCTGCGGCCTTCTGCATCCCAACCCAATGCTCTAGCACTGAGCCACCAGGCCCCGTCAGCTACAAACTCATCATGATCCATAAATGTAAGAACTTCTGTGTTTGAATGTCTTTTAAGGATGTTCTCTGTGTGATTTGTCAGATTCTTAAAGGGGAGGTTCGAGCAGGGAAGGTGGACTGTCAGGCTCATTATCAGATTTGTCAATCAGCTGGCATCACCGCTTATCCAACTGTGCGATTTTATCCGTACCAAGGGAAAAGGAGGGTAAGACACACAAACCAACAACACATCTTAAACATGTTTTTATGCCACAACAAACTTTTAGACAATACTTGTTCACCTCGTAGTATTTTTGTATGTTCGAAATAAATGTCTGTGTTTTTTTGTTACCTTTTACTGATCCTTTTTTGAATCTTTATCAGAGCTGTGTAAACTTACAGCTGCTTTATCCAGAACAATAAATTATTAGTTATTAGTTTTTTACGTTTGGTCATATATATATTTTTTAAGAATCTGCATCTATAAAGTGTAACTAGAGCTTTTAGATGTAGTGAAATAGAAGTAACACGTTTCGAACTAGTCTAGTGAAACATTCTAACCTGGATGACTGAATTTTATGTCAACGTAAAATGGAAACTAAACTACTTACACGAATGTTCTCCACATAACTAATATCAAAGGTGAACTTTTAGTTCACTGAATGTTTTGGGTTTGTTCTCAAAATTAAAGATTGGTTAAACGACCAAAGTTGAATGACGTGAAACTGTTGCCGTGTGTTGACAGTATGAACACGGGGGCGAACACATCAACACCCGGGACGCTAACATGATCGCCGACACCATCAGACAGCGACTACAACAGCTGTTGCCACAGTTACACAACACACCAAAGGTAAGTAATCTGTTTAAATTAAGACACAAGCTGTCTGATGGAACAAAGTGTCTGACATCTGTCTCTTCCTCCGCAGGACGAGCTCTGACGACCTCAGGGTTGTGCCCTACTAAAGACTAGTGATCTGATTAGTCAGAGAGGGACAGAAGTGGATTTGACTGGTCCGATGAGCAGCCGGTTAACACTCCTTTTTTATAAGAGAACAGCTGTAACACAGAGACACTGACTGTTACTTTACCTGCTGTGGTGAATGTTCTGAACACTTCTGCCTTGTTTTTATGTGATTATACTTTGTCTCCATCGTTTGTATTTACTCTATGAAGTAAAACTGTGGGACACTGAATGTTTACACACACACACACACACACACACACACACACACACACACACACACACACACACAACCAGATGTTGACAGTGTTTTATTATTACTGGATTACTGTTGGTCTGTTCCAAAATAAAACTTTACTTCAACAGTTGCATCAGTCTTCACTTGTAGTACGATTTCATCACACGTCCTGTGGAATGTAAGTACCGATAGAAACATTATAGGCAACTTATATTGACATTTGACCTGCTTGTCCTGGCTGGTGCCACTGTCTGTACAGTTCAATCATTTATGGACCCATGCAGCAGAACGGTACTAATTCAGACCTGTTACTTTGAAGACAGTCTGGGTAAGTTCAGTACACTCCAATGGTGACAGAAAACTGTAATCACACAAATGTTATTCAGTTCAACAGACGGCCTTCTTTTCCTGTTTCAAACAGGGAATAAAGGAAAAGTTGCCAAATTGCTGAGGATTTCCTTCATTTGCATGTTTTGTTCTCATCTATTTTCTTACTGTGCAGTGTGTTGAAACATTTCTCTAAACCTGAAAACTAAAAGGAGGATTTATTACTACATGGATTTATTACTTTTATGCACTAGTTTTAATTAGATTCACCAAATAAACTGGTAACTGAGTTTTTGTCTTCAAACGTGTGTATATACATGTTAACTTTCTAAACCATTCCCAGTTGGACCAGCAGGTGTCAGTGTTGCCTGTTCTTCAACGACCAGTTCTGCAGAGGACAGGAGTTTGGACTGGGTTTCATACAAGTTTTAAACCTCAGGACATCTTTGAATCCAGTGAGCTCGTCTGTGATGCATGATGGGAACCTCTGCGACTGGAGGCACGGTAACAGTATCTTTTAGAAGGAAAGGAAGATGGTTTTATTGATTATTCCATGATAATCGTTGTAATAAAGAAAGTTTAGGAGCTGCAACTGACAGTTATTAACATCGATTATTCTACTGATCACTTTCCTTAAACTGTTAGTCATACTGTCTAATAACATTATAAAAACCCATGAAGGCCACATAATGTTAATATAAGCAACAAATTCAGACATCTTCTGTTTGCCAACAAAGAAAAAAGTTGCAAAGGGCCAAAGCAATGTTTAAATATGATACCTCTATTGTAATTTGACCTCCATACTAATGGTGCAGGACAAGGCAATGGATCCCTAAAGTCTGTAGGGTCTTCTCCTCTGGGGACCACAAATATCTTTGTAAAATTTCATGGCATTGACATATTTCTGAAATGGTTGCAGGGTTTAGGTATAGTTAAGAGTAAAAGACCTAAATATAGCTACAAAAGAGCTGAAGGACTTTCAGATGCTATTATATGAATTTCATATAGTTGTCAGCTCAACCTGCAAAGATGTGACGATCACACAATCTGCACAGTTTTAACAGTGAATAACACCAACGCGCACAAAATTGTATATTTAATGTCTATAAAAAAATATAAATTTTATCATAATTTTCTCATTTGATCTCTTGCTGGACATTAAATAAATGAATTGCATTGACCTCTGAGGACCCTTTGTGCTGCATGCTGGGTGGGGAAAGTTTTCAAATAAATGAGTCTCAGTCAGGGTGGTGGACCGACCAGCTGACTGACGGTGCCAGTGGTAACGCATTGTTCAGTTGGGGGGGAATCCCTTAAATACTCCATATTCTGCTGAACCCTTTGAACTCCAGTCCTTATGGCTCTGTCTTAAAAGATCCAGTAATCGCCCAAATACAAAGTGGAAAGTCTTCTCGGTGGAAATCCCTGGGTTAAGGACCACTATTTAAAAATGTTCTCTAGGACTGTAATTAACTAAATGACCTTGGGTACTTTCCACCTCTCAGTATGATTAGGCCTGGGCTTTTTTGCTGTATACCCTCTCTTTGTTTTGTGGACAGTTGGAGGTCAGCATTGACGCAGCATTGCTCCATAAACCACTGGAACCACTTACTGTGTGCGCCTTCTATTGTTTTATGATGTGAAACGGAGCAGCGAGTTGGACAAATCTGGCTGAGGCTTTGTGGGAACCAACCTGGTTGTGCTCTGTGTGTTTGGATGACGTCTGATTGAAATCACTTTCTGTGTTCGACGGTTGCAGTTTTGGCTGTGTGCATCTGTGACACCGTATTAGCAGATGTAGCTGTAACTCTTTACCATCGCTATGGTAAGAGAGAAGCAGACATTAGTTGTGTTTTCCCCTTTAAGTGTAAGAACTCCTCTGGATAAAAGTGAAATATGGAAAACTAACTCGAATTTTCAAATATTTGACACCCAATCACATGTAGCCCAGTGAAGCACTTGAATTCCATGAACTTATGTGAAAGATGTTATAAAAATACTATTTTACTGGACAAAGCAAAACATATATTGGGATATTGGAGTTAACTAAAGCTAGAATACTAAAACAGAGAACAAAACAGAAGCAAACGATATTTTAACAGGTCCAAAACACATGATAATCGTGAAAAAAACAGTGAATATCGGACTAAACCTACACGGAAGACTTGTCCAAACCAACCGTAACCCTGGGCCAAACAGACAAGTGGACCAGACCAGAAAAAAACTGGACCAAACTTCAAATTACAAAACCAGGGGCTAATAGACCAAATGGGGGCAAAAAGACGAGAACATTCCACCAGACTTTACTTTACTGTAAATAATGAAACATTTGACCTGAGCTGAGTTCAAATACCGGAAAATGCACCTGAACCAGGGACAAAACCAAATAAAATATAGTCAACCAAGACACCAGCAACTTTGGGCGGAGTTAAACCTAATGAGAAGACTGGTCCAATCCTTACAAAAATCAGTCCATACCATTGTTAAAATCCCAGTGAAAACTGGAGCAATCCAGGAATAAATCACTGGAAGACACTGGACCGAATCAGGACTAAAACAGCAAAGAGCATCAGACATAGGAAAGACTGACAAAACCTGGACCAAACCCTATTTCAGCAATATTAACATTATCAGGGCTAAAATACCTTTAAATATTTGACCAAAAAGTTACTAGAACACCAGTAAATATATTGGACCTAAATCGATTGCGAAACTCTACATTCTAATTGTCTGAAATGAGGCTAAAAAAAGGTTAGCGTTACGATTAGGTTTAGACCAAACTAGCGCTAAAACTTTGGACCAAAAACGTCTAAAAGCCAAGTGAACAGTGGGCCTAACCTCAGCTAAAACAACAAGGAACTCCAGACTAAAAGAAGGCTAAAACATGTGAATATTGGACTGAACCGGGCTAAAACAAACTGCTAAACCAAGTATTTTGCCAAACCAAGATTAAAAACACCACAGAGAACTCAAACAACAAGTTCAGTAAGAACAAACCATGGATAAAGAGAATTTTTAACTAAATTAAGGAAAAGACGCCAGCGAATACTGGACCGAAGCATGTTTCAAACAGGAAACTGGTACAAACTGGGTGAATACTGGACCAGAACAGTGCTGCCCCCTAGTGTTGGAAAATCCCTTATAGCAGCTTTAACTGCTCTCAGCAGGTCAGTCAGCATGAAACTATTCTCCGTGTGCGACCATTTGCTGCATCAGCACTCAGGAACATGAATAGAGCCACTCAGCCTGAAGAAACAGACTACACCTTATACCAACACCAGGTGTGTTTTCAGTCGGAGAGTCAGCTGAAGTCAACACGGAGCCGAGGAAGAGAGCGGAGGAGGATAAGGAGGTGTAATAGCAGTAAATCCGTGAAAACATTTTCTCTGCTCTCTCATGGAAACTGCAGCTGAGAAAACAGTGCTGCAAATTAGCAGCCAGGAACTACTGGAAGCACGCCTACACACACACACACACACACACACACACACACACACACACACACACACACACACACACACACACACACACACACACACACACACACACACACACACACACACACACACACACACACACACACACACACACACATCACAGGCTGTGTTTCGTGCTGATGCTTTGTTTTGTTAAACACAGTTTACTCCCATCACTGAGAAACACTGAAGGTCAGAAGGTTCAAATGCTCCTTCAGTTTTTTCCATCTGTAAACTGATCACATATCAGCACTTTAAAGAGGTTTTTTCACACTTTTAGGTCAGTGTGGTGTTAAAAGCGACCGGTCTGACCTAAAGGGGTGAGCAGGCATGAGGACTTAGATTCATTGTCATTAAGAATTTATTGAGTCCTAAGATGATTAGGTGCCGTCACGACAGAAAATATAATACATATAATTAACAAAAAAAATAGAGGGTTCCAATCAATCAATTCCAATCAATTTAAACTAAATAATGCCTGATGTCAAAGTTAATTAATTAAAATCCATATAGAAACATATGTCTGCAAAAGTATTGACTGATGTTTCCTGTAGCAGGTCAGGTGCATTCTGTCTGCTTTAATTTCCACTTGTGTCTGTCCCACTAACCACAGCATAAAGTCAACAGTTTTGTGGGTACGTTTGTTGAGAATATACAGGGCGTCTCAAAATATTTCAGAGATCAACATTATTTAAAATAATTATGCAGCTCCTACTGCACCACTCATCACATGCTGCTCACGGGCCGAAAAAAAGGGGGGTTTCCTTTGCACAACCATCAGCAAAGGAGCAACTTTAAAATGGAAAATACATTTTCTGAGCATCATAATCGCACAAATGTGAAGGCGCTGGTCACATGTTCCCCTGATTACTGCAATGCCCTGCTGACAGGGCTACCAGCACAATCAAACCCCTCCAGATGATCCCAGACGCAGCAGCACGGCTCATTTTTAATCAGCCGAAATGGACACGCGTCACACTACGTCTTCAGGTCTTGGAAACCCAACGGCACCTGCCTACCTGAACTCCCTCATTCAGTTCCACTGCCCCTCCTGCCCACTGAACTCTGCCAACGAACAGCATCTGGTGGTCCCATCGCCACACTAAAGATACCACAATGTCCACAATGTTAGAACGAACTTCCAACCCCGCATGCTTGCATGCTCCGCAGCCTCACTCCCATTTAAAACTCTTCTGAACTTGAATCTTAAAAAAAGTCCTATCTTCATTAAATGGAAACACTTATTCTTAGAGCACTTTGCTACTTTTTTTCCCTCCTTGACTTGTACCTCACACAAAAGCATCTGTTAAATAACTAAATAATGTAAAACTAAGTATCAAGTCTCCTTGTTACATGCTCTGATAAATGTTTCAGTGTAATTTATCAGATATATAAACAGGGTTAACTGAGAATATTGATTAAAATTTGTTGTAGTGTAGATTTCGTAAGTCGAGGCACATTTTCTAATCAGTTCATCTATGAGTCCAGGTGGACGTTTGTGTCAAACATAAGAAAATTCCCCCTAAGCGGATCTGAGTTATAGCATTGAGAAGATTGAGATGGACATGATGTCAGTGACTTAGAGCTTTACACCAAAATATAATTAATCAGTTAATCAATTGCTCGAACATTAAGGCATTTCGGTGATATCGCAATCACAGAAACGGTCAGAGGTGAGTTCAGTGACCACCAAACTCTAATTAGTTCATCCTTGACTCGAAGTAGACAAATATATATAAAAAAAAATCTCATTCACAAGAATGGGAGAGTTGGGAAAGTTGGGTTTCACGATTGACTTGACTGTTGACCTTTGACCTTCCAGAGAAAAACACCCACAGACTTCATCTTTGAACATGTCTAAAATCATGTTTAATGGTCGAAGCTGCTTTGAAGAATCAGCGTTAGTACAGTCTACAGATATTAAGTGTTAGTGTGTGTACACAGACAGACATACTGTGACATAATGAGAGTACCGGTTAGACAGCAGGAGGGTCTTGGCATGAGGGCTTCTTTTCATGGCAGCGTAGGTAAAACACAAGTGTAAATAATTACAATGAATGATGGCTGAATTCCATTTAGCTGCTTCAATTTGAAGGAGCTGGTTTTGTGCTGCTGTCTCAGTGTCACCACTTAATGGGACACAGACATTGTTAATGTTTTTTTGTCCCTACAAAGACAAGTCAAATCATCCACAGTGAAAAAGAAAGAACTGTTGTGTATTTATTATGTGGTCGACAGTTCTCCTTTGTAAGACCAGCTGGGACTGACCCACGACCAAAACAACAAAAACACTGCAACATGCATCACAGATTTTAGAAAAGATGTTCAGGCGTGATCAAGTATTTAAGGCTGCAACAGTCACAAACGCATCTCTGAAAGTCTTTACATTAATCACCTGGATAACTTCACAGTGACTAGATCTTGTATTAGGTGTCAGGCCAATTTGTCTTGGGCTGTGAGACTTTGGTTTGACAGAAAGTCCAAGGGTATGTCAACATTACGCATCTCAGTGTAAACCAGCATTTTTATGTGGATGTTTCACATTCATGTCAGTTTCCAGCTCCGTAACGAACATTCTCATGCAGATTTGATTTGAGAACACGTTCTTAAATTAACAGTGGTGCCACAGTCAAATAGCAGTGCTTTCTCAGAAAATGCTGGGTCACAAAATGGTGCTTCCAGTTTGGATTGAGCAAAAGCTTCTCCAAGCGCATGTAAATCAGATCGAAGGCTATGATCCTGTTACATGCTCAAGGGGTCCAAATCCTACTCCCCCCCCCACCAAGGTGTCGACAACCCAAATTGGATTTTTTTTTTTTTCCCAAATCAGATCTGAGCCACTTGGGGGTCATAAAATCATATTTGGGCACCTTCAGCTGTTAGGATAATATAGCCTGAGTCAATTTCATATATACTGTCCACAGTATGGACTGTTGGAGAAACAGTGTTTAGCTGCTCCCAAATCCTGACAAGAAGGTACAAACACAAGGTGTCAGGGTTTTCCTGCTTCCAGTATGTCCTTACATAAAAATACAGAAACATTTTATAAGTGTTAATGTAGAGTCATATTTGTCTAGTAACCAACACTAGGAGACATGTCCAGGTTAATAATCTGGTTAAATCTGAATAAATCTGGCGGTCAACTAATAGATCTGCCATTAAGAGTCATCAAAGCAGGTAAGAGGTGCTTGGATTTGTCTGTCAGGCCAGTTTCAATAGAAGTAAATGTGAGTTTGAGTAATTATAATGGGACTGTACCGTACACACACACACACACGCACACACACACACACACACACACAGCATCCAACAGGAAATACATCACATGCCTTAAGTCAGCTCAGATCATGACAACATGTAACACTGCATGTCACATGGTTACACAAAAACATGGCCAGAAATATAAAAGATTAAAAAATAAAAATAAAAACAACAATTGGTTACTGGTTATATTAGTTCAAAATGTAAATGTGTTTAAACGCTACATATATACACACAGAGGGAATTGCATGTGCCACACTACCTCATGCTTAAAACTCACTTTGTCAATTAACAACTAATTTTGCGAACATTAATTTGGAGTTATAAATTATCAAAAAAAAAAATAGCAAAAATAGTTTTTGAATTTAGTTATTTACAAAATCTCGTTTTGGCTCCTGATCAGTTTAATTAACGACCCCGAATACTTGTTTGATATTTGCTTTTGATTCAAATTATTAAGAAGGTAGTGAGACGCTGCACTCATTCGCTTCTCGTGAGACATTTAGACCAGAAAAGACGCTAGAAATGGGACCTTGGGGACAGACATGTCCAAGTCCCCGGCCCCCTACATAAAAGCAACCACAGATTACATCTGATGCGACACTTTATTGTGATAGGTTTGCAACTGTGTATCTTTGTAGAAATGTTGTGGATCGTCCTAGTTATTTTGTACTTTTTGTGGCTGTATGATGCTTGAGGACAACTTCTTTCATTTTGTAATTAATCAGCAATCCCCACCGAGACCCTGAAATCAACAATGAATTGCCTCTGCTCACGTTTAGTCCGTCAGTCTGCACCTTGGTTCAGTTTGTTCGTCTGTGCTCTGGACCTGATGTTCAATTAAAAACATCAACCAGACACGAGGCTCCATTGTTGATGTGTGTCTTTACTCCAGTTTATCTTGTCGAGACATTTTCGTCCAAAAACACATCGAGACCAAAATACTTTTTTTCGAGATACGAAATATAAAAAAACTCCAAATCACCTTAAACAAACTAGAGATTTTGCACAAAGATATGATGATTCAGAGCATTTCGGGGAAAATTTGTTCAGAAAGTCTCGAACAAGTATGTGGGATTAAAAATAACATGTTACCTAGTGAAGCCTTGTGGAAAAACCACATTGAAGACTGACACACAAGTAAAGACAATTCACTTATGGCCGTAGTGTCTCTGTGGGGATTTTAGAAATACGATTATTTAGAAAATGACTGAAGTTATTCTTTACCAGACACCCACTCTGTGTAGGACCATCCAGTCATCCATCCACTGAAGAAGTAGGTAAACTCTGCTGCTGCCGTTGCTCTCGTTGTTGCCGTTGCGTTGATCAGCATTTTCCTTCCTTTTAGCAGAGTTTACTCAAGCTCAGTTAAGGGCTACAGATCTATCACCCTTCAAATGTCCAAGTCCAAATGGCTTTCATATGAATGAAATGTCCTCCATCCCACTGCTATGTTAACCTCCAGGATTATTAAAGGTTGTGACCATGGTGACGAACCATGGAGTCAACGTGGTGACCACTGTTCCAAAAAGGGTCATGTACATACTGTATGGCTGTCCTTTGGTTTAGTACTACAGCTTACACCCCCTCAGTTCCCTTCATTGAGTGCTTCAGGCACACACACACACATGGACAAACTCACAATCACACAAACTAAACGCACACTAAATAATGTTTGTGCAAAGAAAACAAATGACAAAAATCAGACTTCAATTAGTCTGACAAATGAAAAGATGAACTACATTCAGCTACAACAGCTTGTGATAGTGCAATATCTACAAACACACACCGACATAGTCATGCAGTCAAACACACACACACACACACCCACACACACACACCTTCCGACACACAGACACGCCCACAAACAGTCAGATCTCAGTGGCGACTCTGTTGCAGAGCTGCTTCACCTTTCCGCCGCAGTATCCGATCCCATTTCTGAACAGAAACACAGACAAACAGGAAGTGAGGTGTTATGAAAAACACCAATAACGCAGCATTGTTGTGGGATTACTGTAAATCGGGTTCAGCGCTTTCCAGAACAACCCTTCCTCATTTTCTAATCTGTTCACCCATGAGTTTAGGTGGACGTTTGAGTCATAGCGGTGACGAGATCGGAATGGACATGAATTCACAGTGCAAACAAGTACAACATGTTCATGGTCATAACTATTCCTCAAAAGACACAAATCTTGAACAGCTTTTAAAGATTTGGCATCTTTAGATATTGTTTTAATAGGAACTGTCTTTTTTGATTAGTTGGTGCAGCTGTAACGTTGCACGTCCGTTAACAGCAGAAGGTGGCCTGAAGACCGCCGCGGTGGGTTTTATGTTTGCGTGCATTTGGACGTAAATCTCACCTTGACCTTACTGCGCATTTTGTCCTTCCACTTCTGAGCAATGGAGTGGTCAATCAGGAGCAACCTGCAAGCACAAACACAGAGCCAGGTTCATGCATGGAGCTGTCCTGCCTCCATCTACAATTACGTCATCATCCGATTACAATCGAAATCTAATCTGCTTCAACCCCCGATGCTCATACCTGGACGTTTCATCATTTTCATAGCCCATAATGAGGTACTCTTCCCCAGGGGTCAGCGGAGGACACAGGCAGGAGGACGAGTAGTACAGAGTTTGAGTCTCCCTGGGTATGTACACCAGGGAAGACTTCAGCACTTCCTTCACCTCCACCACCGCTGTGGGCTCCAGACCACGGTTCCTCACCTCCCTCACCCTCGCTCGGATCACTGAGGAACAAAGTCATCAGCAGACAGGAGTTGATCTTACATACATATCTTTTACACGCATTTCTAGCAGCTTTCACTGAGAGCAATAACTATGTTGAACCTCTATTAACAAACTTAATGCAAAGACATGTGGTGCCGCCCGTGAAAACAAGCATAGGCTGGATGCAGCAGTCGAGTGTTTACACGCCCTCGATTTGTCATCACCCAAAGTTTCTGGTTTGGTTCGTGTCACAAGCGCCACAGCTAAAGCCCTCTGTGGTTTCATAAGTGACCCAGAAACGCCGAACCTACAGGTGGGCAGGACTTCAGTCAAGTAAGAAGGACAAATGTGAAAATGAGAATACTGCAGCATGAGACTTTGAGGGCTACATGAAGAAAAATAAAATAAAAGCGTGATTGCTATTGATCTCCCTCTGACATCAATGGCATCCCTCCATCTTCACTAGCCTCCTAATTTAATTATATCTGAATATTTTGAAAGCGCTTGTGCTTTAAATTATGGCTGAAGGAAAAAATAAATAAAAAATGAAATCTCCCCCAAGTGGATTTTGTGGCCAAAGGCATTAGGGAGCTTCAGGAATCCCCTTGAAAATCTCTGCTGGATTTGCCAAGTCATGCCTTTGTGCTGTAATCAAAAAAATAAAAAAAACTAACAGCCTCAGCAAAATGAAAGGAAAAAACCCATCATAGAGAAAGAATTGACCGAGTTCAGAGAACGACTTCACTCTTTCTTCTCAGTACCGAAAGTACGGCTTTACTCTATCTGGGCTTTGTGTTTGCATTGAAATACTTCTGACTGTGGATTGTTAATGGAATAAGCAGTAAGCCCAACACACACATAAACTCACATATTGAACATATGACCCATCATCTCACTTTTCACACTGGTCCTACACGACTCACCGTAATTGTAGTTGTTCTTCAGGTAGGTCTTCTGACCCATTCTGACTGTCTGACATTTACAGCGACCTGCAGAAGCACAAAGTAAAGACATCAGAGCCTCCCAGTTGGAATTTATTTCAGAAAACTGGTGGCATTAAGGCAGCAACAGAGACAGGTGGACCGTTTACCTGCGTTTGTTCCCTTACAGTGGAGGTTGCTGGAGTCCATTGGGAAGTCTGGACTGGACTCTGTCAGATGATTAAAACCAGAATAAAATCTGTAACTGAACTGGTTAAACTGGTTTTAGATGCACACGTGCAAGTATGTTAGCAGCCCAGATGCTTCGCTATCATTTGTGGAAACTCCACAGGAGAGGTCATGCTCACCTGGGTTACACCTGGCGGGGTCCGGGTAGTATGGATCTACAGAGACACAGAGAGACACCTCACGTTTAAAAAAAAAATTAAAAATTGTTCAGAAAAACGGCCCTTTATTTTATTAGCAGCATCACAGAATGCGTACGGCGACTGAATCCCCAGCTGGATTACGCTTTGTAATCTTTGGAAGGCTCTGCTACATTTTCTAGTGCGTTTTGCACGGACGAGACCCAACTGCTTAAAGCACAGTTGCATTCCAAATGAAATGTGATTTTTTTTTTTTTTTTTTTACTAGCAGTTGCCACGCAATAAGTTTCTCTTTTGGTACCTGCACCCACCAATGCAGCAAGGAGACATTTGTAACCCGATTTGAGCCCGAGCTCAGCTAACTCCAATTACATTTAGTCAATTAGCAGATGCTTTTATCCAAAGCGACTTACAAATCTAAGTCGAGGAGAAAACATCAATGCAAAGTCCGTGATATAATCATGATGTAGGTTGTTTACTCATCACCTGTTCTCATTGCACCGTGTCTTTGAAATCACCACCAACTGAGTGACAAATGGAGACAAACTTCTGAAGATTTCAGACTGACTGAAAATCCCTGGAATGATTTCCACCCTGGCTGAACTTTGGCAAATCAACAAATCACACCGAGGGAAAATCCTAAACCCTGCAGAGCTCAGCCGAGCCAGGGCAGCTCTTTGATACGTGGGCGTATCCGTATGAAGGGCAGGGGGATTGAGACGAGTGCTTTTTTTTTCAGGTCTTGCTAGTCCAGGGTCTCTTTAAAGAAGCCGAGGACAGTGAGGGTTTTATTGAGTGTAAAATGAGTGGGCTGCTTGCATCAAGGGCTTCTTTGAGAAAGTCAGTGGGAGCGAAGCCGGAGGGGAAATGACTCACGGTATCTGTTGGAGAGGGAGCAAAAACAAACTGCTGAGAGCAGAAACATTTCAGAAGACACTGATAGGGTTTAGCAAAGCAGGGAAAAACGGCTCCCTGATGGTCAATGTCTTCTGATGGAAAGTCTGAAATATCCTTGGTCACAGGGAGCCTTCACGTTACACTCAGACTTTATTTGCGTATCAGTGGCTTTCTAATGGTAGAAACTAATCTCCGAGAGCTTGTATGGTTTGAATCATGAGCAGAGCCTTTCTTCCTCTATGCTTTGGCTTTTCTATCCCTTTGGTAGAAGTTCGTCTTTGAGTCGTCAGTCCAGAAATCTTTGTTTCAGACCATTTCTACACTATGGAATTAAAGGGAAAACCCACTTGTTGCCCAGTGTACAACAAACCTAAGTTAATTTAACTTGCCATTGCAACACTTTTTAAAAAGGAACCGTAAATGATAAAAACAGCGATACCTGATCCCTCAACCGGGACGATGGCCTCGGGTGAGATGCAGACCCCTCGGTCATACAGCGGCAGCTCGCTGCAGGCCAGGCTGTCGGGCCAGCTGTGGTTGTAACGCTTCATCACCGGCTCACAGCCCTGCTTTGCCCGCTCACACACCGCCTTACAGGGCTTGATGGGCTCGTGCTGGAAGTCAATGGTGCAGATGGGAGCATACATGGCACACAGGAAGAAAAGCAAGTCCGGACTGCAAGCGGTACCTGAACAGAAAGGAAACAGACGTGTGTCCAGGTGTGTTACCAGTTCAAGTAACTCGCTTTACCACTGGACACATGTTTGGGATGACGTAGTGGGAATTTCTGTGCTACAGTGTGAGGTGAATCCCCTGAAGCCGTTTTAAAGTACTTTTTGAAGTAAATTTTTAGTGGCTGCAGTATTATGCATAGATTTCATTCTTAAATTTAATTCAGGACATTTGTCAGCAGCTGTCTGACGTTCAAACCATTGGTGGTGAAGTGGGAGAAGCTTCTTCGGGCACCGTCCCATTATTTCCAATCAATGTCCATTACGGTAATATTTCCTCTTACTTTATTTGAAGTCAGAGTACCATTGTGTGCCAAATGAGACCAGAACGAGTGGTTAGAGGATGGATCGGGATTTTGTTATTGAATGGGACTAAGGTTTGGCTGCACAGCTTCACCATGAAGTTACAGAAATATTTTGAACTTGTGACCTGAAGGTTTTCCGGGTTTTTAGCATGCAAGTCTTTAATTAGGACATTTTTTTGGTTAGGACTTTTTGGCTTTCCACTCTCCCTCTCTCCACCCGTCCAACCTCAGCTGGGCTCTAAGTGGAGTCAGTATCTAAACATATTTATTAAAGACAGATGAGAATATGCGTCATGAAAAATTTTGTAAGTTAGTAAAAGTTGTCCACACGCCTTTAAAAATGTGTAACAGAGCATTAATTTATAAAGGTCTTTGCCACAAATGTATGTTCAAGTCCAAACACTACAGAAGATATATGACTACCCACTGGAAAACTGTTCATTTGGACTTGCCTGCAAAAGGTTTGCATCCCTTTATTTTGCAATAGCCAAAACTGTAAAAGAAAGATTTTTTTTACCCCTTATATCATGTTTTTCTAGACTGAGTGCAAATACAAGTACTCATATTTGAGTACTTACCGATACCAGTACCGAACGGTTTTGCTTCTACAGTCCAAATTGCAAAAAAGTTGGAATGATAAATAAAAAAAAAATACAATTTGCAAAATTCATCAACCCATATTTTATTCACAATAGAACGTAAACAACATTTTACAGACATTTTACTCTTTCATGGAAAATATTAGCTCATTTTGACTTTGATGGCAGCAACACTGTAAATGTCTGGGGAGTGAGGAGACCAGTTGCTGGAGTTTTAGGAAAAGAATGTTGTTCTCTTCTTTTGTGATGCAGGATTCCAGCTGCTCAACACTTCTGGGCCTTTGTTGCTGGATTTTTCGTGTTATGCTGTTGTGATGGATGCGGCATGTGGTTTAGCATCGTCTTGCTGAAATATGCAGGGTCTTCCCTGAAAGAGACTTTGTCTGGATGGCAGCATATGTTGCTCTAAAACCTCTATGTCCTTTTCAGCATTGACGGTGTCTCTCCAGATGTCTAAGCTGCTCACACCATAGGCACTAATGCACCTCCACACCATCAGAGATGCAGGCTTTCAAACTGTGTGCTGATAACAAGCTGGATGGTCCCTCTCTACTTTAGTCCACGGGACACAATGTCCATGGTTTCCAAAAAAAATTTGAAATTTTGATTCATGTGACCACAGAACAATTTTCCATTTTTCCTCAGACCATTTGAAATTAGATTTGGCGCAGAGAACACGGTGTAGTTTCTGGATTGTGTTCACATCTGGCTTCTTCTTTGCATGATACAGCTTTAACCATTTGTGGATTGTACAGTGATCTGTGTTCTGTGGTTTCTGGAAGTGTTTCTGAGCCCACAGAGTGATGTCCAGTAGAGAATCAGGCCAGTTTTTAAAGCAGTGCTGCCTGAGGGCCAGAAGATTACGTGCATCCAGCCTCGTCCCTTGTGCACAGAGATTCCTCTCGACTCTCTGAATCTTTTGATCATATTATACACTGTAGATGGTGGAATCTTCAAAGTCTTTGCAATTTTACATTGAGGAACATTTTTCTGAAATCGTTCAACAATTTTTAGACACAGTTTTTCACAGATTGGTGAACCTCTCTCCATCTTTACATTTGATTGGCTCTGCCTTTCTGAAATTCTCTTTTTGTACCCAGTCATGTTAATGACCTGTTACCAATTAACCTAGTTAGTTGTCAAATGCTCCTCTGTTTGTTTTCTGATTTGCAGCAATTACATTTTCAGCTTTTTTTTTTTTTTGCCCCTGTTCCAACTTTTTTGAGAAGTGTTGTTGCCATCAAATTAGAATGAGCTAATATTTTTGAAATGGTAAAACGTCTCAGTTTCAACATCTCATCTTGTTTATATTCTATTGTGAATTAAATATTGGTTGAAGAGATTTGCAAATCTCAATTGCAAATTATAAATTAGTACACAGTCAGTATCATCAACGCAATATTTAATTCAGTGTAAATTTGTGTTAATTTAATCAAGGGGGATGCAAATCAATATAATTTTCATTATTTTACTAGAATGTTTTTATACAGTCTTTGAGCATATTTGTAACTTCTGATGATAAAAGATTTTACCAGCTGAATGTGTACTATTATAAATCACTGTTAAATTTGCCTCCCTTTACATTGAAATTGCATTTAGGGGGAAGCAAACTTAAACTTAATATAATATAACACTGGGCGTCTCCCGACAGAGTCTGACCTTCTACTTTTATTCCCTTTAATGTTGTTTAAGTGTTTAAAATTGAATATAAATGCTTTAAAATATGCTTGAATCTGACCCAAAACCGGCCTATGTGATCGGCTCAGTACAGATCTATGTTGTGCTCAAGAAAAGCCAGAACGAGTGAATAAAGAAAGTTTGAAAGCGGTTTTGCTCAGCTCCAAACTCTTGGGCAGGTTTTATGGGAAGTGGGTTTGAATCCGACTGATTTTAGAAAAACTGTTAAGTACTAACAATCACCCCGAGTATTGAGAACATGAAGTCTACATGGTGCATTGCTGCACAGACAGCTGCAAAGACGTTGCCACAGTCAGAGCTGTTGCCATAGTATGTCAGTTGAAGAGCGCCACTTTACCTTTGCTCAATCTCCATCAAATGTTTTTAAGTAAATAACAACTTAAAAAAAAAAAAAAGTGAAAGTATGCAGGTAACTCAGTAACCATGGCAGGTTGGGTCCATACCTCACAAGATGGCGCCTGGTCCCCTAACAATTAACCTGGCATAACTTCACATTCAGCCTGTATAGTATATAGTATTTTCAGACCACAAACGTACCCTGTTTAAAAAGTATTACCAGTGTAGTAAATAAACATGTTCGATGAGCTTGAAGTTCACAGTTTGAATAAAACTATGAATTTTTATTTTGTACACCGAGAAATGTCAAGACTGAGATAGTGTATGTGCAGAACGTGCAGGTTTGCAGAGCAGCGGCTTTAGACAAACTTATCAAAAACACACAGTGGTCGTGATATTTGGTATCAGCGGAAAAACGACAGAGAGAAGAAACCGAACAGAGGTGAACAGCAGGTTGTTCCAGCCTGACTCCCACTGACACCAAGAGGACAACTAAACTGGACTTCACGCTAAATTTGAAATCATTTTTCATCGAATCAATATAAACTCAAGCCACTTTTTTTTTTTAAGGACAATTCCAACCAAAAGTATCTGCATATGTCTTTACCAGCAAAAAGAGTGGGGCCAAATATGTTGTTTTTTTATAATTTGGCTGAACTTTTAATGTTCAGGCCTGTTTGAATCTAATGATCAATCTAAATTTGTTTTATTAGCTTCTGGGCAGAAGTAAAAACCGTGAAATGAAGGTTTGGCAGCAGTGCAGCTGGACAGACTCCGTGATAATGAACATGTGGTAAAACCCAACAGCTCAACAGAACAGAAGAAAGACCAATGTTATTTAGTGAATTCACCTTTAAACAACATATATTTCTAAACTTTTTTCCTGTTGTGCTCTTTACATTTTGCTTCCTTTTATAAGTAGCACAATCCCTTTTACTACTTGTGTCTTTGTATTTGTGCAAATTTACCAAGTCATTTAGCACCAGAGACCTGCCAAATGCTTTTTGGCTTGTTAAATAATCATTGCACCATTAGTCTCAAAATTGTTCCCATATTAAAGTTTTCAGTCGAATTTCACGGTTTCACAACCAAACGAACCAAGAAGTGCAATGTCATGGACGGTTTATTGAAATGCACTTTCCTGCCCCGATCCTCTAACTTTTGTGAAAATATCAGTTCTGATAACATTGTGCATCGTAACACAACATCAGCTTATTCAGGTCCTAAAAGGAAAAGAAAATCCAGATCAACACAAATTGCTGTACCATCACACTCTGTGTGTACAACCAGAACTTTCAATTTAAAAATATAACATTGTGAGAAAAGTCATGAAAACACACGTCACACCAGAAAATTTAAATTAACATCACAAAATGTAGAGGAGCGTATGCTATGAAGAAGTGTGAAGGTATGTTGTTGACACAGTGATATCACTGTTAGCTCTGCTCAAGGTTGAAGGTTTTCCTGAAAATGTGAAATTACTGCTTCCTGGTGCCAGACTGACTCCTAGATATTATGCAACTAAAACTCGATTTTTTGTTTTTATTAAATGTTCATACAGAACACATCGATAAAAGGTTCCAGCACAAGATGGTGCAGTTGAGTTTTGTTATGAGGCTAAACAGCCTTATTTATGAATGAGCACGTTTACTGCCGCCGGTTCAAAGAGCTTCACAGCTCCTCGTCAATGTTTTTCCCACAGGTCTCAATTAATTTTAATATTAAAATGATCACAGATTCTAGCTGTGCATTTATGTCTTTTGAAGACATATTTGTAAGATTTATTTCAACAACAAATGAGCTGCACAAAAGTAAATCACACAAACACTAAATCTTGTGTCTCCTTCGACTCTACAGTCGGACATACAAATGTCCACAAACAACCAACTTCCATTTTGGGTCCTCACACCCACAACTGCAGCCCTTTACTCTCATATTACTTGCAAAGCTCAGGGCTCTGCTCGGCCCACCGGCAGGCTTCCACAAGCTGGCCAATCAGAACAGGCGGGCGTGAGGTGGGGTGGGGCTTAAAGAGACGGGAGCCCATTGTTAGAGAAATTATCCGATTTTGGAAACTATTGAGAAAAATAAAATACAAACAAGATAAAGAAAAATACAAATTAGGCATAAAATGGCCTCTTTAAAAAAACAGCCAGAGTTGTTTGCAGATTGCAGTCATACATTTTGTGTTTTTATTCACCACCAAATTCAGATAACTCAGTGCTGTGTTGATGTTATGAGGATCCAAACTGTGTCCGTATCATATTTATTCAGCGAACAAACGCTACAAATCCAGAAGAGGCTATTTTTCTGGGAAAGGATTTCCCTAAAAAATACCAGGCTCTCACTTCTTGGTATTAAACCTAATCACCGATTTCGAGAACCGTCTCGGTCAGTGGTATAGTTAATGATGTCAGTATGGTTGATAATATCTGGGCAATTCAGTCAGATCAGAGGGAATTTATTTTATCTGGACGACTTCACCACTCAAAGCCAATTTTCCATCTGGATTCCTGGTGTTCTTCCTTCACCTAATTTTAAAAACACCTGAGAAACTGAGACGTTTGGCTCAAGGCAGATCTTTAACCCAGGTTAGAGTCAAAGTACATCAGTACAGATGCCAAACGTTTCCCCTTTTTTTTTTTTTCCAAATTCAAATCAATCACAATGACCTTTCCAACAAAAAAACGTTTCCATCATCACAAAGAGAGTTTCAAGTTTCAGGTTCAGACCAGATCCAGCTCCAGCTGCCTGAATCCTCCAGTAGATGTTAAACAGGAGAGAAGAACAAACAATCTCAGCAGCTGTGAGAAATGGATCCTTTTGGCCCCGCTGCTTGTTAGGCAGAGGAGAGGAAGCCATTTAATCCGTACTGGGCCCAGGTACCAGGCTACGTCAATAATTTACATTAACTAAACTTCTTTGCCGCTGTTTGACATTGTTTCAGACGTTTTCCTGTTCGGCAGTGATACAGAAACCTCAGTCCTCCCGCACGAACCAGCACCGTGACAAGGGAGCTTTTAAGCTAACAACCGCTCAGTTCAGAACATCTACATTCAGTCATTTAGCAGATGCCTCGATCCAAAAGCGACTGACCAGTGAGCTGCAAGGCCGCACAAAGCGAATTCGACGAGAAAAGCATCAACGCGCACTGTCAAACATGAGACATGAGACACGGAGTCAACCAAAAGTCGTCGGCATCGCGCCGCTTTGCATGTTAACGCCACCACCTGTCAGTCTGTGGCACGAGCGCCGTAGAGCCACGCTCGTGGCCAAGAACTCAACGGGCTGACTCGCGTGCTCGCTCTCTGTTAAGCCAAACAAGCGTCTCTTTCCGAATCACTGTCGTCATTTCTTAGAAACGTCCGCACAGGAACAGTTAAAGCTACACTTTCTTTGGGGTGAAGTAGGCGACAAGTGTTACACGAAGAAGCCGAAGACCCTCCTTTTTAAGAAAAAACACACGTTGCTGCTGCAGGTTTGGCGTCACGAACTAAATTCACTCCACTTCTGTCTTTGAGAGGAGCCACATCTCTCACCACACGGATGGAATTTGGGTGAACTCTCCGCACTTCTTCTACAATCATTCGGCTGCACTGATTGATTACTTTCATTGCACAGCAGTCGATTGACCGTTTGCTCTAAAATATGCCAGAAAATAGTTACAGATTGTCTGTGTTCAAGTTGAAAATGGCTCAGAGTCCAGTTTATAATGGACATAAGACGAGGAGCTTTTCAGCAACACAGGCGTCCACGCTTCGGTTCCCGTGCGCTTTATTCTCCTTTACCACTTTGTGTCGTTACTGAACAATGTGCAGAGGAACTGGAGTGTAATGTAAAAAATAAGAGGGAAAAAAAGTGCAAAGTTTAGCGTGAACCTGCACAAACCCGGAGAAGAACTGGGCACGAACTGCACTGTTGGCACAGTCCGTTAACTAATGGCTTAGTTTTTAATTAAGGGTTTAATTAAGGGGGTTCCTGCGCGCACACCGGCGCCAACTCACCCAGCAGCCCTTCAAACTGCTCGATGGCCAGCACCGCGTTGTCCTGCGTGCTGTGGTGGAGGTGGTTCGGCATCTTGGTCATGTTCCACGGCATGGACCGGCACAGCGGGATCCGCACCGGCTCACAGGACGCAGCCCGGACCGCAGGCGGCCACAGCGCGCAGGACGCGGCCAGCAGACACACGGAGAGTCCCGGGGAGAGCATGTCGGCCGGCTGAGGGAGGGGACACACTGTCGGAGAGTTAAATCCAAACACGGACGTGATTTTGCTGCTGATTGGGGCTTTTCTGCTGCTGCTGTCCGGTCTGGAGGCAGCTGGAGGAAGCGGGTGGAGCCGCTTTCACCCCCTCCTCTTCCTCTGTCGCTCCTTCTGAAGGACGACTCCCCTCCTCTCTGGCCTCACCACCTCCTCCTCCTCCACTGATCCCCCATGCTAAAAGACAGATTCCTTTTAGATGAAAAGTCCACAGCGGTTAAGCCCTTAAAAGCTCATGAAATCACATAAAGGTTCAGGAACAGCAGTGGACAATCTTGCATTAGTGCAGAGAGAGAAAAGACCACAAAGTAACAAGTAGTTCTGCAAGAAATGTTTTGGGGTTTTTTTTGAGCCTCAAACGGTTAATATCAAGGCTGTCATGTAGCCATTTCCATTAATCTGGTGGCACCACAGTCAAAGTATGTAAGTATGTTTAACTTCATAGGAAATATACTGTAGGAGAAATGAGCCTTGATGATGTTTTGGGACTATGATGAAATCTAGTTCCTGTTACTGTCATTCCAAGAGACTTAAAAGATCAGAATGAATTCTATCGTCCACATTCATTGTACAGACACTGAAGTCAACACTGAACCTTCTCTACTTACGCCATCATCTGTAACCACTTGTTCAGGGTCGCATGGGATGCGACCTATGCTGGATGCTGGAGCCTATACCAGCTGCCAGGGTCAAAGAGAGGTGGGGTCCACCCCTGAACAGGTCTCCAGTCGAACTCGGAGACTCACACACACACACACACACACACACACAATTTAACCCAACCTGCATGTCTTTGGACTGTGGAAACTCGCGAAAACCCACACGGGAACGAGCGAGAAGGGGATTCCAACCGGGGAACCTGTGAGGCAGCGGCAGTAACCGCCCCTCCACGGTGCCACCATCATCTCTACCCCAGTTTGGTTAGTTTCCAGTCTGCAGCCTAGATTCGCCCATTCGCCACTGTCATGGACGTCCAAAAACGTATATCATCCAGTGCAGTAGTGTTGTTACATTTCTTTATTTCGAAAACCAAGACCCTCATTAATATTGTTCGCACTATCAGGAGTCTCTGTAATTCCACCTTAAATGCAGTTCACCAGCTGCCAAACAAGGAAGTGCAGTGTTAGTTTTGTAAAGTTGCCAGTTTTGGAATAGAGAACTATGTCATCCAGTAGAGGTGTGTGTATGACTGATGTGTTTTTAATAGTTTTTGGAGAAAAATTGTTGGCTAGAAACTAACCAAACACGAGTAGAGCAGATTCAGTGTTTGTATGGTGAATGTGGACAAAACTAACATTTTTTTGTCCCTTTACTTCAGTGTCGCCACAGCGGATCATTTTGTCCGCATGTTGATTTGGGACACTCTGTACGCCGGACGGCCTTCCCGCTGCAACCCTCCCCAATTTCTACCGGGCTTGGGATCGGCACTGCACGGCTGGGGATGGGGATGAGCTGTTGGTGGTTCAGTGTCTTGCCCGGGGACACTTTGACATGTGGTCGGGAAGAGCGGGGCGCGAATCTCTGATCCTATGGTCAGCAGGCGGCCAATCTACCAACTGGGCCACTGCAAATAATTTAGAAAATCGCCAAAGTTATCCTCTAAATTCAAGAAATGTCCCCTGCAGTTCTAGAGTACAGGTCTGTCCACAGCAGACCCCCCCCCACCACCTCCAGTTAGCTGCAGACATGCAGAACAAGACAGCAACTCCCAGCATGCCCTGCTGCAGGATCCCTGCTGTTTACTCCTGATGGCCAACAGCTAAACTGAAAACCCAAGGTACGCTTCAGTTCAGGTGTTGACCTTTGACCCTGGCAGGTTTGTTGCATCAGCAGCTCAGTTATTGGTCCATTAAAGCTGAAAATGATGCCGCAGCTCTGTGTGTGTGTGTGTGTGTGTGTGTGTGTGATAGCAGTAATGGTTGTCAGATGTTGGAGGAGCTTCCCATGTTAGGCGTGAGCTGCAGCCAACACACACGCACACACACAGTCTCTCTGGATTTTCTGACTCATGGATCAACAAGCAGAGAACTGAATCAGCATTTTATCTTCCATCCTTCCTTCGTTTCTTCTTCTTTCAGATTTTTTTGGCCTCTATTTTCTCATCCTGTTTCTGAAAAGCCCGAGGAAAATCTCTCGTTGACGTCATGTCTTTGTTTAACTCTTAACTTCATTTCATTTAATGTCTAATCCTGACGCCAACCAAAACCTGAACCTCTCCCCCCCTCTGTTGCTCCTCTATCTGCCCGCTTTCTTCCTTGTTGTCCTTTATCCTTCACTTGTTTCCTTTAGATCCTCACTTTTTATCTTTCCTCTATCTTATCTCTGGTTTCCTTAGTTCCTTTGTCTCTCTCATTTGATTTACTTATATTATTGTTTCCTTCTCTTGCATCTTTTCTTGCTTCCTGTACTCGTTTTCCTCCTCTCCAGTTCTATCCTATCCTTTTCTCCTTACTTCCTCTCACCTTTATTTTATTTGCTTTCCCCTCCCCTTTATGTCCCCTCCTCTTATGTGCATATTTACTTATATCGCTTGTCTCCTCCTTCCCTTTCCTCGTTTTGTTTCCTCTCCTTTCCACTTCTCTTCCTAAAAATAAAACAAACTCTCTCTGAGGACATTATGTCCAGTCCTGGCTCCTTCAAAAGCCAGTTTGAGCGTTAGGAATTGACTTTAGGGCCAAGGTTAGTGTTAGATTTGGGTTAGGGTGAGGGGTGTGATAGGTGGGTTATGGAATGCATTATGTCAGTGAGTGTCCTTACAAAGATAGAATTGCAAACGTGTGCACGTCAGTGGAATGAGAAGGTCTGATTTCAGCCAGAAAGAAAACTGTTTAGTTCTCTGCGTGTGGAAATATTCTTGGAAACTACCAGAACAGTTTCCAACATAAATATAACTGCAGCTGTCGACACACACGCACACACGCACACACTGAAAGTAATCTAACACTTGCTGATTTTGCTACAGTGGAACTAAAAAGGCAAAGTTTGTCCCAAGGGTGGTGCTGGAGGAAAGAGCACGAGGGCATTAAAAGAGCTCTGCACCCAGCCACACTTCAGCTGGAAATGTGTGAGTTTTATACCAGCTGACACTTTTCTTCTTGTTCAGGCCAAGTCATTTAGTAAATTAATGACATTCATTAAATTAACTAAGGCTTTGTACTGTTTTTTTCCCCCAAACATGTATCAAACAGTTCATTTGCTCCTTCGGTCAGATTAAAACTATAAGATGTAGTTCGTCCTGTGTGGAGCTGTGAATGCTTGACTGATGTTTTAGACTAAAAAAGGGCTAAAAATTGAGCATGTATAGAGCTATGTAAGCGGCCATTTACCAAACAGGGTGAAGACACTGAAAGCAAAGTGCCACGTTTCCGTTTTGTGAGACATGAGTGGAAGAAGGGAAGGGTTTTATAAAATAGGAGAAGTGAGGACTGACCTGAAGACCTGTGCTTTCACATCAATCAGCCACAACATTAAAGCCACAAGAAACGCGCCGACTGGCTCTACAACACATCTCACAGATATTTGACCTGATTGAGATTTGTGGTATTTGGAGGCAAAGCCCCGAGCTATGTCTCTGTCGCGTTGGTCAAATCTGAGTTTTTGCTGCGTGGCAGGTTGCATTATTGTCCTAAAATACGCCACTGGCAATAGGAAATACCATTGTCACAAAAGGTTGTACTTATCTGCATCAGTTTTAAAGTAGGTGGCACATGTCAAAATGACATCTACATCAAAGCCTTCTTGTAGTTCATCTTGTTCCCATCCCTTCTCCAGGTAACTAACGCAGACACACCCATCATCCTACATCACCTAAAACAAATAGCCACTTTCTTCCATTGCTCCATGGTCCAGTTGTGACACGCACATGCTCGGTGTAGTCACCTGTAGATGGGTCGGCGTAGGCATGAGCACACACACCAGCTTCACGAACTGAGTGTTCACTTGCTACATGACTGACGCCACTGACTCGCAACAGCCCAAATGAACGAGCAAGCACACAAACTAAACTTAGTTGTTATTTTGTAGTATTTATGATGCACACACTTCTCTTTGGGCCCTTTGTGTGTGTTTCTAAAATGAGAAATTGTTGGGTTGTGAAAGGTTTAGATGGGGAGCAGCTCAAATGCACACACTATTATAATGATGATTGAGAAGCATGTTAAGTAAATTTATCCCTTTTTAATTAAGTAACTTACACATCCAATTTCCCAGCAACTGAAGTGAAATAAAACAGGTAAAAAACAAACCAAAAAAAAAAAAAAAAACGGGATGTGACTCCCTCTAGTGGCCTTCAATGGGAACAGCATCCCACTTCCCAAATGTTGTACATGGCCGTTTATTTACCACTTTTACCCAAAGCACTTAACAATGTTGCTTCTCATTCACCCGTGACACAAACACACACACACAGATGACAGTGGCTGCCATGCAAGGTGCTCACCTGACCCATCTGGCTCCCCAACTTGGGGTTCGAGGACACTTCAACGTGTAGCCGGGACGGGGGATCAAACCACTGACCCTGTGGTCCGTGAGCGACTGCTTTACCAACTGAGATGCAGCCATTCTTGGTATTTTTTTGACATCCAATAAAAATGTGTTCTATGTTGTTTTTATTATAGTATGGTTTATTGTCAAATATATATACTATATAAATACAATTTTTAAAATTATGAAAGTTTCTATACTTAAACATTAGTCTGCATTGTTACATACTTGTAGACTTGTCACAGTTAGGCAGCATTTGTTAAAAGACAGACAGCAGGTTTCATGTGACGTAGCAGCAGGTCATCTCACCTCTAACAGAGTGTCAGTCCACAGTTAAACTCAGCAAGGACAGACAGACTAAGGACTACGGTGAGTAGGACCGGATTAGTTCTGAACCCTCGCTCTCTAACTTGGACCAGACTGGACTGTACCAGTGTGTTTGTCTCTGAAAAAGAAACAAAAGATGATAAGTGGAGGCGCGTGTTTCTTCTTTGGATACTGAACTGGATCTCCATCAGCTGCAGTCTAACGCTGAACATCTGAACACAAAGGTTTTTATCACATGCATCATACTGTTTTAATATCATATTTTAGATGCATCCATTTGTATGTACACAAGTTACAGAACTTCTAACGATACCACATTAATAGGAAATGTGTACAGTACATGTTCTCCAGTAATGTTTAACACATGCATTTGATCAGTCAGGCAGAGTGCTGGTTGTTTTCTTATTGAAATATGAACCTCATTCCATTCAAACTGTTCACCGGGTGCATATATAATATTTACATGTTGTTGCATGCAGTGACATTTCTGCCACACTTAAAAACCGGATGGTCGATTTTGTTTGTTTTAGTTAAAAGAGGTGTGATATGGTCGAAACGGCTGCACCAATTAGAGGAGAACGGACAGAGATCTCGTCTGAATGCGTGGTTTGAAATTATTAATGCATGTTTTGTGTGACTAGAATGTACATTGATATTCTTTAACTGACGATCTATTAAGTAATCACATTAAGCCATTGTGACTTGATCATCCGATGTTGAGCAACAGTAACTCAGGCATTAAATCACCGTAATTCATGCATTATTAAACATTACTTTACCCTTCTAACAAACATTGGTCCTCTGACTACATTTACATTTAGTCATTTAGCAGACGCTTTTATCCAAAGGGACTTAGAAATAAGGTACAAGGCAGCAAAAATCTAATAAGTATCTGTTTTCTCACACATAATTATATAATATATAATATAATAATGGGGATTCTGCAAATATTTGTATAAACTTGTTTAACCGATCTGTTGAAGATACTAATCCCATCGACTCAAACAATATTTGATAGATATATTTCAATATTAACACATTAGCGTGGTAACGTTTGCTAACTGGCACAATAAATCCAGTTGGATACTTCGAGAACCTGTGCTGAAGTTGTGCAGATGAACTTTGCATGATCACAAATGTTCAATTCATTTACGGATGTGTGAGACACATTTCAGAGCAAATCAGCCAATTTGATTCTGAACCACCAATATCCATCTAATAGATGTCCTGTGATTGAATATTAGTGAAAAAAAAATTGGTGGCTAATGTCCGAACCAGAACTCTCGGTGATCCCTTTAGTAGGTGTTGAAATATTTTAGACCTTCTTTGGAATAAAAGGCAAATGAAAGAAAAAACAGTTGAGTGTTGAGCTGTTTAATTTTTTCCTCAGATGTTTTTTTTCCAAGTGCCACAGCCTCAAAGAAACAGAGCCTTCTGGTTTTAAGTCTAAAGCGAGAAATAACCAAAAACCTCAGAGCCTTGTTGTGTTGGTGGTGGGGGGCAGTTGGAACTCAATAATGCAGAAGAGGATCAGATTTGGATTCTGACTTTGATGGGGAGCCAGACGAGAAATAAAAGTCAGTGTCACACAAAACCCTTTGAAAGGCCTGAGCAAAAGCTTTACAGCAGCCTCCAAGACCATGTGAAAGTGATACGGGGATTTCATGTTAAGCCAGTTGGAAAGAGTGTCGCACTCATTTGATTGGGAGGAATGAAATGGGTGGAAGACCTGGATCTAGCTTGTCCTTTTTCTGAGCAAAGCACTTTACATTCTTTGTCAAATGGGAACATCTGGATTTCTAAGGATAGATTTAACACATAATCATAAAATAATGATCATCATCCTCTCAGATATGTACACAGAGACAACTGCCAGATGCACACAGCTCCCAACAGAGTGGTTCAGACTGAAACCATCAAACCGTCGTTAGTGGTTTCGCTGTTTCGTAAGATCATCTGATAATGATGCTGATGCTAAAGAATGGACAAACTTTGCAGACAATTGCTTCACTACATTTTGGTTGAAAAACGTTCACCGTACCTTTAATTTGGTGGTAAAGGAAAAAAAACAACAGGTTTTGCCTCTTAGTTAATAGTTCAACTTATCCAAACCAATTCACTTCTTATTTATAGCTATGTAGAATTCATTTTGCATCAGGATGGGACTTAAATTAGATGTTAAAGTGGATAAGATCTACATCCCACAGCAGTGATCAGCTATGCCTTCATAATGAGAATGAAGTGTGTACAAAGGGAACGTTACAAGACTCCGGTTACACACAGAAACCGATGCACAACAGTGAGTCAAATATTGTTTTATGAGTGCAGGGATAATTTAGCTCCAAGCTCTGAGATTGTGAACGAAATCAACTTTGAATAAAACCATTTTAGAATCATTTATGGTGACTGCTTTGGTTTGCTTCTTATGCAGGCCCAGTCCAGTTCAGTCTAGTCCATTCCAGTCTGGTCTGGTCATGCAGTCCCTGACTCAGGAGATCCAGAGTTTCTCTCGGACGAGGCTGAGGAAGCAGTGCACACGTGTGACGTCGCTGAGTGGCCGTCGCATCATTGAGACCTGGAAAGGGTCCACGATCACAGTGGTTGAAGACCCTGCTCCTCCAGAGAAGATGTTGGGATATGTTCCTGACACTTCCTGGGACCTGCAGGTTGGCATCGTCAAGCCCTACCTGCTGCTCGGTGAGTTAATGTGCCACATGAGGATGACTACGTCACCTCAGTAATGTAAAAGGAAGCTTTGGATAAAGTGGTGTTGAGAACTCTGCAGATGGTTGGGATGAGATTTTATCCAGAAATGGTTCATCCTTGCTTTACCACTGCTACAAACTGGGGAGGATCAAGCAAGCTTCACCAAAAAGATAAGAGTGGAACAGACACAATTTTTAATGCTATGTCCAAAACACATGAGGTGCCAGACCAAGTGTGGCTGGGTCAACCTCCTCCCTGTGCCCTGTCCTTTAGGTCACCTGCAGTCCACCAGATAACACCTCAGTATCTCAGTGGGCAGGGTAACATGAGCCCAGAGGTGGGGGAGGACAGTGGGAGACATGACCCATCAAGGCTCAGTGGTTCACGGCTGGAACATAAATGACCCTCTGACCTGCAGTAGATGTGCACACAGCAGGGTCAGCTCAGCTCGGCCTTGTGTTTCAACGCCCTGTCTCGTGCCAATTCAGTTCAAAGACCAACACTTTACCAGTTAAGTCATTAACTAATTCACTGTATGTGTGTGTGTGTGTTTAGGTTCTCAAGATGCAGCACATGACTTTGGAACTCTGAGAAAACACAAGGTGAGTTTTTTCCTACTGCACACACCTATGGACGGACTGCGCCTCACTTAGCTTCCTCCTATGGAAACCTCTGAGACACATTCGATTTTATTTCTTCATCTATCATCTATCTTTTATTTCTTACAATGCAAACAAACATTGAGAATAAGCAAGAATAAGCAATTCAACAGAATGTACAGCACAGTGGATGGTGCGTACAGCTGAAGGCATCTGCGGCTCCCATCCTTGATTTAGGTTAAAACATCCAAAGAAAGAAACGGAGAAAATGGTCTTCTTCTTCTTCTTCTACATCAGGTGTCTCACATCCTGAATGTGGCCTTCGGGGTGGAGAATGCATTTCCTGAGCTGTTCATCTATAAAACAGTCAGTATTCTGGATCATCCTGACACCGATCTGCTGCCTCACATCCAGGACTGCTGTGACTTCATCCAGCAGGCTCACAATGAGGTAACACATCACTCTCATTACAGATTATTGATCAGGTCATTATTTATTCATTTATGTATTATTTATTTAACACAGTGGTCATTTACTGTTGTTTCATAAATGTCTCAATATAAAGTCAGTCCAATAATAATAATAATAATAATAATAATAATAATTATAATATTGTGTTTGGAAAATTCTTGTTCTAGGTTTATTTTAACTGGGGTGGCCCAGGGGGTCCTGAGGGGGCCACAATGAGTCTGTAATGTGCACTGTGGGGCGCTAAATTTTTACATACAGAAATATTTCGATAATTTAGGCAACGTTGAGACAATCACTGTTGTTGGTCAGTCTTTTACTTTGCTGTAATATCAAGTAAACTTACAGAAACATGTAAATAAGCACTTATTTACAAGAATTGAGGCTATTAAACAGTCATCTTTTACTTTCGGCTGTTCCCTTTCAGGGGTCGGCACAGCGAATCGTGTGCCTTCATCTAACCCTGTCCAGTGGATAGTGGAATGTCTAATCCCAGACTAATACCTAACCTATTTGATCTAAACTATTACCTAATTGGCTATGAGACACCCTGGGATTTGGTCAGCCCCAGCAGGACCTTTCTTGGGTGAGGGTGTCTAGTGTCTAACACCCAATGATCCTGAGGTACACAAACTCTTAAATTGCAGAAAATCCTAGTCCCATCAGGGAAATCCAACCTTAACCACCTCGACAAACAGCGGTCTCAGGGTCTCCTGGGGACTGTTTCTAGCCTTAACCTCAACACTTAGAAATCTCCTCAACTCTCAGCCTACCTGACTTCAAGATAACACAAGCGTTCTCCATACAGCTGTCCCAGGGTCTCCTGGGGGGCTGTCTCTAATCTTAAACACCAACAATAGATAATCTCCTCAACCCGATGCCTCAACCGGGCCGCTGGTCTCCAAACCGCCTTTTTTTCGCCTGTCTACAAATGTCAAGTCCAAACCAGGAAAATGTTAATCCTCATCTGAGAATACATCATTCTAAATGAAAATTCCACAGAAACACAATGTTGTCTTTTAAGGAGGAAGGACAGCACGCAGTATTTTCCTCAATGTTCTACAGAAAATACCCCATAATGACAAAGTGAAAGAGGCTTGTTTGAAATCTTTGCAAATGTTTTAATATAAAAATCAAATAAATCACATGTACATACTGTAAGTATTCACCACCTTTGCTTAATACTTTGTTGAAGCACCTTTAGCTCCAATTCCAGCCTCAAGTCTTTTTGAGTATGAAGCTACAAAGCTTGGCACCTATTTTTGGGCAGTTTCTCTCATTCTTCTTCGCAGCACCTCTCAAGCTCCATCAGGTTGGATGGGGAGCATCGGTGCACAGCCATTTTCAGATCTATCCAGAGATGTTCAGTTGGGTTCAGGCTGTGCCACTCAAGGACATTCAGAGTTGTCCTGTAGCCCCTCCTTTGTTATCTTGGCTGTGTGCTTAGGGTCTTTGTCGTGTTGAAAGATGAACTGTCGCCCCAGTCTGAGGTCCAGATGCTCTGGAACAGGTTTTCATCAAGGACGTCTCTGTACATTGCTGCATTCATCTTTCCCTCCATCCTGACTAGTCTCCCAGTTCCTGCTGCTGAAAAACATCCCCACAGCATGATGCTGCTGCCACCACCATGCTTCACTGTAGGGATGGTATTGTCCAGGTGGTGAGCGGTGCCTGGTTTCCTCCAGACATAACACTTGGCATTCAGGCAAAAGAGTTCAATCTTTGTTTCATCAGACCAGAGAATTTTGTTTCTCATGGTCTGAGAGTTTTTTAGGTGGCTGACACGTGCCTTTTACTGAGGAGAGGTTTCCGTCTGGCCACTCTACCATACAGGCCTGATTGGGGCTGCAGAGGTGGTTGTTCTTGTGGAAGTTTTAGTAGAAACATCTCAAGGATGATCAGTGGAAACAGGATGCATCCGAGCTGTGTCATGGCAAAGACCATGAATACTTATTTACATGTGTTTTTTTATTTTTAATAAATTTGTAAAGATTTCAAACAAACTCCTTTCATGTTGTCATTATGGGGTATTGTTTGTAGAATTCTGAGGAAAATACTGAATTTAATCCATTTTGGAATAAGGCTGTAACATAACAAAATGTGGAAAAAATTAAGCGCTGGGATACTTCCTGGATGCACTGTAACTTCATGTCCTCTCTCACTACATCCATAAATCTCCTCTTTGCTCTTCCTCTAGACCTCCTGCCTGGCAGCTCCAACCTCAGCATCCTTCTACCGATATATTCACAGTTTCTCCTCTGAACATGTCCAAACCACCTCAATCTGGCCTCTCTGACTTTATCTCCAACACATCTAACATGAGCTGTCCCTCTGATGTCCTCATTCCTGATCCTGTCCATCCTCGTCACTCCCAAAGGAATCCTCAACATCTTAAGCTCTGCTACCTCCAGCTCTGCCTCCTGTCTTTTCTTCAGTGCCACTGTCTCTAAGCCGAACAACATTGCTGGTCTCACCACCGTCTTGAACATCTTTTCTTTCATTCTCGCTGATACTCTTTTATCACACAACACACCTGACACTTTTCTCCACATGTTCCAACCTGCTTGCACACGCTGAGGCTATTAAACATTCAAACCACCAAAGTATGCATTATACAAATCTTCTAAATTCGACCTCTAAATGTTTTTAATAAAGAATAAAAAACTGGTTCTGACCCTCTTACATCAATAGGATTTAAACCAATTTACAGGCTGGTTTTAATCTAATGAGAGCAGCAGCTGTAGGGGCGGCTGCAGCTCAGTTGGTAAAGGCAGTCGTCCGCGCGCAACAGGGTCAGTGGCTTGATCCCCTGACAGCCCATTCCCCTCCCCGGCACTGCAGTGCCGGTCCAAGCCCGGTAAAAATTGGGGAGGGTTGCGTCGGGAAGGGCATCCGGCGTAAAACCTGTCCCAAATCAACATGTGGACAATGATCCGCTGTGGCGACACTGAACTCACAGAATAAACCTAAAGGACAAAAAGAAAACACAAACAAACAAAAAAAGTGACCTGCATCATTACAGAGTTAGTGTGAAATTATTGGATAAAGCAACAATGTGCATCACCATCTTTATCTTCCTGGATATTATTACAACAAACTAACAATGACCTATAGTCTGTTTAAAGAACCTTTGCCAAACGTTTGCTACTGCAAATTGATATTTGCATCCATGTACAGTTTAAGACTGAAATATTACCAACAACATCATCCCCAAGTGTAACTGTGACTGTTCTAAACTTTGATCTTTTCTTCGTAGCTGATTGAACACTTAGATTCATCACACAGCAGCAGAAGTGCGTTTCATCTACAAAGTCGGATTTAAGTGGGAAGGGCTGTGGGTAATTTTAGACATGCGTGGCACAGCAACAGCAGCAGCTTCATTAATTATTTAAATCTTCAAACACGGCAACAGGATCAGGATCTGGAAGAGCATGTCCTCACTGACTTTCTAAACATCTGACTGGCTCTTACTTAAAAGCCACATTCTAAATTTGACAGGAAATTCATGGTGACTGATTCCTGAGCACTATCAGATCTGTCAACAAGAAGGATGAAAGATCTGTTTTTATGGTTTATAGTTTCTCCTTTTCAGTCACATTGTATCACAGCCATATAATCAGCAAATAACACATCCTGTACACCACAAAGGAGCCTTTTTAACACGAGTTCACATGCTGTATGTGACAGCTGAAACTGGCTAACCGATCTCTAAACCAGTCCTGGGCCAGCCTCAACCCAGTAGAGCTGATCTGACACGTCATTAAAAGCAGGCTGAGAGCCGCTGCTGCTGGACCAGTCACAGCAAAAGCGTGGGGCACAGGATACTGTCAGGATACACCACATCAAAAAGTCATAAAACAAACCGAAAACACCCTCCACAGGTTTGCTCACTTGTTTTTGACACACATGCATTTATGCAATTATGTCTCAGCATGGATAGCTTTGTTAATTGCTTTGTTTTGATGAGACACTGGGATGCGGATGTTCACTGACTTTGTGTGTTTTTGCATCAAGCCGCTGGAAACCAAACAGGTGAGAGCTGCTCTGGCTCAGGGGAAACCAAACGATTGGCTCGAATCGAAACAAATGATCCCATAAACAAGAAATTACGGATAGAAAGAGACAAAACATTTGTAAAACGAGGGAAGAGTTGACATCTGACACACATTTCTACATCTGCTCTCCCTCCGTTTTAAATAATAGATGTGTTGTTTTGTTCATGTTTTATTGAACGGTGCACAGATCAGGTCTCAGTGTGATACAGGCTTTTAGCAGCGAAGCCTGAGGCTCACCTTAACATGACACCACACAAACACACACACACAGACTCATTAGCAGTGTACGATTACAGGAAGTGTGTGTGTGTTCATTATGACATGTTTCTGTGTGTGTGTGTGTGTGTGTGTGTGTGTGTGTGTGTATGTGTTGTAATTCCAGACCTGATAATCAAACTGATGCTTTTACTTTGAAATGCAGGGTCAGATTACCCAGTAAGCCATCTGGCTTCTAATGAAGATCAGTTATTGATGCTGTCATGGCAACAACAGCATCATGTGACTAAGGTCATGACTGCATTAAAACATTCAAACGACACCAACAAAACATGGCACAGGTGTCAGCTCCAAATCTGAGTTTTTACTTTGACATTTGACCAAAGCTCAGACTCTGGTTCTGGTTTCAGTGAATGTGGCCCTGCTGTGGGGTTCAGCCTACACCAGCTTGTGGTGTAAACTTCAGCAGGTTGTTGTGTTGAGCTCCCACTGTTCTGTTGGTCTGTAGCGTCCTCTAGTGTTCAGACAGCATCACTGCACATTGTGTTAAAATCCCAAACAATTTCCAACCAATGTTTGTCAGCCACAGTCCAAATACATGTGGACCTGAGTGTAATTGCAGAATTGTCGCCCCCCCCCCCCCGTGACTAAAAATCCTTTGTGGTTCTCTCTCAGAAAGGTGTGGTCCTGGTCCACTGCAACGCCGGTGTGTCACGGGCCCCGGCTGTGGTCGTTGGCTACCTGATGTCGCGTGAGGGCCAGTCTTTCGACGATGCCCTCTCGTCGGTCAAATCAGCCCGGCCCGCCTCCTCCCCCAATCCTGGCTTCCTGGAGCAGCTGAGGAGCTTCAAAACGCCGGCGGTGAACGGATCCAGACACCAATGACGGGTTTTAACAGTTTAGGAACAAAAACTGAAGGTTTGGCTTGAAGTCACTCCAGGAAATGAAGTACTTGAGTAAACAAATATTTGGCATTTTCTACACAGTTTGACCTGTTTTACAAAACTGGTTTATCTTAAATAATCAAACAAGATCATACGAAAATGTGATGTCGATGTAAAACACACTTTTGAAAATTGTTGTGACACAAGATTTTCAGGACAAATCTGTTTGAATGCATTTGTCCTCGTTTTCCTCCAGTGGTTCTTACCTACACAGATGTGGTTTCATTTGTCTGTGTTTGGACACAAAACAATATCATTTACTCCAAAAGATGTTACTTTCCTGTGTGTGTTTTTACTGATGTCGTCTTCTTCGTGCTCTGGATGTCTTCATGTCTGGCTCCAGTTGAGCCTCCCTCTCTGTTTGGGAGCGATGGGCCACCACAATCTGCAGAATGTGATGTGTAAACACAAAAATTGAATAAAACCTCTTGAAGATAGAAGCAGAAATGTGTGCTGTGTCTTTTCACTGGTTAAAAACGTAATGGCTCCACAGAGTTCACGGGCCTCAGCCGGTCGGAACCGACGAAGCCTTTCGAACGGGAGGTGTCCTTATATCTGAACGTTGTTTTCTGCCGACATCAGCTGCCTTTTTCGATTTCTTTGCCCCCTGACCCTCAAAAACTTGAGTCCACCACTGCAAACAACTGCAAATTAGTCGTAGGAGAAACGGACTTCGCTTCTTTTACTGTGTCTGACAAGTAAATTCAGCAAATGATACGTTAAATTGTGTCACATTTTGAGACAAATTCGTGTTTATTGCAGTTTCATGCTAAATGCTAGGTGATGAATCATAACTTTGTTATTGTAAACGGCAAGTAGCTATATACATTTTCTCAAATACTGCTCTTAAGTACATTTTTCAAGTACTTGTCCATTAGTTGAGTAATTCCATTATATGCTTTTTTGACTTTACTACAGTGAAATAAAGTACGTTTACTCTGCTCTATTTGTTTGACAGCTGTAGTCTCTTTGCTGATATGTGTAATTAGAGATGATGCCGTCTGTCAGTTTGTATAAACTCCACCTTTATCAGCCACAGCAGAACTGATGTCTACACACCTAAAGCTAGTTTGATCAGGTTTTAGAAAAAAAAAAAACGTTTCATTTCTCTGCTGAGCAGCCTCCAGCATTTGAGGTTTTATTACTACTAATTAAAGGGTCAATTAGTGAAGAGATGAAATGAGATGATTTTTTCAAGGAGTCTGTATTAAACATAAACTTTATTTATGTTGCGCACGTGAAAGAAATCTTTATTAGACTTGTTCATTCATGGCTGGCTTGAGTAAGATCACCTCCACACATGGTATCAACAGCATCAAGTTCAACAGCCTTTAAAATACTGTTTCTTTTTATGAGTAACTCATGTTGATTGATACCCAGAATAGAGCAGGTACTCAGTACTTCAACTTGAGTAATGAATCCAAACTTCTACATGTAGTGGAGTACTCGTAGTGGAGTACTAAGGGTAGCACCTGCACTTTTACTACGTCCGTGTACTCCTTCCTTAATTACCTTTATTATCATAAAGTGCGAAGCAAAATCTGTTGGAACAGGAAACAAGTCCAAGTCCAGTTTAACGGAAACGTTCAGCTGCTGCAGCGGTTTTAAAATGTATCACACTCTGACTCTTTTCTGGCTTCAGTGGTGACAGAGCTCTGCACACAACTGAACCTGAGAGGGAGAGAGCGACACTGTCAGGGAGACAGGAAGCTGAAGTGAGCAGCATGAGGACGAAAGCAGAGGGAAGACGTCTCTCCATCAGGTAAAAAACGCAAAAGATACAGACTCAGCTGTCAGTCTTGAGTCTCCCCCCTCCATCCTCTTTCTCCCGGGGTCTTTTGTGACGATGGGCTCCTTCTGCTCGGGTCTGGACGGGAAGAAGACAGTGGTGACGGTGTCGCCGGCTCAGGCTGCGACAGGTCAGACCCCTCTTTGTCCTCTCGTATATCGACGTCTCAACGCTAAGACGCCACTTGAACTGTCCAAATGCCACGTTTGTCCATGTGACTTGTGGCATCAGATCATTGAATGTCAGATGATGTGAAGTTTATGCTGAGATTTGAGCAGGATGCAAATGACAGATTCCAGTAGATGTCCTGCTTAGGTAAAGTTAAAATATATAAAGTTTAGGTTTTAGGTTTCTTTCTTTTCTTTTCAAGTGCGACGTGGAAACTTAAAAAAAAAAACCATTTCACAATCACTGATGCAATAAAAAAAACCAACATATTCTACAGATTCTATCAATGAAGATAAGGAGTAAATTTAATGCGAAGGCAATTTTATATGTCCCCAAATGCCCCTGGGGATGATTTTTAAGATAATAATGTTCAAACAGTGTGTTTTATGGCTTTTGTCAGATGGAGGTTTGATAATAAACATGTCTCTCAGCTCAGTTCGTGTTGTCGTACTTGTTGCCTCAAAAGCCTTTTGACAAACAAAGACCTGAATACATCACTGAAACACACTCCTCCAGCTGCCCACACCGCTATCTTTAATAGTCTGTTTAGCGTTGGTGCTAATTGTGAAGAACCAATTAACGGTCAGTTAGCTGCTGACCAATCAGACGGTCTGTATGTTGCTGTGAGAGTTTGTCTACAACTAAATGACTTGTGAACAGGTGTGTTTTTACCTGTTGATCTTTTGTCTTTTCATTGCGACTTGTGACTCGTTCCTCCTCTTGTTCTGGTTCACTTGTAACTACAAGTACTCGATTAATCACCCTGAAAGTTTTGGACTGTGCTTCCAAAACCAGGCAGAAGTGTGTAAATCTGGGCCAAGCCAGGAAAAATGAGCCAATCGTTTACCGGTGACTGGCCGGCAGATGGAGACAAATTCAATGTGAACAAACACACCTGTCCTGTGCTATTGTACAAATACACAAAGTCAGTACAAAAATAATACTCCACTATTTACTTTGGGTGCAAAAGTAAAAGACGTATTTCAAACTGTATTTAATTTGTTGCTGTTGACGAGTTAGGTGTCAAGTTTATTCCTGATTTTTTCGATGAAGGTGAAATTGATCAAAAACAACATTTCAAATAATTAATGATAAAGTAGAAGCTCATAATTTTAATAAAATACGGCACGAAGCGATGGTTTCTAAACTCTGAATAAACACTGAAATCATCATCGTCTTTTCTCAGTCTGTTGTTTCCATTCAGTCTATTTAGCTTCATTTATTTAAAGGCTCAATGTCTCTTTTAATCTTTATTTTGCAGAAATCACCTTCACTGTCAGTTTGCAAATACTTTTTTAAAACAGCACGTTTTTTTTCCCCTCTCCGTCCACCAGGTGACTTCTTGCAGCCAATCAAAGCAGTGAATCAGCCGCCACCTCCGGGCAGGAACAGGTGCAGCAGTGGGAGGCGGTTCTGTGGACTCACTAGTGAGTGTTCTGTAAAAAAACTCCAGACCTGGTAAGAATTATAACTACGGGAAAAAAAATCACTTTTGTTTTATGTTTTTGTAATTTTGTCTCTTTTTGAGCATTTTCTGTCTATTTTTTTTTTTGGTGTATGTTTTGTGGTTTTAGTCCTTTTGTTTAAATTTATCAGCATTTTGTTTCCATTTGTTGAGGTGTTTGGTCTGTTTTTGCTCATTTCCTGTCCATATTTTGGATGTTACTTTTTGCCCGTCCTGTCCATTTTCGGGACATTTCCACAGCTCTTTCCAGCCCTGTCAGAACACACCGATAAAGTTCCTCTGCAGCCACATTCACTTTATCTGAACGAGCGTCTGTTGGAGTGATTTTTCAGCTCCAGGACAACAACTGGTGAGATCTCTCAGTGTCAGAGCAGCATAACGGCTGAAATGGAAAATATGTTGCACCATGCACCAGCCTCCAGTTCAGGCTGCATGAAGGTAGATCTTTCTAAGTCAAATGTGAGGAGGTCAGAGGCGACACTGGACGCAGACACACAATTAAAACCCAGACACCTCGGGAATGTTGAGGCTGCTGTTCTGAAATATGCCAATAAAATATTTAGTGTGTCTGTTCATGACACGTGCGACAGACTGGTCTGGACCAAACTTCAAGAAAGTTGTTTGGGACCAGGGATTTGGTAATTTTGTGACCATCTTGGTTGTTTTCTGTGTGTTTTTGGCGATTGAATAATTTATTTTTATTGATTTATTTATTGTTTCTGTTCATTGGAATCTTGTGTCTATTTTTGGAGGTTTTGGTGCTTGTGGTCATATTGTATCTATTTTTAGTTATTCTGGGTCTAATGTGTCTGTTTTGTTCATTTTGGTTAAGTGTTTGTTACAAGAACCAGTCGCCATTAGTTCTTCACGGTACCAGGAGAGTTTTGTCATACTTTGAATGTTTCCAGTGGTGGACACAAAATAGTCCAAACCCAACACAAAACAACAAACAGCCTCATCTGTAGTCAGTTTTTTGTGAGTCTTCCAGTCTGGTAGACGTGGCTTTTGTCTCTCTGTGTCCAAGGGCCCATTTTCTCGTAATCTGTCCATGGCTGCAATAATGGTTAGATTTGAAGTCAAGGGGCTTTTGATATCTCTCAACCTCAACACCTCTCAACCCCAAAGAAATGCAAAATGTCTTCGACCTGGGGGTCTTGCTCCCATGTAGGAGGGGGCAGGGGCTTTGACATGTCTGTGCATGTCTGCAAATGTCAGCAAATCATGTTAGTACAATTACTTGACTGTTTGTAATGTCCACTGCAGCCTCTAGGGGGACATCAGCAGGACTTTTCTCTGATGCTCTGATTCTGACACTTGACTGGAGCAGTTGTGTGACTCCCATTTTCAGGAACATTACATCATCATTGTCTAAAACGCACACTCACACACACACACACACACACACACACCCTGAGGGACTCACTCTTTATTATACACATCCCTCTCTCTCCCTATGTCGCTCTCGCAGTGGAGTGAGGGGGGGGGGGGGGGGGGGGGGGGGGGGGGGGGGGGGGGGGGGCTATAAAAACGCCTTTTTGCTGTTTGCATCTGAGCGGAGCATAAAGTTATGTGTGTTTGGATCCAGGAAGGGGTGAGGAGGAGGAGATGGAGGAGGAGGGAGCTCTGTCGGCTGCAGGATTCCATCACTCTTAGCAACCGTTGTTGAGTTACCACGGAAACGCTCTGCAAGGTTCTCTGCTTCTCCTTTGTCCTCCTCCATCGCTCTCCTCTCTCTCTCACTCTCACTCTATCCTGTCTTTATTGCTGGTTGACTTCCTTCGTGCGTTGCTACGGCGATGCTCTGGGACATTCAGCTGATCATTTTGCCGACGCAGTGCTGGAGTGCAGAGCTAAACTGAAGCAAGCTGATCACCTTGTTTACTTGTGGGTTGCTGTCGGACACTGTGAGTCTTTCCCTGCTCCTTAACTTTTTAAAAACAAAGACTATACATTGTGACCTTTAACCCCTTGGCTTCCCTTCAGACATCTTCCTTTCGGATTGGCCGATCTGTGAGTTGATATCACAGGAAGTTGGATGAAGTTTCATTTAACGGCTACGATCTGCGTCTATGTTTTCACGACTTTGTGAGTCTAAGACCCATCCGGACGCTTCACAGAGACCAAACTCCGCTTTGTGAACACAACAACTCTACAAACACCTAACAAAACCCACCTCCCTCTCCTCCTCCACCACGGTGAGATGAACGAGGAGGTGGAGGTGTTGCAGTTTCCCGAGGAGGTGCCAGAGGTGGAGGAGCAACAACAGGATGAGGAGGTGCAGCAACAGGAGGTAAAGCAGAAAGAAGCGAAGCAACAGCACATGCAACAGGAGGAGGAGGAGGTGCAACAAGAGGAGATGCAGCAGCAGGAGGAGGTGCAGCAACAGGAGGGACAACAGGAGGAGGAAGAAGTGGAACAACAGGAGATTCAACAGTCAAACGAGGTGCAGGATAGGGGAAAGAAGGAGGAAGAGGTGCAGCAACAGGAGGAGCAGCAAGAAGTGGTGCAGCAGGAAGAGGAGGATGGACAGATGGAGAAAAAGGGGCAGGAGGTGATGGAGCAACAGGTTGAGCGGGAGGAGGAGCAACAACAATCCCAGGAAAAAGTGCCGAAGGAGCACGAGGAAGTGCAGCAGGAAGAAGAGGTGCAAGAGGAGCAGGAGGAGGGGCAACAAAATGAGGTGCTGCAGCAAGAGGAGGAGGGGGAGGAGGAGGTGCAACAGACTAAACAGGAGCAGACTGTAGAGGAGGAGGAGGAGGAGGAGCAGCAGTGGGAGGAGGTGCAGACTGAGGAGATGTCACGGATTGAAGAGCAGTGGACTGAGCAGGAGCAGCAGTTTCAGGAGGTGCAGCAGACTGAGGAGGCACAGGACTTTGCAGACGCTCTGGAGCAGAACCACAACAACCAAGTCCTGATTCGACTAAGAGGGATGTGAGTAAACACAATCAGCTGGTGATGATGTAATGTTGTTGATGATGATGATGATGATGTAATAACAGTATTGATCGGTGTTGGTGTTGTGAGGATCAATCGGCCGGTGTGAGTGCAGGAATCAAGACTGAGAGCCACGGGGACGGCGTCAGGGTGGTAGTTGCCGTGGTGATGTTGGCAAGAAGCGAGGATGGAGGGAAGACAAATGACAGCAAATGATTGGAAACCAGTGGGCGTGCGACATCACTGAACATAAGAGAAAGACAGAGTGAGAGAGAGAGAGAGAGAGAGAGCGTGTGTTTGATGAATCTGTCTGTCAGATTGTCGCTCAGTGGATAAAACGTCGCAGCAGGAACACAATCATCACATCTGTCAATTTGAGCAGATGTACAAGAAAAAAAACTGGAAAAAAGCATGTCGTTTTGTTCTCCATAGTTTCCATGGTAACGACAGCGCGTTGCGATGCAGCAAACTCTCTGCAAAGATCGACAGACAGTGAGACAGACAGAATAAAGCCAGGGCAGGAAAACACGGCGTATGAGGGGAACACAAGCATGAATCACACACCGAGTACGCACAGGTCGGTTATAATGCAAACACGAGCGCAGAAATGTCGCGTGCAACAACAGCATCATTACATTAAAGCAGGGAATTCATTGAGACATTTCGAGAGAAAGGTTTGTTTCCGGGACTCAATTTTGTTAAATCCTCAGCTAGAAGAGCTGGTTTTTATTTAGTTCCGCGCTCTGCTGCAAATTGTCGTTTTAACACTTTGTGTAGTTGCGTCTTTACACGTCGTTGTGGTCAATTGGCATTTGTCCCTGTTCAGTTTCGGTCTCCGGGGTCGTTTGATTGACATGCTGATTAAAATGTTAACTGTCTCCTAAGTAAGTTTTGCACCTGGATCCTAACGGGGATATGTTGTTAATGAGACTACTCGCAGATGTCACTCACATAAAGTTATTGTGACTGCAGCTTTATTAATCATATTTCTGGTTCTGTATTGACTCTAGCGGCACTTTGTTAAGGTTGGGAAAACACTGTGCTCCGACTAATTACCGAACTGATAAACCCCCACCACACACCCCAAAACCATTCTCCCATGACTTTGGTGCTGGCAATAAACATAATCCATCCAGTGCATATCATATTCGCAGCTGCGGATTCGTTGTGTAGGAACAGCTGCCATTGGGTCTTCAGTGTGTCTCAGGGCCAACGCGGAGAGACACAACACAGACAACCATTCACAGTCCCATTAACCTAACAAGTCTTTAGACTTTTTGGAGGAGACCCACACAATCATTGGGTCAACTTGGAAAGTCTGCAGCCCGCTGGGGATTCAGACCAGGGACTCTCTGGCTGTGAGGCAGCAGCACTAACCACTCCAACACCCTGCTTGTATGTTCCTGACAGTCTGACGTCCAAACATGGTTAGTCCATAAATGAGCCTCACAGGTTACACATCAGTCCGCTGCTCGGACCAACGGCAGACTTCTGCAGGACAGAACTCAGCGTGAGCATTGGCCGAGTCCTTGTGGTGAATTAGAATCAGAGCAACGGTGGTAACAACGCCGGTATAGTAGCTTATGGTGTTTATTTAGCTTTTTAGCAAACGTGTCCTCGATTAGAAGCAGTTAGAAACTGTAAAGACAGTTCGTGTATCTGCGGCCCCAGTTCTTTCACTTCCTCTTGTTGGTCCAGATGAAGCTGAAAGGCCCCAGCAGTTGGTCTTCGTCAGAACTGGTTCTTTGAGGTCGACCTGGTGTGAGACAGGAGCTAAAACTAATAATTGAATGAAAACTCCTGCATAAAGAACTGTTTTTATTGTTACACTTGTGGTATTGATCCTTTTACTTAAATAAGAGATGAGAGTATTTCCTTCATCACTGCATGAATTTTTAATATATCTTCACGTGTCTCTGTTGAGGTAGAAAATGTTTTCAGTGGTTGCATTAATTTCCATAAAGTACACACATTATGTCCCTTGGCAACTCTTATTCTGTTTAACAGACCCTACTTGCTATACAGCATCTTGTCTTAGTAACTAGTTGGCAGCAGAGTAAAAGATCACAACAAAAAAAAAGTAACAGAAAATTGGTCGAGGACCAGTTTGCCAGATCCTGTAATAAACATTGGCAAGTGCGCGTGTTATCTGTCAGCAGTGATTCAATGAGAGCGAAACACTGAAGGTGTAAAAATAAAAAAAAGAAGACTTCGACACAGAAAGAGGATCTACTAACCTGAAACAAGTCTGTGCTCTGAGGGAATGTAGTGGGAACTCTCTCGTCATAGCTGGTCCTACCAGTCGCATCATCCGACTCACTGTTTGTGTTCCAGTTCCCACGTTATCGAGTCTCCATCTCGAGGTTGCGTCAACAAATTCATTCAATCTGGTATTTTGAAGCCATTTACTCCCAAAAGCAGCTCAGTAAAACTTCCTGTTCTTTGTATTTCGTTCATGCAATTGCTTTGTCCTTGAAGCATTTAAATACTCACGGAATACAGATGGACAACACATTCATAGGTGTTGCACAGGACACGTATTGGTCTTGTATGCAAAGTTATAAGGTTTGTATACAGGCAAAGAAAACTCTGTAGACTCGTCATGGTGCGAAACATTTCGGATAAACCCTGGAATCAAAATGCAGGACTCAAAAACTCAGAGGAAAGTTGGACCGAGTTGAACTGTTCCCGGTCAAAACCAGCTCTCTCAGATCCAGTCCTCTGATTCAGGGGGATAGCGAGAGGACAGAAGGCGATAACGGCAGAGCGACAGGGGAACAGGTGACTGAGAGGGGGAGAAGCGGGTGGGAAACATAATTCATTGAATGAAATTATGAAGTTGTTGAATGGGTGAATGTTTGACAGCAATGATTTTTCAAGCTTGGGGACGAGGACAACACATGTAAACATATCACGGCTGGCAGCAGCAATAATTGGTTTGATTGCCACCGACACATTGCCGTCCACGGTAAATGAACTCACCATCACACGAGTCAAGCTGTCCACAAGGGAACGATACTGGCTACTGAGCATCCAGAGTGTTTCCACGACCACAGTAGCAAATGAACATGTGAAGGAAAATGTATCAGAATTATGATGTTCGTTCTACAAACAGAACGACCACATCTCACTCGTCCCTACACTCTCACGCACCCACGTGGCAGAAGCTGTCAGACGAAACTGCAGCCACCAAAATGGCACCCACCGCCTCATCCAAAGGAACCAAAATGGCGGCTGGCGTCCCACAAATTTTAATCCTAAACAAGGTTTGGTTGGGTTTAGACCCAAAGTAAACTTGATGAGGTTTACAGTTGACGTTCGGCGTAAAAATCAATGCTTCCCTAAATTTGTGATTACAACAGAATCTTTTTTGAACTCTGCTTGATCAGGAGCTGACAAACCACAACCTCCTCACTCAGAGAGTTTGTATAAATCTTTTTGTGAGTGTAGCTGCTAGATGTCGTCCAACTGTAAATCGTCAACGCAGGTACAAATGACCTATAGAGGAGAACAGTCTTTGTTGACCTGGTGAATTGGTGGAGTTGAAATCACCTTGAACAAATGGTGTCAGCTTCCTTTTCATTGCTCCAAGCTCTTTTAACATTTTTAACATTTATGACACGAAGCCTCTGCTTTGGCGCACTGGTGTGTGACAACATTGGGCCAGATAAAGCCACAAACTCCACTTTTTCATCCCCCTTTTCCTCTAAAAGAAAGATTTGTTTAGATGTGAGGCTGGTGGGAGCTTGGCACTGGAGTGTGCACGGGGAACACAAAGGTTAGCAGACAGATGAATATGAATGACGGTGTGCCAGCAGCTGCAGGTGCAGCGTTTCAGATTGTTAGTGGCTACAAAATCCGCCGAAATGTTCAGTAGAGCTATTCGAGGTATTAACATGCTTCCTGTGTCTATCAGGATTGTTTGTATGTTGTGCATCTACTGGATAGACATATCGGCCTGATACACCACATTTGCGGGTCTGGGTTGTTGGTGGAGAAAAGCAAATAAGTGTGCAGTTTTGTTGGTCATCCTCCCGAGTTTCCGTGGTAACAGCAGAGCATTTTGATGCAGCAAACTCTCTGCTGAGTAAAGAGGGAAAAGAGAATAGGACCGATTCTTTATTTATTTATTCATTGGTGTTGCCACGCAGTTTTTCGGTTCTATTTTTCTGTCAGTTAACCTGGGTTTTTATGGATGTGCTTTGGCGAGAGCAAAGATCCGCCTGCCTTGTGAAGCATAAAACAGAAATCAGTTGAAGCTGTTCAATTACTGCGGTAAACACAGAATAGAAGCCAGGGTTTAGCTCTGGATCACACAGAGAACAGTCTAATGCATCCAGGTACTGACTGAAACACAGGAGGTTAGTTCTGCTCTGTACGATTGTCATTATTATACACTTGTGCAAATAATTGCACTAATTATTTACCTGCTAAAGTCTCCAAACCAACAGAATATAAGTTGTTTCCACGTATTTATACAGTGCATAGAGATATTTGTGCAGTTGGTTTATTACCACCCTGGCTCGTTTTAATGGATGTTCTGCTTTTCCTTCAGGGTTCTCGGGCTTGATGTAGGCGGCGTGTTCACTAAAAGAGCGCGAAATGCCCCCTGCGGTGGAGCATCACAACAAAGTCACGCAAAGAAATAAGGCGTCTAAGAATAAGATATAGTTTCCATGCAAAATATTAATAATGCACAGAAGAAAATGTGTGAGGTGAAAGTAGAGACGCTATCAGTGCGAGGGCAGAAAATTCCCTCAGTGAAGGCATCAGCCTGGAGAAGTCATGACAGAGCGGTGACTCATTCTTCAGAAACTCTCTCCATCCTCACCTGTCACTGCTGCTGCTGCTGCTGCTGCTGCTGCTGCTGCTGCTGCAGCCGGCTTTTGTTTTTTGACTAAAACAGGAAAAATAACCCCTGCTGCCGCCCGCTGCACCGTCCCCAGCCTTTGTCATTCCGCGCTGATCCACCCACACAGGCCGCTGTACAATTACCAGCCGACCATGAAATAACAGGTTGCTGTTGTCAGATTTTAAAGCTGAGACGTGTCAGAGCTGTGATTAGATGTCGGGGTCACATCCCAGAGCTGTGACTGGCTAATTTCAGACCAAACGGAGCGTTCAGATGTTCGTATATCTGGTGCACATATTTACATCCCAGAGGGGTTTTTTTTTCACCGCGGCCCAGTTCATGTAATTGATTGACCAATGAGCCGTGACCGTGGACCCATTAACTCCTGTGTTTCATTGACATTGACTCAGACATCAAACACACTCCGCTTTCTTTACACTTTGTATAACAGTAACAATGAAAATAATAATAATAATGAAGGGATCATTATGTTCACCAGTGTCAATACAATGTTCTATGATACAATTCGACATTTAGTATTTTTTTTACTCTACTACATTTATCTTACATATTTTCACATACAAAATACAGTTTAACCAAATAATATTTTATTCTGAATGAAGCAGCTGTCGGTTCATAAAGTGGTTAAACTCAACTCCAGCTTTAGTTGCCAGAACATTAATGATATTTACGCAAAAATGTAAAAATCGGACTCCACCATGCGACATTTGCTTTTTTTGTTCCTAACATCTTTGCATTGGGCCACTTATAAACAGGGGTTGTTCTGACTTGAGCTCTTTCAAGTTGAAATGATAAACTGCTAAAGTTCATTCGATTTTACTTTTAAATAAACTAAACAAGTTTCCTCCACTGCATGTATTAGAGTTTAGAGACTCTTATTTATTTTTAGAATTTGAAAAAAGCAATCAAGATGAAGACTTTATATATGTCTTTATATCTATGACATTGTTCCGTTTCATAATATTTAATGAATAATACAAATTTTGGTAACTGTGTTAAAGGTTGATGTTGAATTCAGTTCCTACTCACAGTCAATTTTTACCATAGGACCTGCAGCTGCAGGTGAGTTTGCCACAAAATGATTAAAGCAGCTGCACATTACGTCACCATAAAGATGTGACTCTAAAATATGAAATGAGAAAAAAAACGGATAATTCAACATTAAGCATCGAGGTGAAACGATTGGGTAAAGAAATTGATATAATAAAAGAGCTGAATAAAAAGTTTCATGTACTCAACTTTAAATAACGTTTCTAAGTCTTCACTTTAGTTTCTTGTCTGCTCAAGTTGCAAACACATGGAGAACAAACTCCTGAAAGTGATAGTAGTAAGAACTTGCAAAATATATTTGTCTTTATTGAAACGTTGTAAACGTGTTACTTTGACAAGTGAATCAACAAAAGCCAAATGCTAAATCAGCACTTATCACACTGAATCAATATCATGTGCAAAAACAGACTTTTCTCTATAGGAAGGATATAAAATAACAAGCAAGAACGAACATGTGAAGGAAAACACAGAGCACAGCTAGAGTCTGTCCCCAGTCCCTTTCCTCTCAGTCCTCACTCGACCCAGTGTTAGTGACCCAGCTGCAGTTTCACACTAAAGTTCATGTGACGAATAACAGGAACAAGATTTTAATTTGCCGGAAAACAAAACCACACATTTGTTCATTTCTTTTCTCCTCATGCTTTTTCCTTGTTCTCTCGTCTTCAGTGGTGTCAGGGACCGAGCAGGTAGGACACAGGACACAGGAGTAAAGTCACAAAGGAAAATGGGTTTTATTTACCAAAATGTAACATATGCAAAGAAATTTCGATTTATTAACAAACTGAAATTAAAACATAAGTTCTAATCCAAACAGAGACAAAACAAACCTGAGTGACACACAAGGGGCAACATATATACTGGCTGGCCAAACCAATATGACACACAAGGGGTAGACATAACTATAACTGGACAAATTATAAACAAACTCTAGACAAACAGTTTACTAACATCATCCCATTACTCAAATATAAAAAAGCAATAACAAAATAATGAACCAAACAAAATTTAATAACCTATAACATCTAAGGAAACATATTCCCCATATTTTCCCTTCCCTATGTCAAACAGGGTACTTGGTACAGTCCAGGTCCAGTAGGAAGTATTTAAAGTTGACAAAGGCCTCAATCCAATCTTTTATCTGGATGGCCAACGCCCCCAGACCAGCAAAATGATAACTCAAGAAAAAGAGAAATTCAATTAATACAACTTAAACTTAATGACAAGAAACCAAACTTAAGGGAAAAGGTAAGTGAAAACATTACCAGACAAACTTAGATTGTGGCCATCACAAGTGGGAAGCGATAAAGATGCAAATAAGTGAGGGACATGTAGATGTAGATAAAGGAAACAGAGACTGGGGACAGTGAGATGCAGTTAATTTCCATTCAAACTGTTTTACCTTTTATTGTAACTTCGGGGTTACAGGTGTAGACACAGGCCCCAAAATAAGGAAAGTCGAAAACTGTCCGCAAAACACCGAAAGCAGCCAGAGACGAGGTCCAAGAAAACCAGGGAAGTAATCGAAAACACAGGCGATACCACGGGACAATGTGGACGAGACTGTGGGTTATTAGGTTGGAGTTTACGTATATAAACAGGTGAGGGACAGGTGAGCAGATGGGAGGAAAGGGTCAGGGGACTGGACGGGTGGGAATGTGGGGTTACTACAGGGCTGGTCTGACAGGGACAAATCAACAAGGCTCTGAGCAACAAGCGGTTGACAGAATAACGGTGACATAATAAAGATGGCATTAGGCACAGGAGGACTTTCCTCAGGCTTCTGTGCTTTTCCTGGGGAGGACGAGAGGTTGTCAGCCCCCTGAGATTCCCCCCGGAGGCTTTAGTGATGCAACCTTTCAGTCTCCATGGTCTTTGTCGGGGAAACGGGATTAATTATCCTGCAGCTAGAGAGCTCAACGTTAGCCTCAACGCCCAGAGGAATCAACGAGGGGAAGGGAAAACAGCGTGACAGCACAATGTGTTTAAAGGAAAGAACGTGGGGTGGAGTAGTGCGCACGTTACAGGAGACAGGAGCAGGACAAGGGGGAAAACATAATACATGTAAAAATCAAAATGTGGAAAGTCCTAAATGTGGGAAAGAGCATTTTCAAAAGTTCCTTTCGGGCCCCTATACTGCAGACCCCACAATGTGAGTATCAGATAATCAAAGTAGCAACATTACTTATTTACGTTTTGTCCTCTCAGGTCTATTAAATGATATTGAATTAATGATTGGCAGCGTGTGTTTTCAATGCGGCACTGAATTCTTTTTTGCTACTGAAGAAAATGTAAAGCGGTGAAGTTTGTCAGACAGACAGGAGAGTCGTCTTTTATCACGTTTCTTTAAAGACATTTGTGGACGTTAACTTCTGTTGGATAGTGGAGACAATGTCATCAGAAAGTGTAAGTTGTGCTGAGCCTAAAAATACGTCTGTATCTTCAGAGTTGGCTGCGTTATGACTCAGAGAGCAACGTATGAATTTTGATGAAAATTGCAGCACTTGTTTGCTAAAGGGGTTTGAAGCACTTCAATACCCTTGATGAGCTCTGTGTGGGAGTGCGACCTGCAAATGTGGCCTCTGTGCCAAAATGGTCCCGACGTTGCTTTGACACACATCTGGTCCTGAGTTCAGGACTTAATCAGCTCATGATTGAGCGACTGTCTCAACGCAGCGTGTGATTGGTTCAATTCACTGACTCTGTTTTTGTTTTTGTTTACAGGCAGAAATATAAAAGTGCCTCGCAGAGGTAAGACACACACACACACACACACACACACGCACACACGCACACAATCAGACACAGAGGAAGCTCTCAGTCTGAAGCACAGGCCTGAAGAGTCTCTCACTCCTCCTACACACACCTGGACCTGCCTGTCTGTCTTCCTACCTGTGTTTCCCTGTGTCTGCCTCTATTTTTGCACAGACCATCCATGTCCTCTCCGGCTTTGCTGTTGGTCTGACTGTGTGCGTGTGTGGTTTGGCTGTCGCTTCGTGACACAAGTTGTGGGTGCTCGTCTTCTCCTGAAAGAACGTCTATCAAAACTTTCTCACATTTGTCTCCGTCAATCATGTCCCAGTTGCGTCTTAATTCCCTGACAGCCCCCTGCATAAATGAACAAAATATTCTCCGAGCTCTAAGAGAAATGTGTAGGCACCGACAACAGAAGAAACTCCGACACTAACGGCATGACGGGCTGCCAGTCATTGTCAGCCGAAGCTTCAGAGGCTGCCAAGAATCGAGAAGAATCAAAATGTCACCCAGCAGCAGTCTTGATGGTGGTGGAATGTAACGAAGTACATCTTGGGTACATCTCATATGCCGAGCTCATAAAACATGTTGTGATAAATTCAACAGCTGAACCACTAGTTGGCCGACAAAAAATGAATTGTTCTCAAAAAGGCTTAAAGGGTTTGTATTGTGGCAAATGAGACAAATGCGCTTTGGGGCGGATTAGGCTGATGGAGCAAAATTACGAAGTTCCATCTCGGCAGCCGTTTCAGGTTCTTTAAAATGCAAATCGGATGCAAATAGCTGCTGAAACAGCTGCTGGAAGGCGGGGAGCCTGGTCTGTTAGGAGAAATGGATTCGGAGACACCTAAACAACTTCTGGCGAATGAAATGTCTCAGATTTGTTTAAGCACGCGGTATTTAAGAAAAATGACTTAGAGAGACGCATATGATTGTATAGAATTTCCCCCCCCAAAAAACATTACAGCACTTTTTTTTTTTACAGCCAGAGGCAACAATCAACAAACTGGAATCCACAGGAGCAAACGAGTCGCCCAGTTTGAAAGGAGTCGTAAAACATAAAGTGGGAGCAGCCTATGCATCACGAACGAATCCTTTAAGTGGTGCTGTGACTTTCTGAGGAACACGCTTGTAAATGCCAATAAAAATATTAGGAGAAAAGCACATTTGCTCTGGACAAACAATGAAAAAATTCCTAAAAAATGCAAACGGAAAAAAGTGGTTACTGGATTCAAGAAAAGCAAAGTCAGCTTACGTCATAACTCATAAACTAACCAGAAATTCAATCAGAGTCAACATGGTTTATCTAACATATGATCTAATCGCAGATTTATCTTCATCCTTCCACATTACAGTTTGATCAAGACAAAATCGGAAAAAATTATTAATCAACTAAATATATATTTGGTTTAGACCCTTTTTTAATAATTAAAGTGCACAGTGCAACACTGTCAAGGACAATATCACATTTGAATCTAAAAACTAAACAGATGTAGATTTAGTTTGTTTTCTGTTCAAACCAGGAACAGGGGCAGTAATTAGCTTCGGCTTAGCATCGCTTCTTTAGTTCTAACAATGTTTGGTTGTATTGTCCCTGTAAAAAAGACAAAAGAAAGAAAGACAACACCAGCTCTTTTACAGTTCCAGCCTGTCAGATGTGGAGATTTTCTGTTTTACCTCTTAACTGTTTAATTTAGTTTGAATCTTTTTGAGGTTTGGAGGAGAAATAGTCTGGACTCATAACACTTTTCTACCTTATTGGTTCCTGAAACACTTGTACAGCTGCTTCTCATTCTCCTTCACACACACACCTCATTGTGGTTGTTTTGTATTAATATTTTCAACTCATTTTGTTTAGTTTTGGTGATAATTTAGTCTCAGAGTCTATATTTGATTGTCTTGCATCCATTGTGGTTGTTTTATGTCTGTTAGCACAGACAGATCCAAAACGTGGGCCCCCAAACATGATATCTGCAGTATTTAATGTACCTGAAGCATGTGTGTCCAGCTCCCTCACTGCTTTTAGAAGACGTTTCAAAACCTCCAACATGTTGTTTTATTAGCATGTTTCTGCATTTCAGAGAAACCGTGTCTAGCTTCCTCAGCTCTTACACAAAATTAGATGTCTTTTGAAGTGAATGAAAAATAAATGAGCTGGAAGGAGCAGCAACTCTTCACGCTGCAAAAACCCCAGAAATGCCCTTTAAGACGCACAGAGAAACATCCATTTGTAACTGCGGCTGTAATTATTACCGAGGTGGGCAGAAGGGGGAAATTAGCATTGTACTCTGGAAAAGATTAAAATCCCTGAGCAGCATGAATGTTATAACCCCCCCCCCACCTTCCTTAGAGACATTAATCCAGTCAGAATGGGGCTTCAGGTGAGAAGATTAATATCACAGATGTGGCTTCAAACTGACACGACAAACATGTTTATTTCCATAAGGAGACTCCTGTTACTGACCAACTGTGGGCGTCTGCTGATTGACAGGAGGCGAATGTGTCATGTGTCCATCTGGAGGAAACAGATTTTCATGTTCTGCTTGTGTGGTGTGAGCGGGACAGCAGCTGTGCGGATGCAAAGTACAGAGATGGGAACTTCCTCCCATCAGTTAGCAGGTGTGCGTGCAGGCTGCAGACAGGGCTTCGCTTGAGCTTTGTCTGACTCACAAATGTGGTGGAAAATGGAAAAGACAGAAAAGATTGTGGCAGATAATGTGCAGTAACTTTGTCTTCACCCGAGATGATCAAACCTAATAATATCTTGGTGCTAATTTGTATCCTGAAGTGTGAAAACTGCAACTGTGCAAACATAGCGGTTTGGCCGAGTTTGGGCCCTGAACAAACATGGCTTCGTGGCTTAGTTGAGCGTAAAAAATGTCTTTGGAAGACAGGGCTGCTGTTTTTACAGAAAGTTTTTGCTGCCGTCTCCAACCTCGTTACAGCCCCAGCTGGGATCAGAGGACAAAGGGGGAGGCACTGCTCAGCGGTTAGTGTTTACTTGCAGATGAAGAGGCTTGAGTAAATCTCCAGGGAATGTTCTGGCCAACACGACGAGTCAAAGGGACCTAAAATAGACATCGACTCACAAACCCCGACTAACTGACAAAAGAACCATCCTGAACCCGGCTCCCAGTCGACAGAACTAAAACTGCAGACCAACAAAAACAGCAGTGAGCTGCTGTCTCCGATCGAACTGCTGACAAAACACAGTACTAAGTTCTGCAGCTCCTCAGTCCTCACAAGCAGCCTGCTGGACCACGATTGGCTGCAGGTGCCCAGGTATCAGCCGACGATGCGGGCGGGCACAGGTGAGGTGACGCTACATGATCCCCACGAGCAGGTGGTGGAAAAAAAAACAACTAATCCAGGAGATTTTCCACTTCTTATTCTAAACCAACGTACAAAGTAATGAATGTACTTTAAACATGAGTGATGTGTATATCTAGTTGAGGAACAGCAGAGAAAGGTGGAGCGGATTCTAACCACAACCGCTTCATCCATAATGTGCATCTGCAAAAAGTAACAAGTAACTAAAGCCTTTAAATAAATGTAGTTGAGTAAAAAGTAAAATTTTCCTCTGAATTTTTGTAAAGAGTGAAGCATAAAAAGAGAATTTTACTGTCACTGTCATAAATACAAACCTCAGTACTTTTCAGAAAGTGTACTCTCACATGAATCAAGTATACTTTTAATTTACTGCTGTACCAGTTTATGTTACTTTTGCTTTGCCTCACTACACATGTTGCCGCGGATCTTAAACCGATGAGGGCAGCTGTGGCGCGGGACGTGGAGCGGTTCGTCCACTGGTTGGATTGTTGGTAGTTTGATTGCTGGGTCCTCAATGTCCACAGGTTGAAATTTTCTCGGACAAAACATGAAGGGATCACGTCACATTTTGGTGTTTTAGTTACTCTTTCTTTTACCCTTTATAATCACTGCATGTGTATTTCTGATCATTTTTATTAATGTCTTTTAGTCATTTTGTACTTTTTTTTTAATGTATGTTTTTTTCTGCATTAGTTTTGCTTTTGCTAATTTTGCGTGTTATTTTGTTTTTATCATTTTATGACCTACTTTTGTCTCTTTTTGTCGTATTTGCTCTTTGTTCTCTTTTGTCTTTTTGAATAAGTAGATTTTCTTTTTATATAGTTTTGTCACTGCTCATTTTCCCTGTTGTTCAGTTCAGTTTGTTTGTAATTATAAGACTTTGTTAAATTTTCTTCTCTTGCGAAGTCATTTTGCCTTTTCAAACGATTTTGGTTATTTTGTGTTTTTTTTTTTGTTTTTTTTTTAAATCTATTCTGTCTCATTAATAATAAAATTTTGCCTGTGGTTCAAATACTTTTTTGTTCTATCTGCATCATTTTAATAAGAATGTTCATCTGTTTTTAGTCATTTTGTGTGTGTTTTCACTGATCTCTCTAACTTTCAAACAAGAGATATTATTAATCACTTCACTGCACCCAGGGGCCCAGGGGATAATCCATGGCCAGTGCACTGTAAACACAAATTGTTAAACACTAGAAAATGCTCTACAACTGCCGTCCTTTCCATGTTTGAACAAGCAAAAGAAAAGTACCGAAAAACATTCCTATGAATTATTAATGATGAGTTTAAAACCAGAACATTCCCTCAGGATTGTGTAGGTGTGAGTGGATCAGATCTAGTTGATGATGGCCTGGCAACATGGGCAAACAACCACACAACTGGCATCACTTTTTGATTTTCATGCTGCTGAACTGTGATTGGTGCATGGAAATAAATGATGTCCCCTTTTTTCAACTAACAAGAGAACTTAAGAGCGAAAGTAGAAATGCAGATGAGATGACACAACCCAAACAGTTCTAACTTTGACAGAAAATGTTCACGTCACTAACAGTACTGAGCCCCGTAATGAGGAGACGACGAGCATCTTTAGGCATGGATGATACCAAAGACAACAGGGGGCCCCTGAGTATTAATATTTTCTGTTTGGTTGTCACTGTATAAGTCACAAGCATAAGAAATGGACACAAAGAGTTTAAATGCATTGCTTTGTGTGTTGATTCATTTCTGTCCTCCTAATGTGTGTCAGGCTGAAGGGGGCCCTGGAGCAGATGGACCGGGGTGTCGTGGACCTGGCGGAACTCCGCAGGAACCTGGAGCTCGCTGCGGCCATGTTGGACGCTGTTTACACCGATGAGACCAGGTGGGACAGACTAAAGTAAGACAAGAAGGAGGGAAGAATGCATGGAAGGAAAGAAAACATGGAGGATTAGAGAACAAATCTTTGGAAAGTTTCCACATCTTAGAATAGAAGGAAGGAGTATATTTATGTCTTATTTAATGGACAAAGCTTTGGATTCTAGCTGGTCCCACAAGTGGGCCTGGCATTGGGTTGGGATGCAGAAGGCAGCGGGTTCAAATCCCACCCCACCAGGTGTGGCCCCGCCCATCCACCAAGGGCGACCCTGGTGCTCGTCCCGAGCCCAGAAACAAATGGGAGGGTTGCATCAGGAGTAGAAACACGTCCCAAATCAACATACAATATACAATATATTCAAATACAAAGTAAAAATGTACTTTCTAATTTCAAACGTAACCTTAAAAAGTCTCAACTCACAGTATGTAACACCTGTAAAGCTGTTTACAGTTTCGCTATCAAAGCCCTTAGATGTGTAGTTTCAGTAAATGTTTAAGTCAGGTTTTGTGTGACTGTGGTGTAATTGTTGAAACGTGAAGGGAGACAGTAAACTGTACGTATGGGTCAGTTCTTCCTAAACCATAACTATGGGCTGATAATGACAATGGTGACGACATGTTTTGTGCTCTGCAGGCGTCTGTTGGACACTGATGACGAGCTCAGCGACTTGCAGGCGGAGTCAGTGCCCAGCGAAGTGCGCGACTGGCTGGCGTGCACCTTCAGCAGGAAGATGGGCATGGCCAAGCGACGCCCCGAGGAAAAGCCGAGATTCAGGAGCATCGTTCATGCAGTGCAAGCTGGGATCTTCGTAGAGAGGTAAACATTGCTCATGTAAATTCCTGCCAAAGCAATTTTAGCAATAAAAAGTCCTAATAACAATATTGTGGCCAATGGTTTATGGACCCCGTGTACTTCTTTCAAATCTGGGGCAGTCTTATAGTGTTTGGGTTCAGAGTCCTACTTTCAGTGGGGGGAAATCATAACGCTACATTTTTGTGTAAAAAGAATGTTTTTTCCAGTTTGGAGTAGATGTAACAGGCCCCACTGGCACAGAGCTGCCACTGAGTGAAAGCTGACCCCTGCAGCAGGTTCAGCACTGAATGAGCAGCAGATAAATGCACATGGCTTTGGAATGAAATGGCCCGTAATCACATATGAGTGTGAGTGTACAGGTGTCCGCATACACTTACACTTAAGCTGTAAGACAGTCTCAGACAAAAAAGTCAAGGGTTCAGTGGGTTATTTTTGTCATCGACGTCTGAAAAAAAATCAATCGTTCAAAACAAACAGAAAACATCCGGCCCACTTCACCGCAGATGCGATTACGAGGTCGAACATGAAGTGTAACAATGTTAGCGTGCGAGCGAGCTGGAGATGGAGCTCATGTGGGGAAACTATCATTAGAGTATAAATGACTCCCATTGATAGACCGCTATCAGTTCATCTGCTGCAGCTTAATGACGCATGAAATCAAAAAATATCTGCTGCTGCTGCACCAAGGCAGTGTCTGTGTGTGTTTGGGAGGCAGTTACCATGGTGACAAACAATCCATCCAAGTCACAAACTGTGGAGGAGGGCGGCTGCAGGGGGTCGGTGTGAGGAGTGTTTATATACAGTCTATGTGTAAGATTTGTGCATGATGGTTTTATCTGTGTGTGACATCAGGATGTACAGGAGGACATCCAACATGGCCGGTCTGACCTATCCTCCCACGGCTTTGACAGCTCTGAAGGTAAACACCTGTTTATTGCTGCAGTCCCACCTGCAGGAAGTGACATATTGTTGTACTAAATCTTTGCTTGGTCAATAATTAACACTTTCTAAAATCAGGATGAAAGTATTTTTACCGTCCAGGAGTTTTGTTTAGTCCAGAAACTTGGCAGGACAGGAGGGACGACGAGAGGATGCAGAAGATGAGTGGATGGGGGGGGGGAAAGGAAGTAGATTCTGAACAGCAAAGGAGAGCAAGCGTTTGGAAAGACTATGAGGAAGCAGATGGGAAGTGTCAGGAACAAAGCAAAGCAAAATAGATGGCCAAGAAAGAGGTGGAAAAAACAGGTCCCAATGAAAGGAATGAGGTGCAGAGGGAAAAAAAAAAGGATGTGAAAAAGAAAAAAAGAGGTAAGAAAATAGAAGGTTTGAAAACCACAGGAACAAGAGGTGGTAGAGCTGAAAATAAGGACGGAAAACTAGGAGCTAGAAAAGGAAAGAACACAGAAAAGAAAATACGGAGTTGGAAAAGATGAAAATTAAAAGTGCAATCAGAAAGGATTTAAGGAGATGTTGAAGGAGAGAGGAAGTGGGAACAGTTAAATAAGATCAGGGGGAGACTGGACAGGAAAGGGGCATGAAACGTTAGATAAACGCTTGCTTTAATGATGCATAAAGACATTATTTCACCTTCAGGGTTTCCTGTACAAACAAAACGAAATGAAATTACAATCATTCTGCAGCCGTTCCTCATTAAGCTTATCATGTCGTGACGTGAAACACACATGGAAACAAGTTCCGAGAAAAAAAACAGTTCCAGTCATAACATGAACAACTCCTGAAGCTGTGTGATACCTATGATAAATGTCACAAATCATTATTGTCGTTAATGTTATGGACTTGTTGGACTATGTTGTTATTTCATCTCCTCCCAGTCTGAGCAAACATTATTATTATCACACTGCCCCCTGTTGGCTGAAATACGACATTACAGTCAATTAGACTCAATGAAGACGTCAGAATAAACTGCACTGTCCCCTAGAAGATCCGAAGCAGAACTACAAACCTAATTACTTGATGCTTTTGATTACATAAATGTGCAAATCTAGTCCAGATTTGTTCCACATGTGCCCCGTGAATAAGGTTTCTGCAGAAATGTAAAATTCTCTTACGTCTAATTCAGGTACAGATTCGAGGACAGAGCCACTTCAAAAACCTGATGTCTGACAATTTACTGTGATAAATCAATTTTTAAGTCTTCTCTTGACTAACTGATCCTTTAGTTAGGAGCCAAGAAAAGCCAATGTTGGGGGTGAGAAACGTAAAGTTTTAATAGGACAAAATACGTGCTGTCAACTTATGTCACATTTGTGCTGTAAACTGCAATTAAGCTTTCAAAGGAGACATTTTTTTCCTTCTTACATACAAAAAGCTTTAATGACTAATTAATAAACACATACTCTACATCACTGAGTTATTTTACCAGTTACTTTCCACCACTGTAAAACACCAAATCCATGCAGAACAAAGATACACTTGCACACAGAACTTTTTCTGGACGTCTCCTTGTTTCAACCACATGTTATTAGGTGAATAATATGAGTCTCACTGTTTTTTTTTTTTGTTTGCTTGTTTGTTTCCAGGATGTGGATCAGTGGTCTTTTGATGTTTTTTCCTTTCACGAGGGCACAGGAGAGCATGCCCTCAAGTTCCTTGTCTATGACCTCCTGACCCGCTATGACCTCATCACCAGGTTCAGGGTACACACAACTTCGTATCATTAACACCTGTGAGGTAGAGCTCTTCATGTAAACTAGACCCAATTATACCCGTGTGTAATTTGTACGTAACATGAGGGGGGGGAGGGGTCCTGGGTCGGGTATCGGTTGCACATCTGTGAAGAGTTATTCAGAGGCTGCTGCGGCTAAATCTCTTTTTGAGAAGGGTTGATTAGATGGATTTGGCGGTTGAAAAACAAACAATGGATTGAAGCTACACACAGCAGCAGATTAGCTTAGCTTAGCACAAAGACTGGAAACTGGCAGGATACTAGTCCTGCCTCTGTCTGAAGGTAACTAAGTCTCCACCAGCTCCTGTAAAACTAGTACTTCTAAACAACATTATGAAGTACCTGCTGCCAAGTTTCAGAATCTGAGTAGTTAGATTTATGGTTTGACTGCATAACAAGTCCAGCCGACGATCACGACCTGCTGAGCAGATAAGGAGGCGGAGTGACGCCCTACTGACCCGCGGTCCCAAAACCAACAGTTAATGACCATCAAAAGTCATGAAAGCATTAGAAGTGGGTGAATACAGTCATGCTACAACTGCAGGTGTCCGAGTCTTACAGTAGTACTCATAGTACCTCTATCAACAGATCCCTGTGCAGGCTCTGGTGCAGTTTGTTGACGCTCTGGAGAATGGATACAGCAAACACAAGAACCCCTACCACAACCTGATCCACGCTGCCGACGTCACACAGACTGCACACTTCCTGATGCTACACACTGGACTGATGGTGACACACACACACACACACACACACATAACCTAAACACTTTATCCTGAGTTTAAACTCAATTAACCCTAAAACTGAATGATGACAATTGTTTTTTATCCTCAAAATAAATGTTTCCTTTATTGTGTCTAATGAGTTTACTCTACTGCTGTTACAATGTGACTGATATCAATGCATTCAGAGAACAGTGTGTGTGTGTGTTTGCGTGTGCAGCACTGGCTCAGCGAGCTGGAGATTCTTGCGATGGTTTTTGCTGCAGCGATTCACGACTTTGAACACACAGGAACCACCAACAACTTCCACATCCACACCAGGTAATGTCGACGGTTACGTCATCTGATTGTTCAGGAAGGTCAGATCCTTCACGTGCAACCCAAATCTTTGCACACGACTTCAGTGCTGCAACATCCTGCACTGACCTGACTTTTTAAAAACCGGTCGCAATAAAAATATGCACGTGAGTGTCCTCATAACAGAATAACAAGAACATAAACATGCGGTTGTTGAGGTTTCTGTCATTAATGCAGTAGGAGCGTAGGATATGATGCTGCCATTCCTTCTGCCAAGTTCCCCCAGTGGCTACTTGTGGTATTACAACCAAAAACAAATCCTCCATTCATTCATCCAGCTACTACTTACATGAAACTGTTGAACGAGCACCCTGCAAACCTACAAACATCTCTTTTTGGAACGTTTTCCCAAAGGCTTGAAAAGTGATTTGCATCGCAAAGTAAAGACTATGAGTCAAATGAGAGCAAGCGTCGGAGCCTGAAGGGGAAATGCTGTTGCACATGTGGAATCCACAGTGTGTGAGACAAAGCATCATTGAGCACATATGCATTTCTCACGTAGGTGTTATTATGAAATTCCATCTCTGCAGTTAACCCACCCGCTGGGGAGAACTAGCACTGAGTTTTACATTCAGGGACAGACTCCTCTATGCTCTACCCATTGAGCTAGCAGGCTGCTTAAGAGCCTCTGAAGAGATGTGAACATTGTTGAAAGGACCAGTAGTGTCCTCCAAAGTACGACTTGCAGCTAGATTTTGGAGCTCGATTGTGCAGCTGCTCCAGTTCTTCTCAGTACTTCTCAATACTTCCTCTTTGTATGTGTCTGTCAGGTCGGAGGTTGCCATTCTGTACAACGACAGATCAGTGCTGGAGAACCATCATGTCAGCGCCGCCTACAGACTGATGGCAGAAGAGGACATGAACATCCTGGTCAACTTGAACAAGGACGACTGGAGGTCCACACACAGAACGCTGATTAGCTGATGCTTTACGGCCTGAGGCCTCCGTCCTGGTTATCGATCCGTAATTATGTCCATTGTGTGTGTTTATTGGCAGGGAGCTGAGGTCCCTGGTGATAGAGATGGTGATGTCCACAGACATGTCCTGTCACTTCCAGCAGATCAAGACCATGAGGAACGCCCTGACTCAAACACACGGGTCAGTGCTGCAACTGTGACCTCTGACACCGACACTGTTTAGACGCTACTGTACATTAGAGCGACATAAAGGTGCTGGTTACATTTTGTCAGTGTTTTTTTTTTTAATCTACATTACCAAACGTTTATATTATAAAAGGATTCATTCCTTTTGCGAAAAAGCTTTAGTGCACAATGCACATACCAATATGTGGTGGTGTGGATGATACTTGGCAAAGGGGGGAGAATACAAGGTGTTTTGGAAATAATCAACTGAATTTAATGGAACAATGGACGCTCACATTTGCAATATTAGATTCATTCTGGCAGACAGCGCGAGGCTGACAACCAGACCAGCAGTGGGAGTTTGGTGAAATAAACATAAGGTCCCGCAGACTGCCGAACCAGATTGGGCTGCGGATCCCTGTCGAGGCTTTCACAGGAACACTACTGAGTCTGGCCGGAGAGCCAAGCTTCCCCTTTTTTGCTTCTGTCTGTCCAGCATGAGTGTGCAGTAGAGGTGTGGGCAGCTGTCACGCTTCTCAGCTCACGCTTGGATGAGATTTTGGGAAGGATGCTGTCATCAGTCTGTCCACACGCTGGTTCTGCTCGTGCTGCTGCAGCAGCTGTCCTGGGGACTGTACAACTGGACACTAGGATCAAAATACAAAAGAGAAAACACACAGCTGCTCACTTAAACTAAGCCTGATTCACTCAGCTGTTTAAGGCACCGAGTGATTGCAAACTGTTTCCCGCTCTCTCTCTCTCTCTCTCTCTCTCTCTCTCTCTCTCTCTCTCTCTCTCTCTCTCCAGGATAGACAAAGTGAAAGTTTTGTCTCTGATGCTTCACGCTGCAGACATCAGTCATCCAGCTAAGGCCTGGCCACTGCACTACCGCTGGACTCACAGTCTGATGGAGGAGTTCTTCAGACAGGTGCACACACACTTGTCTTGATAGGAGCCCTCAGTCCTTTTCTCTTATCGTTAAGACCGACTGCCTAAGCCCAAACCTTAAACTCCTCTCCTGGCAGCTCATGTTTCCTTGGTGATGGTGTCTTTTTCAGGGAGACAAAGAGGTGCAGCTCGGCCTTCCTTTTTCTCCTCTCTGCGACCGCAAAGCCACGATGATCGCCCAGTCCCAGATAGGTAAGAACAGCCATTAAGTCCCACAGGCAACTGAGGAGCACCATTCACTAGTGTGTGGACTTTTTCAAACAGTTTGTGATGCTTTGGTTAGTGTTAGATCCTAAGACTGGGGAACAGATTCTGCTGGAATGAAATGTAGTTTTCTGTAGATGTGTGTTTCCTCTTGCCTTAATCTGAATCTAACCTTTACCTTAACCCTGTAGGGTTTGAAAAAATTAAACCAGACCACAACCCTTCTCTAAACCAAACACGTTGCATCTGCCTTCTCCCAAGACTTGGGAACTAACTTTTTACCAGATGGAATTAGCCAAAGTCACGTGTTTGTCTCTAAAACGTTTCAAATGTGTGGTGTCCATCTACAGGAGGTGAATCCTTTGCAACACACAGAGCACACACACCTACTGATCTTGAGTCAGTTGCCGCCTGCAGTTTAGGCTGATCCTCACTCAGTAATTCTACAGTAGTAATCTGCAGATCACCACATTTACTGAAAGTACAAAAGTACTCTATTAGGAAAACAATGTATTAATATTGGAATTGAATGTGATTCAATTCAATTCAATTCAATTCGTCTTTATTTAGTTATCACCAATTCACAACAAAGTCATCTCAAGGCACCGAATAAAGTCAAGACTATAAAGATGAAATGCAGTTCACAACAAAAATATCAAAGTCTTGATTAGATTTATTCGACAAACTGTCAAAATGTGAAAATGTATGAGAAATAAGAAAAACTGCAAAGCTTCTAATGCTCTACAAACTGAAGCTGTGAAATTAACTGCTGATTAACTTTGCTTCAACAGTGACACCTGCTGGGAATTTGAAAGACTGAACGTATTCTCTGCCCACATTTTCCAAAGAGGAACTTATCATTATTACTTATGGCAGGGCCCTTATGCTTTTACATTTCGTCTCTCATGTGTTCATATTTTCTGGTTTTTGTCCGTCAGGTTTCATAGACTTCATTGTGGAGCCGACCTTTAGCGTACTGATCGACACCACCGAGAAAGTGATTGGTCCTCTGATTGAAGAGGACAGGAAGGCTAAAGAGACTGGAAACAGAAGATCCAGGTACTATTACCGCTACTGCCACCAGAGCTCAAATCATATGTAGGGACGCATGATGTTCACTTGTAAGGTTAGCAAGAGATGGGAGCCTCTAACCATTTGTTGAGCTTTGTTCCCTAAATGAGATCAGAGCTCATAGGATCATAGTATTGTTGCAAATACATTAAGTCGTTGGTCCAAAAGTACAAGAGCCTCCCTAGACTTCGAAAATGACCATATAACTGAATTTATTTTCACTAGTTTAACTGAAAACGTGCTATTTTAGCTTCATAAACATAGTTTTCCTAAAATAAAAACGTGCAGTGTAGAATATTAGTGAATCTAAAATCTAAGTATTACAACTCAAACATGGATCAAATGTGAGTGTAGAACTATTTGTTCTGACCATGTGGGTCAGAACCCTGGTCCATAACCCTGCGCTGATTCAGTTTGACAGGAAGTGGCTCCGTTACCGTGGAGTCGGTCCAGAGACACAGTAGCGGTCGTCTTGGTAGCAGTGACGATGGACAGATGGACTTTTCTCTGACGGCCATCGATCTGCCGGCTCTGAAGCTCCACCTATCCAGCGTCATAACCAGCAACAAAGACCGATGGAAAGAGCTGTCTGTGCACGGTACACACACACACACCGACACACACACACACACACACAGGGGTAAATTCTAACTTTTACATGTACATCACATGTTCTTCGAGATAAGGAAGAAATGCCATTCTTCAACAATCATGGCGACACTTTCCTGTGTCTACCGTGCACAGAGCTGGCTAATAAGGAACAAGAGGAACGAGAGGGAGGCGAGTCCAACGTCAAGTCAGACATCCACTCGCACGCTTCACCACGCCACAGTGTCCCCGATGGACACGCGTCTGACCAACCACAGAACTCAGACGACTCCCCGCCTGATGAGGCCCACGCTGACCACATGCCTGCAGACCACCTGACCTGGAACGGTACAAACACGATTGTACACACAGACACTTGGCAGCTGCAGTGATGCATTAGCTTGGTGAACCCACAGTTGTTCGTGTATGTGCACAGTCTCTTATCAAAGCATGAACACAAAACCCTAAAATGTCCCACATTCTCTCTCATTCAGCTTTAATTGTTGGTCTACTTTCCTCAGAGTCTTTGTTCTTTGACCACACACTAAACCTTTCCACTCCTTTTTGTCTATTAGATTGTAGCTGGCAATTTTTATTCTTTCCCACGTTTCCTGATGGAAATTATTACTTTGTGAGTTTTTCCACATCTTTGGAAGTGTCCCAAACCTTGTTATACAGTTATAATAACAAGTGCTTTCCATAATCATTCAGATTCTTCAGTACGTGTGTAGGTTTGCTGATCACTTAATCACTTATCCTGATTATCCTGAGTTAATTTAGAGACACCAATTGACATAACATGCATGTTTTTAGACTGTGGCAGGAAACCGGAGAAAACCCACGAAAGCACAGGTAGAACATGCAAACTCCATACAGAAAGGCCACAGCCAGCTGGGCATTCAAACCGGGGACCTTCTAGATGTGAGGCGGCAGCGCTAACCTCTTAAGCACCGTTGTGTCCCACATTGTCACATCCGTTTTAAAATAAACGATTTGCTAGAATTGATTACAAATTTCCTGTAATTAGCATCTTAAATGGAGAAAAGTCTTCACTCTGTTGTGTGGTGATGGTTTTTTTCTTCTATCACTTGTGCCAGTTTCATGTTGTTTGTGGGGAAATTAAGGGTTCTGTATTTGCGAAAGGGTACCAACAATACTGAGCACAAACGGCTCGTATGTACGCGGTCCAACCCGCATTCTTTTACCACACGAGGTTTTCTGATCACAAACCATAGCTGGAAGAGCAGAGGAACACGAGGGGAATCGTGTTTCTTCATGCGAAAAACATTTAGTTGCAGTGTTGAACGGTTAAACAGCCATTGTTATGTTTGCAGGGGCCGGTTCAGGCGAGGAGCAGGAGGATGATGAAGTGCCTGAAAACGCCTGATGACGCTCTGGGGGCGAACTCACCACTGTATCTGACTGTGGCAGATCACCATGGCAACAGGCGGCACGGTGCAGTGACGGCGAGAGCTCAGGCTCTCTCAGCAGCTGACTCAAAGGCCCCTCAGTGGCCCTCAAAGGGCCACCAGACCTTATGTTTACAGCTCATCATGAAAACACCACAAAGTCACAACATTCATCAGATTACAGCTTCTTAGCAGCTTCATGGTCCAGTCACACTGGTGAAAGTGTTTCGTGAATTTTTTTATTAGACTCAGAGGATTGTTGTCTGTGAAGTAAGTGGAAATATCACATTTTAAATAAAAGCTACGACCAACAGGGGAGAACCAGAGAGTGCACAATGGCTAAAAAAAAAACGTCCATTGATGACTGAAGCGGGCACAATGTGAATGAGACATGAAGGTGTTAAGAAGCAGACGAGGAGGGTTTTTCTGAACGGGTGCGTTGCTATATATACAAAGCGATTTCAGCCCTGCTCTTGTCCTGAGTTCAGATAATCAAGCGTGCTGTGCTTCCGGCCACATCCCAATACGTGCTGTCCCCCCTGCCGAACAATAGAATAAAAGAGGTGTTTAGCTTTAGAAAGCGTTGTTAGTCGGTCCAATTTGCCTCCGATTGAAACAATATACAGTTCATGAATTTTATAAAGTCATTCTGGTTCTCAGAGGATGGAGCGTAATAACTTTGCTGATCCCTTGATTTTACAACTCAGCACACGATTTTGCTTTTGCTCATTTAGTGACATATCTTAAATGTGTAATGGATTGGTACAATATTTTGCACCTGCTATTCTGCTATTCATGGTTCCCACAGGATGAATCCTAATGACTTCAGTGAGCCTCTCACCTTTGCTCATGTTCCACCGCGTTGTTTTGAGTGAAATGCTTCAAGAATTAGCAGACGGATTAAAAAATACATTAGGCTCAAGTACACATGTTCCTGTGGAGCCACACTCACTCTAGTTCATCCACAAAAAAGAAATAAATAAAAATACAGGCATGACGAACAGGTGTACAACCACCCGAGGGTTTGTGTACATTTTGTAAAAGTGACCTTTAATTTGCATAAATTCCTCTGCTGGAGTGTTTGTGTAGCCAGTGTCCAAATGGCCTGTGTGTAATGCCAGCTGTGGCTGGTAACTAGCTAGCAAAATGTGCCACATTTGTGTGTGTGTGTGTGTGTGTGTGTTTGGGCCAAACGCAGCCATTGAATGGCTCAGCACGTTCACCTGTGATGCTGTGCATTCAGTGATGTGGTGACTGCTATATTTCCATTGATAGCTGGTGACGTACTGTGGCTGACGAGTTATTAGCTAACACGCAGACCGGATATAATTATCCTAGTGATGAAGCAGATTCTGCTCCAGAATTAAGCGATCCAAGCCCGAGGATCTGAGCCGGGCAGAGAAGGAATGCTGGCTAATTCTGGATTGATCACACAAGGCACAATGGCCCTATTTTCTCAGGGTCACAACGCCTGCAAGTTGACTGGTTTTATTTGCAGAATATGTTAATTAGGTCCATTATTGTTTGGAAAGTGCGAGAATTATCGTACTTTACTCAGTTTTTTCTCCATGTGTGGTGAGCTGGAAGCTGTAACTGGGGCATGTCAACGCATTACAGTCATCTGGATAAATTTTAAGGCTGGAAGTCTGGAAAAAATAAATTGGTGCCACAGTTTGACCCAGTGTCCATTTCCATGAGGAAAAATAAGGCTGGTTTTGTTTGTCTGGAGAAATGATCCAGTAAACAGTTGTTTTTACTGGCCTTTAACGAACAACATTTCCCATAAGCCCCAGAAAGTCACTAAAGAACAAGAGGGTCTTAATGCGTTGAGGGCAGAGGGAGCTGAACACCGATTACAAAAAGCAGATTTAGAAACTTGTCTTGGCGAGTTTGCTAAGTATGGAGGAAGCAGAGATTCGATGATGCAATGATGCAAAAAGTTGTTCAACTTTGTTAAAGTCAGAACGGTTTCACTTTATAACGACAACAAAGCCAGTTTGTGTTAGCAGCAAGAGAGATTACAGTGAATGACAGAAGCTGAGCAAGAACGTGGGTTTCGACATTTTCCACTGGGCTTTGCAATCCTGTCAAAAATTCAATCATAGAGCATCTGAAGGCATTTAATAATCGAACTCTCACTGCGGCTATAAGATGTATTTAATTCAGTGCTTCCTGTTTCCTGACTGGACCGTAACCACACCAGGCTTTTGTTTTCATGGAAAAGAGCAGGGCTACTGTGTATCTAAGTTTGTTATAAATGAGACGTCAGCTGTTCCCCACCTGTTCTGCACCTGTTGTGATGTCACAGAGGGGGCGTATCGAGAGGCCAAATCACATTTGAGAGTTTTAGCCTTTAGAAGAGCCACGGTTTACATGTAAACACTTTAAAGGATGTTTTCTACAACGTGGATCATCTTGTACTTTTAGCACACACCCAGAGTTTAGCGTAACATTTTACTCCTCGCCATCCGTGTGGGAACTGTGGGCGTGAACACTGGGATGGAAGCAGACATCAGAAAACGCCAGGATTTGTCAGACTGCTTCTGTGCTCTGTTGTAAAATCACATTAGTTACTTCTGACTGAACAAACAATAGTCAATAGTCATCGTGTGCATTTTGGCTCTGTGTGTGTGTGTGTGTGTGTGAGACTGAGTGAGTGTGTGTGTGTGCGCACAGTATACTGTACAGCTGTTTTCTGTATTATTGTATTAAACAGTCACACAACTCTATTCGTCTCGTGAAGTAGTTTTTTTTTGTCTAAATAAGTTTACAAATGTTATATTCACCATCATCAGTGGTTTAATTAATCCAGTTTACTTTTTATCATTTTATTTAAGTTTATTTTACATAAGTTTAGTTAACGATGAGAGGTAATAAAGGACCAGTGTGGTGTGAAAAAAAAAAAAAGAAAAAACGATTTACAAAACGTTAAAACGTTTGCTTTATACTGCTGGAAAAGCCTTTTAATATCCCACAGACAGCACAGGGACAGAATATTTGATCCCTTTACATTAGGCCAGTTCATACAAATCCTTATGAGTTCCAGATAAAATGCAGAGTTAAATTTGTTAAAAACTTGCATGTCACATAATCTGGTTATAATCCCAGTCTAATAAAAAAAAAAATCAAGTTCATTTTTCAGATTTTATTTTGTATTGGTTTAAGTTTATGATCTGCTGATCGTTGCCTTCTTCAAACTCTGCTCTTTCTTCCTCTCTACGTCTTTTTCCCTCAGTGACATTTTGGCTTTTCCCTTTGGTCTTTGCACCACTAGTGGTCGGACGTGGACCGGTTAGTGTAACAGATGTCCAGCCGATTCAGCAGAATGTCCCCGATCAGCCACATCATTAATGCCGCCTGGTGGTTTTCATACTTTTTTATAAAATATTATTAAGTAATAAAAGCTGATGTATCATTATGTGTTAAAACACAGCTCATTTACCACCTGTGACGTTTTTTATTAATTACTGCACTTTTTTTTTTTAGGCCAATACTTGCACTTTTCCTTGAGTATTGACTTTGTGTACTCTGCCCAGTGTATCACGTTTTGCCGTGCATGGGTTGTGCTGACCCTTGACCTCCATTAGATTATCAAGACCACCAGAGCTAATGTTGGGGCTCATCAGTCTATGTGAGTTTCCCTTTCTGAGTTCAGGAGGTTGAACTATGGACTGACAGCAGCAGCCTGTGAAGTCCGGCCAAACTCATTGGAATTAAAACTCCGACTGACGGTGTTTGCCAGCAAACACAGGCCTGTGTCAGCAGCTGGAGCCAGTTTAATCAATTCAGAGTGTCAGGGGCCCCGATCGAACACGGAACCTCAGATCACTCTTAAAATCCTTCGATTTACTGTAGGTCTTAGCATACTTGCATTAGATATGTTGATGGATTTTACTGAGCCCAGTGTAAAAGTTACTGCAGCAGCAAAAAGGGGACACAGCTTGGAAAAAACGCAAGGAAATTTGAATATGAGCTCATGCAGAGGCAATGTCACCAGTTTCACTTTGAAGACTGGCTAATCGTGAATGCAAATAACAAATTCAACCACTGTTGGCAGTTAAAAACAGCTTAAAGCTACTGTCCCTCTGCAAGGACAAACACAAGAAGACGCATCATGTTCACAGCGCCACGCTTCTAATGAATCCAGGGAGCCTGATACTGTAGATGAAGACAAACCTTTCAGGCACAGGCAGAGCTCTGTGATTCCACAGTTCTTCATTTCCAAGCCACTCGGTTTCCTCCAGCTGATGCACAACACAATGCCACACATTAACTACTTGATGTACCATCATGTAAAAACAACTTTCTGCACATTCCATGTACATTAATAATAAGTCACATAGGGACGTCTCCACAAGTAATAACAATAAGTCAAATCTATGGGTGACAAACATTAATTCCTGACACAACCCTCTCCAATTTCTACTGGGTTTGGGACCAGCACTGCACAGCTGGGGAGGGGAACGGGCTGTTAGGGGTTCAGGGTCTTGCCCAGAGACACTTTGACCCACTGAGCCTCTTGTTGTTACTGTGTAATGGCGGCTGTTAAACGCTATAATGCTGGAGACTGTTGACAGACATTTGACGTGTTTCTCTCTTCCCATGTAATTTGTACAACATTTGGAACAGATATTTTCTCTTTATAAAACATTATTACCGACTAAAGTTACAACAAACAAGCAAAGACTTCAGTTTGACCTCTAGTGGATCCAACCAAATAAAGTAAGACTTAAACATGCAGCATGTTCCCGATTATCCAAAAAATAGGGGGATGTCTTGTTTCTACTAAAACTAAACATGTAGTCATTTCCAGCCTGCAGTGTTACAATTTCTTAAATGGCTTGCTGCCTGCTACCTCAACTCGCTAGATTCCTGTGCTAATGCAGATAAGTTAGGCAGAGTCTTTACTAGCATCTTTATCCAGTCCCTGTCAGAGTCCGTTGTCTCACCCTGGAAAGGTGCCTAATTGTGTTGTTCATGTCACATGTTCAATGGCAATAAAGATATTCTGCGTCTGATAAATTGCCTAACACAGCTCGTTAGCTTACATCAACTTAAATCAGCGGTGATCTCCCAGCAGAGGGCATCATCCCACTTTTCAATTTAACGTAGATATTCAAAGTCAGGGGAAAAACATTATTGGGAATTATTCGAATTTAATGAACGAAATGTAGCTAAAACGTGAAATCACTTCCGGGAGAGGTGGGATGTCTGGAGCCTTGGACCTGATACTAACATTGTGTCCAGGATCTGATCTCGCACAGTCATAAAGCTACTGTTAAACCTTTTGTTTTTAACCTCGGGTTATTACAGTTTTGAAGCTTGAATCTCTGCCAACTGATGAAAATTTTATGGAATAGACTTTTATGAGAAAGACCAGTGGCCTTGATTTATCTGTCTGTTCAGATGTGAATGAAGCATTGTTCTCACTATATTCGCGTTGATTAGTTGTTTAGTTTGCTCCTAAATTGGTATTAATGATATTAACCCTGTGTTTCAAACCTAATTGAGTGATGCACTTGTTTGTAATTCAGAATTCAAACTGCGGCTACTTTGAGTGTCGCGTTTCCAATTAGGGCATTTTGTTGCGCACGTCAACAGAAATTCACACCGTGTGTAAGTTAGATACACTTCAAGACCTGAGCAGTGGGGTCAGTCTCAGATCAGCTTTTGCACTCGCGATTCTGTCCTCCAACTGTCTGAATTAAAAAAATCGGTGGGGGAAAGTGACTTATTTAGACTTGTACGAGGCCCTTTGTGTTACTTACATTTTCTGTCAGACTTTTAAAAAATGCAGCGGCATCACCCTATTAACGATCTCTGCTTCATTCATTCTTTCACTCAGCTGTGTGTTGCTGTCTGCAGCCTTTCGTTACCCACTGTGCAGTGGTAGAAACCTGGTTATGCGTACAAAAGTCCCCTTTTGTAGGTCAGAGATGACTAGAGCTTTCCCAAGAAAGTCGACTATGACCTGGTTACTTGCGTGAACTCAACTTTCCTTACGAGACTTTCTGTCGCAGTGTTTCTCAGCCTGGCGCTCAGCTCCCAGATGTGCGGCATCCTATCACCGCTCACCGTGCTTTATGAGTAAAGAATGAAGTGCTTCTGCGGGAGAGGTGGGCTGTAATCGGTATGTGATGGATATAGAATGTGTTTGAGTACCTCATTCCGAAGCATAGTGGGATTTTATCTTGCAGGCCCCTGCTGAAATCCATTTCTGATGAGGGTATAGACGACAGCACGTCTTCATGAAAAAAAAACGATATTACGAGGCTACTAACTTATCTGTTTTATACTCAGATCCTCCATGAATACAGCAGAGTTTCCCATTAATCTGGTCTTTCATCAAATATTTATTATCTCTCTCCAACATACTCAAGTCCCACATGAGGCAGAGAGAAATAGAGTCATAAGCAAAGCTGATTGAATTTGTAATTTTGTTCCTATCTGGGGTGGATTTGATGAGTTAGACTCTATAAATGTAAAGTGGGAATCAGCTCCTCGGAATGTGTAGCCCATCATCCGTCCAAGAAATTATCTGTTTGTTTCTTTTGTACAGTGCAGGAGGAAATCAGCAAACAGACGCATTGTTTTCATACTAACATGAAATATGGAATCTGTCAATCCACTGCTTTCTCGGCTGCACACAATGAATGAAACCGGATTTTTCGCAGATGCTGTGGTGAGCACTTTGTTCCCAGTACACTATACTGCATTTAAATATTACATCCACATAATTCATTTCACTTAATCAATCAGCGAAAAGCATGTTAGAAAATATAACACTGATTATTTGTGAGCCACCCGTCAACTGTAGGGTTGGGACGACACAAGTCAGTGCACAGCGTAGCACTGGTCCCAAGCCTGGTAAAAATCGGTGAGGGTTGCATCTGGAGCGGAATTATTCTTTGCCAAATCAAGGGGCAGACCACACGATTGGCTGTGGAGACCCCCAAAGCTAACGGGATAAGCCAAAACAAACAAAGACTGAGACACTAATGAAGCATTTTCAAATCAAGAACTACACCAGTCACATGACTTCAACGTCATCACCACCAAACTTCCTATTTATACTTTGGTTCAACGCACTTAACCTTTTTTACAAAAGCCTGAGGTGGTACATCAATTTTGAAGCACTGCAGTATTTACTGCAGTATTTCAATTTTAAGCTACATTCACTCCACTGCAATTCAGAGGAAAATATTGTACTTTTACACATTGTTTTACAGATGTATTTACTTTTTACAGATGGAGACTCTTAATGTAAAATCCAATTAACTAATAAGTTGGGATATTTTATAATGCATTAGCACATGTACTTCTGCTTCTAGTGTATATTGCAAAAACTTAAGTTAAGTATTTTCTTTATGCACTTCGACCACCTCTGCTTGTTTGTAGCCACCTTTTTCAGAAACAGCACAGACAGGTTGATTCACTTCACCTTTTGTTAACCACATACCTTATTTAAGGCTTGTAACAATTAAAACACAGGCTTTAGGAGGAGGTTAGGGAAATAGTTTTAGTTTGAACAAAACCCAGGGCAACACTTTTTCTCTGTATTTTTATCTGTATTGTAACTCAGCGGGTAAAGGCAGCTGAGTGTTGGTGGTTCGATCCCCAGTGCCAGCTATATGTCGAAGTGTCTCTGGGCAAGAGTCACTGAACCCCCATTGGCCCTTTTCCCACCCCCAGTCTGGTAGAAATTGGAGAGGGTTGCGTCAGGAAGGGCATTTGTTGTAAAAACTGCCAAATCAACAATCAACTACTTGCTGATGGGTCAGTCAAACAAATTAAATTATACATAAATATTCAAGCCCAAAACTTCCTTTTAAATAGGAGAGAGTAATATGTTCCACAAAAAAAACCAAAAGGTCAATTTTGCAAAAGGACCTCGTTGCAGACATAGATGGCAGACTGCCTAAACAGGAAGTAGTCAATATTGGCTGGTTTCAGTTTCATAAGAAGATAAACTTTAAGACAAGCATGGATAGTGTCAGCCATAAGAAAACTCTTACAGACAGAAAAATGAACATTAACTGTGATCTTTGGCTTCATCCAGGTGCCTCTCAATTGTGTCCGGTTGATGGAACAGTGCAGACATAAAAACACAGAGTTCGTTTATCAGACAATCAAACTGATGGAACCACTTGATTCTCCTCACATGAAATCTACTTAATGGAAAACGAGACAAAGAGAGGAAGACGATGTTGCAGTCAGGGCTAATTGCAAAGACGGGGGACGGTATTGTGTTCCCGGTAAACAACTCAGCAAAGCCTCGTCCTGCTTTCTGTGAGCAGCTCTTAATGTGCTGCCACTGCTGAAGGATGATGACTCCAGGTGGATGTCAAGCAAGAGAAATGTTTGCAGATCTTTCAAGTGGAGAGGGTGTTTTCTGTCTGCTGTCAGATGGTGAGGAGAGAATATTAATCATTGGATTAGAAGGTGACGCAGCATGTTTGAGAAAGGCAGCAGAGTTGTGTTAATGTTGTATGTATGAGCTGCAAACAAGTGAAGATCCCCCCAAAAAAAGTAAGACTGCAGAGATGGAGGAAGTACGGGACAAAAGTAAATCTTCTCGAGGCTATTTTTGAACCAAATAATCATGTGATTAACCCCAAGGTTTGAAAATATAGAGAACAATTTCCTTATGTTTATGTAAATTGTATATATTTGATTGTTTCTTCCAAGCTGGAGTCACCAACTACACACACTTGTTGCGAATTGTTTATGTACTTCATGTTAATGCAGCATTAATGAGATCTAATTTTTTAGCTTAATCGAAACCCTTAATATTTCCATTAAAGGCATCTTGTTCTGGGCCATTTGGGGGAAAGTGTTATTCCGGAAAAATGTTACCAAATGTCACAATGCAAAGTTGGTCAGAAATGAGCAAGTACACAAGTTTCACAGTGATATGTTACAAGGCCCGTTCTCATTCCCGAGACGTTGTGCGATCATAGCACAGTGTGGTGCAGTGTTACTATGAGAAAGAAGGATTTGTGTGACATTGTCACTGTTCGTAGAGTTTTTATGTAATTTATTTAGCCCGGTTTTTTCCCTAAACCTAATGCAGTTTCTTGTTTTTATGTAAAGTTGTTCCCGTGGTGTCAAATGGCGACGCTCCTGGAACGTTCTATACTGACACCAAAGTGTAGCTGTAATGCCAATATCAGACACCACTGTTCCCATGGCATCAAATAGTGGTCCAATTGTAACGGCTACCGGAGTTGGACATACACCAAAGGACATTTTGAGTACAACACAAATATGATGTAAATCATGACCCCTCATCCTGCAAATGAAGAGAAAAAAAATCTATTTAAGTATTAAGCTGTTTTTGAAGACTTTTCCTTTTACTTTATTATACAACAGGGTCAGTCGTTCGATCCCCGTGTCTCTTGAACCCCTAACAGCCCATTTCCGTCCCCAGCTGTGCAGTGCTGGTCCAAGCCCGGAAGAAATTGGAGATGGTTGCGTCAGGAAGCATCCGGCGTAAAAACTGTGCCAGATCAACATGTGGACAATGATCCGCTGTGGCGACACTGAACTCACGGGATAAACCGAAAGGCCAAAAAATAAATAGAAATACGACATTGTACCAGTCGTGTAATTCGATCACGCTGTTGTGATCGCGGTCTAAGGGTTAAACCACTTGGTTTGTGCATGAGGCCTAACGTAACAGTAAGAGCAGTGACAGAAATATCAAGTCAAAAATTGTCAAATTCCAATGGATATTATTGCAGCATTTACCCATCATGAGCAGAAGTTGATATTTTCTAATTGCCTTTGTCCCCTTAAAGTTTTATGTTAAGACGGATTTGCCTTCAAGTCTTTTAGCCCATTATCAGTCTTTCTAAAACACTAAGCTTTTGCCCTTATCTCTGAATTTCACAACCACTTGGCAGCTGCCTTGATAATTGGTATTTCTAAGGTGTTGCAGTGCTGCACTGTGAGGATGTTCTGAAGGCACAGACGCTTCAGTTAACGCCGACCTCACTTCATGCATAACAACAACGCTGCGCTGAGTCCGTGACAAGGTTAGACCTTTGGAAACTGTGTAATCCTAATTATAATGTTGCGAGGTTGTAATTTTACGCCTGCAGGCTTCAGGAGTGATGAACCCGGACAGAGAGGATGTCTTCTGTGTGTTGACCTTCCAACATGGTGGAAACAGCAAATGAGACAAAATAATGACAGCGTGTTAAATTGTGAGGGAGGGCAGTTTTATCGGAGGAGAAACATATGACTGTTTTATTTGACGATGGACAGATTACGATAAAAAAAGATTTGTTACTTACAGTTTGTTTATCTAAACTCCTTAGCGTGATCTCACAGATAAACCTGATTTTGACTGCACTAGTGTTTCTGCAGTCCCCATCTGTGCTCTTGTGTTGTTCGGAGACGCCTCCATCAAGATGAAAATTACTTTTTCTGGGCTCTGGGAAAGTTTGACACATTCAAAACCTCCCTGCAATGAAAAATTCATAATAGAAAGAGGGAAAACAACTTATTTGCAGTTGGAGGTTCCCCATTGGCCACAGGGGGGGGTCATTTGTTGCAGGACCGGTGGTCACAAGGAAAGACTGGATCAAGGGCTGAGAGGTGGCGTCTTGTCCAACAATCTGAACGCATTCACGTGTCGGGACATTGAGCTGTCATGTGATCCAACGACATCACGTAAAAACCCTCCAGGAGCCTGAGTTCTAAAACCATCTCAAACGAGGCCCGAGGGTCAATGCACTAACTGCAGAGTCAACGGTTTGATACTCACCTCAGCTCAACATGTCCTTGGGCAAGACACTGAACGCCGTCTTGCTCCTGTGTGTATATGTGTGTGTGTGTGTGTGTGTGTGTGTGTGTGTGTGTGTGTGTGTGTGTGCGCGCGCATTACTGGTAAAGCTGCTTTAGATAAAAGATGACCAAATGTAATTTTGCTATAATTACAAGAAAGAAATCTACATGGTCCTTGTGCAACTGAGTATTGTTACTAGTGTCAGCTGTGTTTGACAGATAAAAATGTCTGCATTGAGAAAACATCTGATGTCGTCTGGTCAAATTATTTTTTTTTCCTTTTAGTTTTTGATAAACACAGATTAGAGAAATTTCCTGCAGCAGAACTGTGCTTTTCTTGCTATGACACTGATGACACTATACCTGTTAAAACTGAAGTTTGCGTGGAAGTGTGTGGCCAGTCGATTTGAGTGTCGGGAACGATGAGGATTTTTAAAAACGTGTTTACACTTCCTGTTCCCAACGTCGTTGCGAGTGAGCGCTGAGGGGATTATTCCTCGTTAAATATTTGATGTTGTTTTCCAGCAGATTTCTTTTCATCCAGCTGCACTCGTGATGAGAAGCTCTTCAGAGGACTCCCATCGCAATTAAAGCTTTTACTCTGCCTTCCAACCACAGCGGGTGATTACAGAAGTTTTTCCATGCAGGAATTTGTCATTTTTATCACAGTATTTACATATACTCTGTCTGCCCAGCAGCTGTGTTGGAGCGGCTTCTGCTGAGTTGGAGACATTAAATATGCGCACTAGAAGATACGATGGTGATCTTCTGGCAGCAAACAAGAGAAGAGCTATGTTGGGCTGAACAATATGAAAAACGCGTGCAACCTGGGCACGGTGGTGGAGTGGTTAGTGCAGTTGACTTGCCTGGCACACATGGGGACAAATTGGGGCCATATGTCTTGTTCATTTAAAATGTATTCACTTTGATCTTTGAATAAATAATGTCAGGCTATATCAGAAAGCTTGATGCCTTTGACACGCAGAAATGTCAGGTTTCAAAATGCCTTCAGGTGGGAATCTTGCTGAAATGTAAGCTTGTCGCTAACGACGGGCTGATCGGCAAAACCGAGGTCTAATTGCTCGGCCAAGAAAAGTTACCAAACTTTATAGTGTTTTGAGTATAAATCATCAGCCAACATGTGACCCCGTGTACACTACCCTCGCTGTGTTCACTGCCACATGGAAACGTGGGAAATTTGACTTCTAAGCTGTACCCTCCCGTGTTAATATTTCTAACAGCCTGAAAAACGCTGACAAATGTTCCTTTGTCCCTAGTGTGACTTTGTTCACCCCAATCATTGGCGTGAACAAAACCCACATACGGGTTTTCAGGAACCCGTATGTGGGTTCCTGAAAGTGACCTGCAATACGTGACGAGGTCCACAGGTCTGAAAGTGAAAACATCTCTTCACTATTAAAACAAGAGGGGAAAATGAGGAAAAGATGTGACATTGTGATATGTAATAATAATGTAATAATTATTATTTAAACAAATTTTTATTCAAAACATTTTTACAATTCCATTGAAGTTGAAAAACTTTTCAAACGATTATTCTGTTATTATTATTCAATGGGCTCCATTTAATCAATGCACACTGGGATTTTGAGCTGCACACTTGCTCGCTCACATGGACACAGGATGCATGACTGGGTCCCCACATCCGTCCATCACACCAATCTGCACTTCATGTTCAACGCTCATGTACACAGTAAATATGAATTGATAAAAGACAAAGTTAAGACTTGGTGGTGGGAGGTTGTTTGTTCATTCTCTCAATAGCTGCTCGGAGGTTGGTGTTCCTTCCTTTGTTCGGCTACTTCCAGCGTTTCTTTCACGGGTAACAGCTGGACCTGACATCTCCTGCAGACTGGGAGCTGAGTCGAGCTTTATTATGCTTAACTGAACTAAGGTGCCGCTTAATTTGCTCAGAGACAGAGTGTGTCTGTACCATCACTAGGACAGGATGTTCATTCACTTCACGCAGCATATTTCCTATTCAGCTACATTTCTTTTAAAAGATAACACTGAAAGGTTTTTTTTTTTTTTTTTATTTATCAGAGATTCCCCCTGAAGAAACTTAAACCATTGCTAATCTGTTCTGCTAACAAGTGTAGCCACAGCTATGTGGGGCTGATATGATAATACAGTGTTCAGCAGTTAGTAGGAGTTTGTGGTTTCTGAAATAACAATGTGGGTTTTATTAATTTCATTCATCATCACTAGACATTCTATCTATATGAAAGTAATTTGCTTAGTCACTAATGTTAATTACTGTTTGATGCAAAAAAATCTTCTTTCATACACCAGAGAACAGCTGTGTTTGCTGCATTATAAAAAAACTGTTTAACAGCAAATACACCTGCCACTTTATACAGAACGCCTTTGTTTATGCAGCAGTACAATTGTATCACACTTGATCTTTAATACATATACTTATAGCTGCTCAGCTGTGCAGAACACGAGATGGATGAATGTTTTACACGAATTATTTGTCAGGAATCTTAGTTTACATCATAATTACACGGTCAACAGCACAGATAGGTGCTTGTCTACAATTTATGAACCTCTTTCTGCACGATTACATCTGAGGAAAATGTACAAAGCTACAGCAAGAATTTCTGTACAAGATTAAAAAGTCTGTATACAGTAGAAATAAGTATACAATCAACCATCAAACAAACAATTGCACCAGGGTTCACGTTATTTCTATAGTGTTACAGTCAGCAGTAGGAATGTATATTATCGTGGTTATTGGTTCTCTGGGAGCAGCTCTGGTTGTAAAATCTGACAGCAGCAGGGAGAAAAGAGCTACGATGTTGCTCCTGCAGGCACTTAGGATGTAACTCAGAAAGGTTACTGTGTCATACATTCTCCAGCTTTCTCCCACCTTCCCCAGGACTGAGCTGGCCTTCCTGATCAACTTGTCCAGTCTCTTCCTGTGTGCTGCAGGGATGCTGCTGCACCAGCAGACCACGCCGTAAAAGATGGCTGAGGCCACCAAAGAGTCAAACAAGGTCTTCGGTCCAAAAGACCATAGTCTCCTCAGCAGACAGAGTCTGTTCGGTCCTTTCCTATAAAGGGCGTCTGTCTTATCTGTCCACCCTGGTTTCCTATGTTTTTAAGAGACAAGAGACATGGGACAAAGACTCTGTACCTGTAGCATTGGTTTGGTCTTATTTTCTAACATTAAATAGTGACAGTGTGTCGATATGTCTCCAGCTGGTCAGATTTAAAGATCCCTTTTGACTCATTTTAACCTAAATGTGCTGTTTCATTCCCCAAAAACTGTATCGTCATAAGGATTAAAAGTGATTAAAAATGTTTCTATCAGACGACCACCACAGCTTCTTTCTTTGTTTTAGATGCATTGCACCAAAGTGCTGTAAACTAAACACTGAACGAGTTTTCCATCCGGTTGTGCCTCCTGTGCACGGCTCAGATCATCTACACAAATGTGCCGTCAATCCAAACCCCCAAACCTTTGTCAGACCAGCATCTTTTCCCTCCACAGGTGCATTTTATCAAGGCAACGTCTCTAAAGATGAATGAGGAAACGTTTATTCAGGCTTCTCTGTTTAGTTCCGAGTCTGTGGCGATGGAAGCTCACTGCCCATAACACAACCTGCTCAGTGTTCTGAGTGATTATATTAGCTGCCGGCTCTGTACAGAGAAATGTAATCTACATTTGTAGACGTGCTTATCTGTCATTACGTGGTTGTGGATATGAACTCAGACTCTGATGAATGAAAAGGTGGAGATGTGGGAATTGATCGACTCTGAGTCGTCTGCAGGCAATTCGTCACCATGATTGAAAGGCTCAGTAATGCTTAAAATCCATTTTTCAGATTCTAACCCCCCCCTTTTTTTTGTTTTGTTTTAGCCATGCTAATGTCTCACGGGTAATTTCTGACTGCTGCTTTATCTGAACGAAGCCTCTTAACTACTATTAGATTTATTCTAATAAAATGCGATAGAGGCAGGAGTCCTGCTGACTTTGGTGATCCCGACTTTTCTTTCACCAGACAACCAGAGAGACACCGACTGAGCACAGAGAGCTGAAATTCACTTTAATGAGACAAAACAAAAAATGACCACAGAGAGGGTCACAGTGTGCAACATATTTCACAGTTTTAGTGGATATATGCTCTTATCTCAATATGGAGAGGTGTGGTGGAAGCGTCCTGTAAGAGAAAAGACGGGAAGTATTGATGGGCGATTAGTGTGGATGTATTAGTGTGTGTTCATGTAATGTAATGGACATTATTTCCTTTACCTCGAGTGGCTTTTTCATTCAGAATGAACAGTGTTGGTTTTGTGGACGTATAGAACTCAGAATGTCTCTGACTAATTATTTGCCGACAAGAACAAACTGCTTTTAGTTTACTGATGTGAAACTATAAACCTCAGTGGCGAACAGCGATGTAGCTGAAGCCAACAACAAAAGATGTTGTAACAGACTATTAGAGAGTTTTCTGTCATCGTGAGGCGATGAAGTGTCTCCGTGGAGACTGCAGTAAAGGCTCTGTTTTGGAGTTTCCACCGCAGATCATAAATTATTCTGTCAGACACTTAAAAATGTAACTGAACCTCAAGATTTAAGGAACTGTAATAATTCCAGAAGGAAAATGCCGCAGTTGCAAAGCATGCAGGCATTAACACACACACACACACACACACAAAAACACATATCAACTTTGCTTAAAACATTAAAGAGCTGCTGTGTTTTGGTTGAACATAAGCCTCGTTTGGTGACAACCTGCTGTTTGTGGTTATTCTGATGTTTCTATGTTTTAGTTTTTAAATGAGCAAACCAACTTTAAAAGGCATTAATGTGCCATTCGGGACAGTGATGGACAGTTTGCCCCCAACTGGCAAAAAAGAAAAACCCATATAAGCAAAATAGACCAAACATAATAAGGAATACACATATGCATATATATGGCCGACCTGTAATTTAGCCCTTTCCTGTTTCCCTGCCGAAGAGATTTTCTCTTGGCTTTAGATTAAAGCAGAAAATAAGCTCAGTGACCGACACAACGTTGCGATAGCTACACGCCACAATCACCGATGGTAAAAAGCTGCTGTTCAACTATAAACAAACTGCACCGCGGTCACGTGACGTCACCATCACCACTACTAAAATTCAAATTTGTGAATTGATTTAGCACATTAACTTCTTCTACATAAGCCTTTCTTCTTACAGTGACCTGGTGTAGCTAGTGATCAAGAAACTGAATTGAAAGGCTTATATAGAATTGAAAGACTGTAAAGACAGATTAGTGAAAAGGCAAAATGATTTGGACATTCATAAAAATAAGACCCTGAAACAAAAGCAGCAGCTGGTAAAGGTGGAGCTTAGTTGAACCACTGTTTGTGGTGACAGGTCACTCATCCATAATGTTAGATCAGCATTTATGAGTTAATAAAATACACGGAGAATAAGCATCAGCAAAGCAGGAAAACGCTAGTAGAGTGAATAGAAAAGTATTGCAGTAATGAATAAGTGCATCTAAAAGTACTGTGAAGTACGCAGTACAATACACGTCCAGCATGTGGGTCAGAATACTGGATTCTGTTGATCCGCTGTATCACTGTGTACTCGTGGTATTGTTGTACTACTGTGGGGGACTTTAAAAGTCCACAAGTACTTTCACATCAGTCCACGGAGATAAATATAAATGTGGAGCCCGACACGTTTGAACCACAGCGGTGACATCACGAGTCCCGGGGAGGCCCCTCCCTGCCCCGGTGACATCAGCCGGAGCTCGGCTGCTTTTCCTCCACGAGCACTCGCTGGATCCGCGCAGAGATCCTGCACCGCCACCGAGGACGGAGCTCGACGGGAACTGTGCCAGCTCGGCTGTTGTCGCTTTTCTCTTCATGGGACGAAACAGGACTGGTTCTCCGCCAGGTGAGCTGCCGTGTTACCCCGTCCCCATCCCGCTGCTCCGTGAGTCTGTTTCCATCCGAAGTTCTCAAGCGTTTTCGGTGTGAGGAAAATGTTAGGAGCCGCTGTTCTCATCCCGAAGCCTGCAACTTTCCACTTTCCAGCCACAGTCGCGCACATTTGTAGCAGAACTGCGCTGGTTCGGATTCCGGCAGCTGTTGTAAAGTCTTTGCTGTTCACGGACCCTAGCGGCGGGGCTTCGCTTTGTCGGGTCCCTAGTTTGTTGGACCGTTCGGAGTCCGCAGGGTTTGCTGGGTCCGACCTACCGGAAAACTACAGTAAGCCCGGTTTTGGACTGGAATCAGGTTTTCCCTGACACGTTGATGGACTTAAAAGTCGCTTTTAAAGCTGTTTTCGAAGACATCAACGCCTCGAAAATGTAGGACAAACTCAAGTGTAGCAGCGTCACGACCCGATGGTCCGCTCAGTGCCACGGTATCGTTCATACGGTGTCACGGTGGTCTTACGGGGGGGGGGGGGGTTAGTGGTTGCCATGACATTACATAACACAAATGATGATTAAACTACTTCTTGTTGTTCTTCTTAATCTTTTGTTCCATCTTCCTGTTTCTTCTTCTGCTCCTTCTTCTCCTTTTTTCCCCCGTTAATTGTCTTTTCAGGGTTTTCGTCTTCTATTTATTACCTATTCATTTATTCAGCCTTCCAGTTTATTCTGCTGCTGCTTCTCTCTCTTGCTTCGTCGGTGCCATTCTACAAGATGCTGTATGCAGGAGACAAAGCAAGTACACAGAGGAGGACGAGGGGAAAACGAAAATAGGTGCTGGAAGTTACAATTTCACTGATTAGTGAATTAATGGAACAGTAGCCAGCTGCTTTAAGAGAAAGTAAAAGTGGAAGTAAAAGTATTGTAACCACAGTGTAGAAATACTGTTATATATAGTGATATGCTGTTAAAGTTTAACATTTGACCCTGAAATGTGGTGGACATGATGTACGAAGTGGTCGAAAATGGCAATGCTCAAGTACAGATAACTTTTAAAAAAGTAAACTGTACTTGGTTACTTTCCACCACTGAAAGTCACAAAGCCAAATTCCTCCACATGTGAATAGTTTTTCTGCTCATTTATGATAGAGAACATAATGACGTTGACTTTAGAAAAGAAGACCTCTCATCCAACATGTGTCACTTTTCTGACACTTTACAGACTGATCTGCTCACGAACAAGGAAAGTTTGCAGCTGCTGATTTATCAGTTCCAGTCTGCTAAAGTCTATTAATAACTGAGTGGAGATATAAACAAACTACCTCATGATTCTGACCTGTAAATCATGCTAGTGATAACACCCATTTATGAGTCTGTTAGCAGAGAGCATCATGGGTCACTGCTGGGTGAGAGTTACCTGGTAACATAAACCATCCACGCTGTTATTTAGAAAAGCTGTGAAAAGCTGTGAAAAGCTCTCAGCTGACCTGAGCTGTTTCCTCTGTTTAGTCCGGATTTAACAGCAGCCCACTGGGTTGGTTCCACTCTATAAAGCCACGTAGAGGAACATTACACACACTATCCTGACTCATTCGTTATTGTGGACGGCTGTTTCTTTCCGTGACAAGCCAGATGGATTTCTGAGTCCGAGGTCAACTAATCCAAGTTATTTGTTAGAGAATACAAAGTCACATGTGAAAATAAGTCCATTGCAGTTTGCGCTCCCCACTTCCTGTTTCCACTTTGATCTGTGACGCTTTTACACAGGAATGTTTTGCTCAGTTTTCCCGTGCAGTGAGGGATTATTAGAAATATGTTACATCAAAGTCAAGGGGGTTTACATACAACCCCAATTCAATTCAATTTGAATTCAGTTCAAATCTCATCAACACATATTTATTTCTATTCACAATAGAACATAAACAACATATCAGACGTTGAAACAGACTTTTTAATACTTCATGGAAAATATTAGCTAATTTTAAATTCTTTTAATTTCTTTTAACGACTGTCTGTAAACGTCTGGGATGTTGGAGGAGACCATTTGCTGGAGTTTTAGGACAGGAGTGTTGTCCATGTTTTCTATTGGTGAAAGGTCTGGACTGCATTCAGGCCAATTCAGCACCCAGACTCTTCTCCTGCGAAGTCATGCTGTTGTGATGGATGCAGCATGTGGTTTAGCATTGTCTTGCGGAAATATGCAGGGTCTTCCCTGAAAGAGACGTTGTCTGGATGGGAGCATATGTTGCTCTAAAACCTCTATGTCCTTTTCAGCATTGACGGTGTCTTTCCAGATGTGTAAGCTGCTCACATCATAGGTACTAATGCACCTCCACACCATCAGAGATGCAGGCTTTTAAACCCTCTCCTCATTAGTCCGCTGAGCATGGCCTCCATGTTTCCAAAAAGAATTTCAAATTTTGATTCATCTGACCACAGAGCAGTTTTCCACTTTGCCTTGGACCATTTTAAATGAGCCCAGAGAACACATTTCTGGATCGTGTTCACATCTGGCTTCTTCTTTGCATGACACAGCTTTAGCTTTAACATTTGTGGATTGCACAGTGAACTGTGTTCACAGACAGGGATTTCTGGAAGTGTTCCTGAGCCCATGCAGTGCTGCCTGAGGGCTCGAAGATCCCATGCATGCAGTTTTGACCTTCCACCTTGACCCTTTAGCGCAGAGATTCCTCTTGATTCTCTGAATCTTTTGCCGATATTATAAACTGTTGATGGTGGAATCTTTAAAGAATTTGCAATTTTACATTAAGGAACGTTTTCCTGAATAGAAAATAGAATAGAAACTATAGATATAACAGAATAACATGATATAAGTTGATAACAAAACATCAAAACAAGGGCAATAATTCACAGGAACTGTTATTTACTGTTGATATAATTTTGAACACTGCATGTAAACCATGCATTCGATTTGCCTCGCTGCACGTTTCCAGGCAGCTCAGCCAGACCCTGTGATCGTGCCTCAGTTTACACAATCACATGCAAGAAGCCAACGTGGAGCTGAACACAAAGACTTGCATAAAAAAGAGGAGGGTGAAGACAATTACAGATAAACCATCATTCATGCTCTGACTTGTGGTCGATCTGGGTTTCCCCCCCCCCCCCCCCCCCCATTACTGCTCATGGAATGATTCATTGACATTTCAATTAGAAAACAGTTGCGTGAGCAGTAATTAAATGTGCACATTTGTCTCGTGTGTTATATCCAAATGAATTGTAACTTGTAATAATTAATGGGACCGTTAAACGGGCCTAATGATGGACAGCACTGATCAACCAGTGCCGTCTCCTGCTGTTGTTAATGCATCATAGAAGTACTACACTATCAGAAAATACTTTATACACACTTTTTTTTTTATGAATGATATTTACTTCACATTACTACAGGTAATTTGTCAATTGAAAGAACATTTTTCTGCACCTAAATTGATAATGAAAGACTCAATTTAAATTTCTTTCAAGCCTTAAATATAAAATATTTACTGTTTCCTGCTGCTCAGGTGTGAAGATTTAATGCTCACTGTTTGGTCAGGAATGTCATTCTTCTCTCTTTCACATTATTTTAGAGACAAAAGTATTAATCAACTTAAAATCAGTATTCAACATGGAAAACAATAGTTTGTTGGTGCCTTACTGTGAACCATGTCCCAAAGCTAACACAGTGTTTACCACTATAGAGTCTGGTCTAGATGGATTTGTCGACGGTCTGAAAACCAATTTAAGTTTAGAAATGTAAACCGTAGTGAATGGAAATTCATTCTTGACCTTTGTTTTTTCTCCAGAATTAGCCATATTATATGAAATTGACTCGATTGTCACGTGGCCCATTTTTCTGGGTCAGTGTAACTGCATCATAACATCAGCCACATTTTGTGGGCTTCTGAGGTGAACTTTGGACGGAGCTAAGCTCACTAAACATGTCCCAGAATATTACTCAGTTAACTGATGTTGTGCTTTAACTGGGACACTCAAACATCAAATCAAAAACTAATTGACTGCATGTTTGCAGGGGACATATAACAAAAGATAGTTTGATAGTAGCATGTTTATCTGCTTCTGCTTATCTTACGGTTTGTCACTTGGTCATGAAATGCTCCCGTACGTATCAAGTCCTGGTACAGTATATAGCATAGCAGTCTTTTTCAACTTTTTCATGTTGACTTAGGGCTTTTTTTAAGTGCAAGCAACATAAAATGCATTTGAAATGCATGCGTGTAATTTTCCTTATCTGTAGGCCTCCATTAGTTTTGTGATAACGAATGCTTTTATGGTTTATTAAACTGCTGAGACAAGTTGAGGCGAGAAGGTGTGCGAGTCCCCTCGTGGACAAGATGTTAGTCCCTTAACATCTTTGGGAGTTTCCTTCTCCTCTTTAAGCCCAGTGCTTCTTACTGAAGATGTACATGTTTGAAAACGGCTCACAAATATATAGTTACATTTTTTTTTTGTTTGTTTCCTAAAACATGTTGTTGCTTTAGTTTGTAAGACAAAAAACGAATACATTTTCACTTTGTTCAAGACCATTTTTTTTTTTAGTCCTGGATTAGTTTGGTGAGCATTGTGAGTTTTTGGACAACAATGAAGCTCTGTCACCCTGACACTGTCTGAATGTCTTTTATCCTTTAGTTTTCTGTTGCAGAAACATTCTTTGCTCCAAAGACGAGGAGAAATGTACTTTCAACTTCAGCTGTTGTCTTAATAGTTGTTTTTTACCTTCTATTGGCTTAAAATTTAAAAACCTGTTTTAATATGGAATCTTCACTTGGCAGACTCCAGCCACTGCGTCTCCTCCTCAGTACAGTTAGCCCTCCCATAACCACACATTCTTAATAGCCACTGTAAATGCACTAATAACAATAACATCTTCTCAGACATGAATGGTGTGAACAAGAGACTTGTATGTGCTGGATTGTGAGAGTTTGACCTGCACTGCTTCCCGTACGACCAGATCTTGGGTTACAGCTGAATAGGGCCATTTGAACGACTGAATGAATGGATGGATGTGTTTTCAGATAAGCATCCCCGCCTGCTCCCTTCCAGGTGCGAACGTGCGTCTCCTGGTGTTCAGCTCCAGCAGATTACAGCATGAGCTATGACAGCGAGGGCACGACACTGGTTGGCATCAGACAGGCAGCTGTCCCATCCACCACACCCCCTGCCCGACGTCCCAGGGCCGCCCTTGTCAGCTGTACTTGTCAGGGAATGAAGGCCGTCATTATTACAGGGGTGAGTCATCCTGAGGCTCAGCATTTTCCGTAACAACCCCTGCGCCACCCTCCCTGCCTTCATGCTCGGCATCAGCTGGAGCTCATAGTGAGCGTTCACTGTTTGCCCGCGAGTCGCTTTTGGAAACTCGATTTCTTATTGGCTTGTTTGGAGTCGAGTGTTGGAACGGTGCACTCCATGACAGAGTGTCAGTGTTTCAGGAAATCATGCCTGCAGCATAACTTGTAGCGTGCTAGCTCTATGGCTTAAAGGGTGGCGGCGTCTGTTATTAAGAAACCATTTATTGTGAGACACACAAACACATTTGGTCCAGACGGAAGTGTTGCAGCAACTTTTGGATGGATTGCTATGATTTTTATAAAATATTAAGGGTCCCAAAGGATCCTGCAGGCTATGGTATTCTCAAACTACATCCCTCCATCAAACAGCAGCAGCAGCAGCAGTAGAAGTCTGCTTGTTGAGTGCTTTTATCCAAAGCTTTTTACAATGCTTCACACTCACACACAGATGACAGCCCAAGGACACGTCCTAAAGTAACCAGAGATGAACCTCTGCAACTGCTCTACCACCTGAGCTACAACCCCGTAGAAGTAGCTGCTACTTGGACATAACATAATAACATAAAATACTGAGCAAAACAGATGCGTGTGCAGTGATTCAGATGCCTGTCCCACGATTGTAAAGGTAATTTCTTTTGGCTAATATAAGGCCAATTAAAATCTGAACCTATGATGGCAGTTTTGCAATGACTCTTGATGACATCTGATCAGTACGCTGAGCATTATGCTGCACATTCAAGTGAACAAAGTCATTCACAACATTCGAGTAGCATCTTTTAATGAAACTCCAATAAGGTGATGCATCTCACCTGGTTGTGCAACATCAGTTTCAGTGTCACATTCTAATATTTGAATCATGTTCTGTTGTATCAGTAATTAAATAATGAACAATAATTCATGTCAGCCTTATAGTTATGAATCCAGACTGTTTATTTACATTAAGAAGTTGGTCTGAAGTTGAAAGGCTACAAATATCAGATAAAACTCATATCAGAAGGTACCAGACGGGATTTAACCATAGTTGCCTGTTGTGTAATGAAGATGGCAGCTTCACATCTGACTGCTAGCACTGCTGCAGCCTAATCTTGCTGAAGTGTGTTTCTGTGTTGGGCGGTGGGGTTCGGGGCGTGTGTGCATATGTGTGTAAAGCCATTGTTTTCAGGTTCGTGACAAGACTGGTAACAACGAAAGCAGTCCAATTAATTTCCCGATAAAAGCCCAGAATGACAGTTTAACATGACCCCTAACCTCGTCTTAGTTTTCACAAGAATGATAAGTTCTCCGTCTTTGTCCTCCTGCTTCACTTGAATAAGGCAGGATTCCATTTTGAGCTCGGCATTCCTTGCATTCCTCTTCGCTTTATCCCTGCCAGTCCACCTTCATATGTTTATATTTTGAAGCAAAGGAAAAAATGATGACTGCGGCTGCTGCAGCACCGACGGAATCACACCGAACACATTTTGAAAGAACAAATGCCAACTGAATATACACTCAAATAAATGAGTGTATATCCACCCCCCCCCCCCCCCCCCCCCCCCCACCAGAGGTGTTTCCAGTCCACATTTTAAAATGCACAGTTTATTGCTCCAGGTCAGCACCAAAGCAGAGTTTGTAAGTCAACAAACACACATGTCTGGGAAAAGAAGAAAAAGCACTACGAGTTCTTAAGTCTCCATGTTTGTGGGTCAGACCAGGCAGTTGGCCTCAAGCAGTTTGGATCACGAGATCTGGCAGCAGGCTGAACAGTAAGAAAAGTGTAAAATCATAATTGTGGTTTGTAAAACAGAGCAAAGCTGGTCGATTACACACACAAGTCTATTTAGAACAAAAATCAAAGCAGCTAGTTATAGCCTGTCTTAAGATACTTTTATTCTTAAGCGTCAGTCATCACATCAATAAGCGTCTAAATCTACTTCTAGACTGTTGTATAGACTCAAGTTTCTTTTGTATAGTTAATCCAAATGTCAGAATTTACTCTCTACTGTGTTTTGAGAAAATACAATTAAACAAAGAAAACTAAAAGAAAGAAATACTTTACTTAAGACAAACAATGGGGATAAATCATTTGTGGTTCTGGCCCATACATGGCTCATTCACACTTTTTTCTGGCTGCTGATTGGTCACCTGAAACCTCTGCTGCCCTCCACCTCTCTCTCTTTCTCTCTCTCTCTCACACACACACACACACACACAGACAGAACACAGACAGGGCTGGAGGTTGGACAAAATTCACTGACAAAGACTTTCCTCAAGAAAATGAGTTAAACTCTGCCCAGTAAGTCAAGACTTGGAAATGACGCTAAATATAGGGACAGAGTTTTAAAGTTTGCAACACTGCTTTGCCCTCGTTGTGTCCACATACACCTAAACAGAGACTAACTGGTCTTCTATTTATTAGGGCTGCAGATGATGACCAAAGTGCCACAGACTATGTTGTCATGGTTATTGATGCATATATATTTGATTAAATCAATGCATTCAACACTTATTTCACAGATTAGCACAGTTTTAGTGAGTTGCACTGTGAATGAAACGCTTGTTTACAGGGAAACTCTCCTCACATGCTGATATTATTGCAGGGAATATGCTTTAAGGCGCGGATGTGACGTGTCACATTTCACTCTGCAGCACGGCTCTGCCTCGCTCAGAGATACTGGAGCTTTGTTTGCAAACAGTCGAGGCCTCAGCGGTGTTGACTCGGTGTGAGACTGCGTCCTTACGTCTGTCAGTGATCTGCTGCCTGAGAACCAGCACCTGGATTTGTCTCATTATCTGATGAGAGACTTCTAGGTCTGGTGGCTCGTTCCACCTACGCTGCTAAATCCTCCCTCACTGGAAACAAAACCAGGTGACTCTGCACGTTTGAAGGCCACATTCACATTACTGCTGAAGTGGCCTAAATCCGATAGGAGTGTTAACAAACCAAGTTAGATTTTTAAAAAAAGTCTGATCAGATCAGATTCAGCTTAGCCTGAACAATCTCAAACGTGAGTAAGAGCTGGGATCCGTTAAACGTCTGTTCAGTCCACATGTGGTGAAAAGACTGATGGTGAAAGTGTTGCTGGGTTTTTACTAGTTCAACATGTGCGACAAATGAGCAGAAAACCAGTTGATAATAAACTATTAAGCTGGAGCAGTTATGGTCTATTTAGTATATATATTTTAGAAAGCAGCAGCATTTTTGTAAACTTACAAATCTCACGATCCGCGGGGTTCTGTACTGTATTTTATGTTATGAAGTTGTGTCTAGCAATATTCTCGCGTAGTATGTATGTATGAGGTTGGTGGTGGTGTCACTGTTATTTCCACACGTTAAATCTGGCATCTTATTTTTTGTTGCTGTTGAGTCTTAAACATCGTACGGAAACAATGCTTTGAAGGAAATGTGGCAGGCTGGGAGAGTCAGCATAGATCTGGCTGCCTCTCATCACAAAGGCATTTCCTCCACAGCCACTTCCTGCTCAAGACCAGTCATCCTGAAATTCGCAGCGAAGACAGAGGGGTAATATGGAGCCAGTCGTTTGGTCATCAGGATGCTTTTATTGCTGCGGCGTGACAGCATCGTTGTGTCTTTGACCTTGTGAAGGGACCAGTTTTACAGAGCAGAGCTTATTAATGTTCTCCGCAGTGGTTTGTTGATGCGATGCCAGTAATGTTCAAGATATTGTGTCACGTTTAGAGCAGCAACTATCAGTCACTTAAAGAGCTAATCATTTTTACTTTACTTGATGAATTGTTTTGCCTGTGGAAAAAAAAGTCCATCCCAGTTTTTCTTCTTGATGGTCCTTTTTAAATGTCTTGTTTTGTCCAACTATGAAATCGATGAAACGATGCATCTTCTAACCTGAGAAGCTGGAGAAAAGATGTTTTTATTATCTTTTCTTGAACAAATGACTCCAATTATTACTACCATCAAATCAAAATGTGCCATTTAATCAATAGAGTAATTGTTAAATCTTACACTACAGATCAGGTAGTTATATAAGCTCACAAACTCACAGATCATTGATACAAATTCTAGCAGAGAACCTGTCATGTCCAAATTTTGGAAGTTTTTTTTCTCCCAGTTTGAGTCATTTGATGACGTTATGATGATATTTTTGAATTTATCTACTGTAAATTATGATCAGAGACTTGTACTGCTTGATCCAAAAATATTAAGTTAATAATCGTAAACTATTTGGATGAAATAAATGACAAAATAACTGGGAAACTTTACATCCATGACAGCTAAATCTGTCAATTATAAAAACAAAAACACTAGTTGTACAGTGATGTAACCGAGTGAAGCATCTTCCCCCAGAAAAGGTCTTGGGCTGATTTTTACACTTTAACCCACAGCTTTCTCAAAATGAATGTTCATTAGTGAAGCTGAAACAACCCGCTGATGATGTTTGCTAATGGTAAACCGTGTCAGAGCGCAGCACACTTTGCCGAACATCAGTATGTGTCACTCTCCTCTGCTACCAACCCCAGCTGTGAAGGAGAGCAGGTGCAGCACATGCAGGCTGAGGAAAAACGCATTGGAGATCAGTAAAGAGAGGCTCAGATTCGAAATGGCCTTATTTCACCCATTACCGATGCAGGACTGGCCCTGATACCTGTGCTCTGAATTGCCTTGGGAAGTCTCTAGCACTTTGTCTGCAACAATGCTTCGACGTGTTTGGTAAATGGTCTGCTTATATAGTACTTTTATCTTTGCTGGTTTGTGGATGACTGTCCCACGTTTGATGAAATATTGTTGCCATGGAGCCTTCGCTTCGTACATTTCACTTAAACTGAACGTTGTACTGCATCGTGTAACAACAGCACGATACTGTCAGGTGCTGAAGAACAATCAGACCCTCATTCAGCAGATTTCTTTTTCATCTGGAAGTGAATTTGTCAGCGCGCTTCCATTGCTGTATGTGTAACTGCTCCTCTAACTACTGTTCACCGTTTTATTCTAAACCCGCCCAGCACGTACATCAAATGTATCTTAGCAGCTGGAGAAAGGAGCAATAAAACCCTGAATATTTTACAGGCTTCTGATCATCCAGTAAACTCTGCAAGACTGCAAGAAGAAAATCTGCCCATATCTTTTGTTTGCTTTCCTCCTCTGCAGGGTTGTTAGGAGGTCCAGTGTCAGCCCTATTAAAGCTGCCTGCTGGTCTGTCCTTCAGGAGGAGGGAGGGTGCAGGGAGGCTTGTGTTGTGTTAACTGCCTCTTCAGACTGATAGCGCTCTCTCGGCGCAATCCTACGCTATGAATATGAAATTACAATCACGTCTGCCCTCCGCCGAGCCCCCGCTCTCATTTCCTGTGTGGACCGTGAGGTGCTCATTGTCAGCGGGCAGCAGGAGCAGCAGGGCCTTGACCCCCCCCCCTCCCCCTCCCGGCACCATAAGCCGATTTCCACACTTGTATTCACTGTAGCAGCTGTGGGAGAACAACTTGAATTTGAGAGAAGGAAAAAAAAAAAAGTATATAATCACTCGGCCTTTCCTTCATAGTCCCCGCAGAGGAAGCGCTCTATGAAGCTGTCAAGCCTGCCACTCCTTTTATTCAGCAGTTCACTTCCTGTGGGTTGGATGTCCCGCAGGAAAAAAGCTGGTGCCAAGGCGTCTTGGATCAGCTGATGGGCCACAACGGCTGCTGACCTTTTATTTACCAAAACACTAATGAATTGACTCTAGGCCTTAGTTGTAACATCCATCAAAGACAACACACCGAACACGGCAACTTAAACGTTTTCATCATGACAGTCAGGAAAAACGTTGCTCACACACACTAACGTGGATACGAAGCAGCTGGGCTCTGGTGGTGGGATGTTGAGCATGTTACTAACTGGACAGTCACTTTCGGACGTGTCCTTCAGCGCCACACACACCAACAACGGTGTACATTGTTCTTACAAGTAGATACGTAAAGACTAAGCGATACAGGAGTCAAATATACGGTTGTAGAATATTGGCCTATAATCAATACCATCTTTTTTTCTTGTTACTTCTTTTGTGCTCTGCTTGTCTTTCCCTGCAGCGTGTGTGTGTGTGCGTGTGCGTGTGCACAAGTCTGTGTGTGTGCGTCCACATCTGTGTAGAAAAACATGTCAGAACCTAGTACAACATTGCAGTCCAAAGTGTTGCTGAGTAGTTGAGTGAAAATACTACAGTTACTTTAAAAATGTTAGTTAAGTGTAGTACTTGAGCAAATGTACTTTGCTCTGAATTGGCACAAAACAAACATTTCATATAACGTGTAGTTTAAATAGAAGGTAAATTAAAATTGATGTCTAATTGAATGTAATCAGCTCGGCCTTTAATCGTACTGTATCATATCGTGGTCCATGTATCATTTGGGAGGGAGAGAGTTTTTTTTTCTTTGTCCTGCTAAAATATTATACCTAATTTGTTAATAACACATTGTAAAACTAGTCAAACTGAATTTTTAATCATCAGTTTTTCCTCGGTTTAGTTAATATTTCCTAAATGTCAGGTGTTAAACTGATTCTTAAACTTCAGTTTCTGCTGGATCGAACCCCGACTGATTGAGGCAGATTCTGCTGGAGGTTACTTCTGTCTCCTAGTGCTCGCATAGGGGGGACGTGTTGGATTTTCGATGATTGTGTTTTGAAATGCTGTAGTGTAAATAAAATGTAATCGAATTGCACTTGACCCTGGTTGGCTCTCGTCTGGGTGTTGCTGAACCTCATCTTTGGATATGTGGTGATCCTAAATTGACTTAAATGGCCACAATTAATTGTAATTTAAAAGCCTAATGTCATTTAACTTCTGATAACAGATTGACCAGTCTCTAAAACCCAAACACTAATGCCAGTTTCTGGTGGTTAGAGATTACTTACCATAATATACTCATTAGAATTAATCTCGAACCATTACAAGTTAATTTGGTTAAGTGAAAATCTAATCACATATACAAGTTTTCATCATGCATAGGTGTCAAATAATCTCAGATCGTGATGAAACTGAATTTTCTTTATGATCAGGGTCGATGTTTGCGCCCAAAATCTAACATTATCCATGAGAACAGAGCGATGGGATTTCTGTGAGGATTTCTGTTTACTCAACTTTTAGCTGCCTCTTAATGTAAAGTTGAAACCCTGCATCCTTTGAGACTCATGCGGCAAAATTACCAGTACAAACACAGAATCACACGTTAGATGTTGTTTCTGTGTTGTTGAAGTTCTAAGGAAAAAACAGCACGAGAGCTTAAGACTTTCCCTCTTGGCATAATCCCCTGATGAGACACGAAATGTTGTTCGCTGTTAATTCCACGCGTTGTAAAAGTCTGCGCTATAGGCCGAGCAATTAAACTGTGCAGAAATGTTAGGAGAGACATCCACAGGGAGGGTTTCTGTCATGTCCTTGGCCGAGGAGCTGGTGGAGCCTTATTACCAAGCAATGTGTTAATTTGCACGAGTTTTCTTGTGCTTTCTCAGGTTTACATGCAGAGCCATCCCCACCCACCATTGTTCTGTGGTGGGAGTCAAACAGTGCAGGGTGGTCAGGCTGAGACCACCCAGAGTCTACATCTGACCTCACCTCCCCCTGTTTCAAAGAGATGAGATCCAGACGTCATGCCGTCGAGGAAGCAGAGCGTGCTAACATTAGGATGGAATGAACGGAGTTTCCCTCAGGGTGTAAATGGGATCCATATATTTTTAGATCCAAGGTGCAGACAAGTGAACGCACTGCAGCGTTCGTACCAATCAAACTATTTTTAAAGGCCACTGCAGGTCAGCATGTTTCAGAGCAGCAAAGGGAAGATAAAGCAATGGGTGTCTGATGCACAACAGAAGTTGAAAAATTAAGAAGCAGAAAGCCAGAGTTTTCCATACGTTGTCAATGAAAAGTCAGCTGTGCCCCCAGATGTGCCAGCCAGAGACACGATGAGGGTAAAGTTTGAAAAGCTCAACCTGGAGACGTCAAATTTATTTTGACAAATGTCCAATATTCTCGGCTCGGCAGTTTCTGTTTTGTAAAATATTTAGTCAATCGGAAGCTGCAAGTTTCTAATTCACTTTGTCTCCCCCTACTCCATCCTCATTCAACATGGTATCTTCCATACCTGACCCAGGTAATCAGCAGTGGGTAGGGCCCGGTTGAGGACCACGGCTTAGAACACCTAGTTCAGATCATTGGTGACATTTTTCTAATGGTACCAGTGAAGAAACAGCCTTTATACTTATTTCAGACAGTAGCATAATATTGCTGTCAGATCAGTTTTTGCCATTTGCTTCTTTAAAACAAAACTCTTTTTCCTCCTGTTACAGAAGCCAAAAACATACTCTGTTTGTCCTATTGCACCTCACATTTCCCAGGTGACATTTGCACTGATACAGATGCATCATAAACTGCTTTGTTGTGCCCGGTTTATGTGTGGGCTGATACTGCAGGCTGAGATGCTGCTGTAAAGTTTATGGAGCGACACGCGCCGTAAAATAGCCGACCCTGCAGATTTCGTGTATTAAAAAGAATTAGCATCCGGGAACTGACTGTTAACGGTTCAGAAAGTGTGGCGACAATTCCTCTGAAGTCCTAAATGTCAACGCAAGACATTGGGAAGTTGTTACTTCTTGTTTTGCAACTGATTGGTCGTTTCATCCTCGGCGCTCTCACGGTAACACGCTGTAAATGTATGTAGCAGCAGGAACAACAGTATTGATTTTAGTGTGGCGGCAGCTTCCCATTGTTCTTTGTTTAGATGCCAGAACAAACTTGTTGAGCGTGACAAAACACAGATTTGACATGTTACAGTGTTTATGCACATATTCAAAATAGTTATTAAAGCTGGTGCATGCGAGCCCCCTAATGTGACAATACAACAGGTAGGAAAGAGGCATTTGAAAATCGTAACTTCATTGGATTAATTCCATTTAGTTGCTTCACCTTCAGGGTCCTGCTGCGGTGCATGCCGACCTCGTACTTCAGTCCTTGGGGAGTCGCAGAGGAAAATCAATAACATAGGTTACATTAAACTGACAAAAACAATCCATCACCTGGGGGATCATGCACCAAGGATCCCTGTGTCCATTTCAGGAAACCAAACTTCTGCACTAAGAGGTGTTTATTGAAGGTCTCACTGCAGATGAAACTTTTAATCTTGATTGGACAGCGGAGCAGTTGTGTGGCCTTTGCTAGCAGAGTTTTATAGTAAACCGAAGTCAGCTTTTTCCTGTCTGTGCAGCGCTTTTTAAACCGTGCTGACACTGTTATAAATTATGGATTGAAGTAAAAAGCTTGTTGTCTCTCAAAGCACTGTGTGTTCCACTGACCCACATCTGCTGTTTGCATTATTTATTATATAGTCTTTATATTTACATTTGCAACAAACTTATTGGAATATTTGTCTGTGTTTGCAGCAGCTAAAATCATAGCTGGGCGAGCAGCTGCAGTCTGAGGTGTGATTGGAGAATTGAAGTCTCGCCACTTAGGACATGCTACAAATGTGCAATATGTTCTGGCAGAAAACAAATAACACGCCTGCCTTATTCCAGTGAAGCATGACGGCAAGAACTGAGCTGGTGACTGGAAGAGGCTGCACATTGTAGTACAATAACATGTTAAGCAACATTATTCCTACAAAGTACGTCGTCAGCATTTAAACTGGCAAACGTTAGTTTCACCATCCAGTAACTGTTTATGGGAGTTGGTTAGTAGCTAATCTGGAACATTTCTTTATGAAGTATTTGCTCATCTCATAGTTTCTGATCACGTTAATAACCTTAACTACACTTGATCTCTTCTTAAAACCACATCACAATACAGGGCAGGTGGACTCAAAGTACAGTTGTGTCCTTTGAATAAAATGTGTGAACTAATTGTCTAATTAGATCAATCGTAGTTCCATACAGTACCATACCAACAGCTTTGTGTTAATGTTCCTGCAAATTTTATAAATGGTTCACTTTATTTCTTCATTTTGTTTCCTAATTTAAAAGGGAAACAGTATAAATGTTTCGCTCAGTTTACCAGTGTGTTAATGAGCCTAGAAATCATAGAACAGGCTAAATTTGTATAAATAAATAAACTGCTATATTTGAACATTAATCAAACATCTGCATTAATGAGCCCGATGGTGGAAAACTCCGAAATACAGTAATATGTTATTCTGTTTATCTTGATTTCAAGCTGCTGAGATGACACTAGAGGATCAAAGTTACATTTACTTTAGACTCAAGCTTATACCTTATGAGAAGGAATTCAAAAACATTCCAAATTAAAAGTGAATTAAAATACATTTCTTCAGGCGAGACAAGGTGGAGTTTCAGCATGTCAGCACATTTATAATAAGCAGGAAATAACCTCCCAAAACAGTTTGGCACTGCCTGTAAAACACACCTGTCTTTGTTTTTATCAATATGTAATTCAATATTTTCTGCCTTTTAGAGATCATGGGAGGCTGTTGACATCCAACTTGGCTACTAGTTAAAGAAAATCCATTAGAGTAGCCTGAACCCACCGTGCGGTTCACAGCGACGGGTCAGAACATGGCTGCCCACCGGATCAGAGCCACCACCAACAACAACACTTCTCTCCCACGCTGCAAGTCTGAGGGAACACTCATCGATCTCAGCGACGGAGTATCAGAAGCCAGTCTCAATGATGTCAAAGGTCAGCAAATAAATCATCAGGCAACAGTCACCACCTGAAACACTTTCTAACACAGAAACAACAACTTGACAGCGTATTTCTTCCTTTTCTCTGTGCTCTACTAACTTGTGGGTGGGCTGTGCACCAATAAGAATTTGATGGCAGGTAGTTAAAAGAAATGAATAAATAAATCAAATGTGCATTTTTATAAATGTTATTTAGTCGCTATAATGTTACAGAGAATGTTAAAGCTGAAGACAAGTTTAACATTGAAGTTTTCAGGGCATCTTACAACATTTCGATTGAATTCGTTTGGTTTATTTGTTCCTTAACGATGGGTGAATTACTCTATGTGAAACACAGAAATCTAGTTAGATCAGTGTCCACAAAAATATCAAAATGTCACATAGATGACAGCTGGTTAGTTGTCTTGTGAGCAGAAGTCCATGAAAACCACTGCACACATCGATGTTGTGTTTGTTGCTTGCGCCGTTGCCAAAGAACAGAGGTGAGAGCTGAAAGTAAAAGTAACAAGAGCCTAGTTCAGGGTGGTAGGTTTTATGCTTAAAACTTTTGAATCCTGCAGAGACCCCGTTCTTTGTTCAGTATTTCCCTTAAAGAAAAATGCTTTCAAGAAACAGCAGGAGTAGCAGACTTTCAGTTTTTGCCTGTTCTCGCCTTAGTTGAAGTTAGCTGGTAGTGACAGGCCACATCTATATGGGGGATGTGTTTTTACTAAGATTCATAATGATGATGTCCTTGGAAATGGTGCAGTTCTTATGTTTTTCTTCCCGTATTTCTGTAAGAAATAAATGCTATTCCATCAGACAAAATTTTCGGATTTGCTGTATAGGTCATGTTATCCACCTCTACCTGTTGTCCATCTTTTTTCCCCAGTGCCTTCTCCCAGTGCCTTACGACTGGATGCCACTGCCTCCTTCGGCACTGCCAGGGAAGTTGTTGCCATTAAGGACTACTGCCCATCCAGCTTCACCACTCTGAAGTTCTCCAAAGGGGACCGCCTGTATGTTCTGGACTCGTCAGGAGCAGAGTGGTGGTACGCCCACAACAACACAGAGATGGGTTACATCCCTGCAGCTTATGTGCAGCCCATAAACTTCAGAGACTCCTCCTTCAGCGACAGTGGGATGATTGACACTGTGGGAGACAGTAACGAGGAGGCAGCCAAAGAAATGGAACTTTTAGGAGAGTGGTCTGGGGTGATACTGAAACCAACCACCTTCCAAAATGGAAATCCTTTTGGAACAACCCATACCTCTACAAACCCTTTCCTAAATGGTGGTCCTCAGAGCTCGCTTGATAAGAACGGTAATAACAAATCAGTTGACCTCCTGCTGTTTGATATGCTCACTCCATTAGTGCCCAACTCCACCAGCAGCACTGCCGATATCAATGGTTTTGGCAGCGGTGTTTTTAATTTTAACCCTCTTAGTCCCACGGTAGGTGCCGGGCAAACGTTGTGCAGGGATAACCCAATTTTTAGAAGCAAACGGTCTTACAGTCTGTCTGAGCTATCCATCCTCCAGGCCCAGAACGACACCCCTCAGGCCTCCACCGGTTTCTTCGGAGGCCTTAAAGCACCTGTGCCAGAGCAGTTCAAGAGCAGGGAGGATTTCCGGACAGCTTGGCTCACCCACCGGAAGCTAGCCAGGTCGTGTCATGACCTGGACTCGCTGGGTCAGAATCCAGGCTGGGGCCAAACGCAGCCCGTGGAAACCAACATCGTCTGTCGGCTGGACAGCTCTGGGGGGGCTGTCGAGCTTCCAGACACTAACATTAGCATCCACATACCTGAGGGCCACGTAGCCTCAGGGGACACTCAGCAAATTTCAATCAAAGCTCTGCTCGACCCGCCACTAGAGCTGAACAACGACCGATGCACCACCGTCAGCCCAGTGGTTGAAATCAAACTCAGCAACATGGAGACCAAGACCACCATTACTCTAGAGATGAAAGGGTCGGTGGTGGTGAAAATGGAGAGTAGGCAGACGACCGAAGTCTTGTGTGTCAGGAGTGATTGTAAAGAGGGACCTTACACTCCCATTTCTGAGGCATACATATATGGGGACACAATCCAGGTGTGCCTGGATAACCTTGAACCCTGCATGTATGTGTGTATTGTGGCTCAATCCCAGTCCATATCTCCAAACTCCACAGTTTGGGAGCATGTTGTAAAAAAGATCACCTTGGGAGTATATGGTCCCAAACACATTCACCCGACCTTCAAGACAGTTGTGGCTCTGTTTGGCCACGATTGTGCCCCAAAGACTTTATTGGTGAGTGAGGTCGGCAAGCAGGCACAGTCTGCACCTCCAGTAGCCCTGCAGCTCTGGGGTAAACACCAGTTTGTCTTGTCCAGACCCCAGGACCTCCGTGTTGGAGTTTATTCCAACATGGCCAACTACGAGGTCAAGGCTAGTGAGCAGGCCAAAGTAGTCCGGGGCTTCCAGGTTAAACTAGGCAAAGTCAGCAGGCTTATCTATGTTATTTCCTCACGCACCACTGATGACGTCTCTGATTTCACCTTAAGAATCCAGGTCAAGGATGACCAAGATTGCATACTGGCTCAGTTTTGTGTCCAGACACCAACACCGCCACCCAAAGCAGGTCCAAAGACATCAGGGCAACGGCGCTTCTTAAAGAAGAAGGAGGTTGGTAAGATAGTCTTGTCCCCTCTTGCCATTGCGACCAAGTATCCCGTTTTTCAAGAGAGGAAGATAAACAACCAGAAATTTGGGAAGTTAATCAAAACTGTCATCCGGCAAACAAAGAATCAGTACTTGCTCGAGTACAAAAAAGGAGATTTTGTAGCATTGTTGAGCGAGGAGAAGATCAAGCTTAAGGGCCAGTTGTGGACAAAAGAATGGTACATTGGATATTATCAAGGCAAAATAGGATTCGTCCATGCAAAGAACGTGCTGGTGGTTGGCAAAGTTAAGCCTATTTACTTCACTGGGCCTGAACTTACGACGTTATTGTTACTGGATCAGATACTGAAGCCCTGTAAGTTCCTCACATACATCTACGCGTCTGTAAGAACTATACTGATGGAAAACATCGGCAACTGGCGGGCGTTCGCTGACGCTCTCGGATACATCAATCTGCCCTTGACACATTTCTGCCGCACGGAGCTGGACAGTGAACCCGAGAAGGTTGCGTCAGTCTTGGAGAAACTGAAGGAGGACTGCAACAATACAGAGAGCAAAGAGAGGAAGTCCTTCCAGAAAGAACTCCTGACGGTGAGTTAGAGCCGTTGGCTTACTCCTGTGTTGCAGCGACTGCATTTTGTCCGAGCCACTAATGTGAGAAAACGCTAATTGTTCCCCGCTGCTTTAAACTTTAAGTCTCAAATTAATGTGTTGTGTCATTCATGTGTCCACTTCCATAGGCCTTTATTTCTGTCTGTGTCCTCTTGGTAGGGCATTTCTCTCAGAGCACAATTCTTCCTTTCTCCTGTTATCTACCCACAAGTGCTTTAGGCTCAGGCTGTGGTCCAGTCTGATAATTCTGCTGGGAGTAAAGTCGATTACTGCTGTGTCGGCATTGAAGTCCTGAGGAACTGTGGTCGAGCAGCAGAATACTTTGTCCTCATGCAGTATCGCTCTGAGTCACTTGTTAGTGTGCAGTGTGCGTACAACTTTTCGATCTTAGAAATTCAATCCCACCAGGCTGCTGTGATCATTTTTTATCTTTATGTACACATGAATCAAAACCCTTAGAAGCAAAACTTTGTCCTTTGTGTTTATGTAAAAAAGAAACGGATCGACAGGCAAATTCAGAGCATTGATATCAGTAAACACTTGGAAATCAGAGCCACTGGAACTTGTCATCAATAAACTAACCTTTCATCCCGTAAACTGCACTTTCCACAAAGCATTGGGCTGTAATTAAGGTATCTTAACATTTTGTCTAGCGTGCCTTTAATCTTAAGTGAACAGATGTGTCCCCAGCAGACGAATAGGCCAGTTCACGCTTCATGCTTTTCTTGTTTCACTATATTCAACTTCCCGTCAAAGTAGCCAAAATGCTGAGCCGTGTTCGCTGTAAATGTGCAAACCCACTCTTTCTGGCATTTAGTTGTGCATCTTCTGTCATGGAAATGTGGATTTTCAGCGTTGCCTCGAGGCAGGCAGGGTAGCAGTTCTCATCCTGAGATGCCTAAACTCTTAAACGCCATCATATCCAGCGTGAGTTATGCATTTTCATTTTATTTTGTGGGTCTCTTTGACTGCTACAGGGTTTTCTTCGAGTGGAACCTCTCCTGGTGCACTTATACTACTGATCCTACACTTTGTTTCTCTGTCAGCACAATATCCTCCTGAGAGTTTCTGTCAGAGGTCATGGATGTAGTGCAGCTGAAGTAACATGGAGCAGAAACACTGTAATTTGAGTGAAGCTGTAAACACTAGTTAGAACCATTTATAGACAGAGAAACTGCACGATGTAAAAGAACATAATAAAAAGGTGGCGGCTAAAAATATGCCCTTTCTGGGATCGAGTACAGTACAATTCATTTCTGAATACAAGAGTGTGTTATTTCTAAACTGCTGGTTACTGTAGGGACAATCAAAGCACACAGTAATCTAGCAAATTTGAAATCGGGAAGGCTTTTTGTTTAATGGACACAAATATGCTGCTTCTGCAAACATCTGATCGTCCAATGAGAAGTGGAGTTTGTTGCATGTGTGGGCTTCTGTCTGATGACATCCTCATCTTCCTGTCCTGCTGCCAGTGAACCGTTTGCTTTTGTCAGAGGGGACGGTCTCCTCTGATTTGCTGGCGTGTGATTTGACAGGGACGTTGTCTATATTTAGAAGAAAGTGAACCAAATCAAAAGCACTGTGGTCACGGCAAAGAGCTGCCTTTGTGTTCAAATGTCTGGTCTGCTTTGATTGTTGCTGGAGAAAGGGACCATCCGTGGGGTATATGCACACCGCAGATGTAGCCATCCCTTCCTTGTTTTTTGTCTTTTCAACAGATTCTGAAGCTCAGGGCAGTGTCAGAGGATATGAGCACGTTGAATGTGTTAGCAGTGGCCAGAGAGAGATTCTATAAGGCAGAACAAATAGGAATACGAAACATTATCGCAAAAGTGTTTACTGTAAGAGCCACATGCAAACTAAACTGGAATCTTGTAATATTGACCTGTGTAACAGAAGCAGAAGGGCGTAAAAATTCAAAAAAAGTCAATGAGACTGATGCTCGGTCTTTCTTACAGCTCAATGGACAACTGAGAATGTGGACGAATCATTTTTTATTACAGGCTGCTCTTGGAATGTAAAGACTTCTCTTCACCACCAACTTGTTGCATGTCAAACATTAATCAAAAATGAACAATTGTACTTTATTTACTGTATAATTATATTCAAGAGCATAGATTTAATTATATTAATGACGCCTCACTCTAGGGCCATAATCAGGCCAAACTTCCCACTTATACTAGAAAATATTTGTGTTGTTGGCTTAAGGGGATTATTATTTATAGTTAAATGTAATAAGTACTTGTTTGCATTATCATCAGTATGTATATTATGAGTATGGATAATTCCATCTGTAGATTTGTCTTTAGCAGTGAGCCATGATAAGCCTGCAATGGCAGTGTGAACAAACTAAACAGCACCCACAGGCTGAGATCCATCAAGTGTCACTGTGCCAGCTATGTGATGTCTCCAAGCCTCTGTCATTACACACACACACACACACACACACACACCTGTGGGAAAGTAGAACAGAGGGCAGCTGAGTGTGCCTCCAGTCAACTACACATTTGTTTCGTTATTTGTATTTATTCTCGGAGCTGCTTAACAAGTTTGATCTTATCTCATCTTATTTCATAGTGAAAACAAAGCGGTTGTTATAGGAGTTTGTAGGATTATTCACGTGTATAATTTTACCAGTACAAACAGTGCAGTACTTTCTAAGCCAATGAAGTAGCAGTGTCACATATACCAACGAGGTTGAATCGGTTCTGGTTTATGTAGGATGTATTTTTTTCCCAGTTAAAACGAAAAGCCATAGCTGGTTTCTTCACTTCCCCAACTCGCCAACAGCTCTGCACTACTTTTTCATATCTCTGCTCGTCCTCTCTGATGCTGCAACTGCCACCAAGTAAATTATGTAAGTGATGTTGAATTTGTTCACAAACGTTACAGATGAATGCATAATTTCTCAGCTGATCAAAACACACTGACAGTTTTGCTTCTGTCTACGAACTCTACTAGTGCACATCTTTGACGGCATAAAAAAACCAAAAAAAGTTACTTACCCACTGGTTTGGTGCGGCCTTATGAGAAGACTACAAAACATTTCCATCTGGTTCAGTTTTGTGTCCGTTCTTTTGTCCCTTTGTGCATGTTTCTGATCCTTTAGGCCTTGTTCTACATTTTTAATTCAAATTGCAACTTTTGCTATGGTTATTTTGGGTCTTTTAATCAAGAAATATGATCAGGACCATCTCTGTCTTCCGGGTCAAAGGTCACCAAAGCTTGACACCAAGTAATTAACTTCACCAACTTCTATTAAATTCACTGATCACTGTTTCATTTTTAGATGTGGTTTAAAATGTCTTTTTAGTGTTTTGTGACCTAATTTGAGCTCAGATCAGTCGACTGATCTTTGCCACGGACAAATTCAAGTTAAAAATAATTATGATTATGTTCTCGCATTGTTCCAGTCTGGATGTTTTAATAACATCTGTGTGAAATAAGTCATGTATGAATCTGCCTCTGGGCTTGTGATGTGAGCCTTGTTGTTTTGTGAGGAGCTTGTGTTGTTTTGTCGTCAATGGATGATGGAAAGGTTCCAGGTTGTGTCTGCTGGATCTTAGGCCTGCAGATGTTTCCTGCTCCATTGTTCGTAAATGAAACAGAAGCTCGAGTTGTGGACCTGCAGGCGCCTGCAGCCCATGCGACCCACCCCTTGTAGTTCCCATAATCCTCTTTGACCCTTTCTGCTGTATGATCGGACCCCCAGTCTGTTACGTAATACTGTAAATAAGAATATCAGTTAGCCAGCAGATGGCTGCACTACAGATTTACAGTTTACACAGTTTGTTTGATTTAGTATTAATTATTAATGAGCAACTCATGTTCTTTTCATGCTAGTGCATAAATTAAAAACTGTTTTGGAAGATACAGTAGCTAGTGTCCTGTGGTTTTCAGCCACATTTCAACCATCTGACCAGAACATCTGCTACAGTGACAATGCAGACCTCTAAATGTATTCAGACACTCGCAGAGGGGCAAATAACACATGTCAGGGTGAAATTCAAATCTATATTTTATTATTATATATATTTAATTGACACAAAGACAAAGTAATTTGATCCAATATAGGACATTTTGAATCATATTTCTGACTTTCAATATGTGATTTGGTTGTTGTAAATTTAGTTGTAAGGGTCCTTTGCAATACTGCTTATGGATAAAACAAAAACAAAATTGCTTCCCTTTATTATTATTTTACTAGCTGTAACTCTTTAAACACTGTATGCTATTATAACCCCACTTTCACTTCCTGACTAAAATCCACATGGTTGAAATGACAAACTGTTGTTGTAGAAATACCAATGTCTTCTCTCAACAAACACTTTCTGCTTCACTGGGCTCAAACAGAAAACAAGAGTGTATATTTAAGTGTGGGACTGTTTTTGCATGAATAACTTCTTTAACACCACCCAAATGTCATGTGACCGGTATAAATAGTCTGTGAGTGAGTATAACTCTGCATATGTCCTGCAGGGAGGAAAGGGGGCACTTTGTTATATGTGTAATAACTATTGATCAAATTATTATGTCTATTGTTACCGATTGCATAATGTGAAGCGATCGCACGATTTGAACCACTCAATACTGAAGTGACTGGGGTGGTTCTGGGCAGGTCTTTACACGTCCTCCATAACTCAGTCTCTCACTCACTGCTGCTGATACCTTTGGGGGTTGGGACTGATATTAAAAATGAAAAACAAAGAGTCATTCATCGTCTCTCTGTCTCTCTCGTGTCCTAAATTGACCCTCCACACATTCATTTTTTACACTGCAATGCCTGTAACATCTACTCAGAGCCCTTTCACCACATCATGGCCAAAAAATCATTCATGAAAAAATAAGTGAGTGAATATCATCACCGCACTGATGTTTTCATCATTTAAATTTCTTAGAATTTTAAATATATTTGACCCAAAACACAGAATATAGATGTGTTTCTTCACAAATACAATTTGTGACTCTCATTTTGATCTATTATTTATGCTGATTATGTTCTTAATTATTATAAAAACATTCTGTCCAAAGTTTTCTGTAGTTTAGTGATGCGCATGCTGGAACTAAGTCATGTTTGATCTCAAAACATGACTGCAACCTTAAATTAAACAAGCAATACAAAGCAGAAAACTCCAAACCTTCTTGTTGTACTTACTTTTTTCCAGCACAGTATTTTAAACTACACATTTATGGATTTACTCAGATCATTTCTTTGTTTGAGTTGTTTTTGTTGTTATAAAGTAATGTACAAAGTATTGGGGTTTTGGACTGTTGGTTGAAGGAATAATGACACCACCTTGGGTTGTGGGAATTTTATCAACCAAAACACTCAGTTAAACGAGAAAATAGTCGACGTATTAAGGGATAATGAAAATCCTAAGTTGCGGTCTTATAGCAGCCTGACTCCCACTTGGAGCTTTCCTCCTCCTCTTCAGTCTGAATTCCTCCAACCCTTCTGTTAGTGGGGAAAGAGAAGCACCAGGGAAAACCCTCTTCTCCTCCGTCCTTCTGTTCTTCCTCCCCTTGTTGCAGACAGACACCTGTGTACCGACTGCAGATTTAAAAAGAAATCTTGAAGCATGAGCCGGCGGAGGTGGAACCTTTGTTGTTTCTCTGTGCTAAAAAGGGGATTTTCGCTTCAAATCTTCCACTCAGCTCTGCTGCAGAGCATCTGACCCTCCTGGATTTTTGCAGTGAGATCAGTGGAAGACAGAGCCTGGGAAAAATAATAATAATAACATCCTATTTCTAGATAAGAATAATGTGCGATTAGCTTTCTGTTTTGCCATTTTTGTACACAGACATTTTTCCCCCCCTCACTGTCAGCGCCTCCCTCCTCTTTGTTATGTTCCTTCTTTACTTCCTCTTCTCCTCTCCTTCAGTGGTTGGGTGTGGTGAGCTGCTGCTTTTGGAATAATTCATAGAACAACAGAGCCCTCACTCCACGGAGATTGTGCTATGTCTGGGAATGTTCAAGTTATTTCTGAGCCAGTCTGTGAAGAGTAAAGACGGTTCACGTGTAGGATGAAACGTCACAACCAGCAACCACAATCTTTACTCTCTCCTAGCATCTCCAGGTTTTGGGTTTTCAGGGTTATTTCATAAAATGATAGAGAAATTAGATGTCGAGTTTAAAGCCAAACTAGAAAAGGAATGGAATTGCAAAGCCACGGAGCAGCTGAGGCTGAGAAAGAAAATGGGAAAGGTGGCGCAAGTCAGATGGAAAATGAAGATGGGATAGAAAAATAATCAAAAGGAGATTGAAGTGGAGATATCGAGTGTGTTTTGTTGCTGAGAGAAAACCAGAAATGGGATGACACAAGACACAAGTCGTTTGTCACAAACCTCAGTGCTCCCCATACCAATGATTCAGGACTGCCATTTTCTTCGATTGTAAAAGAAGCGTGTGTGTGTGTGTGTGTTTATTTGTTTCGGTGTGTAACGACGGGCACGATGGAACCGCCCGCTTCATCTCCCCATCAACGTTATCTATGAAAAAATGTCTGCAGGAATTTTCTTCTCGTCTTGACGAGCAGATGATTTATGCAGCGGGGGGAGCTGCAGGGCTTCAGAGCGCTGACTGCTGAGCTGGTGAAACAAACTCTGTGGCATTTAGCTAAAACACACACACACACACACACACACACAGTCCCATAACCTATCCAAATAGACCAGCTGACATTTTAGGAAAATGCAGCACAGCATTTAATTCCAGAGTCACAGAGCATTGTCGTGCGCTGTGGAAGATGTTTAAATTGCATTTTCGACAGCGCACCCAGCTACATCCACAGCAGGACACTTATTAGTTTAAAATCAGGCTGTGATGTTCCGTGATAAATACTTTACAACATGCCATCAAAAATTTATAGCATTCAGAATTGATTTAGAGCAGTATGAAGTGCAGCTTCACAAAACTTACGAACTGAGTGTTGCAATGCAAAAATTTAACTGTGAACACATTGGGGAGAACAGACAGGAAAAGGGCCACAGCTTTATATTGTGAGCCACACTACCGAAGCAAGTGAGGCATCATTTCTGACGATTTCCATTCTTTTTGTGGCTGTAAAAAATATCCAACCTTCTACTTTTGTGTGTGTGAGAATCATACTAAACAAAATACATTTATTTAATACAAGCTGGGCATGTGGTAAAAAGTATTCACCCTGGGTAGGGGTACAGAGCTCCACAGGTCCACAGTGAGAGACATGGTCTCCAAATGAAGAAGACAATAGTGAACGAGACAAGAATTAGTCTAACGCCTTGGAGGCGACTCATCCAGGAACTCGCCAAAAATCCAAAGAAAACATTTATAGATCTGTGGCCTCACATCAGTAAAGGTCAGTTTTCATGAACCAAGTATCTGAAATAAATGGGGTAGTAATGGCATCATAAGAGAATATTAAAAACCACTGCTAAGTCAGAAGAAACTGCCATAACACACAATCTTCTCGGAATCAATAAGTCGAAAGTTGAACTGTTGAGAAGATGAGGGTCCTGTTAATTCTGGTGGACACCAAACACTCCACACCTTTGCTGCATCAGGGTAATTTGTTATGACTGGGAGAAACATGAAGTCTGAGGGAGAACTTCAGCTCATCAGTGTGTGATCGAAGCTGATCCACATCTGGATTATACAGCAAGACAATGATCCCAAGTCTGGTAATGGAGGCTTGTTGCAACGAGCGGGTTTATTCACCTGCTATAGTTTGACTGGACTATTGTTCGCCAACGGCAGACACAGCGAAGTGTGGGGGGATATTTTTCTGACCCAGTAGATTACATTAAATAATGCAGTAAGTAATCAGGAAACTGAGGCCGCAGTGATCAGCTTCTGTGTTTTGTTTAACATTCATAACCCGGTTTCCCCTGGAATCAAATTGCCCGGCCGTCACCAACCTCCTGCTCCTGGCAAAGGGAAATGTCGAGCTCAGAATGGCTGCAACTGAAAAAAACAAAAACTTTTTGGATTGGTTTTACAAGCCATTAGGTTGCTTTTGTTTTATGTTTGATTTTTTTTTGTTAAGTTTTTCTCTATCACAGTAAAATGTTAAAGACTCATCGTACTGAACTCGGAAATTGAGACTGAATGACCCACTTTTCCTCTCATTATGTTTAAAATGTATTTACCATAAAGCAGGGCTAGTAAACCAATCTTTGTTTCGGTTTCTGCTGGACTCAAGATGGATCTGATTGGCTGTTGCCGGGTTACTGCTTGTCCCTGTGTCAGGTTATTTGCATAAAGTTCAGCCTTCCCTGGCTTCGCTTTGTAGGGCAAGGCCAGGTGATCCAACTTGTTGGATGTACTTAACAGAATAAGCAGTTTATAAAGTAATTGTATAGAAATAGTAACATTAAAGGGATAAGAGCCATGTTGATGTCATGAAAAATGACAGGAAGAGAGAATGTGCTTGGATTTTGTCCTTCTTCTTTGTGTGTTTCTTTTTGGACGGATAAACATTTTGACTTGGGCACCACCCAAAGCGTTACGTGACCCGCGGTTCCTCGCGTGCTGTTGTAGTCCGATAGGTGTGGCATGAGTGGAGCATCCACCTATTCATGTTTACACTGTTTCAAAATGTTTGCTGGATACTGTCAATCCAAATGCATTATTCAGAATAAACAAAGTGTCATGTTGTTACGCAGCAGCACTTTTGTCCGAATCGGTTTTAAGACAGGAAGTGATGTTTATTTCGGCAAGGATTTCCTGTCGTTATCCAGTGAGGAAACAGGTACTTCTCAAAGAGTTCCTCTTTCCTGTAGCATCCTCAAAGACCCAGAAACAAAAGAAATGTTCTGCGATGTTGCCGCAGTCAGTCACTAAGCCAGAACAAAACTTCCCTTGAATTTGTCCAAACCTGGCAGCTCTGCCTTCACAGAGAACACTCGCTCTGATTGGTCGGAAGCCGTCGGTATCTCATCCTCTGGTGTCACGTCAGATTAAATGAGACTGCTGGAGCATGGCGTCTGCATTCCTCGTCCCCCCCAACCCCCTTCATCATCGTCCTCCTCCTCACATCCTGTCGTTCCACACATTCCTGCATGTGGGACTGAAGCCCAAAGTGGAGCTTTAAGTTCACCTTCATTCTGTTGATTCTGCAAGTCAGAGGCTGAGTTGTTGGGAAATAGGACAATATTTGACAGTGAGAGGATTTAATCATTCCCACATTCTCATGTGAAGAAATTTATTGTGTGGGTACATTTTTGGGAAGGTGGAGGAGGTTTTTGAAAATGTCAGGCTAGCATTTGAAGTTGAGACCATTTTGTTGGGATATTTATAGAAATCATTCATAAAAAGAGGACTTTTTTTGGAAACAAAGATGTTTAGAGACCTGAGGCCTTTTTAGTAAATGACACCTTGTTGTTCGAAGCAGAACATTTGTGTTAGTACTGTTATTTTTGCTAGAATTTGACTTTTCTTATTATATGATTTACTTATTTTAATAATCTGCTAGGTCCTCTTACAAGAAGAAAAGTCTGATTTGTGGAATATTGTATCATTGTTTATAATTTCTAGGCATCAGTGAGCTGCAATTACTCCACTGGGAGAGACTGGATGTGTGCAACTGCATGGTTGGACATAATTGTGACGTGAGACTGGACATTTGTGCTTTGCAGTTTTGGTCTTGGTTTTAGACCAGTCCATCGCTACGTTTCTGTCATTGCTTTTTGCCTTTTGTGAAACACTTTGGATTAAAAAAAATAAACATTAGTATTGACATTATAACTTGGATTAGTGTGCAGCTGTGAGTAAATGCGACGCATGAAGGCATTTGTCTCCGTCAGTGCAAATGCACTTGTATTTGCATGTTGCACATTTGTATGTGCAAATTGCTGCCGGTCGTCTCCGCTGGAGGAACAGACGGAACTTTCCCACGCTAACAAACATGAGGCGTCCAGGCAGAATTGGAGGAGACAGACAGGTTGCAGGGGGTGATGGGAGGAGCTTGCTTCATGTCCTGACCGGTTAGCAACTTGGCACGTTTAGTTTTTTTTTGTTTTGTTTTTTTCTATTGCCTGAAAGGGGCTGAGGATAGAGAGAGTGTCCAATGAAGCTTGACAATTATTATTCATTACTGACCCTGATGTTTTCTTGAATGCCAAACTTCACTAAATCCTCAGTATTTAGCCTTTAAGAGATGCTAACAGGGCTTTAGACTAAAATATGGTTCAACGCTGCACTTCATCATTGTCTGTACTGCATCTCTGCTGTATCACGGGTTACCAGGCATTTTCCCTCCCTCGATTCAGATGTGACATAAATCCTGAGTGGTGCTGCTGAAGCAATGCCAGGCTCTTTATTTCTATTTCCACCAGAAAGCATCTGAAAAATGCACAAAGCTGAGATTTGCAGGGGGGGGATTGAGGAGGCAGCCAGTGGAAAATAACAGAGGATAAAGTCGATGGAATGCAACCTGTAGATGAACATTTATTAGTTTGTTTGTACTTTGTTGTTTCAGTCAAACTTTGACGTCTGCTGAGTTTCAGTGTTCACCAGGTTCTGGACTGATTTTCTTTTGAAACTCAACTTAGTTTGCTTAACGAATCGGGGGCCACGTAACATCTTAATCTCCACACACCCCTCGATCATTAGAACATCGTTTCATGCTGTACATTTCACTACATGTTTATTTTCTCTTGTGCTCTTTGTCTGCAGGCTTTGTTGAAGATGGACTGTCAGGGTCTTGTGGCCAGACTGGTCATGGACTTTGTCCTCCTGACCACGGCTGTGGAGTTGGCCGGCCGTTGGAGGGAGCTGGCTGAGAGGCTGGCAAAGGTTTCACGCCAGCAGATGGACGCTTACGAGGCGCCACACCGCGACAAGAACGGAGTGGTGGACAGTGAGGTTTGGGACATAAATGCTGTTATTTTGGCCACAGTACCCGAGATGGAAATGCAAATATTTAGTTTGGTCAGAGACACCTCCGGGAATTTTTAGCAAATGGTTTATACAGTTGCAGTGCACAACCACGAGGTGTGGTGGTGGCAGCTGATGTGTTTTTGTCATGAGGTGAAATGTCTCCTCTCTGTCTCCAGGCCATGTGGAAGCCAGCTTATGACTTCCTGGTCACGTGGGCTGCCCAGATCGGTGACAGCTACAGGGACGTGATCCAAGAGCTGCACATGGGCCTGGACAAGATGAAGAACCCCATCACCAAGCGCTGGAAGCACCTGACCGGCACGCTCATCCTGGTCAACTGCCTGGACGCCCTGCGGAGCTCTGCGTTCAGCCCCGCCGCTCAGGACGACTGCGCCATCTAAACTCTGTCCTCGTTCCCGCTGGTGTCTCCTCGCTCACGCGGAGCACTTTATCGTAACGCAGTTTGAAATGTTGCATACCAGCTGTCCGCTCACTCCGAATGCCACTCCTGCTGTTTGTATGTTGCTGTTCTGTCCCTGCAGCTGTGCTTTAAGCTCCTGGTTCCCAGACCTCCCCCAAAGCAGACAACGCAGTGATGTATGGAGCTCACAGTGTTCGCAAGGACTCTTTTAATAGTTTCTGTCTCGCATAGTTATGTATTTTTATACTCTTATTATAGCACAGCATTTTTAAAGCAACACTTTGAACCCTTTTGGTTAAGAACTGTGTTTGGAACAAGTTGGACACTTTTACAAGAAAAGAAACTTAGATATTTTATGCTTGCTACCATAGCCGTGCCATGTGTCAAATCTATTTATTTCTACCAGAAAAGAAAATCACTGTTTTGTTTCATGTTCAGGTTCTCGCTCACTGTGGTCCCGTCTCATTTCTGACACCCAAATTTCTGCTGTCTTTTCAAAGGCCTAGCACAAAGAAAAGTGAATAAATGTGTTGATCCTTCACATCAGGTTTTAGTTAAGCTCTCCACTGGCGCTTAAAACAAGTCGATTAGTTTAACAAACAGAACATTAATAATCTGCAGATTTAATAGTGAATTAATAAAAAGGTTTTTGCTGTTGCGTACGAATGGTCGGACAGAAAGAATAATCCAAAATCCAATTAAAAAAAAAAAACATGTAGACATGCTTCACAGTTTATTGTACTAAATTTGACAGTTAAGATTTGACAATCTCAAATCGAGGTCCACTTATTCTCTTTGGTCTGGTACTTTTGACTGTTTCACACATTGTTCATCAGAAGCTTAGCTTTGCTCCAATAATGAGGCCACATGATGATATTTTATTTAATTTTTTTTGTATTTTCAGTTGTAACCAGCAGTCAAATCTAAAGTCTTCAGAGAGAAGTGTTTCCTTACGTATGAAGAACCAAATAAACAGAGCAACCTTCTGTCAATCAGGGACATTTGGACTTTTCCAAACTCCCGTTTAATTTTGATGATCGAAGCTTTGTAATCCAGTAACTGCATGTCCTGTACTCATTCTAATTTGAGATCAGCTTGATATTGCTCTGTTCTCATTGAAGTGTTGGATACAGTTTCCCACGTAGCTGGGAAGGGTGCAACATCGCTGTCTTGAATTTGCCCCAAGAAGTGATTTGATATTTGCGCTCATTTGCAATTCAAGTAACTCTTGTCCTTGCAAGCCTTTGTGCACATTGAGTCATTTGGCAAGTGCTTTTGTCCAAAGTGACCTCACACTCATACACACCACGAGCAACCTGAGGTTCGTCGTCATGCCCAAGGACACTTCCCTGGCTCCTCCGGACGTCAAACCTCTAACCCTGCAGCCAGTGGACAACCTGCTCTAACTGTTGAGTCACGGCTGTGGAATCTGCTCAGGTGGTTCGTTTGTTCAGCAACAACAACACAATTGCCAGCAACTCAGGGTTACACGACTAATCACAACCCAAGGCTTCAGAAATACTGACATTTTCACTACGTGTGCAGCAATGCAAAATTGCGCCCTCGTTTAACCCCGTGTGTCGGTTGTGAACTTGTCAGAAATTACCACTACACATACGTATTGTCAGTAATGTGGTATCAGGGGATTTCAGCAGCAGTTTAAGTCCCAAAGAAATTTGTGGAAGCCCCGTTGTCAAAAACCTGCGTCTACCAACCTGTCAATAATCTCTTTCAGTGTTGATGCGGCTTCTCTTAAAAGTTCACAGGGAAGAAATACAGGGCCAAACATTTCAAATCCTCAAGACATATGCAAACTACACAAGGAAGCATGTGATCTAAACAGTAAGTACGTCTGGGCCCTAAACCAGCAAGTCAATGGTGTATCAAGGATTTTTGTTGCGCATCAGCTACTGATGGAGGTGAATCTCCTGGTGATCTCCTCACAGGATCAGATAATAACTTTTGACCACATTATTTCTGATACTGGTCAGCTGGATAGATCTGGTGCAAAGTGCTTCCTGGTTCTTTAATATGACGTATAATGTGATACAGACACCTAGTGTTCAGGAACTAGATTTTATTATAGTCACTGGGCAAAGTGTCAGGATGCACTTAAATCCCGAATGTGGGACAACTTAAAATAAATGTGCTGGTGAGAATTGTGTGATTTTGGTGAAAGTGCCAGAACAAGTGAGACAGTGCTGTTGTTTTCTTAACAGTTAACATGTTAAAATGATTCCAATCATCTTCATCATTTTCTTGTCAAGTTCAAAGTACTTTTTTTTTACTAAATATTGCCAAAAATGATTCCAGCTGTACACAAATGACCTTATACAAGCATTTCTGTAATGAAAGTGTCTCAAAGCTTCCGGCCTGGTTTTGTCAGTGCTGCGTACTGTACATTGTGGTAATAAGACATCAAGCGCTGTGGTTCTACTTCTTTTTGTGACTGCGTACTTTTTGCCGAACAGACTCCAAATAAAATGTAAATATTTGTACACACCGTTCGTCGGGGTAGTACCCGTGTTTGGCTGCTGTCTGCCGGGATAATCCGCCAGCGAAAGACGGAAACTGGAAAGACGGGCTGGCCTGTTTTGTCCGTTACCAGTGGTGTGTTCGTGGACAACAATCCAGAAAATTCACAGTGGACGGTAATAAGGAGGAGACGCGTGGACAGAGGGAGTTACAGACAGGGCTACGTCAATGTAGGGAGAAGACAAACTGAACTAGATTAGAAAAAAGGATGATTTTTACAGCATATTGGAATCTTTGTGTCTTATCTTAGATGATCACACTAAAAAAACAGCCCGACTTTTAATCATATTTCCTCTGGACATAAACATAATTATGTTCTACATGGAATGAAACTAAACTGCCATTAAAAGGAACAAAACGGATCCTAAGATCCTTACAAACTGGGTACACTTGTATCGTTAGCATGCTAACAGATTGACAGTGAAGTTGAGCTATATTTAATTGAGAAATCCCACTGAAATACAGGCCAGTTATTTCCCGCACTATTACCATTTTCAACAATTCCTACACCGACACCAAAACCAAGAAGGAAGTTACTTACTGTGAATGTGCGACATCTCTGCTTTGCTTCGCTAACCGTTAGCATGCTGAGACCTCTGTGTCCGTCCAACATCAGAAAAATTTGCGGCCGGTCGGCGTGTGTTGATCGATATTATTCAATAGAAAAAAATGAATTAATAAACAACATGAAGTCACATACGACTGGCTCCACTGGATGAGCCAGGTGTGTCTTTAATGGCTTTCCAACAAATGACGTCTGCAGCGTAAGACTGACACGCTAACTGTGAGTAGAAGGTGAACATTGCTGACAGCACATGGTAAGATTACATATCGTGTTGTGGTACAGTTTAGATTGCTAGCATGTTAGCGTGACTAGCTGTTAAGATGTTAAGATTATTAAGATGATCATTTTTTGGAATTATTATACATGCAAGTGCCCTGCAAGCAATTTGGTAAATCAGCTCAAGGGCGGTGAATATATAGATGGTTTGTTTACCGTATGTTAGTTTAGCTATTAACTTAAAAAGCAGCTTTGTTAACAAGAATAATAAGTCAAATCAGTGCTGGAAGTTTCATTCTTGTGTCAAATGGCAGTGACAGTATGAAACACACTGAATACGTTGGTTGTATTAAGTTGATAAGGTGCCACCAGCTCTCATGTGTTTGATTTATTGAACAAAACACACACATGTCTAAACATAACTAAAAAAAAAATTCTCTGTGGTCAGACAAATTGATATTTTATGCAGGATCAGATATTTTCAAGGGATTAAACCCAATTTTTTTGCGTCGGCCATTTTGCTTTGATGACAGCACGAATTCTCCGTGGCATCATTTCCACCATTGGCACTCAGAGGTCTTGTATTAACGATGGGTGAGTTGGACGAACGCGTAAAGGCCTCAGCACATCCCAGAGATGCTCAGTGGAGTTAAGGTGGCCGATCCATGTGTGGAAATGACGTCTCATGCTTCCTGAAGCCTTTGCACAGTCTGAGCCCAACGAATCCTAGCTTTGTCATTTTGAAATATGCCTGTGCCATCAGAAAAGAAAAAGTCCACCGGTGGAAAAACCTGGTCATTCAGTAGATTCAGCTACTCGTTGTTGCCACCTGGGACATAATCACTGCAGTAATTATTCAGCTGAAGGATATTACTGCTTAATTAAATGTAGGTGTTGATTTGTTTTGGCCAGGCAGCATATTTCACTATGTTAAGTTTTGAATGGTTTTGCCACTTGTGTTGCAGTAATGTTTAGTTACATAGAAGCAGCTTGTGTATTGGGATAAAACGATGGTCTTCTAGACTCAGTGGGCTCGGATTATAAAAATTGTCCATTTGCAGAGGTTTGTAATGATCAGGATGAACTTTTTTTTTAGCATGTGTTTAGCTACTTCTCTAAAATTGCATCGCAGCCCAGCGCTGGTCCCCAGAGCTTCGATGGAACTAGACATCTTCATATTATCCTGACCCCCCCCCCATCTCTCTGTGCTGCTAAGGCAAGCAGATCGTAATGAAATACACAGATTAATGGAGGAGAACAAAAAGAGCGGAAAGGAGTGGAATTAATTACATCCGAGCACGAGCTGACATGCCTCAAATCTCAGCCTGGAGTGCTGGTAATAAGCTCCCCCAGGGTGACGGGGGCTCATGGAGCAGCACATAGCTCTGTGCTCAGCTCCAAAATCCAGGGATAATCGTTACAAAGAAGCGACTCCAGGGCCGCTCGCCGAACATGGGGACTTCTCGTTGGCATCTTTATGTTGTCCAGGCTTAAAGCTTTACCTGTCAAAAAAATCTCTTGTTACATGTTTGAGTGGATTATTGTTTAAGCCTCATACAGTAAATACCTGCAGGCGCCACTTTGTACAGATCAGAATGGAAAAGGGGATTTAAAAAAAAAAAAAAAAAGACCTGTTACCTACCTACCTGTTATTCACAGCAGTGTTCATACCCCTGGTTCACTTTCTGCTCCCACTTACTCACTGAATGATGTATTTCCATAATGCTGTTTCTAAATTTGGCTCTATGACGACCGAGCGTGAGGCAGGAAATCAAAGTTCTTTGGAAAAGCAGAGAGACCACGCAGAAGTGTGCAAAATGCTTTTCACAAAGACGATACCTAAGATTTCTTTTTCGATTTTACTTCCATCTTGGTTTTATTTTGCGGGAGACTTTTTGCACATTAATGTGGCGAAAAGTCATTGAATTCTCTGCTTGTGACTGAAGATGCTTTTGCATTCAACCTGTACCAGGTGACGAGGAATCTCATATATGACTCTGACAGTTTTTTGGATTCATTTTAATTCTTGTACAACTTTGAGACATTTGTCCAGGAAAAAGATGGATCAGTATCAGCATCAGCATATGTTGACACATGTCAGATTAATGTAGCGCAGTAAAACTACTTCCCTTTGAAATTAGTGGAACGTGAAAACAAACCTGCGGTCGCACTCGTTCTCTGGCTGCTTGTTGGTGCTTTATAGCACAGGGCCAAAAGTACGCTGACACTCCATCATCATCATTCATTCCTTCATTAATCTGCTGCTATAAAAACCTTCTGTTCTGAAGAATTATATATCATATTACCATAAGTGATTGGCAGAGCATTTCCCAGAGTATCACACTGCCTACGCCGGCTTTCCTCCTTCCCATATTGCATCCTGATGCCTCTTCTTCCTCGAGTAAACCACTAACGCAGCATATGGTGCAAGAGAAAAAGGTGATTCATCATACGACATAAGGCATGGCCACCTGATGATCTCTGGATTGTGTTTGCACTATTGTGGGGACACTTTGTCCAATCTCCTGCTTTACTTCCTGTTCCCGGCTTTTATTTTGTAGGTTCTCTGGCTCATTCCTCCTAGTTCATTCCAGCAGCTTCACCACCCATGATTGCTTTCATCTGTTCCTCTGTCTATTTATACCCAGCTCTCGCCACAGCCCTCTGCCAGCTTGTCTCTCTGCATGACCTCAGTGAGCCCTCCAGCCATTATCTGCATTGCGTTTTTGGATCCCTGTAATCTCTCTGTCTGTCTGTCCACTCATTACCAGCCTGAAATCAAGCTGTTACATCTGTTTGTGTGTTACATGCCGGAAGCCTGTTGCTAGGACCCTAACCTGGGGACTTGTCCGCCCGCTTACCCATTTTGTCTGGCTGCCTGCTGGCTGTTCTCAGTGCCCGGCCTCCCCTCCTCCCTCAGAATACGGCTATCGTGAAATAATACTCACCAGCCTTCTGATTCCCATTCATCCATTCAGTTCATATTACCAATTAACATTCTTTACCTTCCTCCTGTGTTCTGTGCTTCTGGGTCCTTAACAACAACCATAACATGTGTGATGTCACTATTTGTAGCATTGTTTTATGTAATTTATCTTGTAACTTAGTGTAACTTCGAAGCTCTACCTTCTGTGCATGTGAAGTTGTTCCCATGGCTTCAAACACCGGCACTTTTGGAGAGTCCATTAGCAAAGCCACAGGGTACCTGTGGTGCTAATACGATATGCCAAAGGATGTAAAAGTGGCCCAAATATACCCCATAAATTTAGAGGATCAAGAAGCCCAAAATGTATTTATGACTTTACTACCAGCCCACTTTATGAATAGCACCTTTCTCATGACACATTGATTTTGGTGGACTTGACGTTCATGTGGTGGGTTTGTCTTCCAGTGTAAGTAAAATGTATTTATATGGCACCTTTCACACATTAAATCACAAAGTGCTTTAAAAAAAAATACAGAAAATAGAAAATAATACAGATAAAACTTCAAATCCAAATTAGAGCACAACTACAACAAAGATGCAACCATTAGAGCCCAGTCAGCTAAAAGCTCATCTGAAAGTGTCTTCAGTTGCTTTTTAAAAGACTGAGCATATTATACTGACTGAAAGGAAACACCCACCTTTAAACTGGTGCTCTCGATAAGTGAGCACCAGAATTTTAAAATCGATTCTGTATTTGATTGCTAACCAGTGAAGAGAATATAAAACTGGTGTGATGTGGGATCTTCCACTGGTTCTCGTTAAAAGCCACGTTGCCGACTTTTGAACAATCTGAAGGTGATTTATAGCACGTTAAGACAAGTAAAGAGTGAAATACAATAAGTCCATGAGACATGAGATAAAAGCATGAATGATCATCTCTAAATCTACACTGGACAACATCCTCACTTTAGTTTTTGACCACCTGTCCTAAATCTTGATATAAGGACGTAGGTTGATCAAATACAACATCAAGATTCCTGAGGCTTGACTGAACAGAGGTGGACCAAGTGTTCCGGTGTTGTCCCACTGAGATGTCCTCCACCTCATCTAGACAGCAGCTCTGGAGCCTCGCTCTTTCCTCCAGCAGGTATTACGGTGACGTCAATGATCACTGAAAGACAGGCGGGAAAAAACGCTTTGTACCCGGTCCACGTGACGTAGTCCTCCACGAGCTCCTGGATGTGAAATAACGCGTGCCGATCATATTAAATAGCAGCCGACACACAATTGTTGGCTGACAGGGCTAATACAGCAACATATAACACCAGAACAACCACAAATGCTGGTTAAAGCAGAGAAGGAGCGACAGCAAAGCTGAACAAAGGCGCCATCTGTACAGTCTTTAATATATTACCATGTTATTATAACATATTAACATTTTATTTTGGTGAAGGTTCTAATTTCCTCTTCAGTTACACATAACAAAAAACGATAAAAGAATGAAACCCGACAGTTTTTCCACCAACAGAATGTGCTCCGTCTGTCAACACAAGCCCCCAGTTGTCATTGTAACCACAGCTGAGACTACAGCAAAGCTTTGACATCTCTCCCAGAGGAAGAGAAGCTCAGTGTAATTTGAGGTATTTTTTTGTATCATCTGGGTGTCGCTGATCAGCAGCGCTAGGAAAAGATCAATGTGTGGATCAACCACTTTGCTCAGGAGCCTCGGAGACTCTTGATGGAACTGGATGGAACTTTTCTTTCGTAGCCTTCACATAAAGGCCTTAAGGTTTCGTCACCGGTGTCTCGGTGCAGGAACCTGTTTAATCTTTTGAAGGGCTTTGGCCCTGCAGTGGAAATGTAAATCCATCAAGGTTCCTTCGCTTAAGGTCCTGGGAAAAAAAGGTTACCAGCATCTCCCTTGTGGAAATGCACCTTATGAGACCCTGTTCTTATTTTTTTATCTGTTTAGGCAGCTAGATTTGCATTTTGTAACCACTCTTCCCCTTTTGCCTTTCTGTAGTCACCTCGGCCACTTCACACGCCTCATCGGTTCTGATTAATTTCACCTGTTCCCCGACTTACTTAAACCCACCGCTGCCCACAGTTCGCTGCCAGATCCTTGTTGTTTTCCCCTGTTGTCTGCCCAGTTCCTGATTTTAGTTTGTGGAGATTTGGTCTGTTTCTCTGTTTGCACATCTTTGGTTTATGGGCATCTCGAGTTTGCTTTGTGTATATTTCCCTACTGTAATTTCATTCAAGTTTAGATCCTTCAGTTCTCGTAGTAGACCGACATCATCGTTTCAGTTCTCTTAAGCCCACTCCCTCACTCTTTGGTTGAGGCTTGTTCTCGTTAATTCCGTTCATGTCTCGTCGTCATTCAGATTCCTAGTGTCTCTAGCCCTGATTCGTGTTTATTTCCTAGTGCCTGAGTTTTGCATGAACCTTCTAACTCTTTACTTTCTCTAGTGCTGGTCTGTGGTTGTTTTCTAGTTCATGTATTAATACTCGTATCCATAGTCTTTGTTTAACCATTCTGGTTCATGTTAATATCCTGTTCAGATTCTTCACTTGGTTAAATTCTTAGTTTGTAGGTTTGTGCCTGTGTTAGATTTTTGTCTTGATATGTAGCTCAGCCTTCTGTACTCGTACTAGTTTTTGTCCTTTTAGAGTGAGTTTGTTCGTCTTCCCCTGTGTTTTTTCCTTGTATTTGGTTAATAAATGTGACTTTCTTTGCCGCTCTCCCTCTCATCGCTTTGCACCTGGGTCCACTCTTAATTCCAAACGTGACACGCGGTGGAAACTCACGGGGGGATAAATCCATCAGTTGACGATGCCTTTATTTTAAACGTCTCCACAAGACTTTTTTACTTCAATTAATCTGGGATTTGTTAAATGAATACTAAACTGTTTGATTGTTTTTATTGGTCGAAACGTGCTCACAACCAGCCAGTTTTGCAAACCTCAGGGTAGAAGCCAGTTTTCGGATTCTAAAGGGAATAAACACAAAGTAGATTCTGACCAGTCTCTAGTATCAGAGGAGCCTATTGACTGTAAACTGGGAAGAAGAGTTTATTTATCTTCAGTGTATTTACAGCATTTTGAATTGTATTTTGTCTTAAAAAGTCAGACTTACAAGAGCAGCCCCTGAATGATTTTCAGGAATAAACACAGAAATAAAAGCATGTTTTCTAATGTTGGTCCTGCAGCACGAGTTTGTGTCTCTGCTGTCACGAGCAGAACAAAAGCGTGTTTGTTCTCGGAGCAGCTCTCGAACGAGAAAGGTGAGCAAGATTGAAACCTGGCCGGCAGGCCAGCTCTCTGTGTACTCTGCTCCATCAGCCCCCTCCCCAAACCAAACCAGCCACTGTGTGTGTGTGTGTGTGTGATGTAAACACACTCACGAATGAGGGTTAACGGTGAGATGCAAAGCAAAAACAAACAGGAACCAGAGAAAAAGGAGAGTGTCGACACATTTGCAGCATCAGCTCCTAACAGTTCGACCTGCTTTCGTTGTCCTCGTCTCTCGTGTTGTGTGGCCGAGTGTGTTTGTGTAGACTCTTCTTTCCAGGTGGAGAGGAGGCTGTGTGGCTCACGTTTAACGGACGTTACCTACCTTCCTTGTTTCTTCTTTCTGATCAAGTTGCGCTTTTCCTGATGCAGTTTGTCTTGACTCTAAGGACAGAGGAGGACAATGCACTACTGAGCCACGTCCAGGAAGTAAAAATGGACATGACTACATGACACTTCAACAGCTCAGAAAACAGAAAATGTTCAGGTGATATCAGACCTATCTACACTACATCACAAAAACAAACTAGTCCCTATTGTGTTAACATTGTGCATCTGCACAAGCGTGACATGAAGGTATCGTGATCCTGATGCTGGTTTCCAACGGTTTCCTTAATTAAAAGACTTTATTTTGTTCTACGTTTGCAACATAAGTGTTTTTTACTGATGCCCCCATTAGCTGGACAGTCCTATTTTATCCAAAGAGTTTGTCTGATTTGGCAGAGCTGTCACTAGGCTTTGGTTAGATGTGGATACAAGAAGAACCTGTTTAAGGTCCAGAAAAAGCTGAGTTTAAATGACATTTTCTGCATCACTAGTGTTGAGTTCATTGAAGTAATTTTTTCTGCCTCCTAATTGACAAACCACAGCTTTATGCAGCTTCAAGCTGCATATTAAATGTGTATAACGCATCCTTCTAGCTGGATTTATGCCTTTGGAATGTTAAGTAAATGGCATTGATGCCGTAGCGTATAAGTAAGTCAGCGAGTCTTTACAAAGCAGTGCTTCATGCTGCAGGAGTGAACGGAGAGCTGCATCGATTAGCTGCAGAGAGTCCCCAGTCTGGGACAAGGGGTTTGAACATTTGTTGCATTTATAAAGGATTTACTGTTGAGAACAGGTTGTGAAGGCAAAGCTGAAAAGGAGCCAAACCTTTGAGTGTCACAAAGAGAGGGAATATATCACCTCTGCATCTGAGGGCCAGTGTAACAGATTCCAGCTCAATGAAGGTTGCCTTTGTCCTTTTTCTCCCCTTATTTCTCTCTCCACGAAAACCGAAAACTGCGCTGTGGGTGATGTGAGCTGTTTGTCTCCAAGGTAACCTCTTCGGTTTGAAACCTACTCGGTTTCAAGGAGGATAAGTTTGCCAGAGATAAGGACATTTCATCAGTGTTACACAGGAGAGCAGCTTAAGAAAAAAAGAAAAATGTTCTAAAATGTTCACGCCTGTTGCCCTCGGCTGATAAAAGCCGTCCGTCTTGATTACATTTTTGTATCCATGGAGTTTGGAAAAAAACAAAAATGGGCCGAGAGTTCAGCTACTGAATGTCCTGTACATGGACCAATTTTGGACTTTTAATACCTGAACTCTTGTTCTGCATGAACAGCAGTCAAATAATGCTAAATCAGGAAGTTGCAGGAAGCAGAAACGCTGCCATTGTGTGCGGTTATTTAAAAGATTGAAGTATTGTCACACTCCACGTTAATTTTACTGGATTATCTCTTCTGCAGCCTCCTGACGACTGCTTTAAGAGGCAAAGGTTGATTATAAAAACACTACGACTGGATTAAAAGCTGGAGTAAAGATGTTTGTTTTTTCCTATTTTAGCTTTGAATATCTACATTTTCTGCTACTTCATGCTTTGACGTTTTAAATCTTATCAAGTATACAGTCATTTAAATCAGCTCCATCGTTACCAGCTGCAACAATAAATGTATCAATAATTATCATCCAATAACGAGACAATACAACACATTGTGCATAAAGAATACAAGTACTTTTGGTACTTCCAAGTATTTCTACTTAAGATTTTGAATGCATGTATTTTACATGGAAAGTATTTCTAGACTACTTTTACTTACTTCCTCCACCACTTCTCACCAAGTTGTATTTTTCTCCCTAACTGGGCCTTGTCACATCACTGCCTTCCCTCCTTTACTTTGTCCCGGGCGTTCGGCTCGGCACTAACACAACCCCTCCAGGATTATTTTCAGACATCCGCTCATAGATCATCTCCACGCACACACACACCCACCCACATCCTCCTCTTCCTCGTCACTTATTATGATCAGGAGTCAGTAAACATGCGGCGCCGCATTCAACAGGGCCAAACGTAATTGTTTTATTCATGTGAGCTGCCGGAGGAGGCAGAGCGACAACTGTGCCAACAAAACACTCAGCTCTTAGTAAACAGTGGTGCCATGGCAACATCCAGAGCACAGCATATGGGTCACCATGGCAACCTTTGTGCGTGTGTGTGTGTGTTTGCGTGCGTTCGAGTGAGGAGAGAATGAGAAAGTGAAACAGAAGAGAGATGTAAAGACATTCGCTCTCTGACTGCAGTGCTCAGCGGATGAATGATGTGAAAGCTGGAGGGCAACAAAGGGAAATAACAACAACACAATTTCCACATAGCAGAGACCTCTCAAAGGCCTCTGGTCTCTTCATTTTTCATTCATTGCTCCAGTCGAGCGAGACGCTTTATAAAGGAGCAGCTCATCCACATGACAAAACTCGACTTCACAGGGACTTTGTGGATGTAGCATCTGTCAGTTATCGCGCAGTATGGTCGTCACATTTCCTCTGGTGCTGTGAAACGGTGTGTCCGAAGTAGCAGCGGCTTCACCGGTGCCTCCATCAGGCCTCAGGGGGCAACCCTTAGTCCTCAAAGCAGCTAAACCCCCATTGTTGGGCACCGAATTGCAACAGCGCTGTGCGCAGCAGCATCCAGTTTGTCTGACTGCAGCATCATTCAACGTGTCTGTGGTTGTGTTTGGACTCTCACAGCACCTGGTTATGGTCGTGCTCTGACTTAACAAACAATATGTTTATTAACCACACACACTGGGCTCTGCAGTGGAACTTGGTCCACAAACAGACTGGTCTTTTTGACCATCTACAGTGGAGAAAACTTCAGCATGGTGCCCCGGTTAGCACTCTGCTGTGACTCCTGAAGGAGATTTTCCAGCTGAAATCAGCTTCTTATTCAGACATTTGACGTCCAGTAAGTTCACCACAAGCATTTAGTCTATTTGGACCTGACTCTGCAGCAAAAGACAACCCCCCCCACAATGCCAGCAAGTCTGGAATCAAACAAAAAACTAAATTAAGATTAAAAGTAATAGTCAGAATTCTAATTAAACTGTGTGCAGCAGCTTTCCACACTTGTTGTAAATAGTCTATATTCCTTTTGTGGATCATACGTACAGTTTATTAAAGCTGCTGAGCAAAAAAACAATTTGTTGCCTCGGCAGTGTTTTTGTCTGGTTTGTTGCTCTTGTCCTTGTCTTTTACAGAGTTCACAGGAGGCTCCAATCCTCCACTCTTTCACAGGCACCGCTGTGAGCTGCCTCTATTCATTTTTCCATCGTCCTCTCTCGTTTGCATCCCACCTGAGGCGTTAATGAACAGAATCTGCTCACAAACTACCACAGAAAACGTGTCCTTGCTGTGGCTGCACCGATTCCCCTCTGGTGCTGTTGCCATGTCTCACTTTTGTGAGATTTGTGGGTAAGTGGTGCACAAATGACGACTGTTAACTTGCCTGCAGCAATTGCTATGAATATTAAGATTTACAGAAACAGGAGCGACCAGAGCCATTTTATAGCATTTACGAAATAATGTTGTGCCAACAACTTTTAAATACATAATATACAATAAAGAGGACACAGCCCGATGAAAAAACATGGAGCCACTACGTCCTACAGGAGCCAGGGTTGAGTTAAAAGGCCCCAAAGAAATTAGAAAAAGATGCAACACAAAAATCAAACCAAGAGAGGAACAAAATAGCCACAAAAGCCCCTGAAACCGGCACAAAATGACTAAAAAAAACACTGAAAAGGACCAAGAATTGACTCAAAATTACCAACAGCAGAACAAAAAAAGAAATTGACCACAACAGACACAGAATGACCAAAAACCACACAAAATAACCTACTGACTTAGATAATTCAACATACTGTGTCTCTTATCTGTCTCTCTCTCCACTTCAAAGTACGATGCACATACTGCGTATAAAATATGCTCTGACTGGACACTGGCTTGCAGACGTGAGGACGTACAGAAAAACAGTCCACTTCAGTTGAAAGCACTTGTGTTGAGATTTGAAGCACAAAATTAAACTTCAGGTGTTTCAGAATTCATGTTTCTGTCTCTGTCACAATTTAGTTTTGTTTTGTTTTTTTAAATCGGAGGCGCATCCAGAGTTCAGACTCAAGTTCAACCTCGCTGTCAGCTTCCATTTTACCACAGCAGTCTAATGGAGACACACGTGATATTGAGCGATGCTTTTATGTCCAAAAAGCAGGTTGAAGGAGACATTAAGATCTGGTTGGATAACACGTGGCCCTGCAGAACATGTCCAGCAGCAGCAGCAGCAGCAATCAACTTGCTCCATCCACGTCCTGCTACAGGCTGTGCAGAGATGTTTCCATTCAGCTGAGGATGTTCTGCACCAGGCAAAACACTTCACAACAGATTTGTCTGATTCCTGGACAGGTTTGAAACAGATAACACCAATAAAAAATGGAAACATTTACATTCATCATTTTATATTTTATATTCATGTCAAACTACTGTGTAAATACTTTTTAAAAATTTAATTATAGCATCTTTAATACAAAGTGTGGAATGTTGGTTTTTGCAGGTTTTTATTTGAGTTTAGTATTTAATTGGTTAATTATTAGTTTTAATTGGTTTGGGTTTTTTTTGGTGATTTGAGGCACATTTTGAAATCACACACACACACACACACACACACACACACACACACACACACACACACACACACACACATTGTTTGTGTGTGTGTGTGTGTGTGCACGTTTTTAGGTGACCTATAATTTTAGTAAGTGTCTGCATGTATATTTCTAACCAACAAAAAACCTTTTGTTGTTGAACTTAGAGGCCACTTTACACAACACAGCATCTTTTTTTGTCCACTAATGTCACATTTATTATTAGTATTTTTGTTAATGGGGTTCATTTTCTGTTTCAAGCAGCTGTAACACCAGCGGAACAATTTCCCCCAGGGATTAATAAAGTTCTTTGAATATTAAAGGCTCCCTCCTCTGGCCTGTACACACTCCCCCCAGCTCATATTATGGAAAACATATCAGATGCCACAGGTGAATATAACAAGCTGTGCCAGCATTTCTTCTTCTCCAATCGATACAAAAAACAACTTGCAGCCCAAAAACGTGCAGCTGCTTGTACTAAGGTTCTAAGCTTGTCAAGTGAACTGACAATAAGATACCTGAGACATTTTATGTCACAACAGCTCCTCATCCCACAGCGTCAGATATTGACCTGACGCGTCAAATTGTGGCGCCTTGTCCGTCCTTTGACGTATCATTGATGCCACAGGAACGTCTTCAGGACATTAGAGTTAGGCACAAACACTTTACGGTGCTGCTCCTGATACCACATTATCCTCCACCGGTAGCTGGAGCTTTTCTTTTCTTTTCATTTTGTTCTTTGTTGCTCCATTTATTAAACATCGGTCATCATCATATTTGTTTTGGCAGAAGAACAAAAGTGACAATTAGTGTTTTCACTTTCCGGTTTCTGTTAGAACAGCTGATACTGTACGACCTGTTAATTAGTTTCCTTCATTTGCACATCAGTTGAAGCCGGGCTAATTCCCCCCCCCCCCCGTGTGGAGTTTTTGTCCTGACAGACGAGAGAATGGAATTGATCTTGTCTGACTTTGAAAAGGAAACAAATATTTCCTTAAGGAGCTTCGGAGACTGGGGGAGAATAACCATCAAGCTGAAGACCTTTGATTATGTCTCTGGAGATGTTCCTGTCTGAGCTCGTCTCGCACGTAGAAAAAGGTGACAGACAAGTGATTTCCAATTGCTACCTTGCCTTTTGTCCCCCCCCCCCCCCCTTTTCAGTCCATCCTGGCACGACCTCCTAATTCCTGGTATTTTTCACTGGTATGAATGAAAGCTGACTTCCTGACTGAAACACGAGCTCAGCCCATTAAAAGCAATAGGCACACGAGACATTTAACAGAATTTCACAGACAAAAAGCTCGGTTGCATCACTCATCTGTCTTGAAGGCTGCAGCCCAATTTGCTGCAGCCTTTTTTTTTTGTCAAAACACAAGAAATTGTGTGAATGTGTGAACACTTCAGGGCCATCAGGAATGTCTGGCTGCGATATCGTAGACATGTCAAACAGCTAAAACAGACAATGCAGACAATAACAAGTAAATTGGTGTTGGCCAGTTGATAGCAGCTCCCCCATCAGTGTGAGTGTGAGTGGGTGAATAAGAAGCAGTGTAAAGCGCTTTGAGTGCCAATAGGTAGAAAAGTGCTTTATAAGTTCAGAGCATTTAGCATTTTAAAAGATCCCATAGGTGTTAAGAACCTCTGTTTCAAAGCCGACCTGGAGATTGTTACATTTTTCTAGCAACATTGATGGTAACGTGCTTGAAAACACAGCATCTTTAAATAAAGTGCGAAGACACTGACCAAATAAAGTTCCAGAGAAAAACAGCTTCAGGGGCCTTTTCTCATTACATAGTTTTATTTTTTAATAACATTCCGTAGATAAAATGTGTCTGCACGGCTCATTGAATTCATGCAGAGAAGGCTTTGTTTGTTTGTTCACCTCCACCTCACACGAGGAGAAGATGGGTTAAATGGCTCCTCTCTGATCTCTTGAAGATAGTATAGAAAACCAAATTGAATGCAGTTTTAGCTCGTGAGGAGGGTAAATGGAGTTTGTTTACCCTCCAGTACAATCCTGGTAATGACGTCCCTGGATGTGAATCAGCCCTCAGGGAATAAACGCAGCCAGCAGAGCTCTCACATGTTTGTTCAGAGAGGTGGAGTTGGGTGGAGTGCTGATCTTGCAGGTATCCTGTCATGAATGGAACGTGTGCACAAATGTTACAAAACTTCTACTTCTACTTCCAGGAAGAGTGTGTGTGTGTGTGTGTGTGTGTGTGTGTGTGTGTGTGTGTGTGTGTCTCCACACACATTCCTGAAGAAATGTGCTGAACCTTAAACAGTCAGTGTGATGAAGTGAACTGTGCACAAACACTGTTGTGATGAAATACCAGCTAATAATCACCTTTTATTGACAGACTCTGCCATCTACTGGGTGTAAATGCAACAGCAAATAGGTGCAAGTCATTAACGCTTTACAATAAAGGGTCAGTCAGGTGTTTTTTATTTTTTATTTAATCTGTCTGACAGTAAGAAACACATGTACATAGCTGATTTTTGAAGAAGCATTAATGGAGCTGTGAGCCGTTGGGTTTGTGCAACCGAGCTGCAGAGGACGTCCCTACAACGGCAGGGACCTCTGCTAAGCTTGGACAGTTAAACGTCACCGCCGTGGACGTCTGACACATCTGGATGCTGACACTTTCTGTCACCTTCTCCTGAGATGTCATCTGCTGGCATCCAACTTTCCTCAGACGTTTTAAACCCTGAGCCACGAAGCCTCCGGGTAAGTTACAGTGAAGGTCGGTTTCCAGTTCGACTCTGGTTCGCTAACGGTTCCATCACTGTTAACTTAGCATTTCCATATTATTATTTCCACTGTGTTACACTGCATCTTTGCATTTTTCCAATCAGCGTTTCACTAAAGTCACCAATTTCCCTTGTATATCATACATGTTCAGTATAGTGAACATCATGCATCTCATATTTTCAGTTCATTTTATTCTTGGAATGTTGTCTCATTGTGAGATGTTAACACTCAACGTTGTCACAGACTCCTCTTCTCTTTTCAGATGCACCGTTGCCGTATTTGAAGCCCAGACCTGCAAACCTTGGGCCACCGACAGCATCAGGGATAAAGGCTGCACCAATGGACCCTGCTGACTGCTGACGAAGACAGTTCACCAAGGTCCATTTCACATTGAGAACAGCCTGTGTATGTAAATTGGCAGTGGAAATCTCTGCGATCCAAAGGGGGGGGGCACCACCTAAAATCGGGACTGCTCAGATCACTTCGTTGGGTGCGAGTGCTCTTCTAAAATGTTGTTAAAGTGTTTTAGTACTGTCTTTACGTTTATCACAGAGGCCTCACCAGGGCTCAGTTTAGAGCTTTATACATTTTCATAAGAAAAGCACAACATTCTTTGGTATAAATCAACTATACACATGGACGGAGTGTAAAATGTTTGTAAGAGCTGGTGTCAGAGACAAACAGCAATGCCGTCCTCCACCTCCCACCTCCTAATCTCGGACTCACTGATCGATCAGAACTGCTGAGAGGAAGTGGTGGCAAAAGTCCAAGACTCGATCTTCTGAATATCAGAGCCGGTTGGTGTCTCTCTCCCCCCCCCCCACAGCATCACAAAGGCTAAAACTGAATTCTACCAGGACAAGGTTAGTGCCGCCCCCTGACACCAGGAAGCTGTTCTCCACTCCACAGCCCACTGCTGACAGCTCCTCCATCATCTTCACTAACAAGGTGGCAGCTGTCAGCTCCCACGTCTCTGCTCCAGATGGAAACATGCTGCCAACTTCATCTAACAGCAAAACCACTCTCCTCCTTTTCCACTGTGCCTGAGGACGACACATCCACCCACCCTATAATCTGACCTCCCCTCATTTATAAAGAACACATCTCATACAGTTCAGATAAAAAAAGTAGGTAACACTTATGTTTCTCCTCTAAACCATCTTTGCGCATCAAAAAAAAAAAAAAAAAATCAGTTTGTTGTTAAATTATTGCAGTTGCCAATAAAATGGACTAAAGTATTGATTGGGAATATTTAATTTACAGGTTGTTACTTTCTGGAAACTCTCTCTGGTATTTGGTTCATTTTTTGGGAAGGACTTCATTTATAAATTGCTGCAGTTGTCCACTTACTGTATTTCATGTTTTGATTTTTTTTCTAGAAGCAAGTGACAGTAAATCATTCATTAAGGTTCAGAGAACAAATGCTTTTTCTTGATTTGATACAAAATGTGCTCTTCTCTGTTCCAGTTCGTGTGAATTATGCAGAAATGCGTTTCAGTATTTCTGCAGAGTGGGTTTGGTTTTATAGGATGAAGTTTGTTCAAGTGGTTAAAATCCTGGTGAAAATTATTTTCTAAATCATTCAAAGAAAACTGCCTCTTTTTTTCTTTGTTCATTCTACTAAACTGTGAATCCGTCCAGTTTTAACTGCAAGTCGAACCTCAGATCTCACCCGTGCACGGACGTATGTTTCTGAGATGTTTTTCGTGTCAATTTTTAATATTTCTAACTTTATTTTCTCTTGAACTTGCAGACGCTTCGTGTTATTGCGCATGCGTGACAGGAGGTGGCGCTGTTGTCCACACTTTATTCCACAGGAGCAGCGTGAACCTTTATTTCCGAAGAATGAAGCGGACCGATGTAACTCGGTGGTGTTATGTTTGTTTTATTTTGTAATTAATGTGCAGTTTTTATTATTCGCTGTGTGCTGATAGAAAGCGAACGTTGCAGCAGCGGTATTTTGTAGGACCCGGATCACCGCAGCAGCTCGTGGAGCCGCTCGCTGCCTCGTTGGCACATGTCCCGGCGGGGTGGAGCGTAGCGGCGCTGCCTCCCTTTTTGCGTTCTTGTTTAGTCAGCGTCGCAACAGAGCGGCTGCAGCGACCGGCAGGAGGAGACTGAACGTTATCTCCTGAGCTGCAGAACCACGCGCAAGGGCGCAGTCAGAATCGAGATTTTGGGAGCGGACTGACTCTCCAGGGGACACGGAGCGGGTTGTTGAGGCTGGAGGACGCCGTGACACAGTCCACACTGTGCTGAGGGAGCGTTTGAACTCCGTCGCCAAATGGATGCGAGTGCGTGAGGCGAATACTAATGGACGGCGCGCTGCTTCGTGCCGAGGCGCACCGCGTCCCGAGCTGCTGCTGCTGCTGAGGGCCACAGCGTCCAGAGCCTCCGAGCGGGATTCGATGAGCGGGATCTGAGAGTCGAGCCGTTTCATCTTCAGAACCCGGGTGGAAAACGCCAAAATGGGCAACAGCTTCTCCAACATCTCTGCCTTCCAGTCTCTCCACATAGTCATGCTGGGCTTGGACTCCGCTGGGAAAACCACAGTTCTTTACAGACTCAAATTTAATGAATTTGTCAACACCGTCCCCACGATCGGGTTCAACACGGAGAAAATCAAGCTGAGCAACGGCACCGCGAAGGGCATCAGCTGCCATTTCTGGGACGTCGGGGGCCAGGAGAAGCTGAGGCCCCTGTGGAAGTCCTACAGCCGGTGCACCGACGGGATCATATATGTTGTGGACTCTGTGGACGTCGACAGGCTGGAGGAGGCCAAGACCGAGCTGCACAAAGTCACCAAGTTCGCGGAGAACCAGGGCACGCCGCTGCTGGTGATCGCCAACAAGCAGGACCTGCCCAAGTCTCTCCCGGTGGCGGATATCGAGAAGCAGCTGGCTCTGCACGAGCTCACCCCCTCCACCACATATCACATCCAGCCTGCATGCGCCATAATAGGCGAGGGGCTCCACGAGGGAATGGACAAACTGTATGAGATGATCGTGAAGAGGAGGAAGTCCCTGAAGCAGAAGAAGAAGCGGTAACAGCTGCTGATCCGGGGCTCTTTGAGTCTCCCGTACTGGAAGGAATCCGGGTCGTGGCAGTGCTGCTTGTGAGCACGTTTACTTTGCAGAGATTGTGTTCCCCCCCCCCCCGCTTCTCTCCCGTGTTTGGATTAAAGCTGCTCCACACTGTGACGCCCTGCTGAGTGACGCCGTTGCGCACAGGAGGCCGCAGGATAGAAACATTTAACCAAAAAGACAGAAACTTGAAAAGACTCTTGGAGGAACAGGCGGGCCTGTTTGGCTCCTGCTTCGTCGTGGACTGTAGAGATGAAGCTCTTACGCTGTAGCTCACTGTGGACTTTTATGGACTCTAAGATGTTGGTTTTTTTCTAATGTCCATCCGAGGAGGATTTCTGTGGAAACCCTAGTTTGATTTTGCACGTGGCTCAGGCCCTCTGCGTTTTTTTGTTAACCAAGTGTATGGACTGTTCTGGAGCATTGAAGTAGCCTTTCCTCTGTCTGCTGGACGGAGGACAAGTGTCCACTTTGCACTTTTCATTTCCTAATGATAGAAAGAAATACACTGTATTAATAAAGGAGCAGATCCGGGTGGTTTATGTACTAAACAACCGAAATGGAAGTATTTTTTGAATATTAAAAGCTGTAAAATCCATGATTTGACTGACTGCTCATTTACTCGTGGCTGCAGTAGAAGTGATGGAGTTTGCTGTGGCAGCTCAGCCTGATAAGAGACCGCGAACCATTAACTTGATGGATTTCTTTATCTAGATCCTCACAGGTGTGGGACAAAAGACGGGTCAAAGGTCACAGGGTTCAGGGATTTGGCAGGGGGTCAGCTGAGAAGCCTGAGCGCACTGTTCCGTGGGGGGGGGGTTACCGAGGCGAGCTGGAGCGCGTTTGTGAAATTTATGAATCTGCATTGCGGTGCTGCGTTTCCTGCTTCACAGCAGCAGCACGCAGTACTTATGTAAAAGTAGCTGGAATACGGTTACACGTAAAAGGTTTTTCAATGAAAAAATGCTTTATTCACTTTACCGTGAGCTGATTTTAGGGATTCTATTCTGGCTCTTGGATCATCATGTGATTTGAATCTAATTGTGGGAGTTTCACCACACAGAGGATCAATAAGGGCCGATGATTAACTGTTATCACGTTAAGTGAACCAAGAGAATGAAGTAGTAGTAGATGGAAATGCTCAACAGAAATACATCAAAACAGTACTGAAGTTACTTTGTGACCTTAAGGAATGGCGTGTGTGTGTGTGTGTGTGTGTGTGTGTGTGTGTGTGTGTGTGTGTGTGGGGGGGGGGGGGGGGGGGGTGGTTACAGCTGCAGAGATGACCCATCCCAACGATCCAACGGTGGTGGAAAGTAACCAAGTACTTTTACACAAATACTGTACTTAACATTTGGAGATTCCTTTACTTGATTAGTGCATTTGAACTTTTAAACTGTTTCCTTTCTCATTGATCATCTCGCAACCCCTCAGTTTTATCTGGTGACCCTTCGGAGGGGTCCAACCCACAGGAACCGCTGGACTACACCAGCCAACTGTGTCTGCAGTAGATACAATGCTAAAGAAAGTCCAACACCGAAAACACCTCAGTTTAAAAAAAACGATGAGCAGTACTGTAGATGCTGTGTGACAGTTGATGTGAGACTCATTTTCCCAGGTCTGTGCTTTGTTTGTAACCACCAGCATGTTGGTTTTGGTGATTTCAGCTGATTGTTAAAGCAGTTACCCTCTAAAAACCATAGACGAACTGCTGAATCACTTCATGCCACAACAGCAGCAGCGAGGAAATAATTTACTTTTGAGAAAAATCTTATTGCACATCATCACATGCTGGTTCATTTAGCATCTATCAGTACAGAGGAAACAAACCAACTTGCTTTCGTTTCATGTAAAAGTGACAACGTTATCAGGAAAAAAAAAAAGTGTGGTTTCCCACATGAAGCAAACTGAAAAATCCTTGTCATCTCAGGACTGCCCATCACCATGGCAACTGCAGAACCAACCCCGTGCAGACAAACAGATTTCCCTTCGTTACCATCTGTGTTTACCCTGACAACAAGACAAAAAGGATAAAGTCGGTCCCTTGATTATATCCTTGTCTGTCGACATGCAGAGAAGAAAATCTTTGAATATATAAAAAAAGCCAGGACTTGTTTTTTGTTTTACATTCCCTTCATTTATATTTTTTATATTCTTTAGAAATTCTGGGCTTCACTCTAAAATACAGTTTAAAAACAACTAAATACTTTGCTGTATCTGGACGCAAACACTGTTTTTACACTGCACCGTTTTAGATCGGAGTTCAATTCAAGTGAAAGAAAAACGAAGTGTGCAGCCAACAAACTTTACCTGAGAGGCAAAACTGAGGGCAAGAATCTCTCTCGTCTGCACTGGTGGTTTCGCAGCAGGTGAACTGTATTCAGACAGATTGCAGTAGGATACTCTGAGGACATTTCTTCGAGCTAAATATTTCTGGCTCAGTTCCACTGTGAGTCAATCATTGTTGGGTCAGCAGTTATCTCCACTTTCAGCGTGTGTTTACTCCGTGACCCTGGGGTTTAGCTGTAGCTCACTTCCTGGAAGCCTGGGGACAAGGTCACTCCAGACCTAAACATGAACTATATTTAAGAAACGTTCCTTTATAATTTCTATGACCCGTGTCCTGCTGTTTGATGCCTCTCAATCAAATGACTTATTTGTAAGATTTGCGGCTGCCTTCAAGACATGATGCAATGAAAGTCTTTCATTCTTGTTGTGTGAAGGAAGACGAACAAAGAAACACTGTAAAGACATATGCATAAAAACAAAACCAAATATGATAAAAAAAAAAAAAGCTAAGCTAACATAAGACTCAAAGAAATCTACTCTGCTCCACCCAGCTCGTCTCCCTGCTACCTTCAGGTATTAGTCATAAGCACCTCTCCACAACCAGATACAGCTTAAACCCAAATTTCCGCTGAAAAAAAAATCGGCTTTCGGCTCCGTTTTTCGTTCAACATGAACCGTAACTAAGCACATACTTGACTAAAAGCTACCAACAAGGCCACGCGATGAAAACGCGTGTGGCTCTCGCTCCATCTGCATTGCTGAACGCCCACTTTGCTTCATTTCTCGTCCCTCTGGTCTTTGTTGGTGTCTCCATCAACGTTCCAATTATCTACTTAAAGCAGAACAGAGCTCTCTGCTGGAGGAAAACAAACTGCTAATTACAGAGTGGCGTCTCTTTGTGCTGCTTCAGTCGCTGCAGAAATGAGAAGATAAGGGCGATGCTGTGAGTGTTGTCAGATTCAGCAGCCAGCTCTGTTTCTCAGTGTCTCTTTATTGTCTAGTCCTTGTGTGTGTGGTGGTGGTGGATGGTTCCGGAAACAAACAAAGCAAGACTTAAGCCTGAATGTGTGTACTTTGAGGTCCTCCACAGTGGACAATGTGAGATGTAGCACAAAAAGCCACTATAGCAGCTCGACAGACAGCACCTTATAGTAACAATCCAATGAAACTTTCAGCATGATGTTTAGATGTGGATAGACAACCAGCCCTTCCAATCTCTGTGTTTGCAAAAAGAGATCTTGGAAGATCTACAGCACTTTACCAGGCTGGTCCTGCTGGGAACATTACTCCATTACATTAATCAAAGGGAGAAGATGATTCTCATCCCAAGAGCCTGAGAAACATGAAATACGTTCAGTGAAGCATGAGTCCTTATCTGTTTAGCTCAAAATCACTCGGAAATTATTTGATCTGCCTTTTACAGTTTGCTGACTTTGAAGGAAAAACCTCAAACGCTTCTAGGGCTCACAACCCCCCCCACACACACACAAAAAAAACAACTGGTGCACACACATGTCCACTGGGACTAAAGGTGAACTGATTTGAAGATTTGAGCTGTCAGGTCACTTATTTGTGTCCTCTCACCAATGGCAACATCTGAATGTCTGGAGGTAATTTCATTACATCAGGAACAATAGTCCACGTGGACTTATGAACAGACATACATGTAAACTGCAGCTTGACTGGTTTGCAGAAGAATTATTTCGCTGACATAATGGTCTTAATTTGGAAATCGCACCATTAATAAATGATAGTTTTATTTATTGATTGATTTAAATTCATATCCGAAATTAAATATGAAACACAAATGTCTTCTACCAGACAGGCTGCTGTAAGACTGGAAGACCCAGTGCTTTTCCCATTGAGCCACCAGCCCCCTAAAGAATACAAACCTTGTTATAAGCACCAAATAAAGCAGTAAACAAACGTATTGTTTCCTTCACAAAGCTCAATCCTGTTAAGAAGCAAGAATTGTTTTAATGGTACTAAATTAAAATGTATTAAGTGTCCAAAGTAAAAGTATGTAAAAGTGTGTATGAAAACCATGTAACTTCCAATCTGGGAAGAGACGGAGTGACGTGAAAGGTGGAAGAAGTTTCAAATATGAAATAAAACCTGAAAACAGAAAACCGAGTCCTGATTTGAGGGACTGTGCAGAAAATCAGAATCCACACGAAATGATTTATTTGCCACTAAAACTCATAACCATTAAAACGGTCTTTTAAATAACAGAAAATGCAAAGCATAGACACTTTGTGGCATCACCCACACACTGAAGAAAAAACATGACTGTCAGATCTTAGAAAGAGAAAAAAAAAACAATGGACAAACGTGTCCTTTTGTCTCACGGAACCAACAGAGTCCATCCCCCTCCAACCTGGTTTCATTAGGCATGTTGAAACTTGGACTGTGTGGGATGTTGATGCCAGAAAGCCTCTGTCCCTGGTGGATCAGCTCCTGCAGCTGTTATTGTGTTCAGAGGGTTGATAAGACATGCATTGTTTGCGTGTCCCTGGCATATATAGGTCACGCTGCCATTGTTCTTCCTCCTCCACGTTCTGTATGTACCGCATGCGTATCAGCAGCAGCGGCGCCTGATTCCCTTCATCCGAGGGGAGGAAGCTGCTGTCACCCAGTGATAACCTCTGCTATCTGCAGGAATGCAGGAGTTATTTCAACATCTGTAGAGGCCTGAGTGACTCATGACACACACCAACCTTTAAGGTTTAAGAGATGACATGAATTGGAGCTGCAGGTGTTTAACCTCCTGGGTTTCTGGTGTTAAACATGCAGCATCACTGGACTCTGAACCTGCTCAAAAGGCAAGGGACATGTTTACTTATGATGAGGACAAGGGACATGTCCATCGTAGCTACCATCCAGAATTTAAGGTGCAGAGAAATATCCAGTCAGCTCTTTGAATTGCTTAGCAACAAACATCTGTCACACACTACTCACTGTTGATTGACGAAGATCAATGTTTTCAGCTTGTCCCTTCAGGGGTCACGGGACGTGTTTTGCACGTTGATTTGGGATGAGTTTTTACGCCGGATGTCCCTCCTGCCACAACTGGGCTCAGGACTGGCGCCAAGGTATTCAATATCGGGGAGGCCGAACCTCTCGCTGGCATTAAGATCACCTCCAACTGTCACGCTACAGGATCATTTAGGTTTCAACCAGCCTCTCGTTGCTGTGGGGGAGGGTGGGATTTGCTCGTGATCCAAACCACACAAGCTCATCTGTGGAGGTCTTGTCATAACTTGGCTGCATGTCTGCTTCCTGAGCAGGCTGACTGGTCTTCATCGATGAAGGAACTCATGGTGGTGGTAGCAGAATGAATTCAGAGGTGGGGACAGAAACATTTTGGATGCTAATTTGCCGAGAAGACCCACTGAGCAAAGAAGCTCATCGAGGGGAGAAAGATGGTTTTACACTAAGTCAATCGCAGACTGAACATGTATTTAATCTACTGAAGGAAAAAAAAGAGGGTTAAAAAACATACAGTGCATCCGGAAAGTATTCACACACAACTTTTTCCACATTTGGTTATGTTACGACCTTGTTTCAAAATGGATCAAATTCATTATTTGACAATGTAAAAGGTGTTTGTTTGAAATATTTGCAAATTTATTAATAAAAAAAACATGTACATAAGTATTCATAACCTTTGACCTGGTGCATCCTGTTTCCACGGATCATCCTTGAGATGTTTGTACAACTTGACTGGAGTCCATCTGTGGGAAATTCAGTTGATTGGACATGATTTGGAAAAGCATACACTTGTCTAAATAAGGTCCCACAGTTAACAGTGCATGTCAGAGCACAAACCAAGACATGAAGTCCAAGAAATTGTCTGTAGACCTCAGAGACAGGATTGTATCAAGGGACGGATCTGAGCACAGTGGTCTTCATTATCCATAAATGGAAGAAGTTTGGAACCAGCAGGACTCTTCTCAGAGCGGGCCGGCCGTCCAAACATAGGAGGGTGTAGTCAGGGAGGTGACCAAGAACCTGATGGTCACTCTGAAAGAGCTCCAGCATTTTTCAGTGCAGAGAGGAGAACCTTCCAGAAGAACAACCACCTCTGCAGCACTCCAGCAATCAGGCCTGTATGGTAGATTGGCCAGATGGAAACCTCTCCTCAGTAAAAAACACATGTCAGCCACCTAAAGAACTCTCAGACCATGAGAAACAAAATTCTCTGGTCTGATAAAACAAAGATTGAACTCTTTGGCCTGAATGCCAAGTGTTATGTCTGGAGGAAACCAGGCACCGCTCACCCCCTGGTCGATACCATCCCTACAGTGAAGCCTGGTGGTGGCAGCATCATGCTGTGGGGATGTTTTTCAGCAGCAGGAAATGGGAGACTAGTCAGGATGGAGGGAAAGATAAATGCAGCAATGTACAGAGACGTCCTTGATGAAAACCTGAACCATAACTCTGGACCTCATCTTTTCAATACGACAACGACCCTAAGCACACAGCCAAGATAACAAAGGAGGGGCTAAAGGACAACTCTGTGAATGTCCTTGAGTGGCACAGCCTGAACCAAGACTTAAACCCGATTGAACATCTCTGGATAGATCTGAAAATGGCTGTGCTGACGCTCCCCATCCAACCTGATGGAGCTTGAGAGGTGCTGCAAAGAAGAATGAGAGACATAACAAAACAAAATGTGAAAAAAACTTTCTGGATGCACTGAAACATGAAACCACGATTTGCAGGCTTGATGCAGTTACTGCAACCAGATATTAAGTTTTATTCTCTGTGCTCATATTTTGTCCATCTTTTGGTCTTGAACCCAAATGTGTGCGCACAGCAAAAACTAATGAATTGCCCTTGTAAATGGACATTTCAAAGTTCAGCTGTAATTACTGCTGCTTTCCTGAGCTGATCCGGTTTCCTTTACAGTGTCAAGATTTTTGACCGAATACAATTCAGAGCACCTCCACTACTGGATGTTTGGAGCCGACCTCAACTGATATCACATTGTTTATGGGTAGTTGTAATATGTGATGAGTGCGTTTCCTTGTCTCAGCTTTCTCCTGTGTGCAAACGCAGGAGGTTCGTGTTAGACACACTGTGCTGTGTTTAGCAGCCGTGTGATGAATGTGTCGCCCTGCTGCTGCAGTTTAGTCTGAGAGCTGAAAAATGCCTCTATATGGAGACGAGGCCTTCAGGGACACACAGCCTCCTCCAGCCACCAACACTACCAGTCCACACCGTTTATCTTGGCACCAGGATTAGTCCCCCCCACCCCCCCCCCCCCGACACTGCTGTGCTGCATGGAGGAAATGACAATTCATTCTTTTCACTTCCTGCCTAGTAAAGTTTAGACAAATTATGCATTTTATTAGAGATGCCGCATAACCAGAAAGCAGCTCAGGGAGACTGCCAGCAGGGAAACATGGTCACACAGCAGCTTTAAGAGTCTCATTTGTTCTTAGGGAAACCGGGAATCTACTTGTGTGTATAATCAGTAGTAGTTGAGTGGTTGTACTTTGACCCATGGACCAGGTTTGTTCTTGTGCAGACTTTTTACAAGACTTTAAAAAAAAAAAACCCAACAACCTAATGCCCCCACCCAGACAGCATGTACCACAGCTGAGACTCAAACTGAGGTTTAAATACGTCGGGAGCAGTAATGGCTGATAAGGTGCAGCTGAAGAGCCGGCTGAGGGCAAACAGGTGATTAGCTGACGCAGAAAACTGGGCAGCAACAGAAACTAGAGTTAAATCAGGATATAAAAGCACATGTGTGTTTCCAAGAACTCAGCACAGTCAGTCACAGTTTACCTGTGGTTCCTCTTTATGTAGTGAAAGAGCAACACTTTATGTTGAAGAGACTAAAGAGTTTGATTCATTCCTTCCCGTGTTCTGGACGTTTGCTCCAGTCTGGGTGAAATTTGATACTGTTCATTCAGATTTGCTCAATCTGCCCTGTAATAACCTCTGATTCCCCTCCAAACTCCTCTGTACACCTGTTCCTTATATTTGCCTTTTCCCCTTGAGTTCCCTGCTGCCTTTTTCAGACCACTGCTGACGTGGCTGGAGTGAAGCTGCATAGAAAGGTTAGTGTCCTAGGAGACAGGTCTGCATACACCATTGGAACGTTCACGTTTGTTCTTCAAAACGAGGAGGAAGTGCAGAAGACACTTCATATGATGTAAAACAGTTTCCGCTTGTGTCCCCTGTACAGTGATACTGATAGATATACTACTGTGTGTTTCACAGGGGGCATTTATTCAGATGTAGCACCAAAAATCTAGTCCATATAAATGTGTTAATGGCTCCTCAGGGTCGTGCTCAGTTGTCATCATTCATACTGTGGTTTTCTCTGCTCCTCCAGCGACTAAAGATGAATGGAAGCGCAGCTTTGTAGTGGTTTATGAATAAGTTACCTCAGCTTTGAGGTGGTGGCTTTGATGGTGTGTGCGTTGAGGCGTGTCGGGGTTATCTGGAAGTCAGTGGGCAGACGAGGCTTTGGTAAAGTGGAGCAGCAGGGAGGGATCTGCCAGCTTCCCTGCCCAGCCAGGGTCCGGCCGACACACCGTGGGGCTTCCTTCTTCCAGAGGAAACGTCTTTCACATGGAAATGCAGCAGACTTTTCGCTGCCCCAGTTTATTTTTTTCTTTTTTTTTTTTGTTCACTCTCGGAGCCGCCTCCCACTCAGTCTCGGTGTCTCTTTTCTTCTCAGTTCTTTCTGTCATCCTGCAGCTTCCAAGAGACTTTAACGTCTATTGTTATCTCAGTGTTTGTTCTGCAGCATCGTACTACCTCACTGCTCCTGCTCTGATTTTTGAAAAAAAACAATGCACGCCGGCTTATGTCAAAGAACACGTTTTTGTGTTTGCCCTTATTTCCCAAGCACCTGCACACGAATACAAGGATCTTCCATAAAAAGCAGCTCTGCTTCGATGCTCTAGATCAGGACACTGTTTAGTTTACTGTGTAACTCTAAATAAAAGCCAATAAAAACACTGGCTATCAAGATGGTGTGATCATAAGGAATTATACATACTCACACATGTTTTGGTGAAAATAATGTAAATATCATACATTCCAGAACCCAAGTTCCTGTTTCACAGAGCAAGAATAGCCTGTTATGTAGCTAATTTATACTTGATTAGTCTATTTGTGCAACGATCAGTGGTGCAGCTCACTTTGAGCTCCAGTGTGTTGTAGTATATTTTACTGCGATTCTCATTTGAAACTCATTTTCTTTTTTCTTTTTGGCTGATACTGCATGTTTCTGATGGAGAAATAAGTGAATGGGTGAGGTCAAAGGCTAAAGTTGGAGCTCGGGCTGGCTGAGCAAACACCCGCCGACCTGTGTTTCTGTTTCAGAATGTGGAGGAGTGTTGACCGATAACCGCGTTGAACATTAACCGCGTTTCACCAGATTGAGAGTCGATCAACGAGTAAACAAGGCGAGTCATCTTTAAGGAGGTTCAAGAAAGATGCTGAACATTATCATGAAACTCATTCATTGCAGATCTGTCGTTTTATTTACTGCATTAATTGTTATGTAGGTTTACTGATAAATTGGGAAGTAATATTCAGTGAAGACTTCTTCTAGTAATTTCTTTACCAAAGAAGGAAAAAAGTCGTCTCCTTAGAAGAAAAGCTTCTATCTCACCTTTTTTTTATCTAATGAATTTTAGTAATAACATATCAGAAACTAAAATTAGCCTTAAATGAGAATCACAACTTTTTCTCTGACCAGTAGAAAAAGAGTAAAGCTTCCTCTGATTTAAGTAAAGAAAAACAATCTCAGCCCAAAGCTGAGAAGCTGCATTTAAACTTAGAGCAGGAAAATGTTAAATGTTTCAAAGTAACTCATAATATATAAAATGCTGCATTATGTTTAGAGCTGATTTTCACTTGTTTACATACTGCATCATACTTAATGAGCTCATTTGATGCTTTGGTTTGAAAATACTCATGTAAAGTACAAGCATCTCACCTGTATTTTATTCCAACGCTAGTGGTGTTAGATAAATTAAAATAATGTTTCAGATGTATCACATGTCCACAGGCTTAATGCATCCAAGCTGACAAGACACATCACTCACGAAGCCGCTAACATCAACTGCAATCCAAGGCTGTTACATAAAGAATAACCAGCAAATAAAAAAAAAGAGAGAGAGAAAAAAAAAGCCGTGAAAGAATTTCTGGTTTTATGATTGTGCAGCTGTTGCTTCTCTGACTCCACAGAAAACAAATCAGAGCTCTGAGGCAACACCTTCCCCCCAAATCTGGTTTTGATAATAAAATAGGTCTTTTGTTCTGAGAAGTCCCAGAATATCACAGTAGCATTTACAAATGTGCATTTCGAGTCCAGAATGTTCCTACAAAACAACAGATGCTGATTTATCTTTGCTCCAGCAGGTTCAGAATGTGGTCGGTTGGACAAAAATTCAATGAGGCAATTTTAACTTTACAAATCTGGAAACATAGTGGACGAATCTGCAACCTGACGTGTTTTCTTTAATCTGCAGACAGCTGACAATAAAGGGGAAAAACTGACTCATTTATGAGTCTGGTTTAGTGCCGTTTCATGCACACTTGGACCTGTTCCCCAGTTATTAAAAGACTTTGATCTACCTGTGCAGGTGTGGACTCTGGGCCTTCCCAGTTGATTCTGAAATGACATTTCAGCACTAGTCGTTAGTGTTCATAGATTCAGTTCTTAACTAAATCCCATTTCAGTGAATATCAGCCTCTTGGTGAAAACCCTGTAAGTGGATTTTAAGGAGTTTTCACAGCGGGGGGGGGGACAAACTGCAGGAGTTGACTGTTATACTAACGGGTTCAGTGTGTTGGCTGAAAAGAGGGGCAGGGGGATGGGCAAGGTCAAAGGTCAAAGCTGCAGGCTGCGAGAGTAAACATCAGTCAACTTTTACTGCTTCTAACAGCCTCTTGTGTTTCTGTTTGAGTCTGTGGAGGCGTGTTGAACATTAACCGTTACATTTTTCGGCAGATTGCGGCTCGAGCAAAGAGTAAACAAGCCCGCGGACAAACGCCTGTGTGTTCCTGCAGGGCCGTTTGAACATTAATCCCAAAGCGTTTGGCACTAATTGATGATTGGAGCTAACAAGCTCCAGAAGAGTTTTCCTGCGATCTTCAAAAAAAGAAATCCTCAAAATGTCAGCAGCTTGTAATTGACTTAATGAAACCCAGCAAGGGGAGCTGGTTCCCTCACAGTTTCATCTAATCGCAACCCTCTCGTGTTCCTATGCAACATGCTGGGAGCTGGGATGTAGTAAAAGTCCAATGGAACAGGGCTGTTTTGATCTTAATTTGGTTAAAGGAGACACAGGCTGCAAACGAGAAGAAAAAGGCTTGTTAACAGTAGAGAATGAAAGTCAAAGGAAATAAGCTTGAACACCACATTAGTTCAATGTCGGGTTACAAGGAGTTCAATGAGACGAATGAAACGAGTTTTTGATCTGCAGGGGATAAAAGGCTGTGCCAGCGTTTTCTGGTGACGTGCTTCATTTCAGGTCCAAAAATGTTACTTTTACTTCACTATACTTATTTGATAACTTTAGTTACTTTCTTTTATTCCAACCATATGTTTTTTTCCTCCTAATTTTATTGATATTCTCGTCTTTTTACATCCTATTGTCATCATTTCATGTGCCCTGTCAACTTCTCAATAATGATAATAATGTTGATGATTATTATTATTAGTAGGCATTATGATCCCAGTTCTGACAGTTTTCTGCTTTACTTGTCTTTGCTTGGTCACATTTTTATCAACTTTCAACTTCAAAGAACTTTGACTTGCATTAATCTGTGTGTAAGGTGCTGTGTAAATTAATTTTTTTAAATTTAATTATTAAAACAAAATGCTGCATAAAAAGACTTGATTGATCCCTATAGTTTAAAAGTCACAGGCAGGACATGAATTAAAATTTAAAATGACAAACTTATTAAACCCCACAAAACCCTATTTAAACAGTGTATAAAGTTGTTAATTGGCTCCATGGAAACCAGCTGAAACATTAAAGCGATGGAAACAGGAATGCATCACTAATTCTAATTCATTCCTTTTGACTCGACAAAAGCCAAGTTTTGTTTTTTTTCTTTTGCTACTTCAAGTAGTTTTTTTATTAACACTATTTTAAATGCAGGACTTTTCCTTGTAACAGTAAATGTCTGGAGGACATTAATGACCTGAGTGCAGATTAACAGGCTCAGAGGGGAAAAGCACTTTTACTCTTGCGGCTCTTCTCCTGCGTAGAAGACGCCGTCAGCAGGAAACATGTGACATCTTGATGCTACAAGGACCTTCTCTTTTGTCTTGTTGTAAACAATCTCCTAAAGACTATTGCGTGTATCAAAGCCTGATGTATCTTATTTCTCTGTCCCACATTGTTGTCTAGAATCTATTAAAAACACATCAGTGAACGACACTGTTGCACAGGAACTGTGTAATTACGAGGTTTGCTTTTAAAGATTTACGTCTTTGGTAGGAACCAGTGTGTCGTGTCTGGAGCCACAGACAGACTAGAGAAGTCCTAAGGTTTCGAAACACGGACTAATACTGTTTGTTTGGTCTCTTTATGGTAAATGGTAAATGGTCTGCACTTATATAGCGCTTTTCTACCTATTGGCACTCAAAGCGCTTTACACTGCTTCTTATTCACCCATTCACACTCACAATCACACACACATTCATACACCGATGGGGGAGCTGCTATGCAGCTGGCCAACACTCACCGGGAGCAACTAAGTTGGGGTTCAGTGTCTTGCTCAAGGACACTTCGACATGTGACCGGAGGAGCCGGGGATTGAACCAACAACTGTGAGATTGGTGGACAACCGCTTTATCTTCCTGGCAAAAAGAAACATGTAGAATGAAACCAGGTTTATCATTTAACTTTGTTTCATTTTCTGCAGAGTTCTGCTTCCATTGCAGAACAAACTGACCCCAAATGTAACATTTTTGCAGCTAAATTAGAAAACAGGATATAACAGATTATTATGTCGTTTATTTCAGAAACCTCCGAAAAATATTTGAGGGCCTGATGGGTCCATAGGTAGAGCATCGGGTTGGGATGCAGAAGGCCACGGGATCAAATCCCACCCCACCAGGTGTGGCCCTGCCCTGTCACCAAGAGCCAACCGGGTGCCGGTGCAGAGCCCGGATAAAATGGGAGGGTCGTGGCAGGAAGGGGCATACATCCGGCTCATGCCAAACTTAGGCCAAATCAAATGTGAGGAACATGTTCCGCTGTGGTGACCCTGGAAGGGAAACAGCCTCAAGCCGTTGATCTACTAACATGACAAACCAGCAGTGTTTGCAGAGTCGAAGGGCAGCTGCTCAGATGTGGAAACAAGCCGAGCTTTGTTTGGTCTGACTTGACTGAGCCGTCTGTGTGAAGCTGTGGGTCAGTTTGTCTATGGATGACAAAGGTGCACACAAGGTCACGTGTCAGGAAACAGATTTACTCAGTCCAGTGATGACGAAGTTTGCTTTGAATTGTGACGGGGCTTAGATAAGGAGTCATCTCTCTGAAGGTGGATTGATTTCTACTCATTAAAGGTGTCATGTACTGAACAGCTGATGCTCACAGAGCACGTACATTTCTGCACTTCCCACTGAGGTGCAAATGGGAATCTGCATCCCATTTCCCCCCCGGAACGTTTTAGAGGCAGGCACAACCTGTCTCTCAGTTTCATCCAACAAGATGGCCACACTTAATGACCCCCATTTAAGGGGTTTCGGGTCATAATCTTCACATCTTGATGACTCCACCCTGTTCCTACGTCCCACCTTAATGAGCCTATTCAGGTTACTCTGGAGGATAAAACTTGGTTCTCTGGCCATTTTATTCAGACTGAAGAAGCCGCTTGGACAAGTAGAAAAGTGTTTCTAACCGAGAGTAAAAAGTCCAGTTGACATGATTCAGTCTTCCGATAACTAAACCTGGACGACTGACTTTGTAGGCGGATGATCATTTGAACACATGGAGCTATGAATCCTTACTGCTGCTTTCTCTGCTTCAACTCCAGTGTGGATATGCATTTCCCTAACCTCATTTCAGTCTTTGTCTTTATGCTGACAGTTTAGGTCGTTGCCATGGCAACGTTCTGCATGTGGAAAGCTTGCACGTGAAAGAGAAAAAGCACAAGCCACTCAAATGTGTGATTTCCAAGCTTCACACCTTGTCAGTGATGTCAACTCTTGGGCGTCCGCGGCGAGAGCACGACAATTCCTCGCTGTGTGTGTGTGTGTGTGTGTGTGTGTGTGTGTGTGTGATTGGGTGTGGGGTCACTTGGCTTATGGTCATTATAATAACACAGGTGTTACCCTGAAGAAGGGGCTACAGAAAGGGGGTTTGCATTGTAATACATGCATGAAAACAAAACAAGGGGCTGGACTTCTTCAGGTTTGTTGTTTCACATAATGAGACACGGTTGACACTCGAGAAACGGTTGGAGGCAGCAAAATGTGCATTGAAAAAGCTTATTAGGCTCCACCCCCTCTCAGGAATGTCACGTACGGTACTGCCAAATGCCCCCTTTTGCTGTATGATGTCAATTAAAGAAAATCCCAATGTATTTCTCCTTCGTGTTGCTCGGCGACCTCACGGGGGCCAGTCCCAGCTGAAAGAGAGCAGGACTTAGATTCTTTATTCGTCCCACAGTGGGGAAATTACTATTGTTACAGCAGCAGAATGTGCAGGTGTGAGGCCAAAATGTTTGTGCAGCGTAAAGAAAAATCTATATAAATACAAAGGCAATCGACATTACGAAAAAGTAAGTCGGATGCATAATTACGGGCCTGATAACTTTGATGTCTAACTTCCAATTTTGATGAAATCCAATCTCCAGAAGATTAAAGGGCCACGGCGTCGGTCACTATCCATTGTTCGGGGATGAAAGCAAAGAAAAGGCGTTCACATGGCAACCGGTCAGCTGGTTCCCGTCCAGCTGTCTGTGGCTGCACGACCCATTCAAGGATGTAGGAATGGCATCCCCCACCCCCCTACAAGCACATCCACGGGGTCAGCATTTATTTGGCAGCCACCCAACCCCCTCCCCCGCATTCATACGCCAAAGCTGAACAGCAAGAGGAGGAACTGAGGCCCAACTGCTTGATGCCTTCACTGCCTTCACAAGAGGCACAGTTTGGATTTTTAGGACCATATTCGTGGTCCCCGGAGGATTTTTCCTCATTTGTAACAGCTTGACAGCATCAGTTGAGGAAGAGGCAACACGTCAGCAGCTACGAACATCCCAGTGCAGAAATGATCGCAATCAAAGAAGCACTTGGTTTATAAAATGATTTCAAAGATTCCATTACTTTTCCTTTATCAAAACCCAGACGACAAAATCCCTCACTGGTAAGACCATGTTGTTCATGACACTGTAAAAAAAGCAGTCATCCATCTCTGTCCGGGTTCTTTGGTGTCTTTTCATATTTTGAAAATGTATTTCAGTATTTACACAGATGTGCTGCTAAGAGTTTGAACACGGACCTGAACACAAAAATAAAGAAAAATACAAAGTTAACATGATGCTCTTTAAAATGTATTTCTATCTCTTTTTTTTTTTTAACGTTGGATGTCCTTCCTGACGCAACCCTCCCCAATTTCTACCGGGCTTGGACCGACACTGCACAGCTGGGGAGGGGAATGGGCTGTTAGAGGTTCAGTGTCTTGCCCAGAGACACTTCGACATATAGCCGAGACCGGGAATCAAACCACTGACCCTGTGGACGACTCCCTTACCGACTGAGCTACAGCGTGTATTCGACTTAATTTACTTTTGTGGACGTGTCCATAGCTAATACATATAAGTCTCTGTGGTGACTATAAGTCGAGCAGCTGATGTCGCTCTGAACTCACTGGCACTGATATCACACACTAGGCCGCGCAAACGAATTAAAGAGACGAGATTTGAAAAGCAGACTGAGAGCATGATTTATGCACAAACTCTCAGTGGAAAAACTCCTGTCCCTTAAACACAGATGTCTTCTTAAAGAGGTTGGAAAAGGGTCAGCTCCGTGCACAGTCCGTCTCCCAGCAGTGGGTAAAGTTTTTTGTTTTTATAACCTTTTGGTTTTGTCCAGCTGAGTGAGTCTGTGTTTTGCTGCCATCTTACTGCCTAAACCAGCACAGATGCCACTTTAGCTTAAGGATAAAAAGCTCTGTGCTCTCTCAGGACTCATTGTGCATTTAGGCAAAACAGTCTGAAGGTTTAGGACTAGTTTTTTTTCTTAGAAGCTCTAGTTGCTATTATTAATGTCCATAACCAGGCGACTGTTGTGGCTCTGCAGCAATCAGTCCCCTCCAGAATTTTGCAACGTTGCAACATTTATTAAAAATGTATTAAATTAAATTAAACCAAACCAATCCCAGTGATTTGTGATTGTTAGGCTATGAAATGCTGGAGTCCTGTTATGCCAATGCAAAACCTGTATTCTGTGCTTTCTGATGTCCTGTCGGGTTTTTGAGTGAGCTGGCTCTTGCATCATGTTCGCACACATTACGGATATCTGATGAAAACCGTGATCGGTGACTGTTGAAGCTGGACTAACCTGTTGTGGAGCCAAAATTAATGGCTGAGCCACACGGTTCCTCCCACTTTGTGTACAACCTGTACAGTTTTACTACTGTATGCGAAACCCTCCATTAGCCATGTTGGGATTTAATTTATACAAATTAAATTAGCTACATGCAACAATAAGAGCAAAACTGAAATAACGGATTCGTAAACAGATTTGTAATTTAGCTTGTTTGGAAATATTCACCATGCACCAAGGAGGCAGCATCATATAGTGGGTAGTAAAGCCGTCTCAAGCCTTCGGTGGTCGAACATGTGGATTCATTTAAATGGTGATTTGATGGGGCTGTTAAAAGCATTTTGAAGAGATGAGAACGTCAGCTGCTCGGCTTCACTCACACTGCTGGTAATTCAATTCTTAGAGCTGAATGAAATTCCCCAAACCGGTTTTTCCCTCTGCTGTTTTTCGGTTGATACAGAGCGGAGTGGAGCTTTCCAGCGACACAGGCCTCACTTTTAAAACACTGTGTGACATTAAATAAATATCCTGACACCAGGAGCTGGCGATGTTTGCTGCTAATGCTCCTGAAATTCCTGTGGTTTCTCATGCGAGGGATCATAAAATGTGAAATGTGACAATCCCGACCACTCAACATAAAAAACACAGCTCGTATCATAAATATTTGCAGTCATTTAAGCATTAGAATTTGATCCATACGGATTTATTATTGATGGCACTAGTATAATGTGAAGAACATCTAACTTTGCGGGTGCGACTTTCAGTTACAGTTTGCTTCTTTGATTTATAAATCCTATCAGTTATTGTTAATAATTGAATCTATTGAAAAAGATATGTAAGTTTACATTAGAATAATGACAGACAGGTTGATGTTATGTCATAATCTGAGCTTTGCCTCATGGAAACGCAAACTAATAACGTAGCACATGAATTGTCTTATTTGCATATCACATGAATCTTTGTCCCAGCAGACAGTAAAAGCTTCATGAACATCAACAAAGGCAGAGGCCTGAACATTTATCATTTTGTCTAATTTTCTTTAATTTTCATGTCATTCATAGGTTTATTGGTGCCTCTTCGTGTCTTTCCTCTCTTGGGGGAGGAGGCACAACACGGTTCTCTCTGATCAATCATCAGTAAAGATGCATGTGCCAGTGTGACACCGTTTTAAAATGAAGGGTCTGGCTACCATGATGTGACTGTAGTAAGCATGAACCCGGCATAAAGTTAATATGTCGGACTGACCGATACCAGACCAGCAAATGTAGCCTGGGAAAATCTGTGGTCACCCCATCACCCACTGCCAACTAGTAATCATTTTGTGGCCATGATGCTAATTTCCATGAACACGGTAATGAAAAGTCTCATCATTTCTCGCCATGGAGCTAATGCTGGCTACATCACGAGCTACTTCAGCTACAAGAAGCTAGTGCAGTGATCTGAAGAGTGGTGTGACGTGTGTCCTTTTTTGGCTTATTAAAAATGAGGCATGCTGCCACATCTTGGATCATCTTGAGTTGCGTTGCATATATATAGAGAGGTAGTGTCAGATCTTTCTGATGATGTAGAGGCCAAATCTGCTGCTTTGAAACTAAGGAGATGTGGTCAGCGAAGCTCAATTGATCGTAGACGATGACCCCCAGATTTGGCCGACTTGGTACGAACAATCAGTGATCACTGTTGAGTCTGGTGTTTTGTATTGAGGGTCTAGCTGGAAAGACTAATGTTGGAAAGCTTGAACTGAAACTAAACACCGACATTCAGAGAGGGCAGGATGCACTAGTGTGCATCAATCATATTTTTTAAAAGGCCCAAAAGAAAACTACAACAGCTTATGATTCCAATTTGTGAGATAAAAAGTCACCACGCAGACCAGACATTTCTGCAGGAAAATCCAAGACAATTTCTAGGCTTTTGTGTCTTTGAAAAGTGATTCCAGGCCACGAGAATGAGAGAGCAGCGGGGCCGGCTGCAGGAGAGGTGGCATTGCTCTACACTCTTATGATACTATCATACTGGAATGTCTCAGTCCTTCCTCCCCCTCTTGTGTATGTTACCATCATGAAAAGCATCATCTTTATAATGATGTTAATGGTTTCGCAACAAAGCATAACAAATTGGAACATGGATGTGGATGCAAGAAGTAGGTTTCATTTACTTTAGTTCTTTTGGTTCTCGGACAGATATGGACTGCAACCCTGGCCCGTTTAGACCTGTAGGGCAGGTCACTTTTCAGGAGAATTTACAATAAGCAAAAAAGAGGGTTGATGTTTCTGTGTCGCGACTAAGGTTGAACTCGGCAAAAGTGCTGTAGTTTTTTGATGAATCGACAGTAAAAATTGGCGAAGCGCTGTAATTGCTTCCTTCTCTCCGGTCGGGGACACTCGGTGACAGTGCTTGTCTTTTCGGGGTCGGCCCTCACCTCCCGTTTTCCAATCAGAACTCTTAGAAATGTGGACAGAGTATTTTTCTCTGTGTCCTTGCAAACGGACATGTTGCTGACGCTCGTGGAGGGATTTGGAAAATATTAATATATCATGTAGATGAACAAAAGCCAACCTATTGATGAAGTCCCGTAGGACACTGACGAGAGACCGGAAGACTGCTGGAGCTTCACCAGATATTCAAACCGGTAGGTTCAGGTTCAGTTTTTTAATTGACGCTCGCCCTTCTGACCGAGCAGGAAGAGTTTCAACAATTTTGGAAAAAAAAACAACTAAAATGCTTCTTTAAAGTTGCTTCGCATTAATTGTTCTGTCACAATCTTCACATCTTGCTGCCGTAACCATTTCCCCCCTTTATTAAAAGATGTTTAATATATTCTCCTTCCTTTTTAAAAACTCACAGGCTTTTTTTTTTTTTTTACAAATCTTGACACATAGCAGGCTGTGTAAGAAATTAAAGTGCACTTCCTCCTGCAGTACACAGACATTACTCCTCAGTCCTGATTCGACACTGTTTCTACTTCTTCTTCTTCTTGACGTTTTAATAAGAACTGAATTCTTCAGGCGATGATGTCGCCCAAACAGGAAACGTCGTCAGTAAATGAGCGAGCAGAGATAATCAGTAATGTATCCGCTCAGACAGGAAATGGTTCGGTTTGCTTGTTTGAGGCTTGATGGGGAGATAAAAACTCCTCTGTGGCCTGTGCGCAGCAAAACTAACTCAAATATTTGTGGAAGGATTTTGAAATGGTCACTTCACCAAATTCATATTTGAACAGCTCGATACTCGGGTGCAGCACGGTGCCTTTTTAAAATGTTGGAATGAAAGTAGTTCCAGGGCAATTCTGCACTACTGCTCTCAGCTTTGAAAAGACTGATGCACTTAAAAAAAAAAAAAACCTTCATGTCACGCTCTGTTGGGAAAGGAGTGGACACCAGCAGTCTTCACGTAAATGGAAGAGCCGTCTGAAAAGCCTGGAACTTTCCTAAAATACTTGCAGTCAGTGACCCAAATGGGTAGATCCTGTATGAGCTAAATATGACCTGAAGTGACAGAGGAGAGGAAGCTTCAAAATACACCATGTACTTATGGGCTCTCAGTCTGCATGGCTGATGCTCACAGAAATGCCATTATTCATGTTGTCCGATAGGACCAAGGCAGGTGTAGCTGCCTTTTCTTTGCTGAAGCATTAAGGCATCGGTTTATGGTTTGAAAAAAAGCCACGAATACGCGTGATAAAAACATTTCATTCTGTGTTGGAGTTGAGGCTTTAATCTCAGCTCGTTTCTAACGAGGTCACTGAGACTGAAGCAAAAGCAGCCTGAGTTTCCAGGTCGAGTTTTGCTTCCTACTTCCGACCAGTGGATTTCCTCTGGGATCGGAGTACAGTGAAAGTGATTTAGGGTTTGGTTGAATGCGGGGCAGCTAATGTTACAGCAGGCTGATGCACAAACATGCCAGGCCACCTCATTCGGCCGTTTTGTATTTATGTGGTGGGACAGGCGGAGCCGTCTTTGTGTCCCAAACAAGAGCAGCGAGAAACTGAACCGCAGCGTCAGACTCCATCATCCTGCTGCTTCTGTGCCTGCTCCAGGTGGAGGACGGAGGGGTTTTCAGACGGGGTCAGTGGCAGTGGTCCCTGACATGATGGGAGCAGGTTGCTGTCTTGAAGTCGGGGGGGTTGGTAGGTTGGGGGTGGGTTGGGTAAGTGAAGCAGCACAAAGGATCTGTTGTCCGGTGGAGGTTTCCCAGGAAAGCATTACTATTCAGGTCCGGGTCTGAGATAAGGCAACCCCACCCCCACCCCCACCCCCACCCAACCCCACGCATTGTGCCAGGGCTGTAGGGTCAGAAGAGCTTGTTGCGAGGGAGGTGGAGTCCCCAGCTGGAGCATGGAAATCCAGTTAAATTCTAATTAGACCTTAACACAAGTACATACATTCACTAAAGTTACCAGTTTTCATACTGTACTTTTGTACTTTACAAATAAATATAACCAACAGAATTTAATTTAAAAAAAACAATACATTTGTACTTTTACTGGGGGCCTGGGGGCTCAGTGGCGGAGCACTGGTTTGGGATGATGAGTGCAGGGGGCTCAACATGCGGAACACGTTCCGCTGTGGTGACCCCTGAAGGGACAAGCCGAAAGCCACTGATTAAATTTTGTACTTTTACTCCACTACATATATTTTTATTTACTAGTTACTTTGGCCAGATTCTTGTACAATACAAAAAACTAAAGCCTGTTGATGCTTTTTTATAGATTAACTACCTGTCAGTACAAATCTGCTTTTGATCGAAGCTCAAGTTTTTACTCTGTTTTCACTTAAAGTGGTATTTCTACCCATAGTGTAGTATTTCTTTTTCTTTTTCTTGTGGCTCACATGATGAGATTCCAGCCGCTGCTGACCTATAAATAACTTTATATAAAAAGAGCTTTTCACGGGAAAACACGTCAGATTTGTGTTGTCACTGTGTATCCAGCTGCTCACAGAGGCTGCACGTCTTCACTGATCGGACACACTTACATTGTTGCAGCAAACTTTCACAATACCAGTAAAGAGAATTCTGTTTAAATCCCCTCTGGGTAATGCGAGGGTGGTGATGATGCTGCAGGAAATTATTAGTTGCAACACACGTGTTTTTGGCTGCAAGAAGGTGGAACATGATGACACACAGGATGCTAATCGGGGCTACAGCCACGTCACAGATGGGGTATGCACACATATGGTTATTACACTCCCGTCCTGACTTGTTCTGCAGCCTGAACTGATCCAAGCTGCTGGTGTTTTCATTAGCTGGTGTTTTCATTTCATTTCAGTTTCTTTTCTTTTTTTTTTTTTCTTCTTTGAAGAAAGGTTGTCATTTCAAATCCAGGAAGGCGAGAAAAAACACCTCTGAGCCAGATGAGCAGTGTTCAGGGAAAAATCGGTCTGCTCTTGAGAAATCCCTCCTACAGCTCATCACTTCCTGTCTTACACATCAGCAGCACTTACTGGAAGAACAAACCACAGACTCACACTCAAGTGTTACTTTCAAACAAACTCCCCCCTGGTATTTTTGAAACAGCTGCAACAAATGATGACTTTTTTTCACTTGTCCTCCAATGACTTAGACCTTTTGTGTTACGTGTTGTGTCATTACTTCATTTCATTATATTCTATAGTAAAGAGTTTTGAATGTACGGTTCACTTATGATCAAAACAATTAATCTAGTTTGACTTTGATATAAGTGTAATGACCTGATAGTGACCAGTTCGCCTCGTGAGCAGTGGGCAACGACATGTGGGGAGGTTAAAGCTGCTGATCCTCCACTACTGGCTCATTTCTTATTCAATTATCACCACGTGTATGTCACCTATAATTACACACCTATAATTATCATTTATTATTATTATTATTTCTCTTATTTTTGTCGCTCTAATCTAAATCATTACTGTGTGTTCTTTCATGGATGTACAAGAAATTAGATGCACTCACTAGTAGCCTGAAACTTGTCACTGGGCACTAAAACGCTGCAAACCCAAGCTGAGTGACATGAGAAGCTGCCAGCCATGGAAATATACAAATATTAGTATTGCTTCAATAAGATATTCATGAAGTGTTTCATTTTTATACATCCACCCACCTTTTCTCTAGCACCACTTTCCATGTTTTACTCTACAGCTTTGGACATAACTAAACTACCAGTGGGTTCAGCTGGAAGTAACATTAACAGAACTAATACAGAAGCTCCACTAACTGGAATCTTTCCAGCTTGTCCAGCTACCAACCAGGGCATCTTCATGACATCTTGACACATCCATGCGATGTGAGTACATCTAGATTTATTAGCAAGCCCAGTATGTTTGCGCTGGGGACCTGGTGGCTCGGTGGATGGCCCCGCCCAGCCACCTGGGGCCACCTTGGTGCTGGTCCCAAGCCCGGATAAAAAAAATGGGAAGGTTGCAGCAGGAAGCAAATGCAGCGTAAAAACTCAACACACCCCTGAAGGGACAAGCTGAAAACATTGATTTGAGTATGTCTGCGCTGTTGGACAGATTGTAGCTGTAATGGTGAATAGAACCTGTAGGGGTGCTGTGATATAATTTAACACTGCTGACCAATCACCTGCTCCACTGTGAACATTTAATTGTCTTTGCCGGGAGGGAAAACGTATCATTTAACCCCAGATAACGAGTCCATCTTTAGGGCTGGTTGTTGTCAGATGGTGATGACTATTGCACCACAGGAACATAAGCCGAGATGTCAGTGTGTCAGGTGATTTTAACTGAATGACGGAAATAAAATGCTTAAGTTCAAGTTAACTGAGACCCACTCAAGTAAAATGTAGTTACAGCTGTAATATATCAGGATTGTTTCATGGCCAGAAATGAAACTGAAGGAGTGATTGATGAAGTGGCTTAAAAAAAAGCTCCACCAAAAGCCCCATAAATATGTCTGTTAGGAGACAAGTCTCTCAGGCCACTTAAAAAAACAGGGCTTAAAATTAAGGGTAAAAAGCCCCCAGAGTGTACAGACTGGTTTAACCCCATCACTGAGCAGGCGTCTTTCTAAACATCTGATTGCCAGGATAAATGGCCGAATGTGTTCGAAAGTTCTGAAGAACATTCAAATTTCACAGAGGATACAAGAGGGAATAATTCTTATATTTGCAATGCTGCTGTTCGATCATCTCGACTCACAGGTGGGGAACCTCAGATAAACACTTAATCATAAACTTTGCTCTTATCTGAAAGGAAGGATTTCCACTGTCTGCTCTCGTAAATGAAACGGTCAGCAGATCTGCTTTTAAAATGCTGCTTCTTATCATAGACGGGATAATAGAGATCCACCGCTTTAAATCCTAATCCAGGACTAGCCTGCTTCCGTGTCCTGGGAATCACCCTGCAGATCAGGGCTCCGACTTGGTTTCAAAGGGAAATGATGAAACAACAACTGGCAGACGGCAACACCGGCTCACGTTTAGATCAAAGTGACGCAGGGTCATCCCATCTTCCTCGGGGGTGGAGCTTAGACGGACATGCAAGGAATGGTAGTGGCAGTTGGGAGGTCATGACGTTGATGCCTGTGCACAGGCTTAGGAGGCCAGAGATGCTCCTGGGCCTTCACATGCATTAAATATTCCTCTTATCCTATAGATAGCCTGATGTGGAGCTCTGGGGCATAATGGTGTTCGATTACAGACCTAAATAAAGAGGCGGGTCGCTGCGAGTGCCATGCATGGTTGGAATAGATCCACACCACTGCAGGCTGGGAAACCTAAGCTGTGAGGTCAGACATGCAAAATGAGGTCAAAGGAAATAATAGACACGTATGAAAAGACATGTTTTATGTAGAGTAAATGAAAAAAGGCTTCGTTTGAGTCGAAACATCAAACATTCAGCCAGATATTAAAGCAAATATTGGTCAAAAGCCTGTAGCCTGTGTGCGAATATCAGGAGTCTAACATTTAGTTTTCATGCATCCAAACCTCATCTAAAAAGCTGTGAATACACTGTGTCTGAGGAGGCCAGACAGCTTCTGGCCTCGTCGTTGCTTCTGAAATGACAAAATGACATTTGCAAGATTTAAGCAGCTTCTGTCAAAATGTGTAGGGATAAAGTAAGAGTTAGTGGCCAAACTGTGTCTCAGACGCAGGAAAAGTCATTAAAGCGTTCATCATCTGGAGAGCAGGAATGTGATCGGGTAATGTAATAACAACTTCCATGTTAGATAAGGCAATCACACGTAAGAATATTAAGTCTGGCCTTTTGGTAATGCCAAGGGGGAAAAAAGCTGTGAAAATCATTAGAAATAATCCTCTGGCGACCACGAATAATCAGATTTCGTCTTTTGAGTCACGCTGCCAGCTGTCGCTTCAGCAACATTACAGTGAGGATCACAGCTGTGGCAATTTAGTTGATGACAACTACGACAAAAAAACATTGGTTAGCGACACATTTTTCACGACCAAGAAGAGACTAAAACCAAACTTCATGCAACAGACTGTGACCATGTGTTTAACATTTCGCTTCAACAAACTAAAAACCTCGAAAACCTGAGACGAGTCGATGCCGACACAAAAAGATAAGATCATTAAATGTTTCATTAGCTCTGTGTTTGCTAAACAAAATCTCTGTGTTTATTATGTTACCAGTTTAGCTTTGTCGTCTTAATGTGACTTAGATATGATATCGAACACAAAGTCAACAGAAAAACATGAGATATGAAATATACCATCGTGGTTTGTGTAAAAAACTGGATTAAAACAGACATTTATCCTTTAGATATGACATTAGATATCGTTCCCCAGAACACTGGGACTGTAGTGGGACATTTTCAGAAATAAGTGAAACAAAAGTGGACATACACCAAAACAACTGCACGGTTTGTCTGACCACTCACTGAACAATACATCTCAACAGCTCCCAGAGCATCTTGTAGTGCAGCGGCTCTGCTCTGTTCTAGTCTTGCCACTTTCTGTATAACATTTTTTTGAACCAACCCCAACAGAAACTTTAACTTGAGATGTAATAGGAGGCCAAATGAGGATGTCAGGGAATTCATTCAAAAGTTGAGTCGTAACCTGATGACCTGAAACTCCTAATATTTTGCTGTCGCCACTACCACTTTGTTTGGGAAAGTCTTGAGTATCTGACTTGAGCTTGTGCTGGTCGGTAGATGTGATATATATTTCACAAACACCCTGAGAGCTACAGCAGATTGTTAGGATCTGACTTTTAAAGACTAATAGAATAAAAAAAAGTCCTTGTGCTTCATATGCTGCTTGTTGCTTCATACACATTGGGAAATATTCAGTCAAATCAAACTGACGTGGTTAGCAACCCTCCCCTGTGTGTGTGTGTGTGTGTGTGTGTGTGTGTGGAATATTAACACAGTGTCTGGACAAGCAAGGAATGCTGGGACAGCAGAGCAGATGTGTGAACAGGGAGAAAATGAGGACTGGCACCGCTAATAGCAGCTCTTTTTCATCTTGCTGCTCTGTTTGCTGCTCTGCCCAATGCTGAAATGCACAGATGTCCCGAGCAGCCAGTGTGATCTGTGTGGATCTGCGCACGTTCATGTATCAATGGTTTCAGAGGGAGCCAAGTACCGAAATCGTCATTCAACTTGTGGCAAACTTGTGGCAAATATAAGGAAAAGAAAAAGCTCCATATTGCAGAGACGCTACAAGGAGACATCACAGGACCAGTGCAGACAGGCACAAACACTCACTCCTCAATAATGTCACTCCTGATCTCCCAGAGATGGAGAAAAGAGTGATTTGCTCCTGCAAAGCAGTAAAAACTCAGTAAGTGACATAAGCACAAGTGAAGCCCATCAATGCTGAGGATTACACCAGGCAGACTGCAGAATGGAGACGGGGTCAAGAGGTGGACGGCAGGGGGAGAGACAGAAACACAGGGATGGGGGTTGGTTTGGTGTGAAATCACTCACTGGCAAAGATGTTTTGATTTGCTTCCAAACTCTGCAGCCTCCCAGGGAGTCAGAGCAGCTGCAGGGGGGCTGGAAATCCCACCACTTGGCCGGTCGGCGTGCGTCGGACACGACTGCCGCCTTTCTCCAAATCCTTCACTTGCACTTTGTTTTCCATCTCCTCCCACGTAGCTGCAGATCAGCGCCAAAAACCCCGACTAAAAATACACATTTGCATGTGTGACGTGCAGGAGCCTGTGGAAGAACAAACAAGTAACTTTTATCAGCGCCTTCATTTCCGCTAAGAAAACTTTGTGTGAGAAAAGTGCAGCTGCCTCATCGATGTAAACCGAAGTCTCATTTCGATTAAATGTGACGCCCTCACTCACATGCTGCTGGGTTCAAAAGGAGGAAAGGACAAACACAAAGAAGATGCCGTAAATAAAGACAGAAGTACGAACTAAGGTTTGAATTTGCAGGTCCATGCAGGCTATGATTTTATCACAGGTGTCTTTGTGCCTGAAACTGGATGAGAAGCCAATGAAATTGCAACACTGTCAACTTTTGAAAACATCTTGAACGTATCAGCCAGAAAAACAATCTTCAAGTGTATGAATGGTCCCAAATGTACTTTGTCAGCTGATATAAAAACATGAAAATGAAGGTGTGAAGACCAGGGGGGCAGGAAGTGGGAACTATAAAGTTTGAAGGTGCAAAACTACTTGGGCTCAGTCGTCTCTTTCAGTAAAAGCTTCACAATCCTGGAACATGATACCTGTAGATCTAAAATCACAACCAGAGCTTTTCACAATCCCGGTTTCCACTACGAAGCTCAAAAACACAAGAACAAAAAACTCCAGTATCAACACAACATCGCTAGTTCTAACAATGTTTAGTTGTATTGTCGCTTTAGGAAGAAAGAAAGAAAAGCGGTTTTATTTTGGGGCTTCTCTATTAAAAAGTCTTTCATCCAGTAGGAATATTTGATTTATTTGAAAGGTTCCTTTATGATGTGCTGCCTGTTGCTTAGTGATCAACTTTATTTGCGTCATTTCATTTAGACAACAGCAAAGAAGTCGGGTATCATCTCTGTATTGGTGGTAAAGAAGTTATAAGTTCATAGTGTCTGGATGTGACAAGTCCCCCCCCTGCCAGACCCACAAAAGGAAACACAGGATTTAAACGTGCTTGCTGCCGTTGTGCACGTGCCCTTGCTGGTTTTGTTCAGACGTGTGAAGGATTCTGGTGGGAGTACGGATTTTGAGCCTGTTCAGCCCTCCAGCATGTTCCTACATGTTTATCTCTGCAGCGGCAGCCTCTCCAGGTGTGCAAACCCGGGGCTTACGCGAACCTGCCTGAAGGAACCAGCTGCATCTAGATGGGTCTGAAAAATCCCTCAGGTGTGAGCAGTGAGGAGGGAGGTTGTTGTTGTTGTTGGTGAATATTTGTTAAGTGAAAAATCGCAGCCCCTCCAGCCCCCAAAATGGCCTTTCTGACCCAGTGATATTAAGTAAGCAAAGATACAAGCTGATGGTTTTATTTCCTCTTCCACTGCACTATAAATTGTCCAATCATGTGTAAAGCTGCAAAAGAAATCTCCTCTGAGACGATGGGGTGTGGTTAAAAAATGAGCCACGTCCTCTCAGGCGGATGCAGTTTATTCAAAAGTTCAAAAGCTTGTGGTCAGGGACGCAGTGGGGGGGTTTAATTAGTCTTTTTTTTCTCTTTCGGTTTATCCCGTGAGTTCAGCGTCGCCACACAGATCATTGTCCGCATGTTGATTTGGCACAGTTTTTACGCCGTATGCTTCCTGACGCAACCCTCCTCAATTTCTACCGGGCTTGGACCGGCACTGCACAGCTGGGGAGGGGAATGGGCTGTTAGGGGTTCAGGGTCTTGCCCAGAGACACTCTGACATATAGTCAGGGCCAGGGATCAAACCACTGACCCTGTGGTCCGTGGTCGACTGGCTTTACCAACTGAGCTACAGCCGCTGTGCCGGTGAGAATCCAAATGTCTTAACCAGACTTCAGCCTGCTGCTCGGTCCTGAATTGTTGGGAGGATTTAAAGTGATTTAAGGTCCTTCTGCCTTTTTCGGATGCACGGTTTTCCTTCATGTTGTGCCTCCTGTCCCAAGTTTCGTGTGTGGGGACAACTCGGAGTTCAGAAATGTGAAGGAGGAGGCTGCACACCACAAAGAGTGCAGCATGGATTTAAGGCCACTGACCAATCAGAAAGCACCATCACATAAGCTGATATGCAGCTGATGCTTAAATACATGTACTCACAAATTACAGATGATTAGTCTTCATTTTGCAAATAATCCAATTCTCTCTCTTGCTCTGATTCCTCCAATACCTCAGTTCTCCTCCACCTTCCTCTCAGCTGTAGGCTACAATGGTCCATCTGTCCGTCATCGTGGACACGTGTCCGTATCACAGCAAGTTTCCAAGCAAGTGTCACTCTTAGTCGACTCTGTTAGATTTGCATTCACGATAATTTTTTGCCATTTGAAATAAAAGCTGCTTCTTGTTAGGGAACTCGAGGGCCCCCTCCCCCCTTTGCATCTCTTTGCTGCACCTGGTTGAGAGCCAATCAATACACAGTCTCACACTAACGTCATGGCTCAGATGTCACCGCAAATCTGCGGCGGATCACCAACAACCTCTCTGCAGACGTCCGTGTTCCTGTAGGAAGAATCCTACTGACCTACACCCTTTTTATAGACCCCACCATGTGTGTGTTAAGCTGGGCCTTCTGATGCCTTCGCCTATTTTCACCGAACAAGCTGCCCTAATGATGCATGGTACTCTGGTACCACCTCCCAAGTATTAGCAGCGTAATGTTGCTTTACCATTGAAAGGTTTGACTGAGATTCAAAGCTTTACAGTAACTGCTGCCACCGGCTAAATGGCTCTTTCTAACTGTGGCTGTAATGAACCCTGGTGACTGACACATCGCTCGACAGTCAGTGAAAACATTAGTGTATGATGGTTCTGCGATGACCTTTTGAGCCTCGAGGCCTGGATTTCTGTGTTTCCCTCTGCTGAGTCCAGTGCTCCTATTGTTGCAGACTCAGTGGGTGTTGTCAGTGCTCGGGTTTCCCACATGCCTCCATCCATTCAGGTTCCACATGCACCCCCACCCCAGCACTGCACCTGGATGGAGGGAGGGGTGAGTTTGGCTGCAGGGGGATGAACACAGGGGGAGTTTCCTCCTTTTATCACTTGTGTAAGCTGGGTTATTCTGTCCCGTATCCCCTGTTAGCACAACAATAACTTAGCCTCTCCGTGGGCCGACTCTGTTGTTGCCAGCTTCCATGGACTTAGTGTTGGTTTGATTAGAGCAGGAGCTTTAGTGCCAGTAAAGGCTGATGGTTTGTGCCTGGTGGGAGCAGCCTCACAGGTTCAGTGAGTGAGGAGCGATAGCTGCTTCACTCAGCACACGATTCACCACAGAAAAGCGGACAGTGGACAACTTTCTACTTTATTCTTTCTATATATTCCTAATAGAGTAACATTTTTCGGATAATACACCTACTAAAAACACGTAAACCCAGGAACCACTACCTCTCCCTTCACTCGAAATGGGCTTTTTATGATCTGCAGCTTCCTTCAGAGACCTTGATGTGACCAACAGGCCTTTTCATCAGCTTGAGTGCAATTCGCAACTCAACGGCTCCACAGCTTGACAACACACTCTCACTGCATGTTAATCGAGTGATGCATGAAACGTTGTCATCGTGCAAAATGAACAGCTGACATGTTTAAATGAATGTCCCCGGGCTTATGTTAGGTTTTTCATTTCTCCTTCTCTTTATTATTTTTGTGACCATGTTACCTTCATGGATTTAAGGTTCGGCTGCAGATTCTCATTCATACATGTATGAAGCAATGTTCATCACTTTGTGTATTTGATCTTTTGCTAACGTGGACTGAGGACTTCCCCTCGTTGCCTCTCTCTCCACACAAACACGCTGGCATCTCCTGAGCGAATGCGCCACGATCCCATCAGTCACAACCTCACATGCAGACGGGGTTGCCAGGCAACCGTGTCTGGTCACCCAGCAGCCCCCATAATCCAGCAGAAGATGTAGATTTTAAGGGAAGCTGTGTGTGGGGGGGGGATACAGCACACATGCATGTGGGAAGATGTAAAACCCTGCTGCAAAGCTGCATGTCAAATATGAAATGTATTTCCTTTTTTTAGCTCCATGTCTCAGAGCTGTGTGTGTGTGTGTGTGTGTGTGTGTGTGTGTGTGTGTGTTTGTGTGTGTTTACCTGCTTCTACCGCAGGCAGATTTTTTCAATGTGGAAGCCCCAGAGTCTATTTAGAGCAGATGTGAATGCGGTGGCTGTTTACCTTTCTGGTTGCTTTGCGTCGCAGCTGCTAAGGATTTGAAACGACTACAAGTATTTCTCAATATTTTCTCAGTATTGTAGTATCCCGACATACACGAGACACCGCAATCCAAAACATGAAATCTGTGGTTACTAGTTGAGCTAAGGGTTAGCTGTTGGCTAACAATCACTGGTAGCTTTATTTTCTTTGCCTGGTTTCTAGGAGACCTGATGTAGAACAGGGACGTGAGCGAAAATCCCTCCGTTTAATTAAAAAAAAAAAAACAACACATGTGACGTGATAAGCTTAATGGCTCCTGTGGTTTATTTTACCCTGAGGAGCGGTGAGTTGGACCTGTGTATCTCATCTTCACTGAACAAAAATGTTCAGCATCAGTAGAAAGATTCAGCCTTTGCACTGAACAAGCAACTGCACAAACACACACACACACAAAGGATCTTTAACCCGGAAAGCAACCTCTGGGATCAGGCATGGAAAACACTTCCCAGGCTGTTTTATTTCAGAATGGACACTGAAGGAATGGGAACCAGGTGGAGTATGACAGGCACGCAGCTAATGCTCTGTGGTAACTGAGAACCAGCCGGATGATTTATTCTGGGTTCTGTGTTGTTGTACGAAGTCCTGGTTTCCATGGGCAATATTCACACTCCCAACAACAAAGAGTTCAGCCTCCTGTTGCAGAAATACGATCACCTGCTCCTAGAGAGTCGCTCAAAGAGTTTACATTAACTTATTCATTATTATTATCAATTTGTTTTTTCTGTTTGTTAATTTTTTGTGTCAATGTGAAGCTGGTGCCAATAAAGTATGTAGCTTAATCTATAGATTCCAGAGGAGTTATTGAAAAGGATCAGTGCTATAAAACACTGAGCCTAGTGGTTTTGTCGCAGTACAGCACATCTTTCATCCACACAGAGACAAATAAAGGCCAGTTGGCAGCACTGGTCTCACTGGTTCATGGAGCCACGTTGAAAAAACACTACGTGCATTTTCAGTGGGGTTTAGAAAATTAAAACTGATATGAGACATATTTCTTCAACTCTTCAGATCTCAAAACCTGCTGTGGACAGTCCTGAATTAGTGAGGTCCAACACTGGTTTCAGGTGGTAAAAACCCTTCCACATCCCAAAGGGTGTTGGGAGGGTCTCAGATCAAGTTACCTCACACCAAAGCATTAGTCCAGGGAGCTGGATTTGTGCACAGGGCCGGGGTCGAACTGAGAGAGCTGATTAATCGTTTCGTCACTAAATTCGCTAAAATGCTAAATTACTTTCTCTAAATGCTACAGTCCTCGGCTGAAACCAGGGTGTTGTGCGCTGAGCATTCACGCATTTAGGGGGCCACTAACTGTAAATGTGGCTCGATCGCTTTTAATCCAGTTTATAAAACAGGGTGAACATAGGCAGTGTAAGTGATCCTCCCGTCTCATGGCTCCATATGTTCCCTGTAAGCAGAGACGCAGAGTGGCATCGATTCTCCATAGAACTTAATTCGGGAGAATGGCTCTGAAATAGTGATGTCATTGTCTGTAGGAGGCAGTTTGTGTTGCTGGAAAATATTGTAACCTAGAAACTGGATAATCGGTTTGTTTTTTATGGGCTGTGACCACAAACTGCACCTTTTAATGACTTTTTACCCTTTTTTTATCTTCTTCACACTAAGTTTGTTTTGATCAGTGCTCACAGCGCAGCTCTGTAACAAAGTCTGTCCTTAAAATAACTCGTACAGATATTCATGATCCTATGAGAATGAATTATCATGACTCATGACTTCAATGACGCCCTCAACCTTCACATGCAGGTTAAAAAAAAACAACATTTCTAACAATATTAAGACGAACTAAATAATCTCATCAAATCACTGTAAACACGGTTTTTCACAGAACCTCAAAGACTCTGGTGTGTGTCTCACAGACCAGCGTGGTTCCGCATCCTGGTGGAGCTTTGTGTTTTTGACCTCCCAGCTTTCCCGCAGCAGGATCCAGTTTCCAGCCGGGTCGACCTGCTGAGCTCTGCCATCTGTGGAGCTTGTTGCCTGTGTGAGAAAGGAACTGTGTTAGACTTAAAGTTCTGCTGGAGGACTAGACAGTGTGTGTTAACGTCAACGCTCTAACTGTTCTATTTGGTGTATTAATATTGATGTTATTAAGTCTGCATGTGTGAAAAAATCTGGAACTTGTGTGTAAACAGTCAATGAATGATTGAGTTAGAATTATAATACAAATGTTCATGTGCTTGGTGGGAATCAAGAGTTTATGTATTAATTGAAGTTATACACTGTATCTTGCTTATATTACAAATTTTTGTAAAAAGTAAATAAAAATATTTCATTTTTAAATAGAAAGTAATCTACTCCCTGCGATAACTGATTCATTAACAGGCCATTAGGTTCAGTCGAAAACGCTGTAGCCGGGGCGGCTGTAGCTCAGTTGGTAAAGGCCATAGGGTCAGTGGTTTGATCCCCGGCCCTGGCTACATGTCGAAGTGTCTCCGGGCAAAACACTGAACCCCCTAACAGCCCATTCCCCTCCCCAGCTGCGCAGTGCTGGTCGAAGCCCGGTAGAATTTGGGGAGGGTTGCGTCAGGAAGGGCATTCGGCGTAAAAACTGTGCCAAATCAACATGTGGACAATGATCCGCTGTGGCGACACTGAGCTCACGGGATAAACCGAAAGGACAAAAAAAAAATAAAGGTTTAGTCGAAAAGCCTTAATATTTTTGAATAATTAGCCTTTGAGGAAAAATCAACCATCCAAATTTCACTGGTAAAACACAGAACAAAAAGCATAATTACTACGGAAAACATAATCAAACACCAAATACTTTTTTCATTTACCAACCTTTCAGAGTGTTATAATGCTAAATGAGGGATTTCTTGTGATCCTAGAAAACAGGAAACATGAATTTAAAGCCCCTCATTAAGGTCCAATGTTGCTGTAAAGTAAAGAGGAAATGGTCCAGACGAGCCGAGTGTGTCTCATCAGCTCGACTCAGCTCAACAGCCTTTATTAGTCACAGCTGCAAAATCCTACTTTTACAACATTCCCATCACTAATGAGGTGAGTTTTTTTTCTGAAAATCCATTTTCATACACTTCTGTGAGAACGTTTGTTTGCTTATTGTCGGTGCATGTAAGTGTAAACTGTCTTCACACATCGTCATTATGTCTCCATCATTGTGCAAAAGCTTTTTGATTATGCTAATGTTTTTCATTAGTTTCATGAGGCTGTGGAAATCAATTCGAAGCACATTGATGGCTTTTGCTCCCTCACACTGTTCTCACATTGGTTCCCTGGTTTTTAAATTAGACACCAGCTCCAAACAAGACCTCAAACTGCCTTAGTGGAAAAGTGGTAATTCTCGTTTAGTATTGAACCATTAAAAGCAGTGCGATGAATAGGACTTTGTGACACTTGTTTGTGACAAATGACTTCAACACAGTAAAAATCTTTACGTGTGGTTCCACGAATTGAACGGCCTAGTAACATCATACAGTACAGGCTGCAGCTTGCTCGCCGTGAAGGTCAGTCACGCATCGCTCGGCCCGAGGCGTCCTGGCTCACTGTGGCAGGAAACATCAATGACAATCGTGATGCATGTTACTTGTTTCGGTTTTGCTTCAATCGTACACGGGAATAAGTGAAGCGTCTTTGTGTTTTGTGTTTTTGCTGTGGTCAGACATCAGAGTGGGGATTAATGATCTGCCTTCAGCTTCTGCCTCAGGCACAGAAATAAAACCTGCCCTGCGAAGGCCACTGCCATCCAGCTCCACCAATCCTATTACCCGTATCAGCAGCTACATTCAAATATGACTCTACTTCGAGCAGAAAAATCCCTCCAGATGACATCACTAGGGGGAAGCTTCAGTTCAGATGATAGGTATCTTGTTACGTTCTTTTTCCAAAGCTCCCACCGATGACATCATCTGAACTGCTAGTGATGAAAAACTCCTCTAGGTGACGTCATCTGGGGGAGTTTTTCAGCTAGGAGCAGAGAAATATTTGAATATAGAGAAGTCAGAGGGAAGTTTAAAAGCATTAATGTACATTTACACCCTAAACTTCTGCATCTTTATAAACCACACAGATGCCTTAACAGACAAAACAGACTTATTTCGCAGCTGAATGTACACTTATGTACAAAAGTTTCAAATGTTGAATATTTGAAATTCAAGCTGCACTGTTATACTACAGCTGTGTCTGGCTGGAGATGTGACTAAAGTTAGAAGCCTTGAACGCACATATAAAGATTCTCCCACAGGAGAATGAAGATCAGTGTGAGGCAACTTCCTGCTGTCATTATGTACCTAACATTAATTAAGCAGTGATTAAAGCCGTGTGCTCAAACCCAACGTAACCACTGCCTGCTCGGTTGCAATCAGGTATTTTTGAGTGTTTACGTTATAAATCTTATAACTACGGCCATGAAGCTGATACCTCTCCATTCTTTGGCATAATAACACTTGAATCAACCTGCAGACCAAACTCTCTATTTACTGGTACTGAATTTTCCTCAGTGGTGAAAGCGATGTTAATATTAGAGTATAACTTTATTTTATACACTCTCTGACCATATTTTTATTAGCTGAATGTGCATTGTGATTACGTGTGCGTCCCCTTACAGTGATTTTGCATGATGGGAGGCGGAGCAACCTTCCGCAGCTGTAGCTGTGTGCGACTTGAGGCCTGCAGCAGCAGCGGCTAACGGGGTTAAACGTAGCGTGCAGTGGGAGACTAAGCTGTGTTGACATGAAGACAATGTGCTCACTGCAGGATGATGAGGCTTCCATTCAGGTCATCTGATCAAAGAGCTGCATCATATCATATTCAGACTTTTGGTTGCTGTTGTTGTAACTGTTGGTCCATTAAATAAACTAATCTGAAAATGCACTGAATTTCATTGTGGTTTGTAAAGCATTTTTCCCTAGAAGGTGATGATTAGCAAGTAGCATCATGGAGCATTAATACGACATTTTTTTTTTAAATCTGAGCACTAAAAATGCAATTCAACACTAGGAGATTATTTTGTGACTAAATATGTATGAATTAAAGCCTTTGCACAGGTACCAAATTGTTCAAAAATCTTCTTTTCATCCAGTTTTACCAGTGTTTTACACCATCTAGCAAACAATTTGTTAATTTGGTTTAACTACACTGTACTTTCTCCAGTAACTGATGCTCTTCACAGGGCTGAAAGTCATTTTTCTTGTTCTTTGATGTTGACTCGTGCATCCAGTGAACCCGTGCATATAAGAAATTCCGAAGGCTGGGTTTTCCTTATATTCAGTGAGCGGCGTTGAGCATCAGTCGCTGTCTGAAGCTGTGAGGGATTCGGCTTCAGTGAATTCAAAGAGCTTTTGATCAGTGAGGCAGAGACAGTTCAGTCCAGGAGACACGACATGCCGACATCGATCAGGATCTCACGCCAGACTTGACGGTGCATCTCCTCACTGCTCATTCACATTCAGAACCAGCTCCGTCTTCTTCCCTTTCTGCCCCAGTTCTGCTGTTTTCTGATTGATCACACTGTTTGTTATAAATAGCTCAAGTCGCTGTGCTGCGTTGGCCCCCCCCAGGATCACACTGCATTTTGAGATGAAAGCGTACTTCCTGCTTTGTCCCTTAGAGTTGAATTGGAAGCTATAGCCAAACCTAAAGAACTGAAACAAGGGGAAACAGTCTGGATGAGATCTCCATGTTTGTAATTGAATTTAAGGTTAAATGACCCAACATGACTCTTGGGTACAGACTGAAAGACCAAAAGGACGAGACAGGGCCAAAAGCCCAAAGTGTTTGTGATGTGACTAATAATATAGTTTTATTGGTGAGTCAAGAGTTTCAGTCCAAGCTCCTATTGAAAACCTCAAACAAAGAAACAAGTGTCACTGCTTTCATGCTTGTGCCGTCAAGTCTGCAGCTACTAAGCTAGAACAGGGGTCCTCTGGGGCCCATTATCTCATAATCCCTTCATCGCTACTTGTGTGGCTCTAAGGATGGTGATGTTGATCCACAACCTTAGCATAGACTAAAACCTAGTTTGGTTTATGGGACCTGACCAGCGCCACTATTGATTCTGCTTAATCGCTCAAATATTAATGGCTGATGAGTGTCCTGCAGCAAAGGTGCAAAGTTTGAAAGTGAAGTTTTTGCAAACAAACAACTGTGTGGAAAAAAAAACACACTGGCATCATTAACAGGAACTGGTAAAACCCCAGAGGCCCGATTCTGACACACTGGACTAATTGATACATTTATGACCGAACAGCAACACAACTGAGCCTCAGCTTTACAGTGTGTACCAGTCGCCAATGCGTATGAACACATATTTTAAGTATATACAACAAGTGATGCGTGTGAATTAGTGTGACAGCTGCAGGCAGGAGTCTCACTGTGACCCAGTGCAGGTGAGCTATCATATCAGCTGTCGGGTTTGTTTGGATGTGTGCTCGGGCTCTTCTGAGCGTGACCTGCTTCCACTGACAGAAAGTGCTCTCGACCGAGCCACCGTGTGAGCAGGCATCACAACCGCCGGAGCTAACTGGATTATTTTAGTTTTTTGATGACAGGAAAGTTCAAAGAGGAAGGTGGGCGTTCAAAGATACGCGCCTGAAGGCGCGAAGAATTCAAAGTCGACAGAACCAAACAGCTGTCAAATCCAAAGGACGTGAGACTTAGGTCATTAGTTCACGAAGGAGCACAAGGTCAGAGTCTCGCTCGTCCCAGTTATCCCGCTGACACAATGACACGAGCACCAATCAGATGAGCCGCTCCTTGTGGAGTCACAGATGCAACCATCCAGTCCCCTTTCGACACTGCCGCTTGTTGCCGGGGTTGTTTGTGCCCCGCGGGGTGGAGGAGAGGTGGAAGTGGAGCAGAAAAAAAAAGCCAACGGACGGAGAAAACATGGGCTGTAGATGTTCCACCTGAGCACAAACATCTCACAGACACCTGGTTTGTTGTGGAGGAATAATGAGAGGCTGCGAGGTGAAGGAATTCAACAAGAACCAGCAGGTAGACAAAAAAAAAAAACAAGAGGGAGGAGGAAGAGGAGGAGAAGAAGTCAGTATTCAGTATATTAATTCATGAATACAGAAGTGTTACTTACAGTAAAAGTAAAAGTAAAGATGCTCATCATGCAGCAAGTTTAATGTTGTATTAGAGATGATCCACATTTTAAGCAGCATTGTACTATTGTATCTGTTGGAGGTGGAACTACTTCAAATACTAATATTTTCTGATCACCTGAGGTGCAGTGTCATTTGAGCCACGGCTGTTATCTGCAAACACAAATTTTAATTAAATACAGAAATCATCTGATCATATTGTTTCTGTGTGAACCAGCGTGTGTTCATTTGTCTTTTATGGAGGCAATCACGAACATTATCACTGATCCCTGCTGATTGCACGGTTCCTGTGGTTTCTGATGCAAATTTCAGAGTCAGATCTTTTAAACAGATGATTTCAAACCTTGTCCCTTCAGGTGTCGCCGCAGCAGAACGTGTGGATCTGCCAGGTGTTTTTACACCGGATCCTTCCTTCCTGCCACGAGCCTCCCATATGTTTATCGGGCTCAGGACCAAAGCTGCCCTCGGTGGCTCGGGTGGGATTCGAACTCCCCCCCCCCAAAGCCCAAAAATGTAAAAACAAGTTACAGTTTTTACAGGGTACATCAGCCTGTGATGCTCTATGGCAGCAGGGAAAACTCCTTTGCTAAGACAAGTCCCGATGTGACTACAGTGCCGGTGGCTTTCTGGAGGATTTGCTGATTACAAAGAGAAAAGAAATCTCAGCCGTTTCACTCCGGTTGTCTTCAGACTATAACAATATTGTTCGGGCTGTTTTTACCTTTAACTCACGAGGCTATGAAACCAGCAAAAAAAAAAAAGAAAAAGAAATTAAGAAAAGAAAACTTTCAAGAAAGAGACTTAAACACCAAAATGGGAATGAAACCCTTGCTCATGACAACATTTACGTAACGTGAAATATTGGCACGTCAAGCCAATTCATGGGTTTGCTGTGGCGCCTTTTTTTTTTTTTTTTCAGGTCAGCCGGGACTTTTAAAGGAAACTGTACAACTGCCCAAACTGCCGCATGTGTTTTAAGTTTTTATGCTTTCGAGTCATGTTTGAGTTCAGGTCTTCAGCATCTGAAACAGGCCTCGACATGTCGTTCTCTGGCTCTCTGGGTCCTGCCCTTCTTAGACGTCATGTTTCACATTCCAGCAACTCGTCACAACGAACTGGCAAAAGGACGGCAATCACAGACGAGCCCTCGCGCGGGGTGTTCGAGGGCTTTGGACAGTTCTAAGGAATGAAGCAGCCAGAATGTCTCGCAGGCTAATGGCTGAGTGCAGAGTAGAAAATCTGTAAAACTGTAGATGCGGATTCTGAAGCTGATTCGCACTGACATGACGCAAAAGAGCCTCACTAGAAGCAGCAGCTACGTTTTCCCAAAGCAAATAAAAGAGAAACGCACGCAAGAACAAAAGATGCACAGATGAGATACTCAACGTCTTAATGACTAAAAGGCACCAACAGTAGTAATTCCACCATAATCCCTCAGACATCCACAGGAGCGTTATTTGACAGCAGCCTGCAGTCAAACTAAATATTCACTCATCTTGCAGGTTAAACAAGTTGATCCAGACGTCCCTCTTCCCAGGAACACTTTCACAGTTCCTTCTGGAAAAGATGTTTCCAGGCCAAGTCTTTCCAGCTTGTTCTGTTTTCCATCAACGTCTGTATTCTGCATACTGGGTCCCGAGGCATCAACCCGCTCAAGTGGAGCAGTGGTCTTTGCTTGAAACCCTCCTCGACTCCTAAGCCCCTTTAGACACCCATGGCAATTCTGACACTCTCATGTGTGAGGAGGGGGTGTATGTGTGGACCCAAATGTCCAGGTGAGATGCTCCTGACATCATCCGGACCTGATGCTTTGAGGGCCATAGTGCAATGTCCATATTATGTGCGTGAAGTCGTGCAAGTTGCTCTGGGACGATGTAAAGCGGGCGAGTGGGCGTGTTGATGACGTTTCTATCACTCGAGTGCTGTTGTAGTTGAGTGGTAGAAGCTTTTTTTATTGGATGCACGGCTCCAACGTGCTGTAAACGGGCAAATAAAAGCACAAACTTAAGGTGAGAGAACGATTGTGGTTTGGTTTAAGGCTCAATCAACATGCGACATGTGAAGGGACCTTATTGTACCAGCATGTTTTCGGCACAGGTCCTTCATCAGGGACAAAAAAAAAAAAAAACCCATTAAAGTTTGAAACTGCGATCCGATCGTCTCTTTTCGGTCCCTTTCACTTGGTTAGTGGTAATTTTTCCATTTGTTTTTGGATGTTTTGTGCCTTTGTGGTCATCTGTCATATGTTTTATGTCTGTTTTTGTTTTTGTTTTGTCAACTTTGTGTCTTTCCTGCCGGATCAGATTATTTAAGTCACGATTCATCGTTTTTGAGTGTTTTTGCATATTTTATGCCTTTAAGATCTTCAGCCACCTCAGAAGCCCTGGTCTGTGAGCCCCCTCAGCTCTTGAGTCCCTGGGCCTGTGCCCAGCCAGCCGGTTCTGTAATCCATCCATCCAGTCACGAAAACCAAATGTTGAACTGCAAGATCAGACCGTGTGGTGGAAAGAATTGTTGGCAATTATTTTCCTAACATGTACAGTTAGTATTTGTGAGCTACTACTGTATTTATGTTAATGTCGCTGCATTGTCCTTACGTTAATAGAAAACATGGATTTATATTTATATATATGCTGGTTTGTGTTTGCATTTTAGTTTAGGGGACAGGTTTGGTCTAAGTGTGCACCTTTGCAATGCAAAGGCAAGCGATGACAGGAGACAGGAAGACATGGTAGAGCCGTCATACCCACGTAGGATGTGCTTTCGTGAAGAATTCCGATTTTTTTAAAATGATACACACATTACGATGATGCCAAGAGGCAGTGCTGGGTTTCCTGTGCTCTGCTGGAAGATCTGTAGTGACACCTAAGCCGAACCTCAGAGAGATGCTTCTGACCGTGGACCCAAGAGACATAAAGGGAAACACGAAACACTAAGCACATTGCTGTTTACTACCATTGATGTGGCAATGTGGAAATCCTTTATAGGTTTTTTTCACTTTTCAACACCCGAATTATAATAACAATAAGTCACATGTGGTATTTCATTTCAAAATGGACTCTCTGTCATTGCAGGGAGGAACAAGGTCAGAGACGTCCTGCCTCGCAGGAATGGTGTGTGTGTGTGTGTGTGTGTGTGTGTGTGTGTTTACAGCCATGAATAAAACACAGCCAACTCATCAGTGTGACACATCGCTGCACCTCCTTCTCTCTCCTCCTGCAATGAAAATAAAGGCCTGGTCTTGTAGTTGTGAGGAGCGAACAGGGTGGAGTAATGACCCGCGTGTGGAGGTACAAAAGTACAAATATTGACTTTAGTCATTGGTAGTTGGAATTTCTTTGTGGCAGTGGTGGAGCTATTAAGACCAGCCGAGTGTTCTTAATTGTGTTTATTAATGTGTATTAATGTTCTTTTGCAAATGCTTTAATTTTATAATTTTTGGGGGGATGTTGTATTTGAAGCAACCTTTTGATTTAGAAACACAAACAAAAACACATTTCCCAACAGACGCACTGTTACTCTTGTATTAATTAGGTTTGGATGTATACTCTTCAGAAATGTGAAACAAAGATTATGAAAATCTCCTTCAACTGCACTAACATCTCTTGTGATGAGCTCCAGCACACGTATCACATAAAGGATTCGAGACGGTGACCCTGTCCACCTGGACACCTCAGCCTGGAAGGAACGCACCATAAACAGCTCTGTAATCCTGTGGCTTCTGAATGGCAGTGGCATCACTTCCATCTGAGTCATGGCACCAGCTGGCTCATGTTTTGACAGTGAAGACAGCCAAGATAACATGCGTACATTACATACAGCACAACATTTCCGAATACATGACATTTAGGGCTGTAAAGACGGTAAAGGACCAGCACAGACAAAGAGCAACTGCTGGGTCAGGTCTTTGCAAGAACAAAGACAAGAGCCAAGAAGCATGATGCACTTCACATTTTGCGCCTGCAAAGCCGTGCAGGCCCAGCAGTCTCACGCCGCTCTGGTTTACAGACTCATAACTACTTCTACGTAGAAGCAGGTCCGGTGTTGTCATTCTCATAGTCTCGTCTTGTGCACTGATTCGCCGATCAGCCAATCAGAGTGGTCTCTTTCACCAATGAGCCCAATGCCTACTGACCCCAATTTGAGATATTGAATCAGTAACAGTGCAACTCTTACATCAGCTTTTAATCTCTGTGGCATTTTCAAATAGCAATCACCTGATTTATTATTAGTCAGAGTACAAGATTAAAATGACAGCTCTTACATTATAGATACACTCATGCTTAGTTTCATCATTTGTTGCAGTCTTTTGTTAATTGATTGACACTTATCCCACTCAGACTCTTTCACCGCTGCATTAATATTAATACTATTATTATTAGTAGTACTATTGTTATCACCTCTAGCTGCACTGCTCTTTATTCACCTGTTGCAGTAGTGAAAGCTGCATTGACAAGTCATTGCAGACGCACCGAACTCACTTTGTTTTGAGGATCAGCTTTTCTGGAACCGAAGACTTTTCATCTTAGGGTTCATCAACTCAGAGTTCAGGTTTGACCTCACACTTTGATAAACCCGCCTTCTGTTTAGAGGTAACGTCGACTGTGTTAAAGTCACGGCTTGTTCACCTATCCGCCCACCCTGACCCCCGCCCTATGTAGGTATCACCTGACCTCCTCTTAAGCTGCCACAGCAGCTACGGAAAGACCTAACTAGCGGTCGTAATAAGCAGCTTGCGCAACCAATTTGTTCCCTATAAGTCCGAGAACCTGCTGTTTGTAGCACCAGTCAATAAGACCGAAGAGATTTGTTCAGCAGCACCAGCAGCTCTGCTCTGCTCTGCCTGACGAGCCTCCCGCCTGTCAAACAGCCCGAGGACACTCAGGTTTACAGCAGGCGTCACACGGGCAGATGGAGGAATGTGCACCAGGAGCTGCTGACATGTTCAACACAACCACACAGGGCACGGAGGCGTGTGTGGTAGAGCATTGTTTTCTTCTGGGTTTTATCGTGGTCTGACTTTGATCAGACTTGTCGAACATCTAAGGTCCAACCTGTGGACCACGAATCACGGCTGGGCCTCAGAACACATATGTGAGGGCAGTAAAATCCCAAAATTGCGTAGGTTTTGGAAGTAAACCTGGTTGTCACTCTTTGTACATTGTGTCGTGTCGGGTTATGTTTGTGTAGGAACCTGATGAAACGTGTCTACACAGTGAGTCCTGTCAGCTGCGCTCTACAAACATGTTCAGACTTGAGGTAAACGTACGACAGAGCGTGTGTGTGTGTGTGTGTGTGTGTGTGTGCTTTAAAATCCAGATGACGCACTCGGATTGGAGACACCCAGCCCCAGAGCTGACAGATTTAAAAACAGGCCTCCAAATACACCAATGAGTGGTGGTGAGTGGGTAAAGTGTGGTGGGCTGTGTAGCCCCTCTAGTGGCAGCGAATTTGAATCACCATTCATCATCAGCTGTGATCAGGATAAGAGGTAAAGTTACCCCCCTTGTACTTTGTATCCCGTATTTTTTCATTTTGAGAAACCAACGTTTGTAATCAGGAATTCCTGATGTGGGTGGAAGTTTCCAACTGACTCCACCTCGTGCACCGTGTCATCTCACCTGCTTTCTGTCATGAAAAGCCGTGGAAACATTGAGCCAGCAGCTCCATCTTCAGGCAAAGCGAACAAACTGAACGCAACCAAACTTGTGAATTTGACAGAGCACAGAATGAATGAGAATGTATTTTAAACTGTGGACTGGTCCACTGGAGTGTGTCCCCGAATGAGCGGCAGCTGTCTCAGCTGGCGAAAAGGAGCTGCAGGAAGGTTTCCACAGCAAATTACATACAGTTCTTTTACCCTGGGAATCTATGGGGGCCTGGTGACTCAGTGGTGGAGCATTGAGTTGGGCTGCAGAAGACCGCGGGCTCGAATCCCACCCCACCAGGCGCGACCCCCCCCAGCCACCAAGGGCCACCCCAGTGCCGGCCAAGGTCCTGGACAAAATGGCAGGGCTATGGCAGGAAGGGGGACAAGCCAAAAGCCGTGGATCTTGTTTTCTTTTACGTTGGGAACCTGATGTTTCTCCAATCATATTGTTTTTACCTTTTTAGAACTAATGGGACAACTTGGAACAAATTCGCATGTTTCCTCCAGTTTCCTCTTACAGTCCAAAAACAAGCGTGTTAGGTCTGTGCGATAGACTGGAGACCTGTCCAGTGTGGACCCCGCCCTTCACCTAATGACCGCTGGCATAGGCTTCTTTTCTTTTTTCAACTCTGAAGTACTGTGTGTGGTAAGCAGGGTGTGTGGTAAACACCAAACGTTGGAGGAGGCGACGGCACTTTTTGCTCACAATAACTTGAATTAAAGCCCAGATTGATGGAGACGAGCATCCCATGGCTAACAGATGAGTCCCCTTCACTGTGAGTTCATTCAGAAAGTACTTGGATTGGACAGGTACCTTGGTGAGCAGGTGGTTGTATCCATATGAAGACACGTATCACCTTACGTTATGACGTGTGAACACAAGCGTTTGTATACAGCCTGTGTGTTATTGTGCTTATATGTGGCTTGTGTCTTGTTGTTTGCCTGTGAATTAGGTAGGAAACTGAAAATGCAGCACAGTGATGTGAGATGTGCAACCAAACAGTGTGAAGACCCGGTTTTAATGTGAACTTGTGAGCTGAAATGTCATGTGCAGCTGAACAAAATGAATTTGACACTTGAATACTTGCTGTGAATTAAAACAATTCACCTGTTGATCCTATAATGAGGGAGGAGACTCCTCCAGCTTAATTACTGGTCAGTCTGTACACAGATACTTGCTTATGTGCGTGTTTGTGGTTGTGGAACAAAAAAAAAAAATCCAAATGGTAAATGTGATGCAATTATATAGCGCTCAGTGTCTTGCTCAAGGACACTTTGACATTTGACAGTCCCGAGCAGCAGGAGCACATGTCCACTGCCTCCTCACTGCCCCGAGGGACACGTCGTAGTTTTCTCTTGAAACTGACCTGTGTGACCAGTAGAGGGCGACAGGAACCTGCAGCTGTCATAGCTCCTGCATATTCATGACGGCACTGCCTCTACTTTTTAAAACACACCAAGACAATTAAATGCAGCCGGTGTTTAGTAGACAGTTGACGATTTAGTCCGGTTGCCTGGTCGCGAACCTCCCCCTGCCGCACTCTGTGCTGTGTGTGCCCAGACCCCCATGTGACCCCAATAGTTTGCCCCAGGTTTCCGTGTCAGGGATTTATTTATATAGGACTATGAACTTTGTGAGCCCCAAATTAATTTCCAGTGACTTGAATCGTGATCATGATGTAATGTGTTAAAACAACGACAAGTTGGTCTTTTTCTTCTTCTTATATTTTTTATTATTATTGGCCCAAAAATCATAAAATGTTGTCATTTCGATTGAGATTAATCCTTTAATCAATTTTCATTTTTATCACATTTTCAACTTTCAATGGCTTTAGTTTAGGGTATAAATATACTTCCAGAGGATTCAGATGATGTCATCTAGAGTAAAGAGATATTTTAATATAAGTAAATCAAAGGGAAATTTACTGCCATTCATTTACATGTAGTATTCAAAGTAGAACCAAAAGAAGCAAGTGTGTGTGTGTGTGTGTGTGTGTGTGTGTGTGTGTGTGTGTGTGTGTGTGTGTGTGTGTGCGTGCGTGTGTGTGTGGAACCAGTAGATGGCAGCACCTCACTGTGCGGGGTGGGGCTTTCTGATCTCCAGGCCATGTGGTCCTGCAGAGTCCTGAGAAGCACAAGAGTCGATTTACTGTATTTTAGAATCTATTTGTAAAAATGTGTAAATTTGTAAAAATTAAAAATACCTCAGAAATGGGCAAAATGCATAAAGGTGAATGTTCCTGCTTGTATCCAGGCTGTAAACGGTCTGTGAAAGTGTTTTTGCTTTGTGCAAACAACAACTGAAGAGTCGACCCCTGTTGGGTCCAGTAATGGTTCTACACAGAGATCCGAGATCCCAAACAGCATCTGCTCGTCTCCAACCTCCACTTTGACTCAGGGCCGCGGCTTGGCAAGACCTCAAATGCGTCATGTGACTCGGCATCTGCTCTCGCTTGTGCCAAGACGACCAGACAACGAGAGAGAGAGAGAGAGAGAGAGAGAGAGAGAGAGAGAGATAGGGAGGGAGGGAGGGAGGGAGAGCTGAGGAGGAGCTTGCTCCTATAAGATTCACTCCACGCACCATCAGCACCAAAACTTGCCGTCTAATCCTCCGTCCTCCTCTGTCTAGAGCGCGCTTGTTTTCACGAACGCCCACTGCCGTTGGGTTTGGCTTCCCTCCGTTTGATGGTGCACAGGTGCATCCCCACGGTTGCTCTTCGCTCCCTGAGTTGATTATGATCACAACCCCCGCGGTGCCAAGGTGGAGTCACCGCGCGTATCTCGGATCGGTGCGCTTCTCCAGGGTCTGGGATGCGCACCGGGCACCTCTCGTTTCCTGCCTAGTTTCGGATCTGAGCAGGAGTCAAACGCTGCTCCAGGACGCCGAAGCAGGAGGACCCAGTCGACCCGGAGCAGGATGCCGGTGATGAGAGGGCTGTTGGCCCCACAAAACACCTTCCTAGACACCATCGCCACTCGCTTCGATGGTACCCGTGAGTAACAAATACGAGCGCACAAATGAACTATAATGAACCTCATGCAAACAATTTCTTTTTCTTTTTTTGGGGTGAGAACACACCCTGCGCGTTTGGAGACATAACACATACACGGCCTGCGTGTGCAACTTGAAAAGTTTAAAAGAGATCTGCTGCTCACATTGAAGGGTTGGTCTCCAGAATGTGTTGATAAAGGAGTGTCCACTGTGAAAGGGACACTTTTTTTAAGAAGACACAATCTGCACCTGTCTGCACAAGAAGCCAAAGCACCGTGTGGTGCCAGTGTTGTGATGAGCATTGACCCACTGTCCAGTAGCTACACATTTATTTTTGCGCACATGTCTCGAGTCCCACCCGGACTGATTCCCGCTCAGACAAGCTGATTCAAGTCTTGTTAGTTTGTTTTGTTTTGTTTTTTTTCCTTTTGGTGAGGTGTCCTCTGAACAGATGCGACGAGCCGCTTCTGTGTGTGTGTGTTCGGGTCCATGCTGGGCAGGTGGGCGGCGAGACATGCTTATATCACGTTCTCTCCTCCTGCGTTGATTATTCAGGGCGATGGGGAGTTTGTGTGTGACAGCAATGATGGAGATACGTCGACCGTGCAGCAGGAAAGATGCTCCTCTCCCGTGTCCGGGACATTTAAATGCTCTTACTTCGAAAGGCAAAGTGGGTTGTTAAGGAAGGAAACCAAGGAGCATCTCTGTGCGTCTTGGTCTCCTCATTCATCTCCCTACTGTTACATAGCACGTGACAAAGTCTACGAATACACTACTTCTAGTCTCCAATCATTCAGCCTGAATTATTCGGGAGAAACACACAGCACTGACACATGCTGACACACAACTCACGCTGTCGAATGGAAATGATCCTGTTCACGTTGGCTAGATCGTCCCTCTGGATGTAAAGATGTTTTGTTTTTCTTTTTCTTCTGAGCTGCTAAAACACAGGCCTTCCATTTACTGAGGTGCTGATAATTACACGTCTTCAGCATGTGCATGTGCAGCTATTGTAATTAACTCACACGGATGTCAGGAAATCAGAGTGGCCCTTTCTGCCTGTCGAGGATGAGGAGGAGGAGAGTGAAATGAGAGGTTGTGGGGGTGGCAGTGTTTGTAGCTACTGTGGTAGGAGGAGGGGTAATTTTTGGTTTTCTAAATATAAATCCATTACAGGCCGAGCTGTGACAAACATGCAGCAGTGTATTTTTGAACGCAGTGACATTAGTTCCTCATTAAGTCAGACACGCAGGGGACCAGTTCTGTGTCTGTCGGCGCATTTGATGGAAGCTTTGTGTCTCTGTGCAAAGTGTGGAAACCAATGTGCTGTGATGTGAATTAAACGGCGATCACCATTGCTTTAAAAAGCCACTCGGGTCTGAGAAGGTGTGGGGAGGGGGGCGCAGTAGCTGCTACTTCGTTTTTACGCGTCTCAGCGTCCTTGGCAGCATCGCACTGGGAAGCGTCTCTGCTCTGTAAGTTTGAAAGCGCGCCACCGCAGTTGGACGTGCACCCGCGACTCACGTCCTCTGGGCCCTGACAGCACGTTCTGCACTTGTTCTGGCTCTAACGTGATCTGTGACGGGACGAGGTGGAGACGGTGCACGTTGAAATCCGCCTGCAGCCGCAAACTGGCGCCGGCCAAAATCAACGTCATACGGCGAAAAATGAAAGAGACCGTGCGGGGATTTCTTTCTTTCGTTTTTTATTTTTTCCAAGCTCCAGCCAGGTCTCTGATTGCCCGATGGGGACCTGGCTAATACATTAAAGGGCAAGTCTGCCTCGATAAATGCTCACAGACAGTGAGAACCAAGCCAGTGATGGTTCCTTCTTTTTCCTCCAACTTAAAATCTCCGTGACCTATTGGCCAACAAACACTAACATGACACTGCTGTGGCCTGCTGTGACTAATAGCGATATCAATTTTTAGAATGAGACAAGTTGTAGCAGATACTAAGATGAATGTGTGCAGCAGCCGCTGTAACGATTAGTCAGTTTATCAACCTATGGACAGAAAATCAATCACCAGTTTCCACAATCAGGAAACTGATAGTTTGTCAACATAAATGTGAAGCAGTTGCTGGTTTCAGTTTCTTCTCTATCTACTAAACATTTAAACAGAGTTTCAAGGTGATTTCAGTGAAAAGTCAATTTTCACGCTTGTTCTACATGATGGAGCCTAAATGTATTATCATTTAACAAACGGACGTAAGCGTGGAGTCCCCCCACACATGATGTCCATGGGTGACACACGGTATCAGGGCGTCAGTGGACAGACAATTCAAAGTTTACACTTGTGCACACGTGTCCTGACACACATTGCCGTTATGCATAACGTCTAGTGGATCCTCTGCTGAAAGGAGGTGAGCAGACGCACACACATCAAATGTCTAATCACCCTGTGAGTTTATGTCTGTAATCAGTGGCTTCATGCAGCTTTCTCATTAAAATCCCCATTTTGATGGAGTTCGGTGAAAATGGCAGGTTGGAGGAACGTTTGAGCCTGAAAAGTATTCAACGGCAGCAGCTGTGTGGCTCTGACTCAGTTGGTCCCATATTAATTGAGCGGGTCTTGGCTTGGTCCTAATCCAGTTGGGGTCTGTCCGGACCAGCACTTTGCACAAGCTTGTTTTACTTTCATTTTTATCCAGCAGCGTACTCGCTTAAATACTTCCTTACTTCAGTGACCTCCTGCCCTTTCCTCTTGTGGTTCACACCATTTTGTGTGTCTGAGAGCGCTGCACTGTCACCACTGTTGTGTGTGTGTGTGTGTGTGTGTGTGTGATTAGCAGTAAAGCTCCAACACGTTCTTATCCCCCAGTGTCAGATACTGACTCTTCGGAAGGCGTCAAATTGTGGCGTTTGTACGTCCCTTAACGTGTCTCATTGACGCCACACTTACCCTTTGGCGTAACTATTGGATGCTCCAGGAACAGGAACGACTCAAAAAAACGACATTAGGTAGAAATTAGGGTTATGCTAAGTTAGAAATGACATAAAAACGAAACACTACAACCGGTGACACCAGCACACAAGTACTTTCTTGACTATAGGAACCACGTGTGCCACATCGTGAAACAATCATCACCAGCGTTTCTAATTGACTGCACTGAAAGCTCCAGTCGTCAGTCACCAACACGAGCTGGTACCTTAAGCGTCAGCACTTAACGCAGAAGGGACTGTGCAAAGCTGTGCTTCTATTGATGTTCTTTACTTTTTATGGAACGTTTGGAGTTTCAGAGCAGAGTCGGCCATGTTTAGCTGTCATTGGGTGAGAGGTGGGGGGACACATACACGCAGGCGGCCATTCACACTCACATTCACACCAATTAAGCCAACGTGCAAAGTGCACACAGAGACGCTGCAGCCGGCGATGAAAGAGTCACGCTCAGCAGTGGTGTGTGTGTGTGTGTGTGTGTGCAGTGCATCCCGCAGAACCCAGCTTCCATCAGTCAACAGTCACCAAGTTGTGGATCCTGGTCCATCAGTTATGTGGAATGTGATCGGGTCGGAGAATTAATGGATCCATCAATTAGACCCGCTCTTCAGCACCCTTATAGCTGAGGACTCTCAATGAAATGAGCTCGGCTTTTATCGAGAGCTCACTTCATTATTGCTGAATTTAACTGTCTACTCTTTGCACTCCCGCTCCGCCTGCAGTCACACTGTGAAGCAGATAATCAGCGACGAGAGAACGCAGCTCGCTTGCAGAATTAGGTCTTTAACTATTGAGGCTGCAAAAGGAGCTGGAATCAGAAGGTCTACAGGTTGTTGTTTTGGTTTGCACACACACACACACACACAGTCGTCCTGGCTGTAGTAGATTGCATTTCTGAAAGCCATGGCTGAGATGAAATCAATAGCTACCCAAACAGCCATGTATTATTTATTATCTGTTAATAATCAATATGGAGCCTTTCACCACCCACTTGCTTGTGCCTCAGTTTACAGAGGCTGCAGGTAAAACCATGACATAGTGATATCTGAGCAGTTAAGGCCTGTTTGCTTAGTGTAGACAAACAAAACTGAAGCTTTTTTTCCCCTTTGGCCGCAGTGGTTTTTAATGATGTGTTCAGAAATATTGGGACAACCGCTGATCCCAACTCCAGATATTCAGTAAAATATGTATTTAAACAGGGCAAAATCCCTTGAATTGTGTCTCGTCAAAGCAACTTTTAGCTTTTATATCATCGTGTGTGTGTGTGTGTGTGTGTGTTTTCCTGTAAATGTTTCAGCACACAGTTCCATCAGCCGTGTGATTGAGAATCCATCCTGATGAGGGTGTCAAGGATGTTGTGGTTCATGCAGAAGCCACATTATCGCTTAATGTGTTTTAGCCTATAAATATCCTCTGTGCTACCTTGCTGCAAAAAGATTCGAAAGTGAATGCATGTCTTTCCGATGGCTGGACCAAAGGGAAACAGGTGTCAGGACGTCGCTTCGTGTCATCTTTCCTCCATGTGGAATCATTCGATTTGTGCGCTTCATTGCCTCCGTGCTTCTTACTTACTTCAGCCTCGCCAATAGAACAATTGGAACGATCCTTCAGTCGGGTGAGGTGGACAACGCACCACGGGCCTGGAATAGACGCTGAGCCGAGCCAGGTGGTCGCCGAGTTTGTCGCCGTGTGCATAAGAAATGAGCGAGGCGAAAGGCTGCAGTGTGCAGGATGAAGGGGACCAAGCCTGGAGCCGTAATAGCAGTAAATGAAAGTGATGAAGCCGCAGCGACAGCAGGCTGCATTAGGCTGCTCTGAAGTAATATGTGGAAATGGGAAGCAGGTGAAGCCGAGCTGCGGCTTTATTAGATCCTGAACCTTCCGCAGCCTCATGAAAAGGGACACGTAGAACAACTATTAGATGCTTCTGAAAATGTTGGCCTGCAAATCTGCTCCGGCCCATTTTGTTATATTGGCATGAATTTCAGCACCAGCTCAATTATGTGGACTGGTCCTCCACCCACAACCCAAGGGGAACATAACAGAACCACATCAGCTGTGGTCACTCATACTTTTATTGTGAAAGGCAGGCAGGTTATTAAGGTTTGAATTTATTCAGTCCTGCCAAACCATCGCCCCACTGCTTACAGTACATCAAAAATAGATATGAGTTTCCTGTGTTACGCCACAAGAAAGTGTTTGATGTTTTTTTTTTAATGTTAGTGTGAGCTCAGTAAAACCACCACTTCCTGCAACAATGACGATTTGTGGTGCAAACACTAATGCGTCCATGACAACAGCTATGTGGTCACATGGAGCCCAGACCACCTCAACTAGTGGACTGATTGATTAGATCAAAGTCCTGGGGCCACGTGTTTTTACCGGTTGTAATCGGATCTGACAATCACAGTCTGAACCCAGCACGGCGCCACTCAACACCACCATCTGCAGGCTCCAACATCTGGGAAACTCTTTGAATCTGACACACAGATACACACAATCATCACGTTATGCAAACTCTTAAACCTTCTGGCTTCATCACCTCTGCCTTCGAGCATCAATGACAAAGCTGGTCTTGGGACTCCAAAAAACCCCATTCAGCCTTAGACCCTGTCTCCCAATCATACTCTAATTACTTCATCTCCAGCCTGATACGCTGCTATATGCTGAATCTCAGAGCACCAGAAACCGACTGTTGGCTTTGAACTAGATGCCAAACCCTGTGTGATGTGTGATTCACTGCACCACCAACTCCATATTTAATCCCGATGAGGCAGAAACCTGGCACACACACATTACCTGTGACTTGTGTGAAACAGAGTTCGTCCTCTCTCATATGGACGCCGTCCCTTGAGACACAGAGACCTGTTTTGTACATCACCTCGCAAATCAGCGTTGGCTCTTGTTTGTTGGCTTTCGCGTCATCATTTCACCGCGACGTGGGATGTTCAGCATAAGATGGGACGTGATGTCTTCAAGGACGTCCCCCTGTCCTGTCGACTGTCATGCAGGCAAATGTACAGCACATGTATGGTCACGCATGTGCGGAACAACAACACACAACCACTGTTTGACTTTGGGTTAACAAGGAGAAAACAAACAGCTTGTGACATGTCAGGGAGGCGGAGAGGAGACTTAAAGGTGGTGCAGGACACAAAGTCGGATCCATGTGGACCAAACAGGACTTGGCCGTCCTGGATACAGTGTCGCTTTCCACCTCCAGCCTTTTTTCTTTTTTTTCCTCAGCCTCAAAAGCACCGTTCAATCCGAGCGTACACCCATGCGTTTGTCCTCCTGCATACATGTTGTTTTCAGCGTTTATCCGGGGCCCATTTGTTAGTTATCGTGTTGGGAGATGGCCGTTTTATTCCATCATTAGCCCTGGCCACTACTCTCCAGTTTGCCATCTTTTCCTGCATTTGTGTAATTGCAGCAAATATTGACTTTGGAGACGGCGACAGGCCTGTCTCAGCATCAAAAGACCAGTGACTAAGCAATGTTCCAATAAAGGAAAAACAACGCTGCGCTCCGGCAGCTGCTCAGAGCGTCTGCTGCAAAAAAACCATTACATGCACCTGTTGCTGGACAGAACAGACCCACTTTACTGGGTCCCAAAGAAAAATCAAGCTATTGTTATAATTGTTTTTCAGTCTCCGGTGTTTAACTGCTCTGCAGTTTAGTCGCAATGTCCCCGATTCTCTGAACACATGTGGTGGGTTTAACTGATAGGAAGCCATCTGGGCCAATTAACACACCTCTACCACTCAGTAGCTGCAGTTAATCCCCCAGCTCTGACAGGCCCCCCACCTTATGTGAGACACATTCTAACATCAGCCACTGTTGTAAAGGAATCAGCTCGGTGTCCTTAACGCTGGTAATTGTTGCTGATGGTTAACTTAGTCGGCAAGTTGCAAAAATGTGGATGGTGCAGTAAAATGTCTGTCTGACTACAGCGTTATCAGACTGTTTATTATGGCGCGACAGGCAGATTAGAAAAAGGTTGTAGTCTGGAGAAAAAGTACTTCAACGTGAAACTAAGCACCAACTCCCTCCTCTCCTTTAATGAATGTTGCACTCGTGGTAGGTGCTGTTGCAGTTCAGTTGCAAATTTAGGAAACAGGGTTAAAAAGTCAGGTTCTGCAGGTAAAATGTGTCTTTATCCAGAGCAGAGCATGGACAACTCTCTATCTTTGTCTTCATGGAGCAATATGAGTCGTAATCTCAGCTGATATTTATTTTATTCTTCCTGCTTCACCTCTTTTTTTCTGGTCTGTCAGCTTCAGAGATGCAGCAGTGACTGATGAGGACTCTGAACTCCACAGCTCGCCACTGTCAAACTAATTGGCTGTATGTGTGAGTGCAGCCCTCTTTTGGCACTCTGTGTGTGTGTGTGTGTGTGTGTGTGTGTGTGTGTGTGTGTGTGTGTGTGTTCCATGCATTGCATCTGTGGCAGTTTGCATTATTACCACCTTTTCTTAAAATAGCCTGCCAGAGTCATCACATTATGCAATTGTGGCACTGTGTCAAATTGATTGTGGGGGGGGGGGGGGGGGGGGGTGACTTTTACCCATGATTCTCTCTCGACTTGAAGCACCTCAGGCATTGTGCAGCTTTAGTCAATTCAATTACAGCCTGATAATTACTAAGATTCCAAACATGATGGCGTGTGAAGAACGTTTCCTTTCCTTACTGTGAAACTCAGGCGTTTTTCAACAATTATTAGCATAAAAGAGAGAGAGAGAGGGTGAAATGATATTTACTTCAAGAATTATTGATCAAAAAACTCCCCAAGTGAGGGAGAAGATTGGACGCTGCACTGCTCACTTGCCTCTGGGTACTTTAGCAGGACTCTGGGGGCCTTTGGTTCCGTCTTGTGGACATCACGTACAAAACGTCACAGGCAGAAAACGTACACGATCTGACTGTGCGTTTAGTTTTTAATCATTCATTCTTTCTACATTCACAGCACAGACCAGGACAGGTCCGATGAGCTGTGGAGGATACCTGATCTGGCCTGTAATGCCGTTCCCTTTGAATCCATGGGCATGTTCGTACCACAAACAGAACTGAGCAGAGCTGTTAGGATGTAACTTACTATACAGCCCTGACGTCTTGCCCGGAGATGGAGCAGAAAACACTTGGCTATTGTGAGATAACTGTGAGGAGAATGTATTAACTGGCAGCTCACACCTCCCAGTATTTGCAGGAGGAAATAGGGTGTCATGTGTTTTTTGCAGCGATAAGCAGCGTCTGGACGAGGGAGACGGCCCAGCATCACCTGCTTTATCACATTCTCTGTGGAAATGTGCAGCTTTGTGTCTGACATGCACGTACTGATGTACTTCACGCTGCTGTCCCTTTATCGTCACGCGCCGTCAGCAACGGCAAGGACAAAGTTGAAGCCTGGTTTCTATACGTCGCGTATTACTGAAGCGTGTTTCCGCGTGGAACAAGTGTGATGGAGTCGAGTCGAGCATCATGCATCATGTCGACGTTTTGACGTATCGCTGGAGAAGTATAATTCGGCCTTTAGTGGGACACAGATGCTGCCAAATCAACGTCCCAGCAGGTTAACTATTGAGGGGACACATTCTCTCTGTGATGGTGGTTGAACATGACATATGATGAAAAGGGCAAAAAGGTTAAATCCCTAACAGCTGGAAAACCAATCAGGTTGAGTGGCTTCAGTGTAAAATGAGAGTTGATGACTGCTTCACCCTCACATGCGGCAGGAGCCTCTGTTGTAACATGAGGTGGCTCCAGAGCTTATTGAACCCTAAACTGTACATGTGCTACTGAATGTTTAATATTTCATTCACTCTGTGGTCTGCTGTCGTTAACATGACCTGAGCACAGACTCCTTTCTAATCTCCTGCTCCTCTTCCACTTATCTATCATCAGACACCTCACATTTATACACAGAACAGCCAGAATTTAAGTGTGTGTGTGTGTGTGTGTGTGTGTGTGTGTGTGTGTGTGTGTGTGTGTGTGTGTGTGTGTGTGTGAGACTGTTGACCTTAGTGGTGTATTTGATGAAAAGCTCAGGAGTGTATCTCTGTTTGCACAGTAGTGTTTGAGGAGATGCTGCAGCAGGTGAATTTGCTTTATACTCAAATGAAAACGTTGAGGTTTCACAGCATAATTGCTGCGTGTTTGCTGCCTCTCTTTGTGCGTGTGTGTGTGTTTGTGTGTATTAATAAGTGTGCCTTAAGGGCGTAGTTTAATTCTGTGTTCTTTCAATGTGCATTGCTCTGAGTGTGTGTGTGTGTGTGTGTGTGTGTGTGTGTGCACCAGGGTGGAAAATAAACTTCACTCAGCCACAATGAATCAGGCTTTGACCAAATATTTCTATCTCTTAGTTTTTTTTCCCTTTTGTTGGTTTTTACACTAATACATACAGTGTCGTCAATTTTCAAAATATCCTCCTTTTAACACTATTTCTGGCTGCTGTGGCCGGTGAGGTGGGAAGTAAAAGTGCAGCTGTGGCACAGTAAGTGACCCATTAGCCAAGTACTGTAAGACTGGAACCTGATAGGATTTTACTGTAGGTTTTCTTACATTTCTAATATGAATTAATAATTGTACTTAAAAAACAGACTGCCTCCTTAAATCGTACCTTAACTGAATAAATGGGACACTCACTGCTTGGGAACATAGGTTTCTGCTGAGAGTGTCGGTCATTTGTACCAGGCCCTTAGAACGATCATTAGACACATAGTATGGTCGGCTGGTGTCTCACAGGTAGGAAATACGTTATGATCACATAGAATTTACAGAGGTTTCTATGGACCTTCCCAGTACAGACTGTAGGCTGAAGCAATGGGAGACATTTTCTCTAGTTACTGTTGTAACCATGAGGTCATTTTAAGCACATGATGTACATTGCGTAACACTAAGGCAAAAGTCCTTTTAGGTTTTGTTCTAGAAACTTTTTACTCTACGTTTTAACTGTTGGCTGCAATTCTGAGAGACGCCTGCTGGCGTGGGGGCGCTGTTTCGCTAACCTCTTTTATGAGCTGCAGGCCAAACAATGTTTATGGTTGTGCTTCATCTTCAGAGCTTCTAAGCGCCGTGCATTCCCTACCAGAGATCACAGGTTTTTAAATATTTAAATGATTTCTACCAAACTCTCTATAGGATTTCTAAAATATGAACAGGATTATTCTAAAGCTGATGTCTGTTTGTGAAGCTGGTGTTTTGGATTTTTAACATGTGGGATTCTGATTGTTTGTAGACTAGTTATGGTGTGAAAGAAACACTTGAGTGCTGCACTGTAAAGCAGACACTTCACAAACAAAAGCACCATTGACTAAATGTGTTTAAGCACTGGAGACAATCAAATGAGCCGAAAGAGCCTTTGAAATGCACTGAAGAAAAACACATCTCAAAGCCAGTCCAGTATTGGAGACATAACTAATCGACACAAACTAATGCAGTGGAGCTCAGAGCAGCAAACAGGGAGAAGAATAGGTGAAATATGCAAACAGAATTTCATAGTTTATCTACAGGTTGTTTTTGAACATGAAACTGCATTTTTTGCTCCCTGTGGCAATGTCCTTTAAGACAAATGTCTCCAACATACAGTAGTTGGATGTCAGTCAGCACAGACATCGCATCAAAGCAAATTGGTGGTGGTGACAACGTCCGGCAACTTCTAGCATTGTTGTGTTCAGACTTTGGCGACTTTCCTTTGAAAACTGTGAATATTGTTCTTGCTCTGCATGGATGAATGTGAAGAATCGGACGGATGGTGCAGACGTTCGTAGTCTTTACAGAGCAGACAGATGGTCCAGACAAACCAGTGTATGCAGAGCTGACAGATAGGTCTGAATGGGAACATGAAATATTTAGCTGCAGTAAATGGAGGAGGAGGCAGAAGGCAGCATTCATCGTCCTTGACTGTTTTCATTTGCATTCATTAATGTTAACAATGTCACCGGCCTGTTCTGTCACTGGAACACCAGTCTCTGTGTTCCCTTTTGTGTTTCTTCTACGCCGTGGACTTGTGCAGTAGGTCACCTGTCAAAGCAGTGGCTGCTAGACTTTGACTAACGTTAGTGATTAATGTTAGTAATTAACGTTAGGCCTCAAAGATCTGTGTTTGTGTTGGACACTCACTCCTGTGTCCTGTTGGGTGCAGGTGGACACTTTTCTGTTCAAGCTATTTTCCTTATTGGGTTTTTACAGTAAGAACCAGGCACCTGACAAAGACGAGCACTGGGACACTTTGTGTGTGGGATCTCATCTGACAGTCAGCACACAGAGGTCATTGGTTTATTGTCTGCAGGCTCTACTGAAACCCAGTTACAGTGAAGCTAAAACATGTCAGTGTCCAGGACATTGACACTGTCTCAGACATTTTAAGGGTAAATTTGTTTCCTTTCCTCTGTTTGTTCTGGATGAAGGTAGTGTAGCAGCAAAACTTCATACAACATTCCACATGAATTCTGTCCTTATAATCCAAAATACGCAGCATTTATTTTGTATTGCTGTTTTTTCCTGATGGGACAATTTTCAGTTTGTCCTCAGCTCTGTGCACCGTGCGTTGAGGAACCCTACGGAGCCGGCTCTAGTTCTCACAGTGGGACTGTCGCTGTAGCCCGTGGACAAACAGTGCAGCGTTCCACACTGTCTTTCACTTCCTGCCGTCCTGTGGTTCTACAAGACGTGGATGTGTCTGATGTGTCTCTGCTTTCACTGGAAATGACGAGTGAAAATGTTTCTGCAGGAGCTCATGGCTGTGAGCATCCAAGATACTAGAACTCAAATATGTACTACTGTACTGTACTGTACTGCACTGTACTGCACTGTACTGCAAGTCTGGACACACTCTCCAAGCAGCAGCAGCCAGTAGTGCACAAGCTCAGGCAAACAATTTATCAGATCTGAAAAAGCATCAAATAGCAGTAACACACACGGGAACAACGTCCAAACAGTCTATAACTCTGCGTCTCTGTCGTTCAACTGCTCTATTTATAAGACTGTCCGTCCACTTCTCTCCGCCTTTTATGAGCAGTATTAAAGTCCCGTCTGCCGTTCTGTCTGTCCATCTGTTTATCTATATTCAGCTCGCATCCGTCCATCCAAACCGTCGCTCTGTTTATCCACCTGTCTTTCCATCTGTCTGTCTCGTGTCTAATTATTGTATCTGGCTGTCAGTCGTTACGTCCACGTATCGCTTCGATTGCGCGTGTGCTTCAGGACATTTCCACATTTCACCTAGTGCATCCGCACACACATTAACAATTGTTACCATGTAGTTTAAAGGAGTCTGTTGATTGTCCGTCTCCTGCCCGACCATAGTCTTTATTTAGGGGATTTTATCAGTTCTCTGCATGGAAAACAAAATTACATCTGCCATCAGCCAATTGATCAACTGATCGATACAACATCTATTTATTTATTTATAGGAAAAAGTTATCAGAAATTACTTTGAGCGCGCTTTCATTATTTTATTGCATTTTCGAGACAAACGGATCAATGGATTAATTAAAAAACCACATCACTGTTATGGTCACAGTGGAATCTGTAATAAAAGAAGTCATTATTATGGAGCAACAACACAAGACAGATGTTATAGTGTTTAGCTTAGTAAATAACCACTGAGTTATGTCAAATTTCAGCAAAAATCCAGTGTTTTTAGTCACATGCAGGAACAAATGTGCTACATTAAATTGTATTAGACACAAATTGATACAAATGTCTAAATATCTGGACTAAATATTCTTTACTAAATACTGTATTTGCAGAGTGTCGGCTTCCCACCAATGCACATGAGCACATATGGACGTTTTTCTTTTTGCTTTTGTATTAACACTAAGATTGAGGATGTCACCTGTGTGGTGGCTCATTGATCATTTTGCCTGTTATTATTTGGAGAGTGAACTGTCAGTTCTTCCTTGTTGGGAGCGAAATGACATCAGAGTGCAGTTACCGAGGAAAAATAATCACAGATATTAACTGAAGTTTCTCGTAAGAGCTGTTTGGATTTGCTGTGATTACAATTCCTGTTGTTCATTGGTTTGCTTCTCATCCTAAACGGTCTCAGTGGGATTTACTTTCTTTGGAAAAAACGTCCTCTGTGTGATCACCATCGTCTTTGACTCTGTTTGCTGTTAAATGTCTGTCACACATCAGTCTCATGGAACAGATGTGCCTCTGTTTCCACACATCTGTCTGCCCACATCCTCTATATTTTATGTCATTCGGTTTCATCATATTCCTGAATTTCTGGGTGTCATACGGCAATAAATGTGCAGCTTCTGCTCACATTGTTGTATTGTGAGTGTGAGTTCTTGGTTTGCGTGAGGCGCCAAATTTTGATTTGCAACACTTAGTCATTTCAGATGCAGCCCATCCGAGGTGCAGCTCAGCAACACATAGCTGCCTGAGTGTGAAGAAAGACAAACAGGCCTTTGGAGGGAAGGTTAAGTAACAGAATCAACCTTCTGTGTGATGCAGTGCAGTTCAACTGCAGTTCAGAACTGATCAAAACAAGATATTTCTGAATCAGGAAAACTTTTATGGTGGAGAATTTATTGCAGGACTATTACTTTTAGCTACGTGAACCTAGTAACCTGCCAACATATGTTGAAAGCTTACATGCAAAATTACACTTGTGCTTGTAAGTGAATATATCAGGGAAACATGAGACGTTTGCACGTGTCAGTGTGTTGCAAATCCTGAAAATGCAGATACAGAAATCAACATAAAAGCAGCAAAAACAGATCAAACATAGAAAGAAGAAAGGAACAGGAAGAGTTTCTGACTAGCTCCTCTGGCCTCAATTTTTAATCTCTCTTTGTCGTTAACACGTCAGCTCACTTGACGTGCGCCTCCACACATCACCCTGCTGAGATTTAGGAGGTTTGTGTGCATGTGGGTTTGTTTGGGAGACTCAGTGACTTACAGTAAGATTAATCAAACGATTCTTAAAACAAAGCTTTGATATGCAGCTTCTTTGGTCTGTGTGTGTGTGTGTGTGTGTGTGTGGTTGTATTCATAAGTTTAGTCCCTGAATGTGCAGAACAATCAATCAGCGTGTCACTGGCTCCTGATTGTGTTCAAGTGACCAGCAGCACATTGCTATCACATGTTTAAATGGCAAATAAGGTGTTGGCCATGACACATGCACACTTGACCTGATGAATGCACGGTGTTCTCTTCAGTAGGTAAACAATTCAACCGTAAACCAGCAACCGTGCAGTGCACACACACACACACACACATGCACACGCACAGACGGCTTCATGAGTTAGTTAAGCCAGAACAGGAGCTTCATTAAAAAGCTGCCGCCTGCCTCCTTCTCCTTGGTTATAGGAATTTCCGAGATCAATGGCCAGAGTAATGAACAAGCCTTATGGACCCTAATGATTGACCGGGTCAGCAGACATCTGAGGGTCGATGCACAACTGACGTGTATTTTTAATGACAGGTATTACAAAACCATGAAAACGCACACAGGAAAAGAGACAGACGTTGATTCCTCCTGACATGTGCTGGACAATCATCTATCAAAACCTAAGTTGGACATGAATTATTAAAACAGGGTGAACAGGAAAGGAGGAGAGAGTTTTAACAGCTCCTTCATTTACAACTCCCACAACGAGTCGTCTTCAAAAACGATGTACAAACAAGTTTATTTGGACAGAGCGCAGTACTTTAATGACCCACATACAGTATATAAAACTACTGATGAAGTCAGAATACTTCAATGAGAGGACGTAAAGATGCAGCAACACCTGTCCCTCAAAGGATGCTCTCGGCTAATAACTAATCTAGTTATTAATAAGTAGATTTAACTTTTTGTTATTTCATTTGGATTTTGAAAATTCCACTTACAGTATGATGTGTGTGCAGGACAAAGGTAGAAGGTCTATGTCCCCGTGGTTACGTTCTGACATAAACAGCTACTTGGATGAACTGGTTAGAACATGAGTCTGGACACTGTGGCTGTCAAGGTTACTTACTTATGAGACTTTTTCACTTAATATCTCAAATATCGAAGTATCAGAGTTTCCTTTGTACTACACTGAAAGCTCCAAGCATCTATCACTGACGCAAACAGGTACCTGAAGCATAGGACGAAACGCAGAAAGGACTGGACAAAAAAATGTCCCTGCCCTTAATCTAAGAAAAACATGGGTTTCAGCTGTGTCTTGTTGGCCATCAGCTAGACAGACGTCACCGTTTAATGCACCTGCTTCATAGTCCATTACAAACACTGTAAAAGTCCTTGACGTAATACAAAATGGTGTGTAGTTGAGATGTGGCAGGTGACAGACCTGCATTCAGAGAGGTTTTGTTAGAACCACCTCTGGAAGGGCACGTTTTAGAGTTTGGACGGCAGCACATTCAGTTACAGGTTAAGTTACAAAAGCTACTACAGCACAAACAGATTTTACAGCGTAAGAAAAAACCTCCTGTCTGTCAGAGGCTTTACATAAGGTCCACTAGCCCAAACCTTTCGAACAAGAAATTAGACTATAAATGTCACCACCTCAGCCTCGTTAAACTTGGCCTGGTTAAGCCTGCTTACGTATCAGCTCTCTGCTCCCCAGACATGGCCACGTCAAGGCAGCAACACGTGTAATACAATTGTCCTTCCGCTGCTGTCAAATTCCCCCAGTTCAGCAAAATTTGAAGCAATAATTCACTAATATTTACATGAACGGGACACGCTGATCTCCCTCCTCGCCTCTCTGCATGGAGCAACTTATTACCTGTTGTGGCAGAGTGAAAAGCTCACGATGCAGACTCTGTTTGACAAAGGGCTCAAATTAGGAACACACATCCATTATCTGAGCCCACTGCTGCAAAATTACACCTCGGGGGAGGAGGGGGGGTCCTGACATTGCTTGCTCAGCACATGGGGACTGAAAGGCAGCAAAAAAAAAAAAGAGCATGTTTACAGAGAGCAAACTTGGTAATGAATAGAAGATAATAGCAGCAGAAATTAAGGGAGAGAATCCTACGTGAAATACAGCTGGCATTTCACATTTGCTGCTCGTTTTCCACTTCCGGCCTCGTAGATGATGATGTAGGATTGTGATGGCAGGAGGCTCATTTTATCCTCAGCACAGTGAGATTTGGGATTTTGACTGGCTTCATCAACCGTCCCTCCTAAAAATTACGTTCCTACACAACTAAACTGCAAATGCGATTAAATGCGTTTTCCCCCCAAAAATGTACTTTCAACCGCATTAAGTTTCCTGTTGACATGTAACGTAAATGGTAAGTTGCATATACATTGATACTCATCAATATAATTTTACCGGACAACATACTTTTGTCGACCAAAATATCCAATCAGCAAAACTGAAAAGGACAATGCTACTTCAGGGTCACCACAGCAATCATTTTCCGGGGGATGACCTTCCTGACGCAACCCTCCCCAGTTTTTATCAGGCTTGGGACGGGCACTGTGTGGCTGGGGATGGGATTAGGCTGTTGGGGGTTCAGTGGCCTGCCCAGGGACATGTGGTTGGCGCGTAGCCTCCATCCCTCTGCTTGATCAGTAGGCTCCTAACATTTTATTTACGGTCATGTGACAAAGACTGTCACCTGAAAGGCTGTGCAGAGGGTGGCGGGGGAGTGCGAAGCCGGTGAGTTTTTCATCAGATACTGTGATGACATCACAGGAAATAGACTCTTAGAAGCAGCACACAGCAGACGCCAGCTATTTAATGAGTGAGGTTATTATTGTTTAAACCACATTAATAATGAGCTGTGATGCATCAGGATGTGACTAATTGACCTCGGCCGATGAGGGGAAATCAAACCTCCACCATATGCTGGCTTTGAGCAAGCAGTTGTTGCTTAGTGGTTGGAGCTGTTGGTAGAACACCTGCCAAAGTAGCTTGTTGTGAGATGACTTGTTTATCCAGCCATGAACGCCGCTCGTTGTAGCCTAAAGAACAAATGTAAAAGTAATTCCTTCAGGAGAGGCCAGGGCAAGCTAATTAAAGACTCGCTGTCAATAGTCACTGTCATATTAATGAGGCAGGAAGACTGGGTCTGGAAGCTTCTGGGTACTGGTGTCAAGAGAGGAGACAGAAGAGGCAAAGGACATGGAAACATGAAATTAACCTAAAGGGACCAGGAAGGGAGGGAAGGGAGGCCCCCTTACTTCGACACACTCACACACACACACACACACACACCTGGGGCTCAGTACAGCACTGATTAACTAGCCCTTTAGGTTTTGATGATTTTGCACCAGGAAAAAAAAACGTATCATACTTTATATAGTATATTATATTATAGTGAAGCACCAAACACGCGAGTGTTGGAACAGTGAGGAAACAAGCTCTCTACACTGTGTCACCAATTCTCCTGATGGGTCTCCATAGAAATTCCCAGTCTGTATGGAGAGGTGACACATTCTCCCCGGTGCAAACAAACACAAGTTGGAGTCTATGTCTTTTAGCTTTTAGCATGTACTAATGAATATTTGAACTGAACGAGTACTCGACCTCTTTGTACTAAGACCGTGAGTCAATGATGAATGAGCAGAAAAGTTCACTCTCAACTCTGGAAGTCCATCGAGCCTTTTGCTGATGGTTTTGAGCTTATAAACCTTCCCTCATAAAGCTTGTCTCCAGATATCGTGGCACAATTTTTTGTATTTTTGTGGCCAGAAATGCGCAACTATGCAACTGTGGCATAAGTGACCGAAAAAGAAAATAATAAAAAGTGACTTTTTATCCTGTATCTGTCAGGTGATGGTCCCTGACTACATGACTCCTAAAAATCTCCATAAATAAAATGGTTAGTTTTGGTTCCATTTACAAATGTGGTTTGAGCAGATTTGAACTGTTAAACTTTGCTCTGACTTTATTGAACTGCTTTTTCTGTTTTTGTGGTTTGTTTTCAGTAAAATAAAAGCAGGACATGAGTCTTTAGGTGCTTTAAAGAAATAAACCACTACTTTGCCAATTAAATCCTGCAGTATTCTGCCTGAGGTTTGGTTTTACATCAGCTTGTGCCGAATGTCTCAGACTTTCTGCTAAATTCAGATGATGTTTGAAGCTCAATGTGAGAAAACAGCTCAGTAGAAAAAGGGGGTTTTTGCTGATTGTCTCTCATAGACGAAAACAAAAGCCCGCTGCGTGAAGAAGACCACACCAAGGGTTTGTTTTGGTCGTATTTGTTAAAAGGTTTTCGACGGATTTTAATGAGATTTTGTGCCAAAGCCGCGGCAGGAGTTGAAGGTGATTATGCTTTGATGTGGATTCGGCCTTGCTTCCAGAAATGTTTGAATATTTTATCCTTGTTCTCATGAGCTGCTTTCTAATGACAGTTGAATTTAAAAATTCTGATTTAATAAATTCCACTTTTTTGGGGGGGGGAAGCGAAGGACTGTGCAGCTTTGGCCGAGGTAAAGCACTTATGTGAAAGCATTAGTGGAATTCATCTAAGTATTTAAAAAATCCAGTGAGTGGTGCTGCTGATATTCTGATATAGAGAATATATTTGACCGTTTCCACCCTGCTTTCAAAGTGGAGAGCATGACATGGGCAACATTTTCCGGCTGCCAAGACTTTATTGATAGATTACCATAGTGCCTGGTGCGTTAGAACAGCAGGTTCAGCTTTGATTTCAATGTCTGTCGATAAAGGAAGACATGGGATGAGAAGTGCATGTCTCTATAAATGGGATGATGCTCGAAGAGAAGAGGAGGTGATGTAAGGATGAGAGAAACAGGAGGAGTAAGATAGCTTTGAAACCAGTCCAAAGGGGATAAGATGACATTCCCACCACCCAGCAACCACGAGACTCCCACTGTCCCCCTCCCATAAAGGGAATGTAACAGATGGGGCTCTGTCCCTTCCTACATTTCCCTTTATTTTTCCTTTATCCTGCTGTTGTGCACTCACATTTCCCTTTCTCTCCCTCTTCCCTTCTCCACCTCCACCCTCTCCATTATCAACGCTCATTAGCCTTCTGCTCCCCATTCTCTGCCCTGCTCCTCCCTTCTGTTCCTTTGTTTGGAGGTGGATGCTGATGATGTAACAGCAGCAGTGTTTCTCTGAGATCCCGACGGACTGACGCAGCAGAAACACCCATGGCCCTTTCTCTGTTCGTCCACCTGTTTTTCTGCACATTTTAAATTTGCACGTGAATTGAACCACCGCAAACTTGAAAATAAAAGGACTAATGGAAGCAGTTTTAATGGCCAGTTGCATGAAGGGCTTGAACCTTTGTGTGACTGTTTGCTTGCAACAAGTTGATTGAAATTAGCTAAAAAAGAAAATTCTATCTTGGCCCCATTGAGTGAGTGCAGTGTACAGATAGATTTTTGGGTGTTGAACAGAAATTCAGAACGATGCACAGAAAGGAATGACGTTGGTGTAAGAGGTCATTTACGAAAAACGAATTGGTTTAACAGGAACAAAATTACAGTTATTAAGGAGATGATGGTGACAGCTCAAGCCTCTGGGATCAGTTCTGAGCGGTGATTCAATTTTGCAACTTCTGCCCAAAAAAAGATTTTGCTCCAAGAGACTCATTACAAAAGGAGTTGAGGAGGGAAGAACACGTTTTTCTGAAGATTACAGCCCCAAAAATGGAATCTGAAACAATGTGTTTAGTCTTCAGTGTATGAAGAATGAATGGGTTCCCATCATGTCTTAGTCCAGGACCTTGTCATATTCCAGTGGTGATGGGTGGATATGAGCCGAGAACTGATATTTTACTGATCTCCAACAAATGCACGGCGAGCACCTGTACTACAGACTAGAGGCCATCGAATGGCAGTACAGGAGGAGGGCGACAGTGGTGTGTGCGTGTCTGTGTGTGTGTGTGTGTGTGTGTGTGTGTGTTTGGAACCACAGATCAACAGTTAGTAATGACATTAATCTGTGCCACTTGTTCCTCGTGCGCTGAAACAAGTAAAGACAAGTCCTAAATTGGTCCCATATTGTACTGTAAGTACTGCCATGCTAGTGTGGACAGTGAGAGAAGCAAAGCTTTTATAATTATTATCTAGTTTTAATATAATAAAACAATTATTTTTTTAGGTTTTAGTTCTGTTGGACACAAGGTTTATACGTTGGAGCTTTTTAAAAAAAATCCAGTTTGGGTTTTGTGTTATCTTCAAAACAGTTTCAGTTTTTTATCTCCATTTTCAATATGTATTCAGTTTCCAAATGCAATGTAAGTAGGGAAGTGGAGTTTTAACTCATAAAGACATTTATGTAATTGGTATTTGTTGTTTAGTTTGGTATTTTTATTTGAATTTAGTTACACTAAACTATAATAATGTTGGAACAGCCACCTACTGTCAAACACACTGGACATGTGTGTTTTGACAGTACGTGGCTTTGAGCCTACTCTGACATTTGCCGTGTTACTGTCAGTGTTCTACAGGATGGATTGTTAGAGTCAGAAAATGACAATATTTGTCTGAATGCCGTTACTACTTAGCACTAAATGTGTGCTGAAATTGCAAGTACTTGTCTACAGTACAGCTGTGGTGTCTCTGATCAAGACCTTAATCCCAGCTGCTTCAGAGTTTCAACTTCCAGATGTGAATGTGTGATTAGGTAGTAATTGATAACGACGTTTCTACAAAGGCCTCTCAAGACTCTGCATGGAAGCAGCAGAGAATAAACTTTTAAGCTGATGGGAACAGCCGCAGCAGTTACAGAGCCACCTTATGTAGTATTTGTACCTGCCCATTTTCATTCTTTAGAAAGCACCACTTTGTCTAGATCGTTACATGCTGACACTTCGAGTACTCGAGTACTGCTACTTGCAATGTAGTTAGATAGAAACCGACACACAAAAATATAAAAATGACGTAAAATATGAGGTTAAAAGGTTTTAAATGGAGATGTGTTGGCCAGCTGCATAGCAGCTCCCCCACCGGTGTATGAATGTGTGTGTGATTGTGAGTGTGAATGGGTAAATAAGAAGCAGTTTAAAGCGCTTTGAGTGCCAATAGGTAGAAAAGCGCTATATAAGTGCAGAACATTTAGATAGACGGGGTGGTTTATGGTAAAAACAAGACACGGGACTTTCCACAGGAGACCAGGGTTTGACTCTTTTCTCTCTAGTTTTTCTTTTTACATAAAGTTGTTCCTGTGGCGTCATAGGTCGAAGCTCAGTTCCCCCCAGGGCGTCAAAGTAGGGCGCTCCAGGAGCGTCCAATAGTGCCGTCAAAGGGTACCCGTGGCAAAGAACGAACAAAGCGCCACAATTTGGACACGTTGGGAAGCGTCTGTATCTGATGCTGTGGGATGAGAATGTGTTTGTATCCACGTTCTTTGTTGTTAGTCTCCAGAAAACCTGAAGAAAATATCCGTCTTATTACTTTGCTCCATTATTCATCAGGTACCTTTGGTGCCGGGCAGGTAGCATGCAGAGAGAAAACCTACAAGATTTAATTATTCTCTTGCCAGAAATCAGTACTTTAATCACTACCTGCAACTTCTTTTCCGTTGACACATTGTTTTTTTTAGTGTTACACTGTTGTTGGGAAATGTTGATTGCGAGCGGCAAATGTTCCCGAAATGCACCGTTACTATAACACTTTAAGAGGTAGTCTCGAGTGCTGTTGGGGTCTGAGACCGTGCGACGTCCATAGGGAGGCTGGTCCTCGGTGGGATTTGTTAGAGCTTGGTAATGGGAAACGGTGAATTCCCCTCAGACAAACAGGAGGATTACACATTTTGCTAACTCTGAAGCTGTGGAACACAATAATGTTCCTAAATGTAACTGTTGCTATTTGCAAAGCAGCCTTGCACTGAGAGGCCTGTACTGTGAAGCAGCCGTAGTGAAGTGATGCTCTTCGCATGGACATGTTGAGGTAGCAGGGTTCAGGAAAGGGAACGTTGACTGAAACCCTCCGTTTATCTCTTCCTGTTAGATGAGTAGTAAAAAAGACCATAAAATGATTAAACTTTGAACAGTTTTTGTCTGTCGGCACCGGCTATTTTCGCTGCAACTTGCTGTTGCCATAGCAACCACCACCGTTAGCACAGACCGTGACCAAACAAATATTGAAAAGTGTCTTTTATAATCTTGCTGGACTATTATGTGTAAACACTCCATTGTCTGTGGCTATTTAGTGACAATTTAGATAATGGAATAAGTTTATTGCCTTTAAGCTTCCAACACCTGCAGGGGTAACTAATAAAACGACTTGAATTTAACTAGGAAGGTCGTACAAAAAGTGGGGCTGGGCTGACTATGGATTGTTTTCTAGGCATTTGCGTAGTAACGAAGCGAATTGTTTCAGAACTGGGTTACAGGTGCTCCTGATGGTTTTGATTGAGGATTAATCTGCTGAATGTATTTACTGCTGTTAATAATATACAGTAAATGATAGAAAACGGAAGAAACCAGAAAATCTAAAGATTTGAGAGGCTGAAAAAAGCGTGCTCGAAAAATTATTATTAGATTGAGTTTAATTAATTATGTGAGGACCCATGTTGATGTTGGCAAAAATGAATTAAATTGAATTTAATTGATTAATAGGTTGATTTTAGCACATGTCTGGGTCCAGGTTGTGTTGTTATCTACAAGCACTGACAGAAATGGGACATAAATGTTAATAGGTTCCTGTACTTTATCCAGTTTGATAGTAGAGATGTTATTAAACTGTAATCTGTATACGATATAGACTTGATAAAGAAAGTCAGCGCTGCAGAAACCCCCCTGGGGGCTTCTCGCTGTAACTTCACTGGTGATCCATTAACTCCTCCTAATGTGATCATTGGGCGCACGGCTTCATCTCAGCGGCAGACGTTTGAGAGTGTGATTCTTTTATTTTAATTTTGTTTTTTTTGTAGCAGCTGTGAGAGTCAGAGCGACCCCCCCCCCCCCCCCCCCTTTGTTGGGCCCACATTCAATGCCACAGCCCTCTCAGCATGCAAACCTGACACAACACGAGGTTTCCTTTGTTGTGTCTCTTTATTTTCCCTATCCAACAAACCTATGTTCTCCTCCGGTGCTGCTACATCAATTTCTTTTTTTGCTTGATTGTGTTTTCCCTCAACCGTAGCAATGTTAACCCACGTCTGGAAGTTCAGTGTTATGACCTGAGTCATTAGGTGTGTTATTATTGTTATGTTGTCTTTTTCTTTGCCCGTGGATGTGTTTTGTGGGTGGGTTGGGGTGGGGGTGTGTTTTGTGTGGGTGTGTCTGATGGGGGGGTTGAGCCACAGGTGGTTGTCACTGATTGGGCCATTCAAACTGATTGTCGCCACCTAATTGGACAGGATGGAGCCTTTTCCTCCATATATCCCGGATGTTAGCAGCCTGAACAAAGTGGCTTCACCGACATATACAAGTACAACAACAAGGCAACAAAACCCTTTTTAGTATCTAACCAGAAATCAATTAGCAGTGCAAACACAAACAGCGTCTACAGTTCGCACAAGATAGGCACTATAATGGACATGTGGAAGTACTATGGACTAATATACAGGTGGAAGTACTATCGACTGATATATAGATGGGAATACTGTGGACTTTTAACCTCTTCTTGTCCTAAGTAAATATCAGCAGAGAATGCTCCACGGGCAGAAAAAGGTCAATGATCAACTGGACTGCGTTTATGTATTACTTTGACCCCAATAATACTTACCTCCATCACCCAGGTGATACTTGACTTCAAGTTTTTCTAGGAACCTTTTTTGAATTGCTGTCACCTACTGGTGTAGCAGTGTCATTGCCTCATTTGTTATTTCTGCACTTGATTGTATTAAATTGCCTTCACTCAAATTCAATAAGTAAATAAGTTTGTTCGCTCTGAAATTATCTGTAACCCGATGAAATTATAGAAGTAATTGTTGATGACTGAGCAACGGCTATTGGCTTTTACAGTGTGTGCGCGCTTAAATCACGTGTGTGTTTCTATGTTCAGTTGAGTTATATTTCTTGAGGTTTGGAGTTCTTGCCTTCGCTGATTTTCCCAGTGACATGTGACAAACAGGATGAGGAGGAACTCCTCGCTAATGGTGGACAAAGCTGTAGTGAGTTGTTTCAGCCATTCCACCTTAATTGGGCATGTTTACCATGATTTGCGCTGCAGGAGGCACACAGCTTCTCACAGGTTGCAAACACTTTTATTCATATTAAATTATAGATAAATGCAGACTGTTTACCACCAGGCCTTCTTTAATAAAATTTGTTAAAGCAAAACTGTGGACTGTGGACATAAATACAGCAGCTGTGTTATATATCACATTTAGAACGACTGTTCTCGTAGTAGTTACTCATAATCTTTACTATGAAAAAGAACATTCACCTTTGATTCAATAAGCAGAACCCTGTGTAACATATCATAATTATCTGTCACAGTCCCTGTGTAATATTTAGTTATGTGATTTATACACATTACGATATAGAAACTTCTCTGTACTTTAATGAAATGATGATGTGGAAACACCAATTTCTTAATATACGGTATTCTGTTCACTCAGCATTGCTGTGTGTGTGTGTGGTCTGTGTTTTTTTTTTTACTTGGTAGCCATTTTTTTTTAATAACCTTTTATTTTTGTTTTTGCTTGTATTTTTTTTTTATGCCACCCCCACCTATAAATGAGGGCAAATTGTTTTTCCTCTCCAAGAGCACCAGTGGCTGTGGGGGCTGTATATTGAATTTATATTCTTCAGAAGCTATCAGTGCTGGGTACAATATGTTCTGACCTGGATAGGTTGTGTTTTGGGGTTGGATTGGCGTTTGAATGTAATGAGACATATGGAGCTCCTGTGCATGATTCTTGCTACACTCCTCATCTTGCTTTTTTCTCTCTGTTGTGCTGTAATGGGTTACAGATTGCTGTGGGTGGATGGTGTCGCATGGTGTGAGAGGAAGGCATTATCACAGAGGCATACATTGGTTTGTGTGTGTGTGTGTGTGTGTGTGTTTTTACATATTTTTTTTGGACCAAAACATCTGGAGGCTCAAGTATGAAGACTTGCATGGTTGTAATTTGGTCAATAACACACACTTCCCATTTGGTGGATAGTTTACATTGGATTGATTTACCACTGATAATAAAATAAACAAATATATATTTTTTAAATGATATACAAATATGTTTAAAGAATTAAACGAACAATTATTCAAGCTCAAGCTCGAGAACAATTATAGAAGGTGCTGGTAATAAATAATTTCTTTATATTCACTAAATAAGTAGAAATAGTGTTAGAGAAATGAAAGTGAAATGCACTTTTTATCCATCTCATCTAAATGCAGTCTGCGGAAGAAGTGCTGTAAATATTCTTATGTGTCATCTTTGTTGTCGCTTTTTTAGTCGCTGGTTCTTTTTAGTATTCTACACACCAACCCTGACTTGAATTCAAACACACAAACAAACACACACACACACACAATCTGAAAAAGGAGAATGTCCGCTTCATTTAAAAAACATCAGATTTTGTTTGTTTGTACATATCTTTGAACAGGCAGAATGGAGGGCAGCTAAAATAATGGAGAGAGTAAGTCTGTTGTTTGGTTTTTACGCTTTTTGTTAAATGAGCTAAGTATAAATGGGCTACAGTCTAAAGCAGGAAGTAAAAAACATGGTGGACATCACAGCTACCTCTAGTAAACAGCTGAGAAGAAGAAGAAAAAGTATTAGTAGTAGTAGAAGAAGAAGTACTACTAGTAGTAGAAGATGAGAAAGAGGTGGAGAAGGAGGAAGAGGAGGAGGAAGCAGGTATGTACAGATCTAATAGAATGAACTCAAACTAAACAGGAATATTTCTACACTTATGGTTGTTAAGTTGAGGAAATTTAGCACCAAATTTAGCAAATTTAGCGTCAGGCAGGCTTGAGGCCTAGTTGCTAAGCTAGCAAACATCAAACTACAGTATAGAAGAGTTTCCAGGATATATTCTGGTCACTTGGACAAGGTATCAGAATAAGTTTGGCGGGTAATTTTGAATGTTTGGTCCCCGACCACCTCCCGTATGGTGCTAACGGGAGGTGGGTTGGCGAAGAGTGTGTCGGTTTTCGATGCTGGAACGTGCTTCTGAGCTTTCATTGTGTCATTGGTCCAAACACAACGGTGGTCTGTGAGAGGGTGCCCACCTTTTTCATGTCGGTAATACAAATACCGTATTTACTGTGGCTGCTATTATAAGCCTATGTGATTCTTTTGGTTGATAGAAATATTATACATTATAATTACGTTTTAGCTGAACAGCTATCTTAGTCACAGGGGGTTGGATTTTAGGAAAGGGTTAAGGCTGGAAAAGGCTGGTGTTGCTGATTATGAGGCCTCGGCGGATGGCGGATTAAAACATCATTTAACATAATCGCTGAGCTTCCATAGCAATGCTTAGCTTATTCGTAGGCACATTTATTTGCCAAGTCTCAACTGGTGACAACTTAACGCACCATTTGAACAAAAGAACACTTGGCAAATGGCAAAATATGCTTCTAGTTTACAAATCGGTAGCACGAGCTTTGATTGATCAATAAAGACATTTTAAAGGCTCTTTTAAAGTGTAAATAAGTTTAGGGGGGAAAAAAAATTATTAATACTGTCAAGTATAATGTTTTAAACTTTTGGGTACGTGCATAGATTTCAAACGATTCATTTGTTTAAAGATTAGAATTTAGTGTTCACAGCTCACTGCAGACTCCACAGTGGACGGTGTCAAGCCATTTTCATTGGCTTTACTTCTTTAGGGATTGAGATTTGACAGATGAGGATGAGGTAGAGAGAAAATTGCTTTCATGCCTTTTGATTTCACAGCCGGACCACTTGAGACAGAAATGAAAGACAGGACGGAGATGATGCTGCACAGGAAGCGTTTCCCGATGAGTAAGACTAGAAGATGATCGGTTAAAGTTCCTGATCTTGTGTGTTCTTGGTGAAATTGTTTTGGATTTCATAGTATTGGCTGGCAAGTGGACTTGCTTAAGTGTAAAATATGAAATGAGAGATGTTGTGTGTGGGTCTGTTTGGCTATAGTTTGGATTGGTTTTCACATTGGTGTTTAAGAGCAATTTGTGAAGTGCCTGTTTCTCTCTTTGTGGCTGTTTTCCCCTTTAAAGCCCGACTACAGCCTCTTACTGGCCTTGACCGACTTCCGTGAGCGTCTCACCACAACCCTGAGTAAAAAAAAGTTTAATAATGTTGTTGACTGACAAACTGGGAGTTGTAATGCAAGATTACATATGTTTGCCCACCATAAATACGTAACAATAAGCAATGTATTTGCAACTTGCCATTTATGTTTGTAGTAAAGGTACAAAATATAGAAATGTAATTTCTAAGAGACTAGGTTTACTAGGTTACTGTGTAAGTCAATATTGTTAATGCTAAACTGCGTGACATTTCCTTAATCTCCCAATTAGGACGAGATCCTTGATTATCTTCCCATTTTAAAGCCATTTCCCAACTTGAATTTCCCTTGGGATCAATAAGGTATCTATCAAGCTATTGCCTTGACAATCTTTATTGACAATCTTCACAGTATTTGGAAATAACGATATGGTAATATTGACACTAAAAGCTGGAATTGAAGGTCTTGAACTATCATTTATGCTGTAACTGTATTAATAGTTTAGGTTTGAAAAGTTTCCCCACTCAAACTGCTCAAAAGTCACAATGAACATCTTTTATCATTTTGGATCTGTCCTCTGTTATTCTCAACACTTCCTGTCTTGTCCCACCCTGTGTCCCCCAAAAGGATTTTGTTCCACACCCTTTGGTGCATCTTCTCTGTCTGTGTAAGGGAGCGTTTATCGTGCCAGTGGCCCTTTCTGTTTCTTGCTATGACAGCTGAATTAGGGTTGGCACCTTTTTTAATGTGAGGATCTTGACACAAAGAACACGTTTCCACAGCAACAGGTGAGTGGAGGCAGGAATAAGAAGTACAGTGTAGAAAGAAGATCTCTGAGTGCATTTTGGAGGCGTGTGAGGACACATTTGTAAGTGTGATGGGGGTGTTAAGCCCTCGATATGACTTTTATAACCTGGTTGAAAAAAAAAAATCTTCCTTTGTTGTGTATTTGCAGCTCACACCAGTTGCTTTCAACCAAAAACTAAAAGTCATTAAGTCTGTCTAGTTCCCAGTGTGATCCATTTCCTGTCTCTCAATAGTCCACAGCCATTATGGTAAACTACAGATCAGTCAGTCCAACTACAGGCATTTGAAGCATGTAGGCTGATAATTGTTTGCAAGTGTGCTTAGAACTCGTGATTGAAAGGATTTTGGTTTTTTAAATGCTCTGTCATATACACAAACATGCTACTCGATGCTTTGCAGGAAAGCAACATCCCCACTTCCCGCCTGCTTACAGTCTTATTGACCACATAGTAGGTTTTTTCCAGTCTCCTGTCTACAGCAGCTCAAACCAGGGCATCTTGAACGTAATAAAAGCCCGGTGCACACAGCAGTCACTGCAATTCAATTAGCCAGTTCTATTGATTCACTGTCTTATTTTTCTTGTCTCAACATACTGAAACTTACACAATCCCTTTTTCTTCAGTGGGGGCAAACACACCAATTAAGGAAGAACAGAATAAACGAGACCAATTAGAAAGAGCAAGTAAAATAAATAAATGACGGTAATAACTGACGAACATTGAAGACAAGTTGGAAAAAAAAAAACTAAAATTCGAGTTATTCCCATTACATGTTGCAATTGCTACTATATCGCTTACATTAACAGTTAAACATATTCAGAGATAAGCGTAAATCTTTTATTCACATGATATATTACTATTTTAAGTCTTGGTACAGAACCAGGCTAGCTTCTTTAGTCTTCATGCTAAGCTAAGCTAACTGCCTTTGGCTGTCACCGACCCTAGTATAATTCCTCTTATACATGTTGTTTATTCCCAAAATGTTGAACTAATCCCTGAACCAGTTCTTTTGGTTCAGGTGATTCATCTATCTATCCATCCATTAACCCAAATTCTAGCACTTTTCTGGAGTTCGGTTGCTGTAGCCCAACATGTTCCTCTCCCAATGTTTAGAAGTCGAATGAGATCCTTGCTCATCTCGGGGGGGTCTCCTCTGGGGAGATGTGCCCAGAAAACTCCTGAACCCAATGAATACGCTCCTTGTGTTGCAAAGAGCAATACCTCCTCAGCAAGCTGCCTTCTGATGTCTGAACTCTTGACCCCATCTCCAAAGCTGAATCTCGCCACCCTACAGAGGAAACTCATTTTGGTCGTCTGTAGTAGCTTTATTGGGGTTTCTATTAGTTTTTGTTCACCAAAGCTTGTGACCATAGTGGAGGGTTGGAACATCGACTTTGAGAACTTTGATCAGCTCTGTTTCGGTATAATTCCTGATAAGCAGCATTGCACTGCTTTTAGACATTTTGTGTTTGTCTGATGAACTTAATTATGGAGCTTTTGCTCATACTTGGTTTAAATGTTCTTACAGTTGCTTTGGATCTGCCAATGGAATGTTACATAATATTCCATAATGCACCTTGTTTAAGATATTTTGGAGCATTTCATTGTAAAGGATTTTGACATGCATCCATTCTTTTGCCTACATTCACACAATATGAAACAGATGAAACTGGTGTATTACCACAGCAGGGTCTTCCCCGAATAATCGCTATTCCATCCGTCCTTTACTAGCCATTGCCCAAACCAAGAGAGAACAAAGCTCCCTGCTGAACTCCTGTTGCACAACAGTGTGGCCGTCCACGCAACAATAAGCAGCATTTCCTCAGAGGCACTCAGGGAGCTGTGGGTCATACTAGGAAAGCTTGCTGGCAAAAGAAATTACTATTGATCGACTACGGCTTTCCGGAGGTGCTGATGCAAGCAAGTACAGGCAACACAAAATGGCACAAACGCTCTTGTACAATGGCCAATATATAACTGTAAGCCAAACATGCCGCATTTGGATTCATCGTGTTCAGCTGCGTGCAGCCGGGAGAAGCCAGCAGGGCTTCTCATTGATTTGCAAGCTTCTCTGATTGCCGTCATACCCAGGAAGTGATTGAAGGGCGAGAAATGGCGTTTTTGCACTTGAGCAACACCTGTGTGCTCCCCCTCCCCTTCTGTTGTACCTGCCCTGCCAGAACACTTTACCTCTCCGTCCCGCTATTGCACTGCATGCATGAGGTCAAAAGGCGATACAGAGCCGTTTACAAAAACAGTACAGATCTACTCGGATTCCACTGTTGCCTCCTAATCTACATCAAACACCTATACATCCTCTCATCACCATCTAACTTCCAGCCTTACGCTTGGAATTGATAGCTTTCAACTTGTGTTTCCGGCACGTGAAACCTTCAGACAGTATCATACTGCTCGTAACTGTTTTTCAGTTATACAAAGCGAAAACAACATTGCGGCCGTTGCTTTCATCCGATGTGGATTTAAAATATTCTTGAAGTAATCTAGCGACGTGAGAGACCTGTAGCCGTGTTTAAAGGGTCAGTACACACAGTGGAATTGATCCAGTGTTTTTAGATTAACCTGCTTCTGAACAGACGCCGTACGCGTGCCTGTGTCCTTAGACAACGTCGACACTTTATTAAAGGTATGAAAGCAGTAGCCACAGCAGGAAGCAGGCTGTTTCATTCCGCTTGATGAAGCACCTAATACCAGTACTTATGTTCGGTCCTCTAAACGAGTAAGACTCGTTTGTTACACATGGTTGAAAAAGCTCACTGCTGTTCTGTGTGCAGTGCTGTTTTGTGACAACATATTACTTTAAAAACTGGACAAAGTTGCTGGATTCTTTTGTCTTTTTTAGCAGCGGTACCTACCTGCTGTACCATACGGAAAACAGACTAAACGATATACGGGGTCTCGTTCAAAATTGATCAATTCTGATTCTGCTCATTGATCCAATTCTTAATGATTCCCTGTTTGAATTCCAAAATGTTGGGACAGGCTACACAAATGAATTTTTTTTTATCATTTTTTAAAACATTGTGCTCTACTTTTATGAGGGAAAAGACCTTAAGGGTCATGACTTTGGTTTTTGTTTGCTCGCCCACACCTGTTAAATGTAACCACTAAGCCATTGATCGATCGCTTCTGGAAGTTGCAGGCTTCAAGCCTTTAAAAAAAACTGTCCAGTTTTTGAGATTGACGCTGTGCTATTTTAAATGTCTGGTCCGATTTAATGTGCAACCACACTCGCTTAAATAGCTTCCCAGATAATTTGCGCTGCGTTATCGGTTTCTTTTCCTAACTGAAGCCGTACGTCTGACTTTTTGCTGCAGTCGCACAGTGTTGAAGCTTGTGACGCTGACACACATCTAAACAACCGAACATCCTCCTACGTACCAGGAGGATCTGTCTATCCTTCATCAGATATCAGCTTCATCACTGAGAATTTATTATGCTTTCATAATTTAAGAGGTTATATTAGACCACAGCTGGTATAGTTCAATAGATAGATAGATGGTATCTTATAACCTGCCGACCAAGTATGAATTGTCACTAACTACCAACCGACCACTGCGTCCTATGGACATTGGCCCTTACTTTACACCTGCAGTGTTATACTTGACGCTATTTTACCCAGGACACTCCATTTCTGTCACCACTACAAAATAACCAGTGCCACAAGAATCTCTCAAGGCCTCTCCCGGGAAGTAGTGATAAGCCTCTCCACAGAGTAAACTGGCTCTGGTGTAGACTAACAGAATTATTTATGAGGCCCAGTGCCAAGGACTACAGAGGGAAGACTTGAGAGGACTGGAAGTGAGAAGTGAGATGGTAAAAATGTTCTATATTCCAAGAACCACAGTGAACATAAATCACTCTACCATGAGCCGTGATCTCATTCACAGTGGGGTTGTCTCATAAGATTTGGCGCATTTTGATGATGCAGGACAAGTGAGGCTTGTCACAGGCTGCGTGGTTGCGATTCTTGCAGTTTTGCTGAGTTTGTACTTCTGTTTCCGCAGTTGCTACTGACCTTTAAACTTTATTGACAATTCTATCCTACTGTGAGATTGGAGACACATCTTGAGAGCTCCACTTCCCACGGGTATTAGAGGCATCGAAGGGGCTTTTCACACCATTTCCCCAACAGATATGGCCTCATTTGTTATTTTGATTATGATGGGGGCGACTGCTCCCCAACAAATTGCTGTAAAATCTCACATGTTGACTGTGAATTATGGGATCCGCATAGATTAGGTAATTCACTGACAGATTACTCCCCTTTTTTTTTACCATGTTACATAAGTTTGAAAAATCAAATAATGCTGCAGAGTTTGTTTAAATATTTGATATCTGCATTCACTGTACACTAATGTCTAATGGAAAACATGCAGGACCCCTTCACTTTCCCTCTAGCACGGCAGTTAAGTTTTTATTTGTGTTTTTAGTGCAATGTTGCCATATTTAGATTGATTGCTATTAAATTGGTTTTAGACGTTCATCTTTCTTGTTATCTTTCTTGTAAAGTTATTGCCATAAGAGCCATTGTGGCCAGGTCCTCTCCTCCACTCACTGCCCTCTTTCACTAACCACTTCCTCTGCCACTCAGTCTACTCCTACATCTTTTTAATAAACCACGGTTTTACATTGTGATCTCCTCAGTTTCCATTTGTGCTTACGCTGGAGCTTTGAGCCCCACCTCATTGTCTCCCATAAGACAAGGGGAATGTTTCGAGTTCCTCCCAGTGACCTTTTAATCTTTTTCCTTCATAGATCTTTTCCTCCTGTCCCCACCCATTCTGTACCAGCACAGCCGTAGCTCAGTGTCTGTTTATTATGTAGTTCTAAATACTCATGTGTCTCTCTTCATTTTCTCTTCATCTCTTTCATCAGACAGATTTCACTCTGCCCTCTGTCAGTGCCCCTGACAGCTCTGTAATCTGTCAGTCCCTAATGAAGTATGGTCTAATTAGAATCCTCCTCCTCCCTTCCTTCTTTTCTCATCGACTTCCATCTTCTTCTCCTCACTTGTGGCCCCCTCTTCCCCTCTCTTCTGATATACTTTCTTTTTCATTCTCAACTTCATCTCTCCTCTAATCCCTCAGTTTCATCTCTCACCATATCTCTTTTTCTTTTCTTTTTTTTTTGCCATTCCAGCTTGGTTGCTCTTTGCCACCTTCTTTGTTAAATTTCTAATACAGGTTAATAAATATTGGAACTAGGTTTTTTGCCACAACACAACATCGAATTCGAAATAAAATGCTCAAGATGAAGAAGTTTGTGAAAACCAACCAGTGAGAAAACAAAAACATTGGGATTGGTTAATACAACACTTTGGGACATTCTTAAGAAGAAATTAAGTATCAAGCTCAGCAAGTGAATTACTGCAGAAAATCAGTCCATGGTTTAAAAAAAAAAAAACAACTTTCACCATCTAGTCAAGTCAAGAAGTTTGAGGAGGTCATTGAGGTCAAAAGATGGCTCTAAGAATAAAATACAGAGGCTTCACAAAAAGGTGCAAACCAATGGTGACGTTCAAGAACAGAAAGGACAAATTACACTTTGCCAGCAAAGGATGGAGAGAAAAAAGGAACAGCTCATCATGTCACCTGTCAGACATGGTAGAAGCAGTATTATGGAATGGACATGTGTAGCTGCCCACTGAACCGAGTCACTGGTGTTTATTGATGATCTGGCTGCTGATAACTGTATCACGATGAATTCTGAAGTGTACGGGGACATTTTCTCTGCTCAAACTTCATATTGCACATTAATAATGACCCATTATTACTAAAGACAAGACTGAAAGCAGAAAGAGCCACAAACAAGCAGCAGCTGAAGGCAGCTTTAGGAAAGTAAGTCATGTCCATTGGTTTCCATAATGCAGGCAGTCAATAACTGCAATGGATTTTTATCCAAATATTAATTGCAAATATTTGCGTTTACAATTATGTGAGTTTGTTTTATTATTTATGAGTCACCAATGTGTATATGAAAATGGCTATAATTCCTGAATGATTAATGCCACTCCCTTGTCAAACTCCTGAAGCTCCTTGAAGCTCATAATCTTGACTTTGCCCACCTCTTGAGGGTTTTATTTCAATTTCAATATGGTGTTGTACAGAGGCCAAATGCCAAATAACATATCATTGTTCCGATGTTTATGACTGTTTCATGTATACACTCATGGACCGCTCATCAATATTCATCACCATGACCAGCACTTTTATCCGTCAAGACTGTGCAGCTGCTTCTCCAATTATGCTGAGGATGTTGTAATTTGGAAACCGACCAGAACCTAAAATGTTGATGGTTGAAAAAAGAGGGAGGCTGTGCACAGTTTCCCTCATTTTCCTCTCAGCTCCCTCTGCACCATACAGCACATTTGACCCTGAGTTTGTGGTTTTTGAACGCTAGCAAAGACGACCCTCCGTTTGTTTGCTTGTTGTTTGCTGCCGCCTGCTTGGGCTCCATAGATCATGTGAGTTTTGGATTCCAACTAGAGAACGTGTACATTACAAGCAAAACAAAAGTGGTGTCGGCTATAGAGCCATTCGTTCTTATATCTGAGCTGTAGTCCAGGAAAAAAAATGAAACCTTTATTTCAGCATCAAAGTCATCTCACTCCTCAAACACACAAGTTGAATAGGACATTGGTTTCCCCTTAAACAAGTAACTGCTATCTTCTAGAGTTCTCACTCTGTTCTTCTAAACCCTACAACCTCAGTAATCAGAAACTAATCTTCCGATGTTTTCCTGATCCCCTGGCTGGAGAAGGTACATTATATCTGAGAATTATTTCATGCTTTTTCTCTGACAGAGTGGGAGAATAACATGTAATACCTCCGCCTTCTTCATTTGAGACACTAACTGCGTCATTGTGAGAATTAAAAAAAAAAAAAAAACAACTTCCGGCACTCTAATCTGAAGCTGCCATTTTCAGAATGGTGAAAGACAGACTGTTTGTCTCCGACAGTCCCCCATCCCTCCCCATTTCGGTGGGCTGCGTTCTGCTTTCCATCAGGTGAACCATGTCTGGATAATCTGATGCCTTCCTCTCCAACAGATTCTAAATGAGCTTATCACAGTTTTGCTGTCTGTAGCAGAGGCTGCTCTGATGAGCAGCCATAAAGGATGAGTGTTTACTACACTGTCAGTTGTTCTGGCTTCATTAGCTCAGTTACACACTGTTTTCTGGTGGCAAATTGTCTCCTGTCACTGCAGAATTGTGATTTTTTTTTCATGTAAAAAAACAAAACAACAGCAGATTGGCCGATCAGCAGATGAATTACTATGAATTACAGCTTTGAGTATTTCTGGGCCTTCACTGACTGCAGAAAGAGCAGTTATTCTTCCAGTCGCTTTACCAACCTCCTGGTGCACCTCTGCACTGTCACTGGACATAGATACCTTGATTATTTTGACTTTCAGAAGAGTGGACCTTAACAGAAGAGGCTGAACTCACTTAGTCCTCTTCACTACGGGTAAAATTGCACGTTGGATAAGAGTTTGCTTCATCAGAATCCGGATTGTTTGAAATGCTCCTTGGGAAACTTGACTAAAACTGCTTGGTTTCAGTCTAAACCCTCTGTCAAAAAGGCCTGGTTGATGGACTTCTGTTAAGAATGTCAATTCTAGCAGGTTCAAGTGTTTGAGATCTTTGGATTATTGGTGACATTCCTGACCAGGTGAAAACCAGTGTCCAATCTATTCCCTTTTCAAGGAAAAATCAAGAGGCAGCACCTGACCACAGTCTGCAGTGGAACCGGACAGGCTTTCTCATCTTGCCTGGAAATAGTCGGTCTTGGCACTCACAGAAGTGGTGGCAAGCCAAATGGAGAATGTGTAAGCAGACTGGCTGTCATCAGAGTATTTTTATTAATAGTCAGTTGGTGTCAAGGTGCTGTTTCATTTCAGTTGCTCCAACTCAGTTTGTTAAAAACACATGGATCCAAGAATCTTTCAGTGTTCAATTTTCTGGCCTGAGCTTCCACAGTTTTAACTCGCTGGCTCTAGAATTCAGCTTCCAGAACTTGAGAGCTGTTACGAGCATCATGCACAGATGATATTGTATCAGTTATTGGACAGAGGAGGGAGGGAGGGAGGGAGGGAGGGAGGGAGGGAGGGGGGGATTCTTGTCAATAAAGGGGTGTTGAACACATCGAGCGTTTTTATTATTTGACTCGTGTTTTCTTAATTAACAAGATACCTTAAGTGAGAGACAAACCAGCCCCCATCGGATAAGGGTCACCAAGGGCATAGAGTGAGACTCCATCCCACATGTCACCTGCGTCCGGTGTTAATTTACAGTCATCACCTCATATTACCATCCAGTTTCCCTCCCCCGCCCTCCTTCCCTCTCCCCCTTGTCTCCCCACCTGGAGTTCCCAAACCAGGTGAAAGAGCTGGTTGTAGCTGGGACCAAGCTTACCCAGGGAGGGCATCCGGTGTAAAAACTCATGCCAAATCCACTTGTGGAACACGTTCCACTGTGGCAGCCCCTGAAGGGACAAGCCGAAAACCGCTGTTTGTTGTGGGGAGGCAGGTATCTGCTGAAATCGCTCCGCTTTTGGTACCAGGCAACGAAATGGCAACTAGTTTAAAATGATTAAAACTGTGCAAATGTGGCAGTTTGACTGAGGCACGTAGCTATCAAAGTACTAAACCGGTTTACTTTAGTTCACAGATTCTGTTTCTGATCTGGTCCTTGCTTCTACTAATAAGCTACCTAGCTGAATTTTATAGGACAACAGTCTCACTGTTGCATTAGATTCACATCTGGTCTTTGGCTTATTCAGAAGGATGCTGTTCACATTCTAACAAGGAGATGGGAGCGATTCACTCCTGATCTTCCATTTTTACATGCAATAGCTATTACTCTCAGAATAAAAACTCATGTGGACATAATTGTAGGCCTCCTTGCATCAAAAAGAAGAACCTAAAATTAAGAAAACATATTCCTAATATGTTAGTAATAAACATATTTGGAAATTACAAATTTGATTGTGTTGGCTTTTTAAATCATCACAATAATTTTAAATTATACAATAAAGCCCATATCAAATAATTTTCTCCACTTAAAATAGAATAAGGATTCAGAAACTTCACTTTTAAATACCACTAATATTTAACAAATCTGTCCAGGTCATTTGCATTTGTTGTGTTATTTAAGATATTCTTTTCAATTGAAAATCAAAAGCAAAGTCAAATTTTTATTGTGGTTTTTTTTTTATGTCATTAAAGTTTTTCATAATAATTTGTAACCAACAAGTTTGAAAAAAGTGCTACTACTACTGTAATGCATTTCTCAAAGGTCTCAAAGAACATAAACCCAATCAACAAAAGTCTAAAAGCAGCATCTATAATTATTTTTGGTTTAAAGTGTTTTCTCTACATTCTAACATTTTTAGACAAGTATCAATCAAGAACATTGGCTAATTAATTGATCATAAAAATGTTCTTGTTACAGTCTTATTTGTATGTCACTTCTTATGCTGTAGCGATAAAACTAGTTCGCAATAATTTTCCACGATCGACAACAAAGTGTTGGTGCGAATTGCATTAAGTGCTTTGTGTAATGTCATGAAAAGTTCCACAAATGCAACTTTTCACCGCTGCTGTTTAAAATATTCCGGTTTTCCTAATAGAGTTTGAGGTTCAGCTGTGTTTATTGCTTAGACGTATTGAGCATTGTGCTTCTCTGAACTGATTAGCTTGTGTCACTATCTCATGCGAAAACCGCTACAGCGGCGGCTTCAATAAATAAGGAGTTTCTCTAAAATAAAGCAATGAAAGCGCTATGAGCTCTAGATTTGGCTGATCACACATTGTTCACGTACGGAAAACTTAGCATTTGAATTATATCAACTTCAATTAAATCTTTTAATGGGAGGGGGGAGGTTGTGGATTAGATGTGACATGGATTTTTATGGAAGACTCTTTTTTAAAAGCTGGTTTCGATGCTACAGCAGGCTGTGAATGAGCCATTTTTTTCCAGCAATTACTGGCAAAGTTAGGATATAAAAATCAATAAATAAGTTGGATGGAGTCCATAGAATTTTATGCAGTCAAAGCAGAGACTTTGCACTTTATTGGTTCCTGTGGGCACGTACGTTAGAAAAGATAGAGACAGCGTCAGGAGACCTTTGGGCAAGTCTATTAGAGTGAACTAAGGCTGATAAATCTGTCAGAGTCCGACTCCCTGTCCGGCTGCAGCTTCTCTGTGTGGAGTTTCCATGTTTCCTCAGGTTTCCTCCCACAGTCCAAAGACGTGCATGTTAGGTTAATTGACGACTTTAAACTGTCTGTAGGTGTGAATGGTTGTCTGTGTCCAGGGTGGACCCCACCTCTCACCCTATGACAGCTGGGATATAGTCCTCCAGCCCCCCACGACCCTGAACAGGACAAATGGTTACAGATAATAGATGGATTTTTTTGTCTCTGTGACTTTCAAACAAAGGTTACAGAGGCTCCCTTGGCCTCCATCCGTGCTCACGGACACACTGTGGAAGGATTTAATAGAATCTCCACATACAGCATCTGAATCTTTGTCTTGAGTCTTTTGTAAGCTCTCATGAGGACAAAAACTGGTGTTTCCTGAATGCATATTAAACCTTTTCATTTGAGGCTGACCCTCGAGTGCCTGTTCGGAGCTTGTCTTTCCACAGAGGTCGATGCCGAGGCTCACAATGGACCGGGCAAATTAACGCAGGCACGGCCAGAGATTGAGCCATAGAGGGTGAGAGACAGAGTGAAAATAGAAGCCGAGGAGAGAGAGAGAGTAACAATACAAGAAAATAGTTTTCTGGCATGACTGGACTGTGTGGATGTGTGAGTCTGAGACTGTTTTTGAGGGGTTTTTCCTTCAGTTCTTTTTCAGCAATTTGCTCCTTTATTCAAAACTTATCTTCGCTCTCCCTCTATTTTTCACTCTTGCAGCTTTATGTCCAGCAGGATTTCAAAAGTGACTCCTGCGTATTTCCGCGCCTCTTTCTCCCTAATCTCTCGATGTTCCTCCTTTAGAAAATTTTGTTCCTAGCTTTCTCCGTCTTCCATCCTGTCCTTTTGTGTCATTTGTTTCGCCTCTGAATTCTCCATTTTCCAGTTCTCCACCCTCTTTACTCTGTAATTGAATTACCCATCATGCATGGATCGTGCACATCCCTGCATGAAACCCTGAATCCTTCGCCTTCTACCGTTGCTCCCTATTTGCCCAGGATAGTCTTCTTATTTTCTCACTCACCAACTCCTGCTCTTTATTTTTTTCGCTCGAGTTTTGTTCCTGTATACTATGAAAATGAGAGTAGATCCACACTTTGCCAGCCAAATGTGCTGCATGTATCTTTTTCTCTGTTTTGGCTCACGGACCTGCTCTCTGCTCACACCAAATTCTTTAAAACTTTGGCTCATTTGTCTGGCGATTAAAAACAGAAACACGTGCAACTAAACGGGGAGTTTTAGCCTAGTAAAACCAGGCAGTCCGATCCACTCATATCAGATTTTCGGCTCTTTGTTTTGTTTTGTAGTAGGAGGAAGAAAAGTGGATTTACTGCAGCGGTTTCCTTGTTGTTGAAAAATCAATATAAGTGTTGCATTGAATGCATTAATGTAATCAGCTGTGATCTTGTCTCTGTCCCTTTCACCAATAAAATGATATCGAGCAGATCAACAGAACAGGACAGAAAGCAGCTAAACAAAAACAGACTGTATATTTGTCATGCTACTCATGATCCATATGTCCTCATGTCATGTTTTTTTTTTCCTGTTTGTTCTCAACTTTGTTTCTGCTCTTTTGTGTCCGTCTCCCTCTTTCTTTCTGGGTCCATAGTAAGAGTTTTTTTTTTTTAATGGTGAAATGTTGGAGACTGAATGAAAACATGCTTGATCAACTAATTTGCTGTTAGCAATCATGCTTCAGCATCAGTGTTTCCTTTGGGTGAATTGGCAGCTAGGAGCTGACTAGTAACATTGAGTCACTATAATAACTTAAAGCAACTTTGTTACCTTGTGATGCTCAGACGGTGAAATGTGCCAAAGCTCGTTGGTGCTTCAGCTTCTTCCTGGTACCTACCTGGTACAGGTGGAGGCATAGTTGACTTTGCTGGTGTTTTTTGTGCATTGTGCTCGCTACAGATTGGATAACGAAACATTAGAATAATAATGAGCATTATTAGACTAATGCTGCATCTGCACCTGATGATTTTCAACTAATATGCTCCTATTTGAATGACTCTAGATATGCGGACTGTCTGCACGTCGGCTCGTAGACGGGAACCAGAGCACATTTTAAGCTGCTTTTTCTTTGGCCCTTTGTACACAAAACTGTCCACAGCCTCCAAGCCAAACTATGTTTTACAGAAAATACAGAAATTCGACAGGTAAACAGCTGAAACAAAACAATTTTCATGCATCAGTCCTACTACTGAACATAGAGTAGCCTAAAGTTGTTTTTAAAAATTATGATTTTTTGTCCGTTTTGAATGGTAGTCATCCTTCTCTCTTTGCTCTTTGTGCTTTCAGTCTTTGTGTTTTGTGCGACCGAACACGCTCCCAGTATAGACACAAACACACAAAACCTTTATGAGCTGCACTCGTTTTGCTTTCTGTGTAAATGCTGCTGCCCAGTAGTCCAATAATCCAACCCCACCAAATCCTGAGTGGCGTATCTGTCTCTTTAGCCACAAAATGCTTCAGTACGTTCACCGTCTAGTCTGCTGTTTGCTGCTGTGCACAGTGGACACTGCACATGTTTGCATTGAAAACAGGTGCCTGCTGTGACAGTTGTGACTGTAACTATAGAGTAAGAGGAGCCAGACGAAGAATGAGCTGAAACTTGCCATGTGAGCCCGGGGGAGCTGCAGATTTAGCTCATAAGTCTCTGTAGATTTTCCCACTGTTTTGACATTGTTACTAGAAAACTGTTTTATTGTGATATTGATCACAGCCACTAAGAAAGTGATTACGCTTTAATCAGTCTGAGTTACTGATTAAAGAAATCTTAATTACTTTTCAAGCAGATGTTGTTGATAACATGAATGTACAAGTCTACGTCCACATGTGCCTCATTAATAATGTTTTTACAGAAATCCACAACGTTCAAGTTTAATTCGTGTACAGTTTCGGGGAGAATCACATTGATTTATTCCCTTTTATTCACTAACTGACCATTTAGTTAGTAGCAATAAAAAAACAAGTGTTGGAGGCTCTGCAGCTGAGAAACAGAAATATATCTTAACTTATTTCCAATTTTTGAAAAGTCTGACAAACATTTGTAGTGCTGAATAAAACCAAGGACAAAGAGGCAGAGTTCCCACAGTAAAGGTGGAGCTGATCCAAATCACCTGATTAATACATCAGCAATTATTGGTTTATTAGATTCTGGTTTCTTTCTTTTAGTGCAAAGTAAAACATGCAAGTAAAGTACCTGGACCACAAAGTGTAGTTCGAAAGGGTGGCCGACTTGTCAAAATGTCCTCCTTCACAGTCCTCAGAAGCTGGATTTGAATTGCATGAATAATTAGCTGTAGACCAATGTGATGGTGTTTACAGACGGGTTTTGGTGGGCTGGTCTGAGTCATTGTCCAGCCCTGGGAACACCTCTTACACCTCCTCAATTAATGATATGATTTGTGGGTTTGACCCCTGGTTTCTCCTGTCCACATGTCAAAGTGACCTTGTGCAAAACACTAAACCCCCCAATTGTTCCTGCTGAGACAGTTGTGGTGTGTGTGTGTGTTTGTGTGTGTGTGCGTAAGCCAATAAAAGGCTTTGTAAAGCACTTTGTCCCCCTCAGGTCGGAAAGTGCCATATAAGTGCAGTCCATTTACCATTTAGAAGTGGTCAGGCCTCTAGACATTCTGTCTCCTTTTTCCTTCTTCCCAAAGACATGCACTGTACATCCATACCAAACAATAAAATGTATTTTTCCACATAATTTTTTCAGCCACCATGAGCACTGCTGTTGGTACTGTAGATATTTCAAATTATTCATATTTTATATTGTGCTGTAATTGTACAGTAAATATAGGCTTCAGGCCAAGGTCAGTGACACGTGACTTGATATGTGGGTTGTAGACAGTTGAACTGATTCATAAACTGGATCTGGATCTAAACTGGAGCTGTAGCCCTCAGTCGGCCGTCCACGGACCACAGGGTCAGTGGTTCCATCCCCGGTTTCGGCTATATTTCGAAGTGTCTCTGGGCAAGACACTGAACCCCCCTACAGCCCATTCCCATCCCAAGCTGTGAAGTGCCGGTCCAAGCCCGGTAGAAATTGGGGAGGATTGGGTCCGGTGTAAAAACTGTGCTAAATCAACATGCGGACAATGATCCGCTGTGCGACCCTGAACTCACAGGATAAACCGAAAGGTCAAAAAAAAAAAAACTGGATCTGAGATAAAGCTGAAATCCCTTCAGTGTAGACGTGGCATTAAAGACGTTTAGAGTATTTGTTAAAGTAGTCTGAGCCACAGGAGGCTTTGTTTGCATCTCTTCATATTAAGATAGGACTCATTGAAAGATGTTGCATACTATAACTTTAAGTGATCTTTTCATCCATTGTATAAAGCTGTGTGTAATTGTTCTATCGTTCTGTTTTTGTAATTGTGGTTGTTGGGGATCTGGATGCACGTGCACAAGCCTCATTTCCGCTCTACCGTCTGCTCCAAATAGATGCAATCACACCCTTAAATATCCATTTTCACCTCAACTTGCTCCACTAGTAATTAGAGTCATCAGTAGGAAGAAGAGCAAAGCGAAGTGCAGTTTTACCGACTGGGTCGTGTCTGCGAGGTTCCCCAGACACACCAGAACCATTTTTAGTCTCATGCACCTGTAAGCCATCATCACAGGTGATATCTTAGCCATCATTAATAAATATCAGCAGGATTTAGTGCTCTTAATGCAAGCAAGTCTGAATAAATGCAGAGGGTTGAGTCAGGAAAGGCATCTGACATAAAACACATGCCAAATTAAACTTCCAAACCCAGACTTCCTTACAGGATTTGTCGGGGCCCGGGTTAACAATGATATCCACCGGTCCTGTTGACCTACAGGGTGGCGGCGGAAATTGGGCTACTGTTGGTTGAAGAAGGAGAGGAGCAAGGCGTGTTCGTAGGCAGAGAGAGAAGAGGAAAGCTAAGAGTGTAGGACTGACAGTAGGGACTTTGAATGTTAGGACTATGACAGGGAAGGTTAGAGAGGTGGTTGACACAATGCAGAGAAGGAAGGTGGACATACTGTGTGTTCAGGAGACCAGGTGGAAAGGTAGCAAGGCTAGAAGCTTAGGAGCAGGGTTCAAGTTTTTCTACCATGGGTCAGATAGGAGGAGAAATGGAGTAGAAGTTATCCTGAAAGAGAAGTTTGTGAAGAACATTCTGGAGGTGATTAGAGTATCAGACAGGTTGATGAGTCTGAAGCTGGAAATTGAAGGGGTGATGTTCAATGTTGTTATTGGTTATGAAACACAGGTAGGATGTGAGTTAGAAGAGAAGGAGAAATTCTGGAGTGAGTTAGATGAAGTGATGCAGAGCATCCCCAAAGGTGATTGGTGCAGATTTCAATGGACATGTTGGTGATGAGAATGTGATGGGCAGGTGTGGTCTTCAGGACAGGAACGCAAAAGGACAAAAAAACTGGAAATGGCTGTAGTGAACACTTTCTTTGAGAAAAGGCAGGAACGATGTTGTAAAGAGATCAGTGACTGTAAAGCATTGGTAGGGGAGAGTGTAGCCAGACAACACAGGATGGTGGTGTGTAAAATGATGCTGGTGGTGAGAAAGATGAAGAGGACTAAGGCAGAGCAGAGGACGAAGTGCTGGAAGTTGAAAAAATGAAGAATGTTGTGTTAGATGGAGGCACATGATTGGCTGTGGTGACTCCTGAAAGGGAACAGCTGAGAAGAAAAGACGAAGAAGGATTCTGTGCTCAAATTAAAATTGAGGTTATTGACAAACAAGGATTAAAAATTAAAGAGATTTCAGACAGGAAATGTGGCTGTAATATTAAAAAGGGCATTTTCTTACAATTAAGATTATAAATGCACATTTTGAACAATCAGGGAAATTGTCCAACAACTGAATCCATGTCCAATTTAGTCCAAGATGTAATCTCTCACCTTCAATTTATCTCCCCCCTCACCATATCACCTGAGCCTGGCTGGCCTGTGTTTCAGACCTTTACTTCCTGGATAAAATAGTTTCAGGAGACTGTTTATATTGAAGCAGCTATATATGTATGACTTCGCAACCTATTTGATAGCTGGTATAGATGCTTCTTTGATAAACCTGGAATAAGTCATGTTCCCCTTTCACTTGTTGGTAAATGGAAAAAAACCAAACAATCCTGTAAGTGCTTTATTAATAATTAATTACTAGCTCTGTGAAGTAATGGAAAATGGATTAGATTCACAGGTGAGCAGAGTGAAACAATCAGCAGAGCAGAGAAGAAAGTGAAGCTTAATGGAGGACACGGGTGGAGGTTATAGAGACCGAAAGAAATTCAGTTCTGCCTGAAGAAACCGTTGAACGATTGTGCTACTGCCAGGTGTCAGCAGGTGTCGAGTGGCTTAGTATTAAGATTTTCTGCAGCTGAGCACTAGAATGTTAACACTTTTTTATGTATTTGGCACAGACTTTAGTCCAGAGTGTCTGTTTTTACGTCTCAGCGCTGACAAACAGACCAAACCTCACCGGTTTGAGCCTTGTTGCTGTGTTGTGCCCCCTGACATGAATGAAAGAGAGAAAAAATGTCTTCATCAAAACCTTTGGATGTAGCAGTGGTTGCAGACTGCAATGCACAGACTAGACTCTGCTAAAATGGTAGAGGTCTTCATTTAAGAAAGGTACTGTATGGCGCAGATAGGGGCAGCTGTAGCTCAGTCATCCACGAACCACAGGGTTAGTGGTTTGATCCCCCGGCCCTGGCTATATGTCCAATTGTCTCCGGGCAAGACACTGAACCCCTAACAGCCCATTCCCCTCCCCAGCTGTGCAGTGGTGGTCCAAGCCCGGTAGAAATTGGGGAGGGTTGCGTCAGGAAGGACATCCGGCGTAAAAACTTTGCGGACAATGATCCGCTGTGTCAACCCTGAACTCACGGGATAAGACGAAAGGACAAAAAAAAAAAAAAAAAAACTGTATGTTGCAGATGTTTAGTTCTGTTCCTGGGCAACAGGTTCAGAGAAGAGGTTTCCTTTCTCTTTCCCCCAATAACAGCTCGGCAAGGCTTCAGAACCCCTGCAACTTTTAACAGGATAAGCAATAGAAATGATATATGGATCAATTCAATTAAAATAAAATTAAAGTTATTTCATACTTAAAGTTAAAGTCTGTGTAAAGCTCTTGGGGAGTACTACTACAAATGTAAGAAAACCTATAGAGTGGACTAAGGGATGAATTGTTTGGATGTCAGATCTCCACCAGATCTCTGCTTGAGGCTAATGGCACATTAACTATCTCTGACTAGCACAAATCATTTGAGTCTCTAACTGTTGGCAGCTTTGTTGCTTTCTCAGAAATGTTGGCCTCAGGTTTTGGCAGGCACACAGAATTAGTGGACTCAAAGCAATGTCTGCGGTGTACTGTTTGCACACCATAGGACTGGACACCATCAGAGAATCATCATCATCAACATCATCATGGACTTGAGTCATTATCTAATTCTTTTCTTTTATGCTCTACAATGCTGTTTACTTTACTTCAAATTTACAATTATTATAAACATGAGTTTTTCACAGTTTTCTAGTTGGTTTGACGACTGTAAGCAGGACAAAATCTAAAAGCTGAAGCTTGTAGAACAGGGCTGCACTGTGTAATAGTGTGTCTGCAGGACCTGGCTGCCATTATATCTGTCTCTTCCTCTGCTGACTACAGACATCCGCAGACATCGAGGCAAAGGTCAGAGTCTTTTTTTTCCCCCCTCTGCCAAAGTGTGACCTTTCTTTGAAGATCCACCCACACAGATAAATGCTGTGAGGTCCTCCATCGTAACACACCTGGCTTTAGCCAGTGTTCCGCAAAAAAGTTCAAGCTTGATGCAAACCATCCGAGAACCGTACGTCCACTTCAAGATTTCTGAGAAAAGGTCAAGGAGCAAAGGTTGGATCAGTGATTTGACCCGGTCAACCAGGTGTTTTGTTTTAACTGTCGACTTTCACAGCAAGACATAAATACATCCTCCTACTTCTATTAGTTAAATGGCCACAAGTCATGGCAGCATTTAAACTACAAACCATATTTGTTGGGACAATCTACAAGATTGAATGAGCTCAAAAGTGGCAGCTGAGTGTTTCTTGGGCAGCTGTGTATTGTTTTAACACTAATTCATGCACAAAAGCACCGATTGAGAGGTGGAACCATCTGTCAATAGGAGTGAAGAGGTGGAACACTGCGAGGCTCAAAAAAGCTTACCAGAAAGATATGAGAGGTATAAAAAATAAAACCATAGTAGGAAATGTCAAATGACTTATTAGGGCAAGGAGCACACATTTTGTGGATGAGCAGTGAAGGAAGAAACTCCACCTCAGTCGGCTGGTTTCAACACGCATAAAAGCCACGTTTCCCCGGACTTTATGGATCACATTCAAAGAAAAGATCACACTGGGTGGATTGCCCCAGCATGGGATTAGTATTTGGTGTGGTAAGTCTGGCACCGCTATATTCAGAGCACCGTTTTATTGCAGCGACGTTGCTCTTCCCCTTTTAGTGCTGCGACTGCTCTGAGCAAGCTGAGCTCTGTTTGCACTCAATAAATGACACAGAAGTGGTGAGAGCACGAGTCTATTTAGTGTTCAGAAAGGGTCCAGATGATGTATAAAGTGTTGTGGCTATGCTGCCAGAACGAGGTTAAACACACTTCGAGAAGACGGCGTCAATGCTTAGTGTGTGTGTGTGTGTGTGTGTGTGTACACCTGACACCAAAGTGAAGGTAACAGTGGGTGTATTTAACACATTTGTCCTATTTTCACTCTGTCAGATCTTTGAGAAGTTTCCAATGAACGGTTCTCTCCTGTTTCACCCTTAATCTTACTCCTCTCGCGGTCTTTTCACTCGTTTCTATGAGCTCCTGTGGATTAAATGGATGGATAGATGGTGGATTATGTGTTAGCAGTGCTCAATTTAGGCCGCGGGTAGTTATTAGATTCAAAAACAGGTGATGTGAACAAGTGAAAAGTCCGAGAGCTGTTAAAGAATTTAGTTCTATTCACTTAACATTCTAAAACCCGAACACTTAGCAGTTATTTGCAATCATATTAAAAAGAAATCCAATTATTGTTTTTTCAGCAATGAAAAGAAATCTTTATTCTAACATCAAAATATATGTAATTTTGTCAGTGGCTAACTACTGAGTCCTCCACTCTACAGTGTGCACGGTGTAAACGCAGACATTGAAATCACAGAACGAACTCACTGGGGTAATTCGGCCTCGACTTTTGACCACCGAATTCTAATCAGTTCGTCCATTTCGAGTCTCATGCTCACTGTAGAATGTTTGACTTTCTTTGATGGGTCAGTAGAGCAAAGCCTCGGTAAAAAATCTTTAGAGGTGAATACCTTTGCACTGGTGTTTGTGCTGTTCTGTGAGTCACGGGAGGCGTTGACACCACCTCTTCACAATAACACGCAGTAAATTATGGAGGCTACATTTTTTTTTCAAAGATGGCTTTGAGTCCAAGGTGCCATTTGTGCCAAATCCCTCAGGGTGTTTCTGAGATATTGCATTTTAAAGGAAAGAGACAGAGCTGTGTTGTAACCAGTGGTTATTGGGTTATTGTTGCCTTTCCAGTCTTAAAGATGGCTGTGCTTGAAAATCCCACTAGATCAACTCTAATCACCTTTCTTCCCCGTTCTGATACTTGCTTTAAACTTCAGTAGAATGTATAAATGCATTAAGTTGCTGCTATTTAGATATTTGCCTTAACGACCAGTTGAATACATGAATCTAATAAAGAGGCAAACCATTTTAAATGACATGATTTGGCTGAATGTAAATTGACAGTGCTTGGAAACCAGTTCAGATGCTCTTTTAAAGCTGCCACACTGTTCACGTTTAATTTCAGAATCTACTCCGACTGCTTCTAAACACACGCTCACACACAGATTTTTTATTTTTTATTTTTATATTCCTTCTGACTTTTATTGCTTCCTCTGAGTTCCTCTCCCACAAGCGATTTCCCTAATTGTGTTTTTCATCAGAACTACAGCAGGAAAACACCACGCCACTCACAATGAATCTGTCACAGCTGCATGTCCCCAAACTAGCCCAGAGTGCTGTGCGGCTTATTGCTTTGTGTTGTATCTTGCTTGGGGGAGCTGACAGATAAGGGTGAGGCATGCTTTATAGGATGATGTCTTTGATAGGCCTATCAGTAAGCACTGCTCGATGCCCAAGCAGCGAACGCCATTAATGTTTTAGTAGAGATGAATCTGGAGAGAATTGGCTCAATAACTTTGATGTTTGTTTTATTTCGACGTGCATCTTCTCGTTGGTAAGATAAATGCTAAAGATGTAATAACTTGTCTCTCTGTGGGTTTTTTTGCCTTCGCACTCCCTGTTCATAATTCATTGTACTTTTTATTTTGCCTCCTGTTGATCTTGGACAAACTTTGATGTGGCCTTGTTTTTCTGCCTCCGGGCTTTGTGGGCTTTTTTTCTCAGTAGGTGAAGGATGGTCAATCTGTAGGGATCAGAAATTTCCACAGCAGGCGATTGCACCATGCATTGTTTCTGTTTCTGAAAGAAGAAAAAAAAAACTGCAACCACACAAACAAAAAACTAAATACATTTAATCTTTTTAATTATCCAGAGCTGATGATGTGGGCACAGAGTAAAACTGGTCATTTTTAAAAAGCTGAAATTGTTTCATCCACATTATTGCCTCAAGACTTCAACACCTTTAATTATTTATATGCACAATAGTCTCCTTCATTGCCTCAATATCTCTTTCCCTTCTTGGTCTCACAAGTTTTTTTCTGTCTGAGACTGACACCAATCAGCCACAACATTGAAACCACCGACTGGGAAATAACATTGAGTATTATTACAGTGGCACCTGTCAGGAAGTGGGGAATATTAGGCAGTCAGTTCTGAAAACCATTGTGTTGGAAGCAGGAAAAGTAGGGAGCGTTAGCATCTGAGCAAACTGTGAGGGCCTGACAACTGGGTTTACAGCATCCCCAAAGCAGTAGGTCTTTTGCGGTGGTTCTGGTTTAAGTCGTTCAGGGGAGGGCAACTGATGAGCAAGTGACAGCGTCGTGGGCATCTATGGTTCATGTGGAGGGAAGGGTCCTCTGTCTCGTCTTAGAAAGGTTTAAAGTAGCCCCAGACCAGAGCAATGGAGTAATGGAAGAAAGGGGTCTGACCGGATGAATGATGTCTTCTTTAGTGCCATGGAGTAGAGCACCATCCATTATAGCAAAGACCCCCTGACTCCTGGCATTATTAACCTTCAACACGTAAACACTGCTGCGAAGTACATCCCGTCATGAAAATAACGCGAAGCAACCTGTCAGTGACAACTTTAAGGTGTTGCCTTTGCCTCCAAATTCAACATATCTCCAAATGATCAAACATCTGTGGGACATGCTGGAAAAACCTGTCAGATCCATGAAGACCCCAATTTACAGGACTTGAAGGTGTAGGAAGTTACTCTGGCCCACTTCAAACAGCAACACCACCTAGAGAACTACAGAACTATTGCTTTCATGGCTCGGAGGGGCACAATATTATTCAGGTGTGCTTAAAGTTGCGGCAGCTCAGTATATGTATATTCCACCAATGGATGATGACAGTACACGTGGAAGATTAGAAAATAGTACAACAGGGGCTCATTCAGTAGCACAGTCATTCACAAACCACAGGGTCAGTGGTTCCCCCTCCCTACATGTCAAAGTGTCCCTGGGCAAGACACTGATCCTCAAAAATGGAGCTGTAAGTTAGCTGTTTTCCTCTCATACATTTTTAGATATATGCGGTTATTATTTGCTTTATAGTTTATTTATTGAATATTAGCATTTATTATGGTTATAGCTTTGTAATAGTTTTATTGAATAAATGCCAAAAGCATATTAAACACCCGTCACAATTTAAGTGTGTTTAAGCTAAAGTCCAAATACCAGAAAATAGTAGATTTACACTTGAAAAAAGTTGATCAGTTATCAACAACTTTACAGAGCAATTTTCATTTGAATTATTATTTCTTTCTTCCATTCTTACATGGCTGCTACTTTAGTTTCTCTCCTTGGTTTTTCCTCTGTAGCCACAAAGCCTCTGGAAGAATATTTTTATATTATAATTGTTTTATTTTATAATTATCTAAAGTTTGCCTCAGTTTCAGTGTGTACAAATTCTTCCGTGTTGTTATTTGGAAGGTGCCTTTAAGAGAAGATTGCGCCGCGTGTTTAGGAATGTATGAAAACAAGTATTTCTTTGTGCATGTAAAAGGGAGATAGCTGTGCAGCTTCCTATAAAAAACAATTATTCTAAACATAATTAAATACAGTTGCAGTACAGCGATGGTTTGACATGCTTTGGTCAGACTGGGGTTTTGACCTTCGCCACCACTCAGCCTCCGTAGCCAGGTTACTGTGGCAACAGCAAAATGCAGGCCATGGGTTGGGGTTGGGGGACTGTTAATGATCAACTTCCCTAAAGCTGGACGTCTTCCTAACGAACCATTAATGCTGTGATTGTGTCTGTGCAGTTAGACACACACATGCACGTACATGCTCACTAATAGCGAGTGTTAGGTCTATTGCAAGATTAGTGATTAAATCCATGAGAGCGGGACTATGACAGAAATTAGAAATCATGGGGCAGTGGCAGAGCAAACATCCAGTATTCTCTATGCATTCTTCACCCCTCACCCAGTTTCAGCATATGTTATTTGCTGCAAGACTTCAGTGCCAAACTGAACTCATTGAGAGTATTTGGGCAGCTGTAGTAATGATCACTTTCACTGCAGGTCTCTTCCTACTAATTGTCACTCATGTGGGTCATATGGCTTTCACAGATTTATAGATTTCTGGTGTTGTGATTGACACCATGTATAAAGAACTGCATACTGTACTTTTACTGTGGCTTTTTGTGACATGCAGTTTTTGCTCGGAAAATATTAGCACACACATCAGAAAAAGGAATCTACAGCAATCAGCACATTTTCAAGAGGTAGAATGGGGGGGAAACCATCAGGGGATTTCATATAGGATGAGACACTGAACTGTGGTGCAGATGTCTTCATTACTAACATGCAGTGAAGGTGAATGAGGTTCAAATGCATAGATCAACAGAGAAGCTCACTCTAAGCTCGCTGGGCCTGTTGCGCCATTCATAGCTGCACGCGTGCAGGCAGTATTTTTGATAAGGCGGAGCTAAACAACACCATAGTGAGGGTCAGATCTCACTGTGAAGCCCATTAGTCTTGGTTGGATAGACGGAAAGAAAATGGAGAAAACGTAAGGCTGAATGCAGGCGGCTTTATTTGAAGCCATCCGCACTGGAAGGGAAAGAGGGAAGCACAAAGCAGATGGACAGAGTGCCACAGTGTGTAATTACCAACATGGTCATCCAATCACGGCTGTTAGTCCGCACTCCACAAACCACAGACTTACAGTATCTGGAAAAACTACAAGACCTGAGCCAAATCACGTCTAATCCCCGTACTCTGTCCTCTCCACTTGACTAGCTCGAGCCTCGTGGGCTCTGTAATTGAAAAAAAGTCACAGTCAACCGTCATCATTATTGCTTCCTTATCTTTTAAATGGCCAGGACAATTGCTGCTGTGATGAACTCCAAGAAAAAGGCTCAAAATGACAATTTAACAGTCAGAGCCGGTGCAATTACATGTTCCACATTAGACGACTCCTCTGCTGCTAATGAATGTTTGACAATTATCTCTGGCATATTGATGCAATAAACAGAGCTTCGTGTATCAGATTAACGGTGGACGTCATTAGAGTAGACTATTGTCCGTTTATGACTGTTTAGAGCAAAATGTAGGAAAAATTTAAGGATGGCTTCGAAATTAATTAATGTCTGTTATAGTCCTTAAGATGTCCATCCTCATTAACCCGTTGTTACCGTGGTAACAGTAAAGGCACTTTAATACTTCAGCAAACACGAGTCGAGCAGCTACAGAAGAGCACCCACGTGCACGCAAACTCACTATTGACCTGAGATTGACAGAATATGAATCTCCGTTCATTATTGCAAAACCCCAAATATTTGCTTGTCCCGTGTGTGGATTCGCATTTTAACTTGGGTTTTGAAGCTTTCGGTTTGTCAAGCAATTAAAAATAAACAAATTGAGTTCTAGGAACCTGCACCAAAGCTTTGAATCCAATGCATGTATTACATTTTTGAGTTAATCATTGATCATTCATGTGAAGTTGTCCAATATTATCGCTATTTTTAGCTCTGCTTTGGTCTCGGCCAACTCTCAAGGAAATATTTTTTTAGCTTGCCAGCTACTCTCTGTGTCTGCGGGTTGTTTGTCGCTGAACAGGTAGTGGCCAGTGGTTTTTAGGCCTCTGTCTCTTAAACAATTGTGTACTCTCACTCATAGTGTCGTACCTGACTCAGAGTTGTCCGGATTGCTCTAAACCCAATTTACCAAATGAATATGACATATTCACTTACGCTGAAGCTGCAGCAAATCGACCGTAGAATAAGACAGTAGTTACACGGTGATCTGATCCTGATTGTGAAGGGCAAGAGGCTGCTGATGCATTATTAAGACTTAACGGGTCATTTAAGGCACTTATCCTCGCATACCCTCAACGTTATGTTACAGTGGGAGCTGCTTCAACATTGCCTAATCTCCAGGTGGGAGGGCTCATCACCTTAATCCACCGCAAAGCTCCTTTTTAACTCTTTAAAAAAAAACTGCATTTTAAACATCCACTCATCTTTAAAGCGAAATAAAGGTCAGTAGACTATTTTAGCTGTAATGGATGCATAATGATCCCAATTTTATTTTTATCTGCTAAGATGAAATAAGTACCAAACTAAAGTGAATACATAATGAATGATAGATTTCAGAGTGGAATGCAGAGAAAGAGTTGGCAAATTCGTCTCTTCTGCAGGTTGATGATCTAAAAAAAGAACAACAATGTCTAATATGCGGTCTGACTAGCAGCTTGTTATTGATTTACATTATCTCTTAAAAGGACACATGCTCCATTATAGGTCACTGCCAGGCTTTGCTCATGCACTGTAAGAGCTGTCAGATGGATTAAGTGCCGGTTGTATTTTCTAGAGGGTCAATGATTTAGCTGGTTCTTGTAGTTTGAAGATGAAATTGTTTTATCAATATTAAAACATGATGAACTTGTTGTCAGATATGTGTGTGTTTCAACTTATGGCTGTACATTGTGAGGAGGAGATTGAGTTTTAAACCACGGGAGTGAGGACATTTTGGCCTGTCCTTACTAAGCAGTGGTGGAAGATACTTCTCATGAAGTATATATGAACTTCTCATAGGAATCAATAAAGTCTTAGGATTATACTTTGAAGGACTAGACTGCTCAAGATGCTTCACCCCTAATAGAAACATCCATATTAGATTTGATCAGTGTTTCTTTAATAACAGGCTGCGTAGCACAGGCTTATAGGGTAGCTGTAATAAAAGCCCTACTTAAAAAAACAAAACAAAAAAACTTATCTTGACCAAGATGTTTCAGCTAATTACTGACCAATGGAATTTTAGAAAAGCAATTATGTGGCCACCTTCGCATGGACAGCTTGTTTAAAGATTTCCGGTTAGGATGTAAAGTTCATTATAAAAATACTGAAGCCGCACTGCTGAAAGTCACCAATGATCTTCTCTTAGCTTCAGATAATGGACTCATCCTGTTAGATCTTAGCGCTGCATCTGGCACCAGTGGCCACAGCGTTTTATTACAGAGACTGGAACGTGTCATTGGGATTAAAGAAACTGGACTTTTTAAATGGTATTTATCAGACATCAGATCAGTTCATGTTAATGATGATTCTTCCAAGCAAACGCAAGTTAGTTATGGAGTTCCACAAGGTTTGGTTCTTAGGACTGATACTTTCCAGTCTATATTTCTTTTATTGCTATGCAGATGATGCCCAACTGTATTTCTATTTAATATGCTTAAAGCCAGGCAGGCTAAATTGTAAACACAAATTTGGAGTATCCTGTCCTAAATGATCCTAAAAAACTATTTCCTACCATTAGGATGTCCAATAACTCCCTAAAAAGCCTTCAATAAATCAATAATTCTGCAGGAGTACTGACTGGAATTAGCGATGAGAGATCGTATTTCTCTTTCAATAGCTTCCTTCCACTGGCTCCCCGTAAAATCGGAAATTTTAAAACCTCCTTCTTACAAAGCCCCAAATGATCAAGCTCCATCATATCTTAATTCTAGTTATGTCTAGTTCTGAAAATTAATTCCAAATAAATGTTGGAAGGTTAAAAGAACTATTCACCCAGGCCATCAAACACTGATGCTGTGTCAAAGTCTGTGGCACCTCAAAAATACAAAATTCATCAGCTTGTGACCCGCAGGGTTTGTTCTGTGACTGTGTCACTTCCCCACAATAAGAGAATTTAGTGAACATATTACGTCTACTAAAAAACTAAATTTAGGCTTTACATACTGTAGCTTTAAGTAAAGTACGAATGCCTCAAAGGTGTACTTTTTGGGGAAACATGATTAAAAAACCGATCCTGTTGTAGAGGTGCTGCTGATGCCCAATCGATTAGTTTGAACAATTTCAGATTTTTTAGTAAGTTTTGCAGCATTCTCTTAATTGTAAATTGTTCATTTCTAATACCGTAATGCGTGTGTCGAGCTCAGTGGAACAGAACAGACGAAAAAGTGTAGCAGAGCAGGGAAGGGGACAGCTAAGTGGACATGGGTGTGGATGCATTTGCATGTTGTAGCTTCAGTAAATAAATTAAATTCACAATTCTTGCCACTTTTCGACACATTTTGAGAAGGCTTAGGACTTGGATTTAGTGTAAAGGTCAGAGTTGGTTTGAGAATGTGTGCGTGTCTCCTGTGTTTCACCTGTTACGTGGAGCTTATTGTGCTCCATTGTTTAACAGACAGTGTGTTTACATGTATTTGATGTTAAGGAGCTAGACGTTTTCTAGGTTTAGGTCAGACTCAAAATTAGGTTAAGGTATTTAGATGTAGTTTAACGTGAGGGGAAGAGCCTGGGGGATGCATTATGTCAGTGTCATGGCAACTATACAAAGACATGTGTGTGTGTGTGTGTGTGTGTGTGTGTGTGTGGACAGTTGAGGGAGTCAGAAACACTGTGTTCTTCTCATCAAAGTCCCACCCTCCCCACAGTCTCCACGGATACGCGACACAATTGGTGCCTGTCGCCTGGCAACATTGCCCGGTATCTTTGGGACGCAGAGCTGCTGGCAGAGAACAGACACACAGGCAGTTTGTCAGCGGTCACAGAGGTGGTTCATTTCACATGTCTTTGCTCAGCCTTTTAAACTGCAGAGCCCTCCAACGCTACAGTAACTACACAAGCAGCTGACCCACAAAAACGGCTTTCAGGCGTTTCTTTTTATGTGTGCTAGGCTGATCGTTTTAAAGAGTTTAAAGCTCACTACTGTTCTAACAAAGATCAGTTCAATATACTGCCAGTGCTGCTGGAGCTTTGACCTTTTTGGTTAACGAGAACCTGGATACAGACAAAGATGGCGGACTGCAAGAAGTACTCGACCACGTCCTTGTCCAATCCTTCCAATGCAAACCGATAAGTAGCTTGTTTCTAAAGACCATTAAGCTGTAACCTCGTCCACACCGACGACTGCAGTGTGGGAGAGCAAAAACGTGAACGAGAGCGGGGATCCAGCTCTTATCATACATCCATGGCAGGGGCACAGACAAAGGGGTGTCAGATTACAAGATTGTGGTTTTTGGAGCTTGAAAATGGCAATAAAAGTAAATCTGATCATGTATGACTTCCAAAAAGTACAAGCTTTTGTCTGCATACATTTAAATGCAAATTTTGGTCCTTTGTGCGTATCCTGTGAGTTCAGGGTCACCACAGCAGATTCTTGGTTCGCATGTTGATTTGGCATAGTTTGTACGCCGGTTGCCCTTCCTGACGCTACCCTCTCCAAATTTCTACCGGGCTTGGGACCGGCACTGCACAACTGGGGACGGGGATGGACTGTTGGGGGTTAGGTGTCTTGCCCAGGGACACTTTGATACGTAGTTGAGAAGAGCGGCGGCCGAACCTCTGACCCTATGGTCAGTAGCTGACTACTTGACCAACTGAGTAGATAAAATAATGCAGTGTTCTTGCAAGGACATCTTATTTATCATTTGAGCTAATTCGACATTTCTCTTTAAATTTAAAATAAAAAAAAGTTTTAACAATCACAAATGGCCAAACTCTGTCTAAGGAGACATAAATAAGGAGTTTTCACACTTTATGTTTGTCACTTGCAGTGTATCAGAAATTTCCTGGCTAAATCCCTGACCTGCTGGATAAATCTAGAAGGGGGTTGTGAAATCACAGTGCCTCATTACACATGCTGAGATGCCCTTAAGCAGGGCCCCTAACCCCCCCCCCCCCCCCCAACTGCTCCAGTGAAGCTTCTAGAGCTCACATTTTAAAAAAAATTACTTTGACTTTAAATCGCAGAACTTCAAATTGGAAAGATTTATGCCCACTTCTTTTCCTGCCTCCTGGCTGGTTGTGTATAAGAACTGTGTATATGAAGTGTATTTGAAGTATGAAGTGTATTTGAACTGCATTTTAAATCATAGGACAGCTAATTAAAAAACGGAACCAACCAATGCAGGTTGTGTGCTGGCTTATAGGCAGCTTGATTAGCTTGGTATCTGCCTCCAGACTTTGTCTTTACAATGTCAGTGTACACACACAGACACACACTCACACAAATTGCACTGTACTACAGGGAGACAGCTGTGACAGCAGCACATTTGCTTTTCTATTTTAGCCCTCGTCTCACAGTCTCAGCAGAGGAGGAGGGTGATGGGCTGCAGCCTCAGAGCCTGATTGGACCCTGTCCTCATGTATGTGTGTGTCAGTATTGATGGTATGTGCAGTATATGTTGGTCTGTACCTAAGAGGAAGAGGAAACGGAGACAAAAAAAACCAAGACAGTGTTTCCCAAAAGAATCTGAAGGTAAAGCTATTTCCCTGCTAATGTCCTGGCAGTTTTCAGCCTAATTTGCTTGGGATCAGCTGATATTTAGCAGGATATTAACAGGGATTTTTCCCTGAAAGGCCCAATTTGGTACCAATTAACAATGTGTTTGTTGCTACACCCGTGATTGCTCGTAGAAGATGTTGCTGATACATGCTGAAGAGGACATATTATGCATAATTTTAGGTTTATATTTTTATGTTGCTTTACTGAAATATTAAAACGATTGACAATTCAAATACTTCTGTCTGCATTAATTCTTGCAAACTATGAGAACATAGGGAATATTTAGGAATCCTGTTCAATTGAAAACAATAAAAACTCAAACATAACCAGCAGTGATATAATAGCAGCTTATTCTATATTTATTTTAATAATTTAAAAATGGTACATTAAGACACAGGAATTTTCCACAGGAGGACAGGGTTTGGTTACTATAGCAAGGGAGCGTGTGTGTGGTATCGTCACTGTTTGTAAAAATGTAAAAAAACAAAAGAGGGCCGTAATATGGTTTATTGAAGTTACCAGTGATCAATATTTATGCAACGTTAGGGTTCAGAAACGCATTATTTCCCTTTGTTAAAATTGTGTTTGTGAAACTTGTCAAAAAGGTGAATTTCCAAAACTCCATAATTAGCTTAAATCACTAGGTTTTGTATTACGCTCTTAGAAAACCAGTTTGAACCTGTTTTTGTGGCAGTGCAGTTTCTTCGCTGAGGCCAGATTTATCGGAGTCTTCCAGAAATGATGCTGTGTGTGCAAAGAAAGCGCAGGAAATATTTTGAGACGGTCTCTGTTCAGTCCACTGCCTCTATTTTAAATAAGTTGATTATTTATGTTAATTACAGTACAGGGGAAATTAGTTAATGTTTTGTAAATTTTATAACCCAACGTTGCTTCAAGAACTATACAAAAAGAAGTCCTCAGTAAATCATAGCATAACACACACACACACACACAGCCTGTATTAACCAGAGACCATGAGCCTTAGGAAAGGTTCAGCCTTAGGTCAAAGAGTCTGTGTGTCTGCCACTGCATCTGTTCCATCACCATTACCTTCAAATCCCGTATCCCATATGCAATCGCACAGACCAACAGATGCCAAAGCTTGATATGCAGACATCTATTAGATCTCTGTGTGAACCAGCAGCACAGGAGATGATGGATTGAATTACAGTCACACCTTATCCTCTTTTCATGTGACCAACTCTCTCTTGTTGGTGGCATCCAGCTTGGACGCCATGAATAAGGCAGGAGCGTCACAAATTACCGGGACAGTGAAATCATCTCTAATTGTTCACATGGTAAATGTTTACTTGATTTCCAATGTGTGTTATTAGAAAAAAGAAAGATCTTGATACCGAATTGACAGTAAATCTTTCAGAGAAATGTCTGAAGTTCAGTGAACAGAGCGTGTGCTCATGTAAGTAGAGTGTGTGTGTGTGTGTGTGTGTGTGTGTGTGCGTGCATGTGTGAGCCAGTGAGAAAAAGTCAATCATATGGAGTTCATATATACGGGGGTCTCTGAATTAGTCACATTGACAATATTTTTTTGAAGTTGTTTTGGTTCTTTTTACTTGTTTTTATAATTGTGTTTTGTATATAGTTTATTTTGTGACGCTCAGGGAAAGAGAAAGCGTTTGCAGGCATTGGCCAAACTGCTGTGAATACTTTTTGGTTTTTAAAAGGCGGATCTGTATTCTAGAGGTTTTTAAATTTAAAGCTCGCCACTATTGTAGATCAGTTCTAAAACGGCTTTGGTTTCCTTTCAAAATAAAGCAGATTCTTCTTCATTGTTGTTCTGAACTGAAATGGCACAGAGTCAAGAATGGTGCTATGATGGTACCTGACACCATGAGGGTAGTAGACTCGAGGTCTAAGGAGAGACACGACAGCAGTAACAATGACAAATGTCTCAGACAGACACCTTGAGTACCCTCGATGCCAAAGCCAGGTTGTTCTGTCCCAAACTTGTGTTCCCTTTTATCTGCAAATTTAATAGAGCGATTCAAGGTTTATCGTGTCGCTGCTGCAGAGAAGAAGCCAAATAAGGCAAGAACCTCGAGTAAAAACAAATCAGTGAGGCCCAGTGAAGTGCTTTGTGTCTCTCTGGACTTCAGTGGTCTCTCTGTTTTTCCATCATCTTCCCGCACTGCATCTCTCCCTTGTCTCTTACGTATATCATCCTGCTCCTCCATCGTCTGTACTAGTGTTTGTTTCCATGCTCGCTCTTTTTACAGATTTTCTGTATACATTGCTATTCCAGGACGCATGTGGTTCTAATCTTGTTCTGATTCCACACAGGGACTGATATTCTCTCCGCTGCTTCTGAAGTCTGTTGATTCAGGTGTCATCTCGAGTCGCAGCTGCATGTTTGATACCTGAAGTGCGAGCACTCTGTCATTAATCCCCCTCTGTTTAATCTGTGAATACTAAAGACTATTTACAGGCGCAGCAGCGAAGACGCTCATGATTATGTCTTTCCTAATTTGCTCCAACAGTAAAAGAAGGTGCCCAGGATTTAGAGAAGGCTGTGCTCCCTAAAGGGCATCGGAGGGGAAAAAACACACGCTCACTCAAATGTGCCCACACATAAACGACCCCCACCATTTGCACCTTTCAGAGCTGCAGCACAGGGTCCCTTCAAAGGCACTTTGAAGGCTTCCTCATTACCCGACAGCCTATAACTATCATCCAGCAACAGTGAGCTCACTGCCGATTCATATGAAACCAAATGTGTCTTGCAGGTGTGAATGTGATGTGCATGCAGATCATATCTTACATCTAACACATGTAAGTGTCCGTGTGGAGGAGCTTTCGAATGCACTTGTTGAATCGTGCAGCAACACAATCTTAATGCGCATTGGGATGTTTTCAGGCAAAGAGGCTTTCACACCTTAACGTCCAGTCCTGTTCCAGTCATGTACCGATCCTGACGAGAATGAACGACACAGCTCTACTGTAGCTCGCGGCATATTAGCAAAGAGAGATCGAGAGAGAGGGAGGGAGGGAGGGAGGAATGGCGAGGGTGACAATGGACAAAGGCGGATGTTGAAAGCATCAAAGTACCAAAAAAAAAAAAAGACCAAGAAAGGGAAAGAAACGTGTGTCTGTGTAGTACAGGATGAAGTTGTGTTAGTAATGGATAGCTAGTATGCCATCGCTGCTGGCAGGGTCCTCACCAGACCACCTGCCTAATGTGCAGTGACAGTCAGCAAGCACTCTAATGGTGCATTCAGAGTGAACGTGGGTCAGCAGTTGGCTTGTCTCTGCCTGATTCATGCAGAGTACATTATATTTTAGTCTAACAACGTTTCCAAAGAGACACATCCTCTTTTGGTCGTCCACAGAGGTCAGCGGTCTCCTTTAGAAGCGAACAACTTTGGATTGGATTCAGCATTTTGTTCAAATGACCTTCTCACCCACCACCACACTGTAAGGGATTTTAACTGAGTGAGTTACAGTACATCTGTAGTCAAATTTGAAATTGCTCTAATTCGAGTACATGTCTAAGCTGTGCAGCTGATGTTAGATTATATGAACAGAGATGTAGGTTTGTTTGCAGCAGGTACAGTAGCAGTCTAAACGAGTTACAGGTGCGCAGTTGCAGCTGTGCGATTGGCAGGAATCAAGTGTTGTGCTTGATGGTGCTGACTTCATAAATTTGTATTTTATATACATTTGGTTGAGAGCTGATGTGAAGGGGTAGATTTGAACTTAAAATGTTAAGTGATGACTAAGAACCTTCACCAACATGTTAACTAAAGTCACATTACCAAACACATTGGGTTGCTCCCACCCCCAAAGCCTTTTTTCTTGCAATCATAAAAGCAAAAAAAGCTAAACTTGCTTGTACAAAGAGTTGGTTCAGACGTGTTTCATTCTAATGTTGGTTTATGTTCCCCTTCATACTTTGGACCTGTCCATAGCAATAGCGGTGTAGGACAATGGAAACCCCGGTGCTTCAATATTTAACGTCTAAAGCAATGACATAGAATATAAAGTGGAAAAAGCATCATAGGAAGGTGGATGGTACAAAAAAAATGACACAGGACTTTTCCACAGGAGACTGGAGTTCAACTCCAGTGCAAGATGTTGTGCACATTAATGATGATAGTTACACAATGTAGCACATGTGGTTACTTCCCCTAACCCCACCGCAGTATTTGTATGGATATGTTGTTCCCGCAGCATCAAATGGTGGCACCACAAAAAACAATCCCGTGCATTTTTGTGGACATATCTAAAGCCTTGGACACAGTGAGTTATAATATTTTGTCAAACAAACTGCTTTTATTGGGATTTGATGCTCTTGCCCATAACTGGTTAAAATCATCTACTGGTTGCAACAGCTTATAAATAGACCCGTTGCTTTTTGCACTGTACTATACATAAATAAGGTACATTTCTATGCTGATGACACTATTTGGTATGTTGTTGGCCGTACTTCCAGCCAGGCCTTCTCCAGTCTTAAACCGCCTTTGACGAAGTGGAAACATCTTTTCGTAGCCAAAGCTGGACCTAAACTCCACAGGGACAAAATGTGTTTTACTAGAGCGCAGACGTTGGATGTCTCTCATACTTTCTATACCCTAAGTGAAATGATTAAACCTTTTCCACATTATAAACTTCTAGGAGTTTTGCTGACCAGAAGGTTGCCATACTGGTCCCATGGTAACAAAGCTTGATTTTCCTGGCTAGAATTCTGTCTGCTTTGTTAATGGCGATGCCCTGTATGCTCACACTGCTACTTTCACTTAAATCATGGAATGCTCTTTACTGTGGTGCTGTTCTCCTCATAACTGCAGATATAGAAAAGCATTCTTGTCTTATTCATGGACCCAAATCCTACTTTTTGGCTTTAACATAAAGTCCCAGCGTCTCATATTCTTAAAATGATTTCATTCAGTAAATGCAGAGATCTTGTGCAATGGTCCTTTTACAGGGTTCTGATTTTAAAATGAATCGACTGGAAACTGGAGACTGTTTTAAATCACTTCCTTGGACGCTTTCTTTTTCATAGATTACTTCATAGTATAACTGCCATTCTTGTGATTGTAAATTGAGCTTTTGGGCAGCAGATAAAACAGGTAGAACAAACAGTACTTACATACAGGGCAGAGCTAAATGAACAGCATCTTTATCAGACTTTCTTCAGAAGGACTTATATTGCCTCTTTCTGCCTGTCCACGCTTCACCTGCCTCGAGGCAGTGACAATGATTTATATTTTTAAGAGCACAACAACGGGTGTGTTTTCTTAGATGTTGACAAGAAAGACATATCTTTGCTCTCTGAAGAACCTTGGTTTGCCATTCACTGTATTTTCACATAAGAGTCACAGTCTCAAATGTAAAGTGAAAAGCTTGTTAGTATTGCAACTCCCACTGAAGTTATCGTTCCACCTCTACGTTTGCATCTCTAAGCCACTTCTAGCTCACTGTTTTGGTTGTCGGTCCATTTCCAATGTCCACATTAGAGTTGAGGGTGTGTACTTAAAAACTAAAGCGGTCCTTGACATGCTGTCAAAATATCTGAAACTGCTTGCTGCTGTTAATTTGTTTTTGCCACTCAGTTCCCTTTTCACTCAACTACAAGAGGATCACTATGTGTTAGTGGCTTGAAATTAGGAATTTGTGACAGCATGTACTTGGAGTACAGGAAATTGAAAATGCAAAATGTTTTAAATGGATTATAAAGTAGATATGGATCCATTTAATAATGATTGGATTAACCCCTATGTGATTATGTTTGGAACATCTTAACTGACAGCACTGCTTATGCACACATCATGTTAATAGGCTTGTACACAACTGTGTTGTGGTCTTTGCTCTTTTTGGTCTCCACAGTCAAGTCCAGATGTTGTGGGATCCAATCACAGATTAAAGGGTGGAGCAACTATCCAGTTGCAACATAGTTAGCAATCTCTGCTAATCCAATAATAGCAGCTCAGCAATCTACACAATGTGCAGAAGCAATAACTCACATCTCTCTGCCATCCACACACACACATGCACACACACACATGCACACACACACACAATGTCCAGTCATGTGAGCATCTCAGGCCAGCGTGTTAGATTATTCATCAGGGCTGCACAGCTGCTGTGTCTTCAGGCATGTTTGTGAGAATGATCTGTTGCTGAACCATCTGCCACACATCAAATGCTCCATAGAGTTCTCTTAAGAGAAAAATGTACAATAGGACTGTTTGTCCATACATTTCAAAATGGATCTTCTCCCTCTGAGTTTGAGCTTTTGGCCCATAACATTTGAGCATTTTCTAACCACGAGAGTTCAATCACAGTGGTCTCCAAAATGAATCAGAGGTATGGACAGACAGACAGATTTTCAGCCTCCTAAAACTGGTGACTGGCCTACTGTTTATCACCATCTTATTTAATTGTCTTCTGTTGCATTGCACCATGAAAACATACAATCTTGTTAAGTATGTTTTAACTCAGATTTCTAATTTTCCAATACACAATTCATACATGCGTCAGTTGGTAGAGTGGCCACCCTCTGACCATAGGGTTCCAGTTCCAGTACATGTTTGGTGAAGATACTGGTGGTCTGGAGATCCTGGGTCTGCTGTGGCTCTCTGTTATCATACAGCCCCACCCCTTCATAAGTCTCCTCTGAGATCCATCCACTCTGCTTCATTCTACCCTCTCTCCCTGCTCTGCTACATTCTACCATGCTCTGCACAGCAATTCATGTATGATAAATGAGAACGCTTCAATGGGGTTGCTCAGGAGCGCTGATTGAAATTCTCTGATAGGTTGGAAGCGTGAACCCTGCTCAATACATTTAAAATCAAATATACTGCAGCCAGTGCTGTTGAATGAGTCTCCATCAGAGGAGGCTGTGACTCCACCTCTCCACATTAAGATATGTTTTACAGCGTATTTCTAGTAAAGCATAATTTTCTTTATTTTACACACTGAAGTTTTAAGACCATTTACTCAGAGCTGTATGGATGGATGTACTGTACACTTAGAGTCAACATCAATCATACCAACACTGCACCTTGACCGTGTGCTGTTTGCTTCATTATCCTGCTGATGCTTAAGGCCCCTAAAATACACCAGTGGTTGTTCCCACTGCGCTTAAAATCACCCAACAGTGACATTCAGTTATTTGTTGTAAAGAGAAAGTCCATCACAAAGCTTAAAATGCCTGCCTCCATTTTTGCCATGGTTCACTGTATCCGTCCACATATACCAGTTTGGTAGATATCATCCAACGCTCTTGGTGACTGTAATAGGAATTCGCACTGCACAAACAGGGCACGAGCAGCACATAAATAGTCTGTCACCAGGACAGAGGGAGATTGGCCGGGCAAACTGCCTTCCCCAGGCTGATTGGCAGCAGGCATTTAGTGGACAAACATAGTTTAGATGTAGGCTCAGCAGAAAAACAAATGTTTTTGTATCTAATTAATACTAATACTAATAGTTCTTTACACTTCAAACAGACACCGGTAAGGTTTGCAGTGGCTTTTAAACGGATTTCAACAGATGTCTGTGAAGATAATGCTTCAGTAAATGTGCCAGCGTGAAAACAAATAATCATTACTCATCATCATCACATAATTGTTGAATTATTTGGTTGTTTCCATCGATGTAAGGAACACTGTCCCTCCTGTCTCTCGTGCAGTGCATTGAGCAGACAGCTGCACTAGTGTTGCCTTTTTTACAACAATCGAATAATAATTTTCACAATCAAATCCATTTTTGCGTCAAGTCCTTTTTTCTTAGTATTTGATAGAGAAGCTAGGTAATAGGAGGTTTAATGTTCTATCTTTGCCAAACTTACAGCACTAATTTTTCTTACGAGTGTTCAATATTACGTTGATGCATTTGGTATTGAGTATGTGGACAGTGAGGCTCCGTCTCAGGGCGGAAACCCAGTGGGGGTGATGGCCGACTTGTCAAAATCTCAAAGCTCAAGTGTAAGAAGTGTTATATTTGGAGGGACCTCTGCAGACCGGTATCTAATAAGCTCTGCATCAGGAAGAGAAGAAAATGTTTTCCAATAAAGCGAAGAAGAATATGTAGTAGACACCGGGGTTTTGCTGCTCGAAGATGCTTCTTTTTTCTTTTTTTCTCTTTGCAGTGCCGACACATCACATTTGGAAAGCACTAGACAACAGAAGAATAAAGAGATGAGAGGGAGACAGATGAAAAGAGTCTGAGCAACCAGCAGAGACAGTTTCATGTGATCTTATCTGAGAGAAAGATTAAGCTGTCATAACTTGACACAGTCTTCTTGACTTATTGTGAGGGATGTTCATTTGTCATCAACTGCATATTATAACGGTGCAGGAACAGTAGTTAACGCAGACCACGGAAAAATGGTTATTACCCTTTTTTGAAATTTTTTTTTAAAAAATGCCACAGTAAGTGTTTTTATTGTGTCGAATGACGGTAATGCAGAGACACGTATAGCAAGCAACACCATTAAAGTCTGAAAATAACAGATGCTACACTGACAGGAGGGTGAAGGAGAAAGCATTACGAGCACTTATTGACAGTACTGTATGTGGAGTACAGTAATGGACTTGTGTTGCCAAGAAGGAGATGAAACCTTAACCACATACAGCTAATAACAGTTACGACTCTAACAGAAGCTGGATACTCTGGATTGTCTTAGCTAATGGGCCCGAAATAATTTGGTCTATACATACTATCCATTGAATTTCTCTTCCCCGGAACTGGAGATCTGTGGAAAGCTGAAAGTTTATATGATGTGTGTGATCTGCATGATGGTCCTCCTTCATTCATTCGTGGTTGTATGAGGAAGGCGATTGATGCGTGTTAAGCCAGATTCATGCTCTGTGCGACACCCTGCAGGTGTGTCATCCTAGCCCCAACCCCTGCTAGTTAATTTAGTGCAACTTCACGTCGGCAACATCACCTCTGATGATTGGCTTAATGGTCAAGGGACCCTGCTCCAAACATTTCCCTGTCCACCTCTTTCCAATCCAACCAACCATGAGAACTGAAGTCTTTCTAAAGACACATGAAAGCAAGTAGACGTCAGCAGATGCATTGTACAGGGTTTTGTACCAGAACTGTATAACATTTGTTTTCTTCTGCTACAGCAGCTTCTTCTGTCCACAATGTGTCAGAGAGCAACAACGTTAACGGGAGACAGGCTCGCACAACTCTGAACACATCGATCGTAGCGCACAGAAAAGTGTGTTTATAGGAGTTCTACTGCACATATGAAACAAGCTTTGTAAAGCCTTCTGTGGCCGTCCGAAGCGTCAGATGTGGAGTTGAATTATGGGCAATGTATGCACCAGGTTTAACAAGATAAACAAATGTATCTGTCATCCAACCGCAGTATTTTAAAGCTTCATTTGCTTTTAAACTGTCCCACGTGAGTGGTGAAGCACTCGAACCACAAATTTTCTTCAAGCTTTGACAACCTTTTGATTATTAGGCTTCAACCGCCACAACCTTACTACGGGGTTGTTGCTGTGGGATTTGTCCTGCAAATACAGATATATGATGGCAGATGTATGAGCGATGAGTCCCCGCTCCACCTGAGGTCTGACAGTTTTAGCTAAGCCCAAAGTGCTGAGCTTGCCAACTGGTTCATGGTGGTAATTGTCTTGAATTCTGAGCTGATATCAAGAAGCCCTTTCTAGATACAGTTGCTTTCAAGGTGTGTGTGGGGTGAGTGGGGGCGCAGTATAGATGGCATCTAGTGTGGGTCTGCTGGCAGAGATTGCAAACCAGAGGATGGGGGGGGTCTAGACTGGCTGTGATATGATGTTTTGATGTGTGGTAAAAATCAGTGTCTCAAAGGTTGGATGTGCTAGTGAGAGACAAGCAGCTCGACCTTCAGGGTGAATTTTTAATCTAGTTGCACAGACTCACTCAAAATTAAATATATACAGTAAATAGATGATATAACAGTCTTATATTATACTTCAGTGCACATAATGCAGTGTCCCAGTCTGTGGACCAAGATCCCTGCTTGTGCTTGATTGCTTTCATATCAGAATGTTTTACATATTCTATAGCCACCATTTATTCCTATAGTGTAATTGTATGGACACTCAGTAATTACCTGTCTTTCAAAGTGTCGTCCACCACTCCTCTGTTAGATTTAAATGACATGCAAAGACCTTGAACGTGTGTACATTTCATGAAATATTGAGAAGAAGGGAAGCAGAATAAGCGTCAACATAAGGTTCGGTAGATAAAGTCATGATCAGCCAACATCTGGCACTTTAAGAGAAACTTTGGTAGCACTTCACAGCTCAGTAATAAGATAATAGTGGATTAATAATTCAGAAAAAAAGATACTGCAGTGACGGTAAGACATCTAGAATGGACATTAAGGAGTTTGATTAAAAAAAAGTCGGAAGATTAAGAATTGAGTTGATTTTCTCTGCATTTATTCCAAAAGCTGTACCATACACAGTACTAACAGGACAAACCATGAAGCCGTAGGGTGAACGATGGATATTTTGGAGCTTTAGCTGAACTGTACAGACATCACCAGGGACATGTTCAGCAATCATAGACAGCAGCATTTATGGCTTTGCTCAGGTTACGTTGTCAGATGTCGCCCTGAGAAACGGAGAAGAAGTTGGATCAATCTGCCAGCAGGTTGATGAGGTTGGAGACACACATTAACGTCCAGTCGTGGCTGTATGTTTGTCATTTGTCTGAGTTCCATGATGCCTAAGGCTGCATTTCCCGGCAGCTACATACAGCTTCTTGTTTGAGTATCTCTGATATTGAAGTACACACAGAAACTGCGCGGACATTTGAGGCCCAGCCTTTACAGTTTAAGCTGTCAGCTGTCATTTGCAAACTTATTTAGAGGAAATTCACTCTCAAATGTGAATTTTGTACCAGTTTCTAACATGGCACTGTTTATAATGGATGTATAAGCTTTAATGGAAATGCTGTCAAAAGCACAACTTTGGCATCAGCAGGTTGTGGAGAGTAAGTCCTTCACCACCATTAAACTTGAATTAATTTCCAAATCAAACATTATAAATCACTGTAGAACCTTTCACTAGTGATCTGATTAACTTTTTTCATGGGAAATTGCCCCATGAGAACACTGCCAACATTTCTAAATGTAATCCAGATGAATCCAGATCCAGATGTGTTGGTGTATGTTTTTAGTAACATTGTGTTAACAGTGCTAATAAATGAATTAATTGAACTATCAATCGTCAATAATAAACCCTTTAAATATAGTCATAACTTTACTGGGACAGAGAGCTGGTCAGTAACACAGACTTTTGAGTGTAAAAACAATAGAGTTGTAGGTGGTAGATCAGCCGATCAGTCTGTTAATCACACTGTCACACACACACACACACACACACACACACACACGAGCTATTCCTGCACTCAAGGTCAGATCAAGCACTTCTCAATTAGGATTCCACTCACCCACAGCCCCATTTAACTTAACAGAAAGTGACATAACTGCAGAAGACAGACAGCAAGCTGTTCATTTAAACCAAATCTGAGACAAAAAAAAGAGCAATGAGACGAGAACAAGGCGGCGGCGGCAGCAGAAGACTGAGCAGGAAGCGTCAAGAACAATCACAGCATGTGGATCAAAACCTCTACTTAACAAATGTAACTGCTACAGAGAGAGTGGGAGGAAATGCCAGCGACGGCAATGTAAAAAGAAAAGAGACACGGACACGGATCAGGGCAGTCATTAAAGGAGGACGGACGTGAAAATTGTCTCCTGGCAACAAAAAGTATGAGTGGGCAGGACAGAAAAGAGCGAACAATGACTGCTTCATCATATCAGAAACCTGAGTTAGTCTCCAGGTGTGTGTGCCCTCATGGTCCACGGTGTGCCAAGCTTATTTAGGTGGAAACTTTCCTTTAAAATATTTTAGAAAAGTTTATAGTTGTGACCAAAGGTTAGTGTTTATCATTGACTGTAACATCTCCTGTTGTCACCCATATGTAACAGCTGCTGTATGAACACATATAGTAAAACATTTGTTCCTAAAGAACCAAAACAACCCTTTGCACCAGAGCATAATCCAGCCAATGTTTCCTGCAAAACATTTTTGCAACCGCAGCTTGTTTGCAGTAGGATGCATATTCTGCCTCGGAGCCTCTGGCAGTATATCCAGGCACAGAGCAGTGGATCACATCAGGTTGACTCCCTGAGGATGAACGGAGAGAGATGGAGGAAGCTAGTGAGCCAGCAGGGATTCTAAGAAAAGTGGTCTTCACTTACGGTATGTTATTTGGTGTCAGCATCACCACATCTCCTCCGCCCCCAGAGACGGGAGGAGACAGGAAGTGTGCATGTGTCAGACAGAGGGTAATTGGCTAATCAAGTCTATTGTTCCAATGCTGCGGATCTCAAGATTGCTGCACAGGTGGATTATGACGAACCGGGTCCTATTGAGTTCGTTTGTGGCAGTTGTCCTTTATGGGCAGAGGGGAGGTTCTGTGCCTGCTTTTTGTTGTTTGAAGTTGTTGCTCATTTTTTGTCTTTTTATGTTCATTTTGTGTTTATTTCTTTGTCCTTATTTGGTCATATGTGTTTTGGATCGTTTCAGGTCTTACATCATTTTCAGAATCAGTCAGTTTTTCAGACTTGGCCAACTATGTTTGTGCACAGATTCTTTTTTTTTTTTAAAATTGTTTATTATTTGTCTTTGTCCATTGTTTTGGGTGGTTTCTGGCATTTGGAGTCAGCTTTTAGTGATTTTAGGCCAGATTTAGGTTATTCATCATGTCTAACTCGTGCATCACTTTGTGGTCATTTTGCATCCTTTTAACAAGATAAGCGAACAAGGGCAATGGGCCCTTTGACCTCTTGGGCCCCTGATCCCAGTATATCACACTAACTTGCAACTTGAGCAACACACGCATCCACCTTTGATTGTACTGATATAGTCACACTAACAAGCATCCGCCCATTCTTTCTTCTTCAGTTCCTTCATTTTAAGCTGCCTGTTAGATGAACATAAATGAACACAGAAACACACACACACACACACCTCATTATTAAGCCGTTAAATATTTAGCACAGGGAACTTGAGGACTCGGAGAACTGATGGATCAATGAAAACGCCTGAGCATAAAGTAATAACTAGTGTTTTTTTTAGAGTTCACCCATCTACATGCCCGGGGCCAACAATTGAATACACACTGCCAAAATTACACACACACACACACACGTACACATCTATCTTCAGCTGATCACCGATCAACAGCCTGAGAGTGTAGCTGTGCTTGTAAAGCAAGTAAATATAGCAAACCTCATAAGCTTTTTGTGATGAGTCTTGACAGTGTTTACTTCACCCAATCGATGGTGTTACTGATCTGCAGGGCTTCCTGGCTACATGTGCATCATTGTGAATATTTTGACAGAAATGAACTCAGTTGGTTTCTCTGAGGGCTGGTGGGAGTCCTCCTTTGAGTGTTTAAAGATTGATATCAGATAGTTTTTAGGATTCAAGCTGCAGATATTGGATATATTGAGCAAATATTCATCACTCTTTGAAGTTTTCAGTGTTATCCACAGAGGTTTAATCTTCACGAGATGATAAAAGTCTCTGTAACGTTTAGAACCTAGTAAGAAAAAAATAAAGTGGCTACGAATAGAAGTTTTAAGTTTGAAAGAGAATTAGTTCAGGGTAAAGCTTCTTAAAGCTAAATGTCCTCTGAATTTCACTAGAGTCCGTTCAGGTTCTAGTTCAAGTCACCAATCAGATGAAATTCAGCAGAATTCTCGATTCTCTGGTCACTTTTTATTGATCGATCTCTCCTTCATTTCCTCTTTCCTTCCAGACAGCAACTTTGTTCTGGGAAACGCCCAGGTGCAGTCACTCTACCCCATCGTCTACTGCTCCGACGGTTTCTGCGAGCTCACCGGTTACGCCCGAGCTGAACTCATGCAGAAAAGTTGTGCGTGCCACTTCCTGTACGGCCCGGAAACAAGCGACCGGTTGACGGCCCAGATTCAAGGAGCTCTGGACGACAGGAGGGAGTTCAAAACGGAGTTGATCTTCTACAAGAAGGAAGGTGAGACCGTGCGACAAATTGGTGAGGATGGATATCTGTTTTTATTCATTTTGTGAAGCTGATTGTGGCCTAAATCTTGCAGAAGAAAAACAATACTCTGTTTGATTCAGCTCTTAAGTGCATTTTCATACAGTACTATTCTTATTAAGTCACATGAAAGAAAATAACATTTGAGAAAAGGGCAAGAATGTCATGAGAATGAAGCTGCCTGACGATACACAAAGTCAATACTCAGGTAAAAGTGCATGTACTAGCACCACTACAAGTAGAAGTCCATCTATCTAGTGTATCTATTTCATCTGAAGTGCTTTGCCACTTGAGGGTCACGTGGGTGCAGGAGCTGATCCGAGCTGTCATTTGGCGAACACTGGGGGGTACACGCTGGACTGGTTTCCGGTCCATCTCAGGGCCAACCCAGAGAGACAACCATTCACACTCACATTCACGTCTACAGGCAATTTAGTGTCACCAGTTAACCTAACATGGCCCAATAGGGACTTTCCACTGTGCTGCCTTGTGAGCAAAATTAGCACCTGAAACCTTTTTACTTTAAGTACAAAAGTAGAAGTACTTTACTGTGAAAAAGGTTACGTAAACAGTGTCAAGGGAAATTCTGTAATGAAGTATCTCAAAACTGTACTAACCGGACATGAGTAAATGCTCAGCTGACCTTTGCGAACCATTGTGTCCTCTAGACACAATCTTTTGTTGTGGCTGGTGTTGTCGTCTCATTGTGTCATAGATTTCAATAAAATGAAAGAGACAAAACTGACATGTAGCTCCACAATAAAAAAGGTCGGGGCTGTTACATTAAAGCAGAAAATGAACTGTAGTAGTAGAACTAACAGAAAATGTGCATTTTAGAATGTTTACCTTTGGCTTTAAGTTTAATGGTGAACGACAATAATTTTTAAAGCTGATATACGAAAAGCCCCTGTATTTATGCTCCTGTTTGATGTGTTCTTCTGACTTTAACCCACCCCGAGCGGTTTACGTGGAGCAGCTCAGTGTCCAGCAGGTCAGGAAGTTGCTGGAAGGTGTGTGCATATGTTAAAACACGCACCAATGATAGAAACGGGCCAAAACGTGAAAAAAGAAAATTTCCAAAAATGTATTTCAGGTACAAAAATCTTTAGATTAAAGGCCTGTATGTATGAAATACTTAAATGAACCATGTATACATTAAACAGCAGCGCTGCCTTTTTATGTGTTAAGTCTAAAGAGCTTATATCTTGAAATGTCTCCCATTCACTACAGTTAAGTCCACTTTAGTGCTTTAGCCCATCAGTCATCAGAGCACTTATTAAAATCATTTTTGTTAGACATATTGGGGTGAAATGAAGGAAGAAATGGGAGATTAGGGTCCACTCCCAAATTTTTTCGTTTTTTTTCGACGACCCATCATATACACATAAACACATATCCTACCTTTACGTCTTGCAACCACGATGCACTGTTAGCAGTAGCAGGCCAACATGGCAGCCAACTGCTTTTGGAAACTGGAAATTTGAATGTGAAAATGTGAGACAAAGGATCTTAACTTAGATAACTTTGGACACTTTCGTAGATAGCTGGGTTATTGAGAGGGTTAACTGCAATTTTTCCATTTTTGGTAAGAAAAATGTACACTGCTAAAAAGAACTAATTTTATTTCATTCGATGGATTATATATATATATAGTTTTATATTGTTTTATTCAACAATGCAGCCAATTCAGGAACAGTGAGGTGTCTGTTTTCAAGCAGGATACTCATAAATACATACTTACTTACTCACTTACTTACTCGGACTTTCCACTGCATTTTCTGTCCTGATTGGACGCTGTTGCAGCATGTCTCTGAATACAAAAGTGTACACCTTTTTAAAGACATTTCTTGGCTTTATCTCACAGAGAAATGAGCTTCCTTTCTCAAGACAAGTATGGACAAGTATGAGTTTCTAAGGAAAGCTGTTCTGTTTTAATTGACCACATTTGAGAGCATCTGCACAGACAATGCTTTTCTCCTCCGTAATGCTTTTCCCTTTACGAACATTTCATTGAACAAAACCAACAAAGGATAACAGAAATACAAAAAGTGTGAAGGTGTTTTTAAACTTTTTGTTGGCAATGCACATGATGCATAAAACAGTTTAACAGTTAAATTAAAATAATCATGTAGTTAAAATCATTTTTCAGACCAATTACTGGAGAAATACAGAGTTTATTTATAACACTGTGTTTCGAGTCTCTCTGAAAACCCTTTGCTCGAAAGTCTAGACAGAAACTCGAAAATGGGGGGTTAAGGAGAAGCCAAGGGGGAGAATAGAGAATGGGCTTTAACAGACTGAGGAATCCCCCTCTCGTTCATCCCTTTCCTATTAAGTATTAATAAGCCAAAGCCGTGTAACAAAACGGAGAAAGATGAGCGAGGAGGTAAAGAGATGGAGGTTTGGTGCACAGACTAAAATAGAGACGTGAGATTCATGTATAGATGAAGGTAAACTGCCCCTCTGACACAAAACTCCGTGACAAAGGGCAACACAGAGCCAGAAACAAACACACAAATCACACATTAGAAGGCTTTTGTGCTTTCATCAGCTCTCACATTAACATTTTACTTGCTCTCCAGGGAAGCAAGGAAAGGAATAAACACATTTATATCCATTTACATCACTCACATCAAGCCAGGAGCACAATTTAAAATTGAGTTTTAACGACAGAGTACATACCCCTAATGCATGCATATGTATAGAATTTACAACCCGGTGCATTTTGCAGTAATAATCTTCTGCACAGGTCAATAAATACACAATTGATGGCTGGAAACACATAGATGAAGTTACTAAAAATGTAATTGTCATAGTGTTGAGTCATGTTTGGTGATTGAAGATTAAAAAATAGAAAATGTGAAAATAATCTTTAAATTAGGGACGTCCCAGGCCCAATCCCAACTTTGTGTACATGAACTCATGCTCGTAAAACTTCTCAGATACTGCGCCTCACGTTAACCTCCGCAGGTAGGAAGAGGTGGGAAAATGTGTGTGGTTTAGGGCTGTTCTAAGATAATTATCGACAAAAAAAGTAAAGCCGAGTGCAAAGTCTTAAGATCTAGTTACTAACAGTCAGACTCTTGTTTTTCAAGATCATTTTATAAAAATGTTAATATTTGGGACTGACCTCGGCAACAATGAGTGTTATACACCTATCAGGCATAACCTCACCACCACCTGTGCAACCTAATCCAATCCAGTACACTTCCTCTGCCATGAATTCTGCTTTTCGAGGTTAGGATTTGTCGTTTTTTAGGTTGTAACTGTCAGAAAGATGATGTGAGAATTTAAAACTCTTGACCCTGAGATCTTCAACTAAGCCTGAAACGACGCCTTTATCCGTGCTCACACCGTAAAAGCATGAATGTTGCTGAATGACTGCAGGACTTTAACAGCAGCACTTCGTCCTCCCTCATGCAAAGACAGAACAGAAGAACGTATGTACTTTCAGCTGCCACTGTTTACCATTGTGTTCCAGTCAAACGGGGACAACGCAGCCTCAATATGGCTCATGTTGTTGTGTGGCAGACCCTCCGCTTGTTTAAATGCATTATTTACATGCATGATCCCCTCATCGGGACTCAGTGTTCGAACGTAGCTCATAGTGACACACGATTGCACTGAAGTAACCAAAAACCGAAGCAGCTTGTTTTAGTCTGATTTCATGCATTCATGTATTGGCTGGTAGGACGTCCTTGTTACTTTTTCATATTATAAACCTGCCATGTAAACAGACCAATTTTAGCAGGGTCAAATATAAATTCTGATACCTGATATTATGTTACTGCTGAGCTCCATCCTTGTCACCTTCATCCTTATCATCACCACCTCAAAAAAAACAAAACAAAACCACACAGTCGAGTCTGGCTACATTCAGTCCCTCATGCACGAAAAAAGCCCCCAACAAATACGTTTGCATTTTTAAAACATCCAGGAGTTGACCAAAGTGCTTTACAACAGATGAACAGAATATCTACGCAAGCAAATAAAAAAAGCATAAATCACACCAAAATCACCCATAAAATGTATTGACCTCAAAACAAAACCACCTTAACAAATGTGCTTTTCATGCGTAAACCTAACCACACATGAGCGTGGCTCAGTGAACCGGCCTACTGGGCCAGAGTCACTGCAGTTAATGGCCATTTCTGTTTTGAAAAAGCTCAGTTAGAAGACACAAATGACCATGAAAGAGGCCAAACAACTTGAAATTGACTAACGGGGATCTAAAACCATCCAAGATGTGCTAAACGATTAAAGCTAGTCAGCAAATGAGCAAAAAATTCATATGAAAAATATGTTGCACGTAACTGTAACCCATACAGTAATTATGTCTGCGCTTCAGCTACATGTACAGAAACAGTTGCACAAACAGGTTAAATACTGAAGAACAAACTCACATATCGTTGGGTTTGTTTTTGGTTTCATTCCTTACAATATGGAAGCCTGAAAGCCTCCTTGGCGAGCCAGTGAGCGGATCATATAGCGAAGGTGTTTTCTGTGGCAGTGAAGTTCTCATTTGAGGATTGTGGAGCTTTGGTGTGAATCCATACTTCTTGCGGTCTCCCACACGGTACCTACTCACATGGGAATGTAGTGAATTCTGAGGGTATAGATAGCACACAAAGCAACTTTTGTAGCCAGGCTGAAGTGGTGCTAGGAAGAGAGTCTCATTAAAGCTCTGGGAACATGATATTAAATGTATCATCTCACATGGGAGGGTCCGTGATGCTCTCCCTCAACATTCGTTTACATAACTGATGCTTGAAAATAGTCCGTTTCATATGGGTGAACGACGAGGATACAAACCATCACATCCTTACACGTCCATCCTGGACTCATTCACTGGTGCGCTGCATTCTTTTAGCACCTAACGTGGCGTCCAAGTGTGTGTGTGTGTGTGTGTGTGTGTGTGTGTGTGTGTGTGTGTGTGTGTTAAGAGCCAAGTCCATACCATGGCTAATCTGGGTTTCACACAACGTGCAGCAAATCACATGGATTCCAGTTGAAGAGCTGAGCCTAGTGTCATAGTAAATGCACTTACCCACGTACTGTTTACGGGCCACGGACAATGAAAGCACCTGATAATTTGGGTTTAAAGTGTTGATGTTGTATTTAACATCATATTCTATTTAAACATCTATATTCTATTTAAAATATAGTATAAAACGTTTAAACGCAACATTCCAGCTTCTGAATTATTGATCTAACTTGAGGCTTTTTGTTATTTATTTTACTTGTTTTAAGTTAAACTTGACTAACACAACCAAATGTTAGATGGATTGAATATTAGTTGCCATTGGAGGGTTACCGGACAAACAGACTGAAAAAGACCAAACGGAAAGAGGGTCCTTTACCCCTCTGTGCCCAGGGGCCCACTTTTCATAATCTTTCCAAGCATGTTGTGTAAACTCAGCTTTGGTATTTGTCAGAGCTGTAAAATTCATGTTGGCGATTGGCCTGTAAACCGCAGTTTATTTCACTTCAATTTGCTTATTCATCGAACAGCGCTGGCCGCTCTCTGTAAACCTAAACCTCCACATAAGAGTTGATTTAAAGAATTAACTGAGTCCAAACTGCGTGCTCAAGAAATTCCGAAAACATATTAAGATGTTAAGCGATGTTGCACCTGGGACTTCAGAGTCACTACTACTCCTCAGCATCTGCTCACGTTAGGTTCATTTGAACTATTAAATTCATTAGCGAATATTATTATAAGCAGCATGACAAACATTCAGTGCACCAAGGACAGATTGAAGTAAAAATGATGCTGGTGATGCTGTCAAATACAGTATCACACTAAAATACTTACAGTTATGTGGTATGAGATGTGAGATGGATTGACTGTTTGCTTTTGTGCTCCCTCCAGGAACACAGTTCTGGTGTCTTCTGGACATTGTGCCCATCAAAAATGAAAAGGGTGAAGTGGTTTTGTTCCTCGTGTCTCACAAAGACATCTCAGACAAGAAGAAGGACCAGGACCCAGAGCTGGGACCTGAGACAGGTGGGTGCCGCTAAATGATGGAATGTTAGCAGACGACTGTAAAATACTAATTAAAGAAATCTTAACGGAGACTTTGGATACAGAAGGTGGACAGGATGTGATGTCATGAAATTCACGCTGGAAATTCCTAAATCATGCAACAAAGCTGTCACTGCTGGTTGGAATTAGAATTGGTCTCGGGGCCAAAAGAGAGAGAGGTGCACAGACAGACAACCATTCACACTTCCTATTCACACTTACATGCAGACTGAGAACATACAGAAAGGCCCCAGTGGGTCAGGAATCGAACCGGGGACCTTCTAGGTGTGAAGCAACACCGCTGTCGTTGAACTAGGTGTATTTGGAATGCAGCGGGTGAACTTCAGGTTCCAAGTTGAGCCGATTCAAAGCGAGGACATGATCAGGTCGTCCAGTGACTACAGAGTTAGTGTCAAATTGTAAAGTGCTTTGGATGTCGAAATGCAAAAAATTAATGCACTGCACACCTCAACCTGAGCTTTGTGCAAGGATACAGCATCTGAGGGATTTACAGTGAGCCTGTTCCCCACATCCGCCTTCAAAAACTCCACTTTCTAATCCCACAGACAAAGTGTAAACACTGAATCGACAGGTGTTACTGAAAATCACATCTTTCTTTTAAACTTTAAAAATCCTGTTGCCAACACGCACAGAGTTTGCTTGAAAAGGAGAAAGAAGGAAGAGCAATCAAGACCCTTGAGATGAAGTGGAGTGTTTAAATGTTTGGTTTTTGTGGACTGGCTTTCAGGGTGTCCGTGGCGCTTCCTGGTGGGAAAGTTCACCTGCTTGAAGTCACTTACCCAAATTCTACCCACTTGCACAGGGTCTCTCATTTGGCTGAATACCACATTGCCTCACAGCTGCAGTGACTGAAAGCCTGGCTTTGTTTTACACGCGACATGAGTTATTGCATTTTTAAATTCAACCTATCAAATCTGGAGTGTGCGCCTCCGGGGTGGACGAGGACAAACAACAGAATGGGCAGAAAGGAAAAGCTCAGAGCGCAAAAGAAGATTTAAATGTTTTTTTTATTTTGTGAATAATCACTATACTGTACATTGGGTCTGTAAACTAAGCATCGTCTGGATGAAGGAACAAACCGTGGCAAGACGAACATAAAGGAAAGGAAAGATTTCAATCACATCTACCTGTGTCTTACTTCTGGCTAAACAGCTCATGTTTGGCTTTTTGTCCCTTTCAGCTCTGCATGACTGAGAAGGAGACTGTGACACATAGAACGTGTCTGAGAGCACATTGAAAAATATGAAAATTTCAAAAAGAACGAGCTTGACTGCTTTAGTGCGCAGACCTCACACACACACACACACACACACACTGTCTTAATTGACCATGTCAGAAACTAAAAATGTATAGACACACTGTATCTTCTTGAAAAGCAGTGATTATGACTATCGATAATCATAATTAAGGTGAATGTAGCGCGTAAATACCATTTCCCTCTTTCTATGACATTTAGAATATAGAGCTGCATGAGTCATCACTGGAGTTTGCATGAAGGAGCAGTTTTCCGGGATGTTCTCTCTGCAAATTCAACGCAGAACTTCACTGATGGCTGTTTGCAAAATGATCCCATCAGGCTTCATTGACCTCAGCTGTGTTTGATTTCATCTTTTAAAGCAGCAACAACTACCAGATGCGGTTTCTCCCGTTTACACTTTCCTAGGAGAAAACGCACTGGCGAGGAAAAGTATGTGAACCCATTGGAACGGTTTTCTGCTTTAGTCATAAATTACAATCTGATCACCATCTAAGAAATGAACAGGAAAAATACAATGTGCTTCAGCTAATATATATATATATATATATATATATATATATATATATATATATATATATATATATATATATATATATATATATATATATATATATATATATATATATATATATATATATTGTCTTCATGATACACATTCATTTCCCTTTTTTATGGTAATAATATCTCCGTTAAGGTCACAGTATTTCACAGCATCTCTGTTGCACTTCGTTCTGAGCTTCTCCAAAACGCAATTTTATTCTCTTATCGTTATTCCACTTTTCTTAGAATCACTCTCCTACAACTTCTTTTGAGCTTTTGTCGGTGAACAGCTACCCCGACATTATCCCTTGAGGACACTGTCTAGACCCCAAGCAGCAAAGCCCCCACATCATGCTGCTGCCCCACCACCGTACTTTCCTTATATCAGATGATATCACTTGGAGGAACCTTCAGTTCAGATTATGTTGTCTCCCCCAACACGATAACGTCTGAACTCCTAATGATGAAAACTCCTCCGGTGATGTCATCTGGATGAGTTTTTCAGCTAGAAGCAGAAAAATGTTTTAATCTAGAAAAGTCAGAGGGATGTTTCAAAGCAATAATGGACATTTACACCCTAAACTACAGCAAAATTGAAAAATGGTGAAGTTGTTCTCAAACAGTTCACCGTTAGTTTCACTAGTCCACCAAACATTTCTCAGAAGCCCTGTGGAGCGTTGAGGTGCTCTTTGACAGGCTTCAGCTGTTGCACCATGCTGGACAACATGCTCGCTGAGCTACGCACGTAAATTAACAGCTCTCGATCATAGTTTTTCAGCGATCTGGGCAGGATTCACATGCAGCAGATGCTCATAAGTACCAGTGATTAGTGAACTGAAGATTTTCAAAATTTAGATGAACACAAATCTTTCAATCTGGGCTAAAGTCCCTTTTCCAACCTGCACTTTTTACTTAATATAGATCTGAAAACAATTTTAAACATAACATAGCAGTTGTACTCTTAGGCTTTGTCACTGTGCACACAACAAGCACATTCCCCTTACTACATGTGTCACAGCCGAAGCTGCTGCAGACACTAACAAAATAAACACCTTGTTTATTGCGCGTCTCTTGGCAGTGATGGTCCCGAGAATAATCCTGTGCGCACACACAATGAGAGAGGGAAAGAACTACAGATACTTTCTTTGTATGCAGACTGTTTGAAATCCATCCCTAGATACGATGACCAAATCAAATTTACTGGCAGAAAATGAAAGTGATTTGGTTACAGGAGTGGGTATTCACTAAGCATGACATCACATTATGGACACACAATCACAGCAGGAAATGTAAAGGGGAAATTGAGCCAACGAGAGAAGCTTTTCTGTCTGGCTGATGGTTTAACAACTCCCTAAGCTCTGTGAGAGATCACTTTGCTTCCTCTGCCTGCAATGTGACTACTTAACCTGATCGTTTTCTTTGATATTCACTTGAAGGCAAAAAAGGGTCGAAGTGCATCAAATCATGGTAGATCATCAAATGCTCCTTTGGAGAGTGTCCAGAGACACGAAAGCCCACAGGTTGTGTCAGTATGCCATGAAATATTTACACAAAAGCATGTGGTGTATGTGTAGACTGACGCAGAAGTTGGGCTCCAACACCAAGAGAATTCGAGTCTAAAACCTTCACAGAGGCGGCATCATGGTGAGATTTTCACAAGGGAAGATGCTTTAAGACATGGTACACGTTATGTTTTGATCCCCCCTGACCTTCAGAAAAGTACTGTTGCTTTTAAAGCAGCTCTGAGCTCCATAAACCCCTGCGGGGATGAGACAGAGCCTGGTTTAAATTCTAACCCTGGGCTGTGGATCGGACCGCGGCTCATCCTGTTTTCATCTTCACCACAGATGAGGAAACGGGGCTAGAGGTTCATCGGGTAACTCGCCCTCCAGGCTTCAACACCAACCGGCGCCGCAGTCGAGCTGTGCTCTATCACCTGTCAGGACACCTGCAGAAACAGGACAAGAGCAAGCTCAAGCTCAACAATGTGAGTTTGCTTTTTTTTGTCGAACGCTGCACTTTATACTCAGTAACTACACAGCTTCATATTTCATCTCAGTTCTTAACAGTAATACGTTGTTTAGTTGACAGAAGATGTATTGCATTCCAGACAGGACCCGGTTTGGGTCTCTCGCTATATTTAGTTTCAGGACATATGCAGTGATGTGAACATTCAAGTCAAAGAGTTAATTAAATTGGGTTCTGAAGGTTAAATATAGAAAGAGCCAAAACCTAAAAACCCCTAAAGGCAGTTTGACAACAGCTTGTTTTGAGATTCATCAAAGACTGTTTAATCCAGATGGAATAAAACGGTATTCCTGCTTTATGATAAAAATTGATACATGATCTGAAGGAGTGCTTCATAATCTGCCTCGTATTAAACAAAGCTCGGTTTGCAAACACTGCCAGACTCATTAACAACTGACCTCACACAATTGCTACATAGCAGCTGCCCGAAATGGACTGTACACGTTGGATATACTAATACTTCAAGCTGTTTCTGAAACAACACCCAACATGCAGCAAAGATTTGAAGGGTCATCCTTAGGGGACGATCACTGCGCTTGCACTTGTGCGTTCGGCACATCGTAGTTCTGCTGCAGCACACTCTGTACTGCATCAGACCCTGCCAGATGGTATGAAGGTCATCATTAGTATCAACACTTCTGTTTGACTTCGGGGCAAAAGAGCTCTACTGTACGTTTTGTTGATATCAGTGATAAAACAAACAGCAGAAAAACGTATAATAAAAGGTTTGTTTCATTTGGTCCTTTTAATAAAATAGATATATATCTTGGTCAAAATAGCGTAAAACATGACAAAAAGATTCATATACATTTTACTGGAAACACGAAAACCGACACAGAGTTAATATTTTACCATTTGACACTGCAATACAACAAATAAGACACAGTTTTTATAGCTACACTGTTACGTAGAAATGCTCTATGAACTATTTTGTGATACAGACTATAATTCAGTACTTGCATTGTTGGCGACCTTGAGATTGAGAAAATTGTAGACTTACATTAATAAATTAATTAGACATTAATTTGTGATGTGATTGTATACAAAGGTGTTGTGCCTGCACGTAGCTGCGTAGATACCAAAACCTGGAACATGTGTGACAGGCAGGTTTTTGTTGCCATGTCTCTCCTTGTCATCCGATCTAGAACATGTTCGGGGAGAAGCCTCCGATCCCAGAGTACAAGGTAGCAGCCATTCAGAAATCTCGCTTCATTCTCCTCCACTATGGAACCTTCAAAGCCGGCTGGGATTGGCTGATTCTGCTGGCGACCTTCTACGTGGCTGTCACCGTGCCCTATAACGTGTGCTTCACCGTGGTGGGAGCCAGGGACGAAGGCAGCAGCAGCAGTGCCCCCCGGAGCCCGCCCAGCGTCAGCGACATCCTGGTAGAGATCCTGTTTATTTTAGGTGAGAGAACATTCCCCCCCACTGAGTGCTCTAGTCCCTACGTGGCTTAAGTCTCTGGCTAATCTGACAAACGCGCAGGAAAACACATTGAAGAGATCGGAAAGTCTTACGTTACGTTATCTCACGGTATTATAATCCCATTTTATTTTGTATTATTCATTTCAATCTCTAGTGTAACTCCAGCTGGCAGATATATGTAGTAGCATAGCACGTGAGTAAATATACTTTCCATCACTCTCAATGACTAATGCTAACTTCACATTGTGGTGGAAAAAGTATTCAAGTCCTTTTTTTTAATAACTAATACAATGCTAACAAAATTTTAAAGAACATTAAAAATGTTTCCTAGTATGTATGTAAATGTTCACTGTCAAGCTAATTTTTCACAGATTTTCCTTTTTTTTTTTTTGGATGTTCAGTGTGACCTTTCAGTTGTTGACATCTTAGGCTGCAACAATCCTGAAGGGACTAAAAATGCATTTGAATCATTGAAAAATGTTCGAATCTGCATTGAAATGTTTGGCATTTTCGATGGAAAATAGTTGCCGCTGATCTGTCTGTCAATAAATAAATGCTTTATTTAACACATGCTTGAGCTCTACCTGTAAGAACTGTTGGGTTATTTAATCTACACATCATATTTTATGCACCAACTCTTCACAGAGAAATTCTCAGTTCAGTAAAGTACAATATTTCCTTCTTGCGTATTAAGTATAAAGCAAAGATTGTTTGAACCTCCCTTGGTGGGAAGTCAGTAGAGCAGCCTGTATCTAAGCGGCTCATCAGTCATGAGTTTAGTCGAAGGTTTTAATGATGCATGTGTTGCAGTGAAAGGATACGAGCCGTTCACCATAGACCATTAGGTTTCATTGTTAACTAGTTTCCTGGAAAACACCAGGCGTCTTTGTCCCTCAGTCTTGTCCACCTGACTGTGGACAAGACTGAGGGACAAAGACGCCTGTTAGCTTAGCAGTCTTGTCCACCTGACTGTGGACAAGACTGCTAAGCTAACAGGCCAGTCGCACACTTCGTCACAGTGATTGAAATGTGCTATCAGGATTCTCATTATTGCTTCATTTGTGTTATAATAAGCTCGTTTGGGGAATCGGTAACAACCTAAAGGCTCCTATTAAGACCTGGAAAACAAGGCAGCTTAGTAAAAAAGCCACACTGTCATATTCCATTAAATACTGCGTCTTCCACCACTGTTCAGGCCTGGACAATAATTTATTACACTTGAAAACCAGCTTGTGATGGGTGATTTATCAGAATGGAAACTTTTGACACTTTCATTTTTTCTGCCAACGGGACATTATTGTTACTTGTAAGACAGATGTGAGCAGAGACCGTTGTGAAAATGATGAGAGCCTTTCGAGGATGTTCCAGGTTTCAAACGCAAATATTCGTTTGTGGAGAAGCTACGTCGTCAGAAAGTCAGGCCTGGATGAAAACCAGTGAGCAAACGGGGCCAGTCGGGAAATTAATTACTTTGTGCGCATAGCTGTTCATTTAAATTTGAAGGGAAGCGTTTTAAACCGACCCCTGCTTGTAAGAAAACGTGATGAATCACTGCTGTTTTGGTTTCTTAATGTATTGAGGAGACTGAAAGGTGTTGAATTCAATTCAATTCAATTCAACTTTATTTATATAGCGCCAATTCACAACATAGTCATCTCAGGGCACTTTACAGAATAAAGTCAAGATTATAAAGATGTATAGAGAGAACCCAACAATTCCCCCTGGAGCAAATTATAGGCAACAGTGGAGAGGAAAGGAAATCCACTGTTAAATCTATTCACATTGCAACTTTTAATCTGCGTATGTTTTCATTAACAAATCATTCACAAAACAGAAACATCCTTTTTTTGCAAATTTAGCTTGAAACAAAATGACTTCAATGTGAAAACAGATGAATTTTCTACTTCTAAATGAATATACATGTGCAGATTCAAGTCCACCTTAGCAGCTGAGAAACAGAACCCAAAACTTGAGGACTGGGTAACTATTATTGAGATTACTTTAGGTTGGCTGGTCCAGTGGGTTGTTCCTCGTTGCTCTGAAGCCCAAGTTGCTCCTGGTTTGTGTTTTTTGTTTTTGTTTTTTCTGTTCCGTGAAGAAAATATGAAACTGGGATCTCTGTGGTCTTAATCTCTACTGTTCATCATCATCATTTTCCTGTTAACGGGTTGAGACGGACAGAGGGGCAGTGAAAATACAGGGGCTTCATAACGGGAAGCTTTAAACAATGTCAACCTTTAGGGTTGATTGCATTTACTGTACCTATATTTCATAATTTTTAGTAGGACCTTTCCATCCTCGGTTCATCTTGGTGCCTTGGAACTCGCTTTTCCTGTTCAATCAAGCCCCTTTTTTTTCTTTTTTTTTAAGTGACTTATGTGTAATTTGTTGAGAACCCATTTGTTCTGCATGTTGTTCATTTCTGTGCAGTTATCATGTAACTTTGCAGTGACACTTGTCCTGTTGATGCTTCCTGCTGTCACTTCCTGCCGTTGTTGTCGTCCTCTGCAGACATTCTGCTGAACTTTCGAACTACCTTTGTGAGCACGTCGGGCCAGGTCGTGTACGACGCCCGCTCCATCTGCGTTCACTACGTCACCACCTGGCTCTTTGTCGATCTCATCGCCGCCCTGCCCTTCGACCTGCTGTACGCCTTCAACGTCAGCGTGGTGAGTCTCTTTTGTGTGGCTTTTAGCGTGTTGCTGTTTGTTTGTCTGCTTCATCCAAGGAAACGTGTGACACGATTCACTCGGGTTACTGGGAAAAAGGAAACTCTTGAATGTTGACGCACGCTGTCTCCTCCATTTCATTTCTGCATGGACACACTGATGGCAACAAGCCAGATGCCAAGAAAGGGGGGAAATGAGTGACTATTGTCATACGCTCCCATGTGAATTTGATAGATGAAGCCCCTGCTCATCACACAAACAAATGGGGCAGAGCCAATCTGATGTTAGTGCACATCCTGCAGGTCTCATTAATTTGTTTCTGGTCTTAGAAACCTGAAAGATGATGAACACTGAGCTAAATGACTAAACTTGCATGCAGACTAGTATAAAGATTGATCTGTGTGTTAGAGAATGAAAACGATTTAATTTCACATGCAAATTATCTACTGGCCTATTAGAGTACAATCAGACATTTACAGTGTGGCTTATTTTGATGTTTGAAACACTGAATTGTGTGACCGTGTGTGTGCCGTGTCCCTCCCCGCAGTACTTCGGGGTCCACCTGTTGAAGACTGTTCGGCTGCTTCGGTTGCTGCGTCTGCTGCAGAAGCTCGAGCGCTACTCTCAGTACAGCGCTGTGGTGCTGACTCTGCTCATGTCCATGTTCGCCCTCCTCGCCCACTGGATGGCCTGCGTCTGGTACTTCATCGGCCGCAAGGAGCTCGAAAGTCCCAGCTCCTGGGATATTGGTTAGTTCGCACCCAAACACAGTGTTGGAAAGTAGCTAAGTATTTTTAATTTACGCCACTTTATACATCACGAGATTCGTAGATAAATATTGTACTGTTCTCCTCAGTAAAGTGCTACTGTTACTAGTAATTTCACAAATTTGCACAAAAGAAGTGATTTTTAAATTACTGACCTAAGTCACTACAAGCTGTGGCAATAACCAGTTGAGCAGCCTTTGTTTCCATCTTGATCCAAAATCAGCATCAGCTGAGCCCTGCTGCACACGCTTATACCTGATAACTGCATCAGCCTTTTGTCACGATTCTCCAACTGCAGACGTCAGTCAGTGAAGTTGCCGTGTCGCCAAGGCCAAATTAAAATCGGATGGGTATTTACAGTAGACTGGGGACTCTTCAGATCTAAATGTTGTGTCTGTGGGTTGGCAGTGATGCAACTTTATGGTCCATGTTCTCTGAGCAAAGAGCTTTTACTGTACAGGTTTTTAATGTCCTGTAAAAACCGTGGCCCAAAATTGTACAGATCTAAAGATATTTTGTTCTCACCGATGCTACAAACTCCGTCCTCAGGAAATCATTTTATAGTATGCCAATGCAGATTCAATGTGAGATTGCTTTATTGCGGGCTCACTTTATAGCGATGCCAGTTATGCAGGACGACAGCTGGCACGCATCTCAATTTGCAGCACAATTGATGCCTTTAATAAGACGCAGCTTTGTTGATATCGCACCAGCATCTCTCAGAGGACAATCTCAAATCCTGCGGGCGACATGAAACCCCAGCACACAATCTGATAAACATGTAAACACCCACAAACAGACTGGCAGTTTCCCAGGGAGCAAACCTTAATCTGTTTGACTGTGAACTGGGGCAGATATCATCATCAGTCTTGCGTTGTGCTCCTAGCATCATGCAAACGCACACACACATGCAAGATGTTGAGTGAAGTACTCAGCTGCAAATGAGCACGTTTTTCAGTATGGACGCAGCTCAGGGACACGTAATGAGCTGTATGCTACTATTATGTCTCTGCTTTTTCAATATCCAGTCTATTCGTCAGTGCTGCCTCAGTTTCCCTCTGTCTCTCTCCCCATCACACTCTCATTGAATTGCACCAACCTACCTGTCATTATCCTTCCCACAAACCACATAATGACAGACGGTAAGACTGCAGCTAGTTCATGTCAGCGGTCCCTCAGTTTCCTATTCAGACAGGGAGTAATCCAGGGGACAACAACAACCAGTCTGCAGAGTGACCTTTCGCTGACACTAACTGTGATTCACAACAGTCGGGTCTGATATCAGAACGTACACAGGTTAAGCTACTCAGTCTGTCAGTCAGTTGTCTTGTACTTGGGATGGGAGAAGTTTGTCTCTGCAGGACTCTAAATAATTCAAGGGCAGTGGAGCCACAGCCGTCCCTATAGCCCCTCGTGGAGCTGCAACCACCGCAGTCTGCTGAGCTGGACTGGCAAACAGAACAAAGACGTGGACACAATGTGACATGCACAGGGGACACACTGTCACACAGGCTGTGGGTTTATAAAGGAAGTTTTTCATGCATGACTTTTGGTTTACTGCTCGTCTCATTAGCAGTTGTTTGGAGACAGAAAATCCAAACGGCAGCAGGGGCAAGCGTCTACCAACACTCGCCACTGCAGAGGGTGAGGGTCTGAGATACCTGTCAGTCAGGCAAAAACAACTCCAAATATGCAGTGCCCACATTTAATTTTTAATATCTTCATTTTTAAAATATCTAGCACACCTCCTATGCTCCTGAGAGAACTACCTGTTCCTGAAGTAAGAAAACCTGGTAAAAAATCCGCCTGACAGCTTCAAATCCAGCGTTGGATACAAGCTCCACAGTGTCATTCAGCTCACGTTGTGTCTAACTAAGCACAACGGTAGGTTCTACTATTGGTTATTGAGCATTTCCCCTTTTTTATTGGCATTTAAGAAAATGAATTTCACATATACGTATAAGCATGATTCGAGGGGTTGTGCCTGAATCTGTAAACCTGAAAGGAACATTACATAAGTAACTGTAGGAGGTTTAAGACAGCAGACTTTACAGCTACACAGTTAGAAGAGAGCATTCGTGGTTTCAGTGCATATATTTACCAGAGGTAAACAGTGGTAACAATAGCAGGCGCGGTAGGCGCTATCAGCAAGTTGGCTTTTTAATCAGCGGACAACCACACAGGAGGCTGTGGTTTAACCTTCTAGCAACACTTGATAAGCTGAATGTTCACATCTAAAAGCAATTTAACTCTCCTGCTAAAGTGTGAATTGTCAGTTGCCTTTTTCTTCCCCCCCACCATGACTTCCTTTTGTGGACCGAATGGCATCGGTCTTTATTTGTGCAAAAACCGATGGGAGATTAAAATGTGCGGCTGATCTCGCTCTCACGAAACAGGAAGCTTTGGGATGTTGCGGCTGCTGCACTTGATGGCATATGTCAGAGTTCACATGGTGTTAAAACAGAGATTCTACACAGTACAAATAGACCACAACTGACAAGGTAGTAACAAGTGAGAATACATGAGTATAACATATACTACATACATACTGATACATATATATCAGTACTGAAAAACTGAACTTCTACACATTATGACAAGATGCATACTTTGTTGTTACTGTGTAATTAAAATAAAAGCAAGACCTTCTATGTTTTCTAGTTTCATAATCTTTAAATGTTTCTTTATTTAATTGTAATAATAAAGTAGAGAACATCATGAATCTCTGCAGTCCAAACATTTCTTCGATGTTATAAATCACAATAATATTTATTAATATGTGAAACCACAATTTTTGTTTTACATTAGTAAAATCTTGCTTTGTGAGCTGTAGTATATTGTGTGTCCGGCCAGTTTTTACTCGTTCACTTGTGAGCTTTCTTTCCTTGCTCTGTGCCAATATTAGTATCACGAATATATCAGTATTTTGTTAGTGTACATCAAAGGCTGTTGCTCTCTAATTACATAGTGCATGAAAAGTTCTTCCCAAACTGCAGTTTTGCATCACAATACACTGAACCCTGCAGGTACTATTCTAAACTAGTCTTACTTCCTTCATACACACACACACATAGTTTCATACCTTATTCTCTCAGTGACATTGGAAGATGATCCAGAGATGGGATTCTCGTTTTGGCCAATGAACGACAAGCTCTGAATGAGCCTGGGAGCAAAGTCCATATTCAGAAATCTGCCAGGTTTTCTTCAGTCCCGTCAGTCAGCTGATATCCACATGTCTTAACGATTTTCTCAGATTTTCCACATGTCAACGTAAACAAGATTTATGTCAAAAACAGGTCAAGACAAAACTAAACCTCGCAACTGTTTCCAAGGCAGACAGCCAGGAGGTATTTATACAACACGAAGAGCTATATATAGGATGTCTACACATAGCTCAGCTGCTTCTTATCCTACTGACTCACTTACACTCTACAGGCATAATCTTTTTACTATATCTTGCTTATGCAGAAACATAACTCACCTATCATTACATTCAGGTACCAGTCAGCTACATTAAGTCATTTATTGGTAGCACAATTACTGATCGTGGTGATTACATTAGAGCTCACTAACTTTGGGCCAAATCTTTGCCGCGGTAAAAGCAAATGTGCGACTGCATCCCTGGACGTAATGGCAAACAGGACTTCAGCACCACGGACAGCTCGTACGCTCAGCTCCATGAAACTGCTACACAAACAAATCAGCACAACGGACAGAGAGAATATTGCTATTCTGAGTCACTGAAGTCACTGAAAACATTTTATAGCAAGGCTACGAAAAACCTGTGTCAGCTTTGGGGAGGGTGCATATTTACCCCAAACACTCTGAGACGCTGAGCAACTTAACTAGCTACTAGTTTGCAGGTAGTGTTCCTACGATGATTGTAATCGTTCTTCAGTCTACACTATTTACAAGGTAACGCTGGACGTACTTTCTTTCTGGATCTGTTGTATGTGCTCGCGGCTGTGCGTGCGATGGAGGCGAATGCGGTGTCTCGTAGGTTTGGGAGACACGACAGCAAGGGACGAGGGTCGACAGTGTAGTAAAGTGATTGTATGTGTAGTTTACTAACTCAGAAAAGTGCATTTAAAACTAAGGTAACTGACGCACGACCTACTGCAGTTGTACTTAATTAATATGCTTGTCTGATTCTTGCGCGATGCATCAACAAGCTATGTACGGTAGACGTTTGCATCAACTACTTTGAAAGGAGGACATGTCCTCATAGACAGATTTTGAGCCTCACATGCCTTCTGTAGCAGTATGTGACTGAATACATTCTTGTGGAATCTTATTTAGTAACTGCTAAGTAACTGCTAAGTGGATGATCTACGATAATCAGTGCAACATTCTCTTTCTGAGTTTATGTTAAAAAAAAACACTGTAATGTTTCATTTACAAACATTTTCTGTTTTTAATGTCATAAACTAAATATTGAGTTCTGTAGCTTTATGAAAAATTGTGTTCTTAAAGAGACTTTTGGATATTGACTTATCTCTGCCACTTTACTCACTGGAGATTTACTGATTTATGTTGTTTGATTACTTGATAAAAATGTAGAATCTCCTTGTCAGATGAGTGACCGGACAGAAATGATGCATATGCTTTTGTGTAGGTTAAATGTCACAAAAAGTCCTTTTTCAGCCTAATCTACATTCATACAATTAGTCTATGATCCACCGAAACGGACAAATCTCCCACTTCGGTGATGTGTGTCTTCTGCGATTCAGACTTTAAATCAGCACAGTAACACCCTCCACATTCCCTTATTCAAGACAACAAAATAAATAAAATCCTTTGTACTTTTGTTTTGAAAAATACAGTCTTCATCAGGTCCAAGTTCCACAGGATGGACCGGAGGAGGTTAAGTTGTGCTAATGACAAAGTAATTAGGAAACTACTCAGGTGTTAAATCATCTAATGTTGTTGGTTTAGCCGCCTGACTGCGAGTCTGCTCTCAGCGCCGTTCTGCTGATTTATGCTGACAGGCCGGTCTCGGTGTCTGAGAGCTCGCACACAAACACGCAAACACAAGGTCAAGGCTGCTTGTCTGAAGTGTGTGATGCTGGAGATCAATATTCATAACGCTTCTTTCAGGATTTCTGGTTTAGCTGCCGGTGGCTCAGCAACAAGCACCTTTTTCTCAATAATTTATTTGTTCTCCTGCACTTTCTACTTTCATACCTTTCTCTTTTTCCCCTCTGGGGTCCATCTGTCTTAATCCAGGTTTAGAGACACTGTGGGTCCAGGGGACCACTGTTAAATTGATTGTTTCTTTTGAGTCTAAGATGTCCCGTTAGACAGAGAAGGACACCCATGTCCCAGGGCTATATACAGATGAGGAGGACGAGTTCCGTCTACGTGTGAGTTTAAAAAGTCACTGTGGATCCTGCAGGAGCCTGGAGATGTAAATTCATGAGGTCATGAAGAAGTAATTAGACCCTTAGCTGAAAGTGGCACAGATATATGTATGAAGTGCTCCTTATGCATAAAGACGCCTTTTACAGCGGCATATCATGGAGCCCCCAACAGTTATTGATTTATTTTTTTTTTACTTATGAAATGTTATAATTAGTTATATACTTTGTATGTACAATGGAAGAAACTAGAGCCGTGTTGCAGTATAAATCTCCTGCATACGTCAGCCAATATGTGTGCGTGGCAGTAATACATTATTACATAAATCGGATTTTCCACATAAATTAGTCTTGTGTTTACAGCCAATTTCCTGCAAACTTTTGTCATAATTTCTGTGAAAAAAAAAGAGTAGTTTTTAAGTTGCTCATTTATTACAACCATGTGAAAGAACTAGTGAATAATGTGCTAAGCAAAGAACTGGTAAATATTAGTTTACATAGTAGTTTTGAAACAAATTTATTATTGTTATTATTATTATTATTATTATTAATAATAATAATATATTGACATATGTATTTAGATTAGTTTTTTACTTCATTTTTTTCTCCGCCTGTCTCTCCCAGGTTGGCTCCATGAGCTGGCCAAGCGTCTGGGTACCCCTTACTTCCCCTCCCCCCTGACGACGATGGTCCCCTCCACGGTCAGCAGCGTCCCAGCCAACAGCAGCCACTGGAACACGTCGGGGTCAGAGGTCGGAGGCCAGAGCACCTGGAACTCCAGCCAGTACTACAGAAACATGTCGGAGGGCGAGGCGGTGTCGGGGACAAGCACCGGGTCCGGGGGTCTGTTGGTGCAGGGCGGTGGGCCGTCAATGCGTAGCAGCTACGTGACGTCACTGTACTTTGCTCTGAGCAGTCTGACCAGTGTGGGGTTTGGAAATGTGTCGGCCAACACGGACTCAGAGAAGATCTTCTCCATCTGCACCATGCTCATAGGAGGTAAGAAGTGTGTGTGTGTGTGTGTGTGTGTGGCTCTGCCCCTCATTTCTCCACATTGTATATGTGCTAGTGTTTCCTCTCTGGCTGTGAGGAACTTCTGCTCTTCTCCGTCTTAAGTACTCACGTTATTATCTGATGGCTGAGCACATTTTGATCTTTGTTTATTTTTAAGAATCATCCCTTTTTTATATTAGTTATGAACAATAGATACACACACACACACACACACACACACACACACACACACACACACACACACACACACACACACACAGAAAGTCTTCCATTTACTGTGTCATTGGTCTCACTTTCTTGACCGAAGGCTTTCGTTGCATGTTTGAGTGTTTGTTTTCAGGATATGTTAAAAACTACGGGACTGATTTCAGTGAAAAGTGGTGTAAAGTTTGTTCACACATAAAGAGTTTATAGAAAAGATGTCTGGTTTTTGCAAAATAGGACTTTTTCTCTTTAGTTATCTTTAGTTATCTCTTTATATTTAGACGAATCCAGTTGTTAAAAATAAAGGAGATAATTGAAGATGGTACATTTCAAGGCTCAAAATCTCTACTTGACCTTAAAAAAAAAAGAGCCAATAACTTTATTGTGAACTTTATTGCAGCTTTTGATAAAACCTTCAGTGGAACTTCTTAAAAGTGAGTTGCACTGTATGATGCCATCTTCAGACAAACACACACAGGTTTCAAAGGGAATTAAATATGTGAACCTAAGTTGTTGTGAAACATCTACTGAGCTGATAGTCTGTTCATTTTTCACGCCATGGAGCAGCTGATTGATTTTACGGCACGGTTAAAATATTTCAGTACCCACCGTTGTAGAAATGCAGACAGCATCACCTCTCCTTCACAAACTTGGTTTGAGTTTTAAAAAGTCTTTTTTATCTTTGACTACACAAGTTCTTCCAGCTTCACTGGAGCCTTAACATGCCATTGATTGGTTTTCATTAGTCAGACAAAGACATTTGTTGGAAATCTTTGCAAAATTATTACAAATTTAAAAAAAAAAAATCACGTGTACATAAGTATTCACAACCTTTGAAGCACCTTTAGCACCAATTACAGCCTCAAGTCTTTTTGACACTTTTAGCTGCCATCATCCCTAAATATGAAAAGCTTCTAATAGGTGAGGTTTTTAACGTTTGTTGTCCTTCTCATCAATTAGCGAATGATTTGAAAAGTTTAATGGACTCATTGGACCCACACATGGGAAACTTAGGAAACACACTTATTGAGTCGGCCATTTTACAGTCCCCCCCGTCCATGTGCAAAGCCCAGATTGTTCCCCGCCGTGCTACCACTTCATCAGCTGCTGGAGACTTTGCTGCCGCTTTCACAGTCCCTGAGATTTATGCCATGGAGGGGGTTGGTATCTCACTCAGGCCCATAGGATTTTCTCTCTTCTTTTAACTCTACCTGCGCTGCTATTCTGCACTCTGCCCTCTTAAGGCGCACATCTTCAAAGTCAGCCATAGAGCCTTGGCTGAATGACACCATACGCACTGTCAGGCAGCGCTGCAGGCAATCTCAACAAAGGTGGAAGTACCTCTGGATGTTCTGAGGGACTCTTTGTCGGACTATCTGAGGGCCGTGAAAGCTGCTAAATTTCAATAATTTATCCTGACTGTCACCGTCCTAGGGTTTTATTCAGAGCCATAAATTCTGTAATTAATTCATGCACATCTGTGCTCACAGATGTGCCAAGTGCTGCCTGTGATATGTTTCTTATGCATTTTATTGAGAAATTAGCCAAAGTTACACGGGATAAAAATAATGCTGCTCTTGACTTTTCTCCCGCAGGCTCTGTTTGAGCCTGTTTCTCTCCTCGCTCTTACTGAGATGGTGAAGCACGGGAATCCTACTCATTGTCCTTTGGATGTTGTTCTAGCTTTTAACAGAGGTTTTAATATTGAAGGGGCCATGTCTTTTATCTCCTTAAACCTGTGTCTCAACTTCACTGTCTCTCAGAAGTTCTAGAAATGGCTGTTTTTGATCAATTGCAGTCTTTTTTTCTGGGAAAGAAAAGTTTCTTTGCTCGCTCCATTGGCATCCAGTTCATTTTAGAATTGATTTTAAACTGATGCTGGTGTTTTTATTAACTATTAATTCACTCTACTTAAGTGAATTAGTAGTTCTTTGAGTAGTTCCAGCATCCAGGTCAAATAAATTGAAAGTAAACATGAGTGAAACATGAGAGATGCTAAAGGTGCAAAGAATAACTAAAGGGCACTGAAAACATGTACGTCCTTTACCTCAACAGTGTCAACAGAGGGGAACAAATAGCTGAAAGCAGAAGGCTGTTCCAACACTTTAGGGCAGCTGCTGCGAAACCACAATCCTCTTTACCCACTGGCCTTATCAAGCATGGACTTAATGCAGTTAGTGTCCTGCTGATACAAAGGAAGGAATAATTGAGTATCATCAGCATACACAGGAACAATAAGAAGGAAAATTGCACTTTCTGTAGATTGAGCCCACAGGCAGGATTTACAAGGCAAATAAAATGGGCCCTAAAATGAAATCCAATCATTTGGACAAATACAGCGGCTTTTATTGCTCGTTGCACTCACAAATTCATATGGATTCATATGCTGGTGCAGACATACAATAAAGAGAACTGAATGTGCAAAGCAATTAATGAAGAAATAAGATAGAAATGGAGGGAGTGGATTTTATAGTTAGAGGACAAATCACATGCAGGGATCGCGCCTCAGGCCTCAGTGAGCAATAGTCGGGCTGCAAATAGCCACACAAACACACTTTTAGCAATACATGTGTGTATTTTAGCTTAGCTTCATACTCTGCTGTCTGAAAGGATAAGGCCTGAGATTTACTGTATTTCTGCCTATGTTAACGGTTCTATTAACTCGGGGTTCAGAACCTAATTTCAGCTTATGTGTTTGTGGCATAGAGCTCCGTTGTTCAGTCCCCCAGGAAGACACCATGTCGCAATTAATTGAACCAATTTCCTGTCAATTCTGCACAACCTTGCTAAATATTAGTAATAATAATGGAAAAAGTGCAACATGCATCAGAATTTGGTTTTGTTTTTACACACTGTGTCACTGAGGTGCATTGTTTTACTCTGTGACGGGTTTCTTCCTCATAAAAAATGTGATCATGGTATTTTTTAAAATAAAGAAGAAAGATAATGCTTGAAATTTAGAGAACGACCGTTTCTATAGGTAAAATATAATTTTTTTAATTCATTAGTTTTGAAATTCTCATTTGTTTTTTTCTCATTTTGTGTCAATGTTAAATTGTCATCTCGTATTTCTTAATTTGAACAGTTATCTCTCACACCGAGGCTGTTTTTTCTCATCCTGATTGTGGTTTGCAGACTGATGTAACAGCCCATACTGCCCGTTGTATTGATTCAGACCCACATACACTGTGTGTGTGAGTTAGTGTTCAACAAATGTACTATTGGCTGAAGAAAAGGAAAGAAAAGGACTTGCTGTAGTCTTTGAAATCAAAACAATGCATTTGTGGCCCAGTTTGAAAGATATTTTTTAAAGGGGCCGTGCAGGAATTGAGTGCAACACAGAGTTGGTTTTTGGTCTTTTCATGTGATTTGGTGGCAGTAAGAAAGACATAGAATAGAGACAGCCCCAATCTTTAATCGCCCTTGGCCTTTGTGGTGATTTTTCTTTTCTTTTGGATTTTAAAACATTCACCCCACAGATTATTATGTGTGTTCAGTCCACTATCAAAGGAGAACGAGCTCTGCGAGAGGGAAGGAGATCGCAGCTTCACAAATCTCCCTGAGTTTTATACTCGAACTCAGTTTATGATGAGCCGCAGTGTAACTTCAAAGATATTTATACATTTTTACAGGGGGTCTCTCTGCCTGGGGGAGCAGTCATCCTAAAATAACGTCATTAGTCTGAATGTCAGTGAACTGTGCGAGTGGCCTGTGGTCTGTGCGCTGTTGCAGCAGCTTTTCTACCTGAGCAGTGATGAAGTTCAGGGACAGAAGCTGCAGTACACGCATCATAAAGCAGGTAGTTCTAGTTCCGCTGGTTGATTAAGGGATGGCTGTCGCACACCCACGCAGGGAAACCTCGGCCATAAAGGAAGTGGAGCTGTTCGGAGTTTTAGAGCCTTTTAGCTGTTACTGTAAGTGTTTTGTTCACGGGAGGTAAAGAATTTACTGACCACTGGGATTATTTGGGAAAACAGTACTTCTTATAAAACTTCTTATTAGAACATCCTGTAAAGCTTCCTGCTGTGCAGAAGTATTATGGGATGTCCATGTGGACCATTCTGGATAAAAGACAAACACTTTATTGTATAATCATAATTATATTTTTTTTAAAGTAACGACTATTCCTCTGTCTCCAGCGCTGATGCACGCAGTGGTGTTTGGTAACGTGACGGCCATCATCCAGAGGATGTACTCACGCCGCTCTCTCTACCACACCCGCACCAAGGACCTGAAGGACTTCATCAGGGTCCACCGGCTGCCCAAGACCTTGGAGCAGCGCATGCTGGAGTGTTTCCAGACCACCTGGTCAGTCAACAACGGGATAGACGTTAATGAGGTGAGGACAGAGGGGGCTCGCTTTCACATCAACACTTTCACTTTCACCCCTTTTGTTCCCACGTACAGTTCATGTAATGGTTTCTAGCCTTGCAGAGTGGATTTCACAAACCTCCCACAGTCACGTTTCCACCATATTGTGTAGCTTGTGTAAAGAGATTTTCAGAGTGAATGTACTGACACAGCAGAATTATCTCAGCCTGCTACGCCGCACAACTGAACAAAGATGGGGATAACAATTTCTGTTGCTAGGTAACAGACGCAAAAGTTTATAACCGATGTTGGATTGAACATTTACTATTTCTGATTTTCTTTTGTGCTAAATTGGGAAAAATCTATACTAACCTATACTGGTCCTTGCCTAACCTACTGTACAACTTAAGAAACGTCTGGAAAATGGCCCAGGCATTAAAGGAAAACATGTTTTTGTGTGTTTCGCACTGGCTGAAATGAAACCAAGGTTGCTGAAAATGTATTTTATTCTTTCTTTGCTGAAGAAAACGACAAAAACATTTAGAGGAAAGCAGAAAAACATGAACGAGAAAGCATTTTGTAAATACTGGCTTTCTGTAGGAAATACAATTTAAAAAATAATTATGTGATATACCTCATTTTTACCGTGTAACTGGAAATATTAAATAATATACCAGATGCAACATTAAAGATGAGCTGGATCCCATAATATATTGTTACAGTAAATCACTTTACAGGGTTTTTTTCTCCACAGATGACAATCGGAGCTTTTCGTGGCCGTTTTTCTCCTCCAGCGAAGCTGCTGCGAACTTAACTAAGTACAGGCTCATTTTTCAGCTGACTTCTGTTTCAAATCATACCATGAAGCAGAGGACATGGCAATAAATCCCCGTAGTATGGCAGTAATTGAACTGCCCTGTATATTGTATTAATCTTCCATACGCAACAATAATAATACAGTAAGTGAAAGTACCACATGCGTTTTCCGTTGCACTGTATAAATAATGTATGTGGGCTGGAACATCATCCTCCCTTCACTCGTCACTTACTGTTTCCCGTATCTGCCCGGTAATTTGTTGTTTATTATGTATTTTATTTTGAAATGCTATTAATTCCGCGGAGAAATTGTCGACGCTCTGCCAGTTCAACTTGGGACTTACTGTTGCCCCAGTGTTTGACTGAGTCAAAATGTCTGCTGTTTTCAGCTGAACCTTTTCTGTGTAGTCACATAAGTCCCTCAGGAATTGCTGCTTTCACTTCACTAAATGAGGTTAAGTGTTTTGCTGATGTATTAAGTGTGAGCCGTCTCCTCCTCTTCAGCTCCTGAAGGACTTTCCAGACGAGCTGAGGGCCGACATCGCCATGCACCTTAACAAGGAGCTGCTCCAGCTGCCCCTGTTTGAGTCGGCCAGCAGGGGCTGCCTGCGCTCCCTGTCCCTCATCATCAAGACGTCCTTCTGCGCGCCGGGCGAATTCCTCATCCGGCAGGGAGACGCCCTGCAGGCCATCTACTTTGTGTGCTCCGGGTCCATGGAGGTGCTGAAGGACAACACTGTGCTGGCCATTCTGGGTGAGTCAGGACGGTGGTCGCAGATAGAACAGTTTACTATCAGTCTCCAGAACAGCAGCTGAAAATGTGAAGTGTGAGTTTTGTTCTGTTGACTGTCAGATTGCAGGCTTACATGCTGGTTATCTAATGAAACTAAAACACACCAAAGGGGGGGGGGGGGGGTCTGTTATTTGAAGGAAATTGTGCCTAAATTTGAGGTACAGAATTGAGTAAAAGCTTCACAGTACCCCCGTGGTTGGGGTAGACAATTACATGTCAAACTGAGACTTAATGAGAGGATGTGAGCTGATCGTGATCAGCAGGGCACTGTATTGCACAGTTAATGAAGGTGATAGGCTTTAATTTGACGACTGCTCCAATAACGGCCTGGTTGAGTAGGAGACTCCTTGATATCAAAGGCTTTTGAAAAAGTGTGGACTTTGAGGAGGAAAAGACACATTTCATGGTGCTTGTTTCAGTTTAAACTGGTCAGAATGTGGTGGAAATTAGGCGGAAGTAAAGAACAAAAAGACAAATGTGAGGCACAGGGAGAGCAGAGCTGATAAAGAGCTGTTGTTTGCGGCTTTAAGGAGTTATCTCCATGTTTGACACTGAGGCTTCCCACAGAGCGGATCCCTCTGAGCTGTGCAGGGTAAACCTTCAATCCCCCAATAGAGATGCAGCATGTCCTGCTATCAGTCGTCACATATGGCAAACTAAAGACATTGAAGATGGCGGATTGATGTTTGTAGGTGGTAGGAATACTCCAGTTTCTAATGTACGTCTGGAATACTTCTAGTTTCTAATGTTACTTTGGACAAGAATCATGAATCATGTTCTGCATGGAAAATCTCTAACTCCGACTGAAGATGAGGACAGGAGAGCTTAATGATCCTTATGGGAAAAAGTACATATTAAATACTTGGGTATATTAAGTATGTTGCATAAAAGTAAGAATAGAAATTGTACAAAAGCAAATGATTTCTGTGTATTACGATCGAATGCTAAGCGCTAATATAAGTTATATATAGTAACTTTAACTACATAAACGGCACCAACCAGTGTTGTAAGCTAACAGGAAGTGAAACAGGACAAGCACGTTCATTTGCCAGTGAACAGCACTTTTGGGACAATACGGCCTGGAGGACTGACGTCTTCACAGACGTAAAGCAGACAAGCAGGTGATGGGCTCACTTTTGTGGTTGTGATGTGCGGATCATCCTGTCTCGACTCCTAGCAGCACCGATCAAAAACCATAAGTGCTCCCACTGTGAGAGTCACGTTGCCCCGAATCGAATTTGATGTGGAATCTGCCTACGACAGCTGAAAGTGGACTGAAGAAAAAAAGCTGCGAGTCGGTGGGAGTGATGTCACACACTCCAGCTGAGTACAACTCTTTGCAATAGAAACCAATGGAGAAGCCGAAAACTACCAAAAACTACCTAAAACTGATGACGCTCAAAGTCCGAGAAGCCGGTTCAGACCCGTTTAGAAGATGTTTAAGCCAAAGCACGGCCTCACAGGAAGCAGATTGTTTTTTCATATGACAGCTGGGATAGGCTCCACCCCCCTGTGATTGTGAACAAAGATAATGGATGGAGGACATAGATGTGTGAGCTGTTGCAGACATGTTTATTAAGCACAGTCTCTAAAAGACTTGGACCAGAATAGCAGCATTACTTCAAATGTCAAGTTATTTCCAGCTATGTTTCTCTCTTTATCCAAGAACAGCTGTTTTGTACAGTATGTATGTTCTCTCAGTGCACACACACACACACACACACACACACACACACACACACACACACACACACGCCAGAAACCAGAAACGTCTCCTACCAAAATAAGCGGTTTAGGAAAGCAAAGAGCTTTTCTGGAAAAGGTGTGAAGGTGCAACTAATCAACTGCTGTTGTAACATGAGAAGACTTCAGAAGGTTTTTTTTTGTCAGATGTCTTTGCTGCGACTCAGCTGCTGTTATTAGTCCTCCGTTCAATATTTTGTGTAACAGCGCAGATACCGGTGAGAAATCTTAGAGATACACAATATTACTGTCTGTGACTGTGGCTGGGAGATGGTTTCGGCTAAAACAAGAGGCTGACAGTAGTATGAAAACTGAAATTAGCAAAAGAAATGTGTGCGGTTTGTTATTCGACGTCTTCCTGTTTCAGTCCTCAGTGTACTGCCATCATGAATTACTGCAGTAATCTCATTACACAATGTGAGAACAATCCTATCATTTTCTTTTGCGATGCCCGGTACACTGGATTCTTGTCCCATCTCTGTGTGTGATGCCAGGCAGACATGGCTTCAGATTAATATCACTTCAAACACTGAATTGGTCTGAATTTGCACCGTCTGCGTTTGACTCTCGGTTTGAGGCCTGATCAATCACGACTCGGGCTGGATGATTGATTGGATTTTCTGGCAGGTCTGAACTTTTCGTCTGGCAGTTTAGCATTTTGAGCAGTTCCATAGTCAGATTTCCCACATCGCTGCCATCAAAGGCTCCGTTGTGGCCTGTTGGGATATTGTCCGAGTTGCATTTTACGTGTTGTAAAATAAATAAATAACGGGTTAATGTGATCACAGCAGGTTTGCCATGAGCATAAGTGGTGCTGGAAAGTTTGTGAACCCTTTGGAATTTCTTCTATTTCTGCAAAAGTCTGACCCTAAAGTTTAATAATCGCAGAAATGCATGAATATATACGAGTTAGATCATTTTCATTATGGCAGCATGTTCGTGTTCATTCATGTTCCATGTAATATTTAGCACTTGCGATTCAAAAGACCAAAAGTAAGATACTGAAGGAAAAAAGAAAAATCCTTGAAATACTAATAAAGCTTCCAGTCCATATTTGTGTTCGTCCATGTCTGGTGGAAGGAGAGACGTGTGTCCTAATGAGCACAGATGGGGGATTCTGGCAGCGGTTGATGTAACCGCCACTACCGAGGCTGAGGCTGGATTTCCGTCCTGGGCCTTGTCACGGTGTGGGGAGCCAAAACAGGAGAGCGGGAATGTAATGGGGGGGGGGGAGGTATCCTAATCTTTGTACTGTGTGTGTGTGTGTGTGTGTGTGTGTGTGTTGGCATGCGTGAAGTGGTGCGTCCTCGCTCACATCGCTCTCTGAGGACGTGCAGGCAGTGAAGCCCAATATTAAACTGGACTGATTTGCAAACAGTGTGTAGGTGGAAAAACTGGAGTCTTGCTCTGCACGACTGCTTTTACCGTGGTCACGAATATCACACGTGTTTATGAGCCTTGGTACACTGCGAACGTCAATCACTTCTTTTATTTCCCCGTTATTTCATGCGATGTGACAGCGGCTACACGTGTGCGGATAGAAGAAGACTGAACCATGTGACATGTTGTTCAGTCGTGTCACATGTACCTTCATACATCTTCTCTGTGCTCTGCGCATAGTTTGGATTCTCTCATACACTAATGTATGGTTTTAATGGCTAATGCGTGTCACTATTAAGACCTTAAACTAGATGAAAGGGATGTGATTCTGCCCCCCCCCCCCCCTTCTCCATTAGTCTGCGGCCCCTTGAAGTCAGACACGGTGGCATTTTGTCGTCATGTTGACCTTTCTCCAAGGCAGCTCGTGTTCTTTACACTAAACCTTCTTCTTTTTACACAGCTGTCTGTACACCGGTGTTAGACGTGATACACACATTGGAAATACAATGCAAATTACTTTCAGATAATAAATGCAGATGGACTTTTACTAGTTTTGCACATTCCCGAAATGATTTGGACTCCGAGTCATTGTTTTATTGTGATGGGAAGACTTTGAAGAAGCCTACGTCCTGCTGAAGGAGGAAGCGGAGGTAACTGGTTAGAGTTCCTCCCATCATTGCCGTGTTGCTCAAAAGGCGCAAGAAGTTTGCTTGAGACTGAATTATCTCATAAATGCTGGTCCCTCCGTGCGTCCGTCCATTATCGTCCACTTATCCAGAGTCGGGTTGCAGTGGCAGCAGGTTTACTAAGGTTGTCCAGTCTCCTCAGCAAAGAAAACAAAAAGGAAACATGGTCGAAAGTTAACACCTCTGACCTGACCTACGCAGCAAGGAGTCTAAAACCCCATCATATCAGTTACCCTGATGATTATTTTAAGTTCGGGCAAAAGCAGAAAAAGGTCTGACAAATATTAGTATTTATTGTCTGATATTATCAGATAAAGTTGCAGCTTTATGCACATTGTAAAGTCTACTACATCATTACATGAAGCCAGTCGAATGCACATTTTCTCTGTGGTACATGAGAAGTTTTCCACTTAAAGTCACGTAAATGAAAGTGGAAAACATTCAGTCACAATGTCCAGAGCTGCTCAGAGTCAAACTCCTGAAAATGTTTTCAGCTCCTGCTGAAACAGTTACAGAGCATAAGTAAAACTGTCTCGGCAAACGTTTTATTCGAAACAACTAAAACACTCCCATGTGCCAGAGGAGCGGAGAGGTCCAAGTGGCTCGTTCACTGAAAACTAGTCCGACCAATAAGCTGCTGCGAGACCATGAAAATGAGTAAAACAATTTTCAAGTCAATCCAAAAACTGAGAGGAAACAGATGTGTCACGTATTTCCTCCTTCTGGAGCTGGTCTGCTGGTCAGTTCTGAATCAACTGGAGCTGATGTAGAATTTACTGGAGGAGACAAGTCAAAAGCATCAGTCTCCTCTTTATTTGAGAGACTTTACACGTTTAACTTTTTTAATCTTCGCATTTATTTTCTGTGCATTAATCTTCTTATTTTCATATTTAGTTTTTAACGTTCAAATTATAAAGTTGAACACGGCTCAGAAACTAATCCCTGTGTCATTTCAGAGGCTTAGCAACAGACACAAACATACAAAAAAGTGAGTTTAACAGTAAATGTTCAATAAAGTCTCATAACAATATAAAACTAAAAATGTGTCATTGCGCGGTCAGATTGTCCCACGTGGGACAACTGTTGTCTGAATGAGTTGGACGTCTCTCAGGCTGAAATCTAATTTCCTCCGGATGTGCTTTGTTGCTTTTGCAACACTAATCCAGCAGACAGCTTTACTAAGGTGTGTATACGTGAAGAGATGAGGGAAGAACAGTGTGTGTGTGTGTGTGAGAGACAGACAAGGACATGTCTGAGAAATCAGTTTCTTAAAAGGTCAGAATGTATTGAAATAATAGTTTGCACCTGTATGATGCTGTGGATTTGCCTCCAAATGTCAAGCCCCCTGCCCATATTTGATCATAATCATCTCACACACACACGCGCGCAGCAGTGGAGGGAATATGGTGCAGTGTGTGTATTAATAATGAAAAGATTTTACATTATTAAAGCACTGTGATTATTAATGCTGGAGCAGGGCCCTGCAGGACCCAGGCAGGACGCTGGACGCAGGCCCATCATGGCCTTTACCAACAACCTGTGCTGTGTCCGTGTTGAAGCTGTTATATGTAATGTCGCACACGCACACACACACACACATCATGAGCAATAACATTTCAAGCAATTTTATCAAAGCTCGACAGCTGTACGGTGGAAAATGAATGGTGACTATTTTCACCATTAAAAACTGGTAAATACTCACTGTCTCCATGAGCAGCAGAGTATTTTTCCAACATTCGGAGCTGTACTTGTGTACTACTTATTCATTTCCATGTTCTGCTACTTCATACTTCCTCTCTACTACGTTAATGTAATAAATAAATGGACTTTTCAGGATATAGTTGACGAGGCAAAACACAGAATAATCCTCCAACTTTATTGATCCCTGATGGGAAATTCACAGCTAAGTGTTAGATTCCGAACGCGTGATCGTGAAAACGTCATGGACGGTCGTTAAAATCAGCGCCATCGTTGCGATATTAAAGTGATGAACACATTAAAGCATCAACAATTATAATCCGACAGGTGTGTGTGTCTGTGTGTGTAGGTGTCACTTTTTGTCTCGTTTCTGTCTTTTTATGGTGGAAGGGGTCATTTTTCCTGTTTGCCTGTCCTTTAGCTGAGCTCTCTGAGTTTTCAGACAACAAATATCAGCTCTCACTTCACACAGAGGCCTCTCTGACAGGTAGGTGGGCTTAGTAATCCATCCGTGCCCAGTGTTCGAAAAGAATAATTTACAGTACGTATACGCGATCTTACATCGACCTTCACTTGGACCATCACACCAAATGAGCGTAATATGAGGTGTTACTATAAATTCAATAAATGGGGTACGAGCTTTTCTTTATTACAGCTGCAGCCTAATTATTTATGATGGCTGCTGGGAAAAGGAGGTTCGGTGTCAGTGTGAGATGTTCAGACTTGAGGCCTATTAGCCTCATATTATTACAGTGTGGAGATCATCCCACTGAGCTACTTCTTCTGTTCTCAAAACGAGAGCAGAGATCGGCTGAGACCCTGTTTAGACCCGAGACAACAAACCGGCCGAGCCAAGGCTCCAAATCACTGATAACATGAGCTTCTCAGACACAACACGTCAAGCTTTTTGCAGCCACCGTGAGCAGAAGCTCTCCGTCACGCTGCTGTCGCTCGCGGCTCCATCATCTCGCCGACAGAGACGATCGGAGCTGAACCGTGGGGTGGGAGGTGGGGGAATGTGAGTAATGTGACAAAGATAGGAGACAGGCGGAGCATGTGAAGAGCCCATCATGGCAAATTAAGTCGAGGCACAGATGGGTGGTGGCGGCGGCGGCGGCGGCGGCGGCGGCGGCAGGATGTGAAGGTGGTTGGAGGTTTGGAGGAGGGTTACAGAGCCGTGTCCAATAGCTGCTGTTGCTCTGGCTGCATGATCCAAGCTTATCCCACCTCTCCCCTCCTCTCTTCCACCCATTTCCCCCCGCTCAGCCCGCTCCAGCCTGCGGCCTCGACGGCACTCGGTCCCTCACCCACTTCTTCACTTTTGTTTGCCTACTTTCCTCTCGTCTTCTCAGCCTCCCTTCTTGCAGCCTCCCTCCACACTCCATCACCCATTTTAGGTCCCTGCTCACCTCGCCTCTCCCCTACCCTGCCTCCCCCTCCTCTTCCTCCATCTTGCCTCTGTACCCTCACTGCTCGTTTTTCTCGATGCCCCCGCTTTCTGTTCCTCTCGGCTCTGTTCTCAGCTGTGCAGCTTTTGTTCGACTTTTTTCCCTTTCTCCTAATACTGCAGGGGGCTTTGTCTGCCAGAAGACTCACAAATTAATGCTGCCCCTTATGGACTGTGTTACGTTACATTTTCTTCTGAAACCATATTGTACTTGATAATATGTTCAACTATCCTGCATATTGTTTGGAACATTAGCATCTTTGGTTTGCTTCACAGTGTGGTTGAGTTGTTCAGATGCCTGAGTGACATCTTCTTTGCATTGTAGTCGCTGTCAAAAGTCTGCTGCTTGTCTCCTAAATAAGATCCGCTCAGGCGTGTTTTGCTCAAGGGAAACAGTGGTTGGTGGCCATAATTTGCTCTGGAAAAAAAAAAAAAAAAAATCTGCACTGATCCTGCTTTGGGAAATCCAGAAGAAAAACGGTGTCTAGCTGAGAGGGTGCATTAACACGGAGGGAGGACGGGGAATTGTTGTGCCTCAAGTCATTTCCAGTTATACTGTGTATTAAAGGAATATCCCTGCGTTGTAGTGTTGCACTTACAAAAAGCTTGGATGACTCAATAAACCGAAATCCAAACAGGAGAAGCAGAAATATTTCCACTCTAAAGGATGTGTACACAGTCTGAGGTGCCCGACACAGGAAACAGAAAATCAGAGTATTTTTAAACACCGTGCTCCAGCAAAATAAAAGGAAATTTGATAAATGAATGAAAATATTTTGCATGTATATCTAATATTTTGTGTCCTAATTTGCGCAATTGAACACGTGAACCATTTATCATAGCTCTAGTTTCACTTGGCCTCTCGACACCATGCGGCGCTTCGTCTTCCTGCTGCGATATCTTAAAAAAAAAAAAAAAGCATGTGATTTGGACACGGCAGCGCATCCATCGGCTCCAGATGGTCAATAAACTGGCATAATAACGGTCTTACAAAGAAAAAAATCGAACAGCTTTGAGCCTGGCTTCTTGTCAGGCAATGGATTAATGGCTGAATCCACACAATCAACTCCCAAATCAGGGGAAAATACCACTGCTACCTATGAAACTACACATTTTAAGTCATTTCTGCACCATATTCAGCTTTAATGTAAAGCAGGTGAACACACTGGCAGGAAGTCAAGAGTAAGAAAAGGAGCGTCGACACTAGCTGCTGAAAACTGCTGTAAGTACACATGTAAACAAGTCTGTATGTCGATGCACCTCCCCAGGTAAAGGAGACCTGATTGGCTCAGACTACCTGACGAAGGAGCAGGTGATCAAGACCAATGCCAACGTCAAGGCCCTGACCTACTGCGACCTGCAGTACATCAGCCTCAAAGGCCTCCGCGAGGTCCTCCGACTCTACCCCGAGTACGCCCAGAAGTTCATCAGCGAGATACAACACGACCTCACGTACAACCTGCGAGAGGGCCACGGGGCCGACGTGAGTACACGCAGAGTTTTCAATGAAATGGGTGTGTGTGTGTGTGTGTGTGAGTCCCTAAAATGATAAAATGACATTAATGCAGCAAGCTGGTCAAACTTTCTGTCAGATAATTATAGAAGATAAAGATAAACTCTGTAATTAAGGAAATGTCAAGCTGACAACTGAGTACTGCTGTTTGTGGGCGTGTTCAGAGGTTCATGTGGCTGAGGAGACTTTCACCGTGAGTGGGGTCTCACGTTAAAAAGCACACACTGATCTGCGCACACATCGCAGCGTTCACGCACTTTTTCTGAACTACCGCCATAAAACACACAAACACGCAACCTGCGCCTCCGGCTGGTGCAGCAGCAGCAGAGGGAGCAGAACACAGGGATAAAAATAGCTTAGTGCTGCTGTTTGAAGCTGCCCAGTTGCTAAAAATAAAGCGGGGGGGAGGGAAAGCACGGGCTCCCCCTGACTGGCTGTGTCCCCCGCAGCTGCTGCTAAGATTGGACTCCGCTCGATATAAATAACTCCAGCCGAAGAGGAGGGGGGAGAGGAGAGACCATGGGGAGGGGGAACTTTTACAATCTCATTTTCTGTTCAGCTCTTGCACTGCAGTGCTGTTTGTTTCTCCGGGGCACAGCACACATATCACACCATGTGAGGTTGGATGTGTGTGTGTGTGTGTGTCTTAGTGATGTACATTTTCAGATCTTATATCAGGCCCGGGCTGCACATGTCCATCCGACTTATGTATGCAACACCTGTGAGGTACCTGCAGCCCAGCAGAGTGCGTTTGCATATGTATGTGTGGTGGGAGCTGCTGTGAATTGGAAATACGAAGCCTGCACCTCAAAGCAAAGACACACGAGAGGGAAGCAGAATAGCTCCAGCAACAAACAGGAGACTTGAGACGCTGAGGTCATCTCAGAGATGCTTGGATTTTCCGTGTGATGCACAGGCTGCAGATTGGCTGTCGTGACCTCGGAGCCTTGGGAGAAAAATGCGATGTGCAAGAGCAACCAGTGGACTGAGAGCTCTGAGCTCTGAGCAATGCTGCACAAAGACGGGGATCTAACAGCACGTTTTGTGCTCCGTGTTCCTGCGCTGTTTAATCATTGCACCACAGAAAGTAATGAAGTACAAATACTTTTTTTTTTTTACTGTACCTCACCTATCTGTAAGAGCAAATATGTACATTTCCTGTCTAATCCAAGATGGATGCTGGAGTTAGTTCCCACACAGAGGCTGCATCATAAACTCCAAAACCATATTTTCTGAACCGCTACTTAATCTGTAACGAGTAGTAAATGACCCCACACACCTCGTAGGTGGAACTCGAAAATACACACACAAAATATAGAAATACTATTGTACTTGTCTTGAAAGTTAATAGCTGGTGCAGCGTGTCGTCCACTGCAGTGCACAGTTTGGGGGGGGGGGGGGGGTCATTAAACAAACATCAGAGTTCACAGATGAGTTCACTTGCGATATGCTTTCATCGGGTAGTTTTGTTGCTCTCTTATGTTCGTCCTGTACCCTGTAGTTACGGATTCATTCAATCACCAAACGCCACGTTGTTTAGTTGTTGTTTAGTTTTTTTTTACAATAGACACCACTCATTTACCAAATACTTTAAGTATATTTCGCTTTGAAGTTCACATCCTCTTCCCTAAACTCTGCATCTTGTTACCGTATACCTCCAAGTACTGCATGTATTAGTACATACTGTACAAGTACACCGCCATTGCATAAAAAGTACCCTTTAAATACGGCACCAGTGCCACTTCAGGTTTGTTCAGCTGCACTTTTTTGGGCCAGAATGTTTCCTTTTCGGCCGGTATAGACTGCAGTGACTCGAATTTAAAAATAATTGGTCAATGACATTTGATAAAGCTGATATGTGATGGCCACACACACACACACACACACACAAGTTCCATACTTCCATGTGTGGCTGCACTCAGCCTGACTCGATCACACGATGCAAACTTCAGTACACGCGCACAGACACAAGTGCACACACACTTATCACGCCCCCGCATTGCAGAGCACTCGTTTTCCTCTGGCGCTGGGAGCTAAGATTAGAACAAGAGGGCTAAAAATACACTACGGCAGCACAGGAGGGGGTGGAAGACGGAGTTGGTGGGAAAGGGGTGGGGGATGCTGAGCAGGCAGGAATGCAGGGACAGAACAGAGCATCTTGATTAAAGGGAGATGAAGGATGTTGGCTTGTTTGCATGATGAGATATGAAACACGTTCACTAGCCCAGTGCATGAGCGATGGTAATGTTTGTGTAGGACAGTAGCAGTATATCAATAAAGCTGCCGATCTAAAGTAGATGTAATGAGTTTGTTAGACTTGATGCAAAGAGTCTTTTATTTTCTGTTCCTCACTGAAGACGTGATGAAAGAGCATCACACACATGTACAATGACAGCTACAGCAGGTAGTTATGAGTAAATAATAACACTGATTTCAGAGGTAGGTCTGAAGTTTGGTGGCCCCACAACAACATTAACAAAAATGAACTTCAAGCAGCGCAACGCATGTAGGAACAGTAACCTGATGGACCAGTCACAGCTGCAGTCGCACATTACACATCTTCATTCATTCTTTCCTGAGAAACTCACGTTGAGTTTTGCATTTGTTGCAGGTTTTTAACGTTTTGTTATTGCATCGCAACCAATTGAGTTCTTCCTGGTTTAGTCATTTCTGGAAGTTTCAGTGACCCAGCGTGAAGCCAACTTAAATTATTCAGTTCGTAAGCAGGGACGTGGCTGATGGAGGGGCGAGTGTCACTGCAGGGGGAGTGTGTGTGTGTGTGTGTGTGTGTGTGTGTGTGTGTGTGTGTGTGTGTGTGTGTGTGTGTGTGTGTGTGTGTGTGTGTGTGTGTGTGTGTGTGTGTGTGTGTGTGTGCTCCAGAGAAAGCGATGAGGAAAAGTCAAACACAGCAGTCTGTATTAAATGTAGCATGACAGGCTTCTCTTTGCAGTTTGGCAAAGACGGAGGCAAAACTATATTCACTCTACTAGTTTTGACCTTGTCCCTTGTGTACAGGGACAAGGTCTCTGGATTCTCTGTAGTTTAGTGACATTATGAAATGTAGATGAAGACAAACCCAAATTGTTCTAATTTATTGTTAGGAAATTAAACCCCCGAGCTGGGTACCAGGCATGTGTGTTGTCTGTACACCGGTCATGGATTTAGATAAACCATCAGAGTAAAGTGACATACTATTTATATAGTACTTTAAGTAGTACTTTACCGACATACATGAAACTAGCAGTCAAAGATCAACAGCGTGCAGCTTGTCCACCCAGGAGGTCGCCGGATGCCCTTCCTGCCGCAACCCTCCCATTTTATCCGGGCTCAGGGTCGGCACAAAGGTGGTTGGGTGGGGCCACACCTGGCAGGGTGGGATTCAAACCCACGGCCATCGCAACCCAATGCTCTACGACCTATATACATGAAACTAGCACTAATGATATTAAAAATAAAAAGTCCTGGTTACTAAAATATTTGATGGTCTAGTGAAGACAAACACTTACTAACCTCTGAACATCACTTCAGTACGTGTCCCTGTGCAAATTATCACATGCTCACAAAGCTTTATTTATAAAAGGAACATGACAGTTGATCAAGAAATACTCTAAATGTTTGTGTGTGTGTGAAAATGTGTGTCCTTAAAAGCTCCATGAAGTGATGCGAGTCCATTACGTTAACCAATCACTGTGGAAACAGGGGAAACTCTTGTGTTTATGTGCCACCTGCTGGTTCAGCAGCACTATTGCACTCTACTGTGTGTGTGTGTGTGTGTGTGTGTGTGTGTGTGTGTGTGTGTGTGTGATGCATCAAAAGCATTTCTAAATTCTGTTTTTGCTCCTCTGCTCTTCCTCTCAGGTGGACTGGGAGAGCAACGGCGGCTTGGTAAAGAAGCTGCCATCTATCCGTGAGGATGAGGAGGGCGATGAGGAGGAAAACTCCGTGTCACGAGCCCCTCGCTCCCCACTGCGCCTCAGCAGGGGGCTCAACTCGCCCCTGCGCTCCCCTCTCCTGCCACCCAGGCCCTTCCGCGCTCCCTCCGAGCACTCACGCCCCGCCACCCTGCAGATACCGGTGGTCAGCTTCAGCAGCGTGCCACCCGAACTCAGCCCCAGGTAACACACACACACACACACACACACACACACACACACACACACACACACTGCAGAGGAAGAAACAGCGAGTATGACCAAAAAACTGAAAGATTAGGGAGACAGGAGGAGTTGCTGCACAACATGTCACTGCAGCATAAGTGTGTGGCTGCCATGGCAACGAGCAGATTCTAGTGCTGGTGGATCGCATGGGGTCTGGCTGCTGTTGGATGTTGTGTAGGTTTTCACACTGTAGGATGATGCGCGTGCACGAAAAGCAAACAAGTGTGCACGGAGGCTAATGACACCCTATCTCCTGTGCAGCGGTGTGTGAACAAAAGGCTGCTGCTAGTGCAGGGGGTGGGGGTGGGGGCTTTAAGCTCTGCAGAGCCAACACGGTTACGTACTGTAATTAGTGCTTTCACTCCCCCCCCCCCCCCACACACACTCTTGCGTTTGATCCCTCCTCTCTGCATAGGTTCGTGGACGGCATTGAAACCGAGAGCAATTCCACCTCCTCGCAGAAGTTCGAGTTCAGCCCCAGCCCGTCTCCTGCAGCCCCTCCCTCCCCATACCCAGGTTACGCACGACACACGTGATCCGGTCATGTGTCTGATTTACATTAACACAGATTTCTGCAGGATTAATATTCATGTGTGGTTGTTTGTGTTGTGTGTAGGGATCCGGGAGCAGACTGAGATCAAGCAGAGTGTGTCAAAACTGACTGAGGAGGTGAGTGCTGACTTGATGATGATGATGATGATGGATGTTTGCACACACAAGGCTCTAATTATTACCTCCACATCGTACGTTTGCTCATAAACAGACGTTTGGTTGCAGTCTGCTTCTTCCATGCTGATACGTCACAGCTTTAAATGATCAAATCAGTTTCGACTGTTCCAACGTCATTGGTCTTGTTTTATTAATAGAAATGTTTGCGGCAGAATTTCTTTTATCCTTCAGTCATGTTTTCTTAATCCACCCATACAAAATACAATGCTCAAAGTTTGTGTTTGTAAGAAACTATTTTTTTTTTTAAAGTTTATCATGATTTTGATCCATGTAATAATGATACTGCCAAAATTTTGACTTATAATTTTAATTTAGTAAATACAACTAAATTCTTTGCTTTTTAATTTTATTTATTATGACAAACTTTCTGTGTGTGTCTTTCCTGGTGGAATTGGACAGAAAATAATTAACATTTTTAAACATTTTTTATCTCCTGCTCCATTCTCCTTGAGATTTTCTGTTGTCTTTCCTCTTTTTTTTCACCACACAGATGAACAGTCTCTCTAAACAAGTCTCCCAGCTCAGTCAGGAGCTGCAGGAAATGACCCGTCTGCTTAAGCCCCTCCTCCAGGCTCTACCGCCACAGCCAGTCCCGACAAACACGATGCCAAATTTAACGTTGCCTCCTAGCAGCCCCAGCTCCTGTTCGGTGGTGCCACCCCCAGCCACAGCCTGTTCCCTTCAGAGACCGGACACTCCGTTCCTGTTAGACACGGGAGACGTGGAGGGAGTGGGTTTGCCAAGATGCCTTCTCCCAACACCTCATTCACCAAATAGGCCTGATTCATTTTCTTCAGAGCCCCCACCCAAACCCCCAGAGGGCAACAATAAGCTCCCTGACATCTCCAACCATCCTTCACTGGACGGAGGACTTCCAGACGGATCCCCAGTCCCTCAAAGGGTCCAGGCTTCCTCCAGTAATGGAATATTCTTTCCCTCTGTGCAGAACCCCCCTCCTCTGACCTCTCATACACCGTCACCCTCCTTCTCCTTTTCCATGTCCCTTTCCTCATCGTCATCTCTTTCCCCCTGTCAAGGTCCCCACCTGTCCCGACCTGGCAGTTGCCTCAGTAGAGGCCTGCTCCCTCCGCCTTCCTCCCAGGACACCCTTCCTCCCTCATCCTCACACTGCTCAGCTCCACCGTCGCTCACATCCTCCCCTGGAGATAGTCGGTTGAGGCCTTCCGTCCCTCTCGTATCCCCCACCGTCTCCCTCCATCCCTCCACCGTCTCGCTGCCCATATCTCCGGACGTTGTTAGCGCAATGAGAAGATGGGGGGACACCCAGATTCCCCCTTGGTGTAAGTCGCAGCCGCACCATGGGGAGGCCAGGCTTGTCACTCGCCCCCAGGAGCTGGAGATGCAGGAATGGGGGCGACAGGTGGAGGAGGAAAGTTCCTCCACAGAGCACATCCGCTTCATCGATGAAGAGGAGCCAGCATTATGAAACAGCAGTATGATGTTAAAATGAGCAAACTAGAGTAGCAGCGAATAACAGAGCAGTGCAGCGGAGAAACGATCAGGGAAAGCAACGACTGGAAACAGACAACTGGTCCGTTCACACGGGAAACCGACAAACGCCCGCGAGGCCGGGACGTGGCGCCGGTTGTGAGCGAATCACCGTTTAGGATCCTTTTCTACAGTGGTGAACCACAGGACTACAGCAGCACAAACTCTCTTACAGAGTCAACAGTCCATCCCCACAGCTACTGGACCCCACAGGACCACAGCTTTTTAGCCCCGTCCATCGCTCTTCGCAGCTAAATGACAATTATTGCTTTTTAAACCCAGTATGGATGTCGCCTCCTCTTCAAACTGCAGGAGCAAAACACATATCTCAGCAGGAAATTGTGTCTTTACCCAAAGCCAGATAATTAGAGACATCGCACCGGGTTTGGGAATGTAAACATTCACGTCAACTCACCTGGAACTCAACTTTAAAAAAAAAAAAAAAAAAACACAATAGAAAAAAGAGGGATGTGGTGGAGGTAAAACACTAAGCTGACATCAAACCATCTCTTCAGTCTTACACGCAATCATCACTCACACAGTTGTTTAACTTCTAACAGAATACTTAGGGGGGGGCGGGGGGTGGGGGGGTTGTTGTGTGCCAAAGACAAAAGGTAGACTCATGATAAAAGTGCGGGGAAACACATATTTTAAACAGCACCCAGATACATACATGGTTTGACACCATCACTCCCATGTCACTCCTGAGCTTTAGCCATCCAGCCATTCGTGCCTTCACCATTACAAGAAAAAAAAAACGTCCCTAAAGTCCTTCACATGTTAATTACGGGCAAACATGTGAGTCAGAATTGAGATAAAAGCCATTACAGGTCCCCTGCAGAGAACGCTTGCACCTTTATCTAAAGCGTAACTAACTTATTTTATATAGGCTGTGTGTGCATATGTATGAGGACAAGCACTGCATGTGTGCGACATGTAACAGGAATGAGCTGAGCAGTGGGGCTGGATGTCAGCACTGATCCGATTCCATTCAACATCGATTCAAAAAGTCCAGAGTCCAATCAGAATGGAGCTGGGTTTGCAGCAGCTCATTTCTCCTTCTCTCCCTCCTGTTTTAGCTCAGTAAAGCCCAGTTTAACTTCTCCCACAGCCCTGAGCAGCACAATATTTACTTCTTAACAAGCCAGTCAACAACCACACGTGTTCGAACCGGAGTCGGGTCTGATATCTGCGGCTGTCAGCTAGTGTCGGCTCCCCTGTGGGACCAGACACTGCATCAAAACATGGTGCCTTTGAAATGACCTGCATTCGTGTTTTTGGGCCCACAGAGCATAAACACTAGCAACCACCTCCACTCTCGGCGCCGCTCACACGAACTGGGATCAAATAAAAGGCCGATTTTCTAGACTTTCCAAAACACTATTGGACCAAATTGACCAAATCAATTCGCAGGGTTTGCGACGCTCAGAAAATTGGCATCGTTGTGCAACTAAAACTGAATCACTCACACGAAGCAAAAAAAAAAAAAAAATCGATCTCAGGACTTAAGAATCGATGGTGGATTATCGGAATAAGTTTTATATCCAGCTCTATGGGGACATGACTGTACGCACTCAAGACTGAGTGGAACCTTCGCATTACTTATGTAGCGCGCACACACACACACACACCTTTTATCATCAACAGCCAACTACTGCTGGTCCAGTCGAACCCTGAAACTACAATCCCCAGGCTGTATTGCTATGGAGGTCTCAGGACTTCTCTACATCAGTTTACCTTTGATGAGGTGCTTTGCGCATCACATTCCTTGTAATATAGACAGTCACATCTCTGGTTTCTGTTTTCTGTAATGGAACCAGGGGAGGAGACTGTCTGGACTCTTTACACATTGAAATACAAAGATTCACGGACCAGAACTCCCATTGATGTCTGAGTACTGAACCTGCCAGTTCCTCTGGGGCTGGGGGGTTTCAATCAAATGCATGTCAAAGCTTTTTATTTATTTATTTATTTATTTATTTTTGCATGATGAATGTGCCTGCTTATCAGCTGTCGAGGGCTGAGGGCTACAACCACCTGCCCGGCTGGAGGCTGTTGGGTTTCAGATGTATTTTATTAAAGACTGCTGTTACATATGAACTTTGGATTGGATTCTGTACTACAATAAAAGAAGTGTTGTTTTGTACAATCTCAGACTCGTGTTACTCTTGGGAACCACTGGCCCAAGTCTGTGTCTATTAGCATTGGAGCCGCTGAGGTACAGTGAGGATCCCTTCTCTGAAACCGACAACATGGGATGTTTGGAAAAAACCCAGAAGGTCCATTAATAGGGTTTTGTGGAAAAGCTATCATGCAGGAATCAAGTCTGCTCCAAGACCAAGGAAGAAGGAAAAGCTGCTGGTTTTGCAGAAACATTAGTTTTCTGTAATGTTGAATCATCCTCAGATAAAACAGTAACTGTTAAACACTCCTCTAGGTTTGTTCTAACAAATAGAACCGGTGTTAGTGACAGACACAAACTTTATGAGGTGATAATTAATGATCAGCGTGGAGGCTGCAGGATGTGCTGCACAACTGAACTGGATTATTTTAGTAGGTGTAGGATGGGGACTGATCGTTTGTGTGTGTGTGTGTGCATTTTTGATTTTTGGGGGGGGGGGGGGGGGGATTTGGTTCACCCTGACCTAAGCATTAACACAGCATTCTTTTAACCTCAGTGTCTGAACACTCTTCCTCCCTGTTGTGACTCTCTGTTGCAAATTTCGAGCAGCAACAAAATATAAACACCCCCCCTTTTTTTTTTTTTTTTTTTAAATAAGAGTTTAACCACTGTTCCTTTTTAATTACTGGTATTTTTGGTCCGTTTTTCTCTCTGCACAACAAAAAGTGTATTTCTTACCTTTCTGTCGTCTCATGCTTGTTTGATTCCTGCATGCTGGAAGCCATTTTATCCACGAGGTTCCAAAAACACAAAACACACTCGGACTTTTAGGCTTATAATGCGTTATTCATGAGAAAAGTCCATGAAACCACCTCTGCACAAATGACATCCTCCAAAAAAGTTCAAACAGTTGAAGAAACACGTCTTTGAAATAATATCATCCTCATGAAGGAGGAAACGCTGCAGCACAGTTAAATTACACGGCATTAGTTTAAGCTTAGAGCACCTGACAAACTGCCACCTGTAGGTATATCTGTGCTTTAAAGAGACTCTGCTTCGGTCCGGACAGGTTTTAAAGTTGAACCAAGGCAATTTTAACTCAAAGTGCCCCACTGTTCCCTCCAAGGAGGAATAAGACACAACACAGAGGGAGTCCTTCTTCAGGTCTGCATATATTTCAATGGTAACATTCATTCTATCAGAGCTTCAATAAAATTGAAATGCTAGGAAACAACACTCTAGCTGTATCCTGATGGGAGAATAAATTATTTGAGGGGAATGAAACACCATGTAGCACTGCGCTCTGCTGCTGCTGCTGTGGATGCACTTAGTGCCTTCTCCCCTCCAGGAGCTCACCTCAAATTGTTCTTCCTTTATTCCATACATCTACTCTGTCTTCGCACGCCTCTCAAAACACATCGCAGGAAATAAAACTCAGGAGCTCGGGGAATTTCACTTATCGCTTCTGACAAACGCACGTAAAAAGAGTGGGCTGCAAAACCAGCGACAGACAAGAGTCTCATTCAACAGAGACGTGAGGATACACGCATCCTCTAATCTCTGGTGTTCTGTGCGCTCGTGCCTGTTAATTAGAAACTAAGCGGGTCAGAGTGAGTGCTATCGGCTCTGGAAAAAAAAAACAAAACAAAACATTGGGATAAGGATGTCAGAGAGAAGTGACAGGCTCCAGTGCACGCAGAACAAGAATGTTAAGGTAAAAAAACAAAATCGGGGGGAATTTCTTTTCCTTATTCGCCTCAGGTTCAGAGTCCGAAACATAGTGAAGAGTGCAGCGGGTTCACCCTGCTGTTCAGAGAGGGTGAATGGAAACAAGATGTGGGTCAGGGGAAAATAAAAATCCAAAAATATATATTTATGTTTATATTTATATATATTTATATATTTACGAGGTATGTATCCACAAAAAAGAAAACACCCAATATTTCAAAATAGGCAGTCTTTGTTTTTCCAAATGTGTCCTTGCTTGTGTCGCCTGAAGGAAACATTAATATCATTATTTAACGATTAAAAAAATAAAACTGGGAAGCTTTGCTGTCCAACAGCCTTGTGTCAAACCTTGTTCTGAGACCACAATTTCCTCCCCAAGCAGGAGTCCAAACCACCAAGGTAGTGTCAACGTCAGGCCACTGAACTCTTAGAAAAAAAACACATTTCATGTCCCAAAAGGAAAAATTTCACTTCATTGTTAAAGGGGAAAAAAAAAAAGAAGAAAAAACAAGTGAAACCATCCTAATCGCTGGCTTTCCAACATCCGTGATCTCAAGAATGTCCAAGATGAGGTTCAAAGTGAGGCTGGGGGGCAGCGGGGGTGGGAGGGGAAGGGAGGCCAGGCACTGGTCCAAAAAAGGTAAAAAGGTGCCACTCAAGATTTATCAAAACGAGAAAAAAACTAAACAGAAAAGGAACCAATGGCAGGTGTCCTCCTGGCGATGGTTAGTTAGGCTGGCAGTAGAGGATCTGTCCCATCTGTAGTCACGCAAGGTACTGCTGCATCGCCGTCTTTGCCCTGAGAGAGACACACAGTCAGTCCAGCCAGGTTTTATGAGGGACCCAGCTGTTCAGGATTTGCTGCTGTGACTCACCTGTCACTGAGGTTGTGGTCAGAGGAGTGGGTGAGCTTGTGCAGCATGTCCACGAAACCCATCTCCCTCAGTTTGTCCTGCCGCTCCTGAGAACCTGAGAACCACACACATCCGTCAGCTGAGCAGTGCAGGTGGCTTGGAGGAGGTTTACTCCTCAAGCTGTCTTCACATGATGATGGACAAACAGCTTCTGTGCATATGGTGTCTGAAACAGCTGTATGTAGACGCCTGTGCCGTGTAAATACTGTGAGGCTGAAACTGTGATTAATCAGAGACTTTATGTAACTGACTAACCTTCATTATTTTCCTGACTTTCAGCTTCTCTGTCATATTGTTTTGGACTTTTGGTCCTTGGGCTCGGAAAAGGTGAGACTGTAATTTGTTTACACTTTTAAAATTTTATGGACCGATGGGGGGTTAACGATTTCCTGCGGCTCACGTTTGACCTTGATTTTTAGTGTGTGGAAAAACAAATGCTGGGTGAGTGAGTGCTCCCAAAACACAGGTGACCTACACTCTGTGCCGTCCCTAAATGCCTCACGTGCAGAGCATCAGAGTAGCAGCTCTGACTGATGCTCATGCTGTGCATTCTGTATAGATATGATATAGTGCAAGACCCCTTTATCCGCTCTAACATGAATCTGCCTTGAGCTCTATAGTGTTGCAGCTAACATGGCAAAACCTCAAATTCCATGAAAGCTCTTATCCTTCTCTCCCCTTTCTTTATCCCTTACCGTCCTCCTCATTCCAGATAAGGTTTGAGACACAGAAGGTGGAAGCAAGCTGCAGTTTCACATTCGAATGCCCCTGTGGAATATAGCAAAAGTCAGAGTGAATACAAATGAAGACAAACAGAACACAAACACAGGTCAAAGCCTCAAGAAGATGTCAGTGTAGCCTTACTGCTGCAGCAATATCAAGTACTTGATCTGATCAACAGTAGAGGGTATTATACGCATTACCATGTAGTATTTGATTTTCTGGAGCATGTCGTCATTGGTCATGATGAGGTCCTTGGCTGTGTTGCCGTCGGCGATGTTGGCCAAGATGCACAGTGTCTGACAAATTAGAAAAGGGTTAGATCAGTGCTGTCATTCGAGCACTTTGTTCTTTGTAACAAAGGGTCTGATGTGCTTCTAGCTCTACAAATGGACACGTCCGAGTGAATACAGACGGACCCTACGCAGACAAGCCTACAATCACACTCATCTACAAATTGCAGATTGTTAAAGCTCGTCTCCAATGGGTGGGTGGGTTTTTCCATGCAGCTGCAGGATGAATTCTGCATGAAACATATTGGAAAGCATGCGGCACAGGGAGCGCTCACCTGTTCTTTGACCTCTATGCTGTGCTCCCCTTCCAGGATGAGCGTCACCGCCTGCATTATCGGCTTCCCGTGAGAGCTCATGATCTGGTCGATGTGCTGAGGAGGGAGAGCGAGAGAACTGAATCAGTATGCACGGTGTGTTCAACACTGGTGGAGAATTCATGCAAATTCAACACACACTGGGTGCTGGGTATTCATACCTTACAGAAAGCATGAGACACGTGTAACCACAGGACAAAACGGTTTAAGAAGCAACCTACAAGCCAACACAGTCTACAGACGCTCACTGGCCTGTGGTCCAGTTCAAACATCAGCTCTCAGACAGTGTTAACTAGAATCGTAAAAGTGTGTTTCACACTGTACGGGGGGGTTAATGAATGCATGGACCCGTTCTAGCACTGAAACCCGTACAGGGGCACACACACACTAGAATTCTGATAATGAGACGGCTTTGAACGATGTCACTGTCTCCACTCACTGCATTTACACCTTCAATAAAGTGATTACAGCATTTTCCATTTGACTTCATGTTAAAAGCCTGATTTCTTCAGGTAGACCAGGCTTCTCATTGGCTAAGTGTGTATGAGCAGAAAGAAAGAGCAACAAATATGGAGCAATGCCGCCTCTTCCTCCTTCAGCCATTTTAGTCTAAATAAGTCTGTTTCCATCGCATATTTGTTCAATTCAGAATTGTGCTCTAAAAAAAAAAAAAAAAAAAAAAAAAAAAAAAGGAGCTTCGTCGGTCTTTCCTTCACTGCCCTGTCATTCTGATTTGACACAGACACAGTCAAAATTAAAACCCAGGAAGCAGCATCTTTTGTCACTGTATAATAAAATCTGTGATTCACGCTTCGAAACACATCCAGCGTAGAGGAGAAATCTGAATACTGATCTGCTGCCAGTACACATGGATTTGCAGTAACAAGTTTACTAAAGTACATGTAAGTTTGATTTTTCAGTAACCAGGTTACTGAAAGTAAATGTACTGATTCTGAGAAGATACCTATAAAAAGACCAAAAAAAAAACTGAAGTTGATGATGAAATATTAGTGAGAAAACTATTTCACCGAGTTTGAAACACACTTAATGATCAGTAAATTCTGCTCATTTAAAGCTATTATTTCATTTTCTTTGGACAGTGCGAAAGGTACCAATATGTCTAATGCACATAAATGCCATTAAACTTCCCTTTGAATTCCCTATATCAAAATATTTCTCTACTTCTAGCTGAAAAGTGCCTCCAGATGACATCACTTGGGGGAACCTTTAGTTCAGATGATGTCATCTTGATGTTTACACTATGGGGTTTGTGATCATGCTCAACCTGCTCCCTCAGATGATCTGAGTTCATCTGAACTCCTGATGACGAAAAACTCCTCCAAGTGACGCCATCTGGAGGAGTTTTCAGGTACAACCAGATGAATACTTTAATGTAGAGAAGTCAGAGGGAAGTTAAAAGCATTAATGTACATTTACACCCTAAATGAAAGCCATATAATGCAAATTAGAAATTGGTGAAGTCGCTCTTTAAGGATAATTCAACTCTCTCACCGGGCGTGTTGACAGAAGATTGCGCAGCAAACCGAGGGTCTTCATAAGTACGTTGGTGTCAGGGTCCGACAGCAGGCGGAACAACTGTTCGGTTCCCAAACACCGAACTATCTCCAACTTCACCTTCTGCTCTGCCTGGAACGCCATGTTCTTAATACACAAATCAGCCGGCAGAATAAGTCAGAGTGTGAGGATGTCAAAGAAAAGGTAGAGATCACAACATCAAAAACACAACTTTACGTGTAGATATCCACTCACACTGGATAGTGACTGTTGTTTTACAGTGTAGTGAGGGAAGGAAAATGTATTATTCACAGGCCTTGAAATTCAGGCCAAGTCACAACTCAATGTTCTTTCCAGAGTGATGGTGATACAAGACGATACAACAGATCATCTTCTTACCATCAGGGCCCAGATCCCATTGACCCTCAGTGGAGGACTGTCACTCTGGGTCAGACTGCATAGTAATTCGATCACCCCTGACTCCAAGATGGGCTGCAGACACACACAGCAACAGGCACTTTATATTGAACGTGCTGTGACGTTTTTTAGCCATAAGAAAAGAGTTAACAATGGTTTGGTTTGCCATTTCTGTCCATTTAATGAGTCTAATACACAGTTTGTAACTCCTCTCTTCAGCTAAATGCTCCGCTATGTTTAACAGCAAGTGTCTAGATGTGTCAGCTGCCTACTAACAGTGGGGATCCTAGAGTCTGTTGGGGCCCTAGGCAACGTAAAACCACTGTGCTTCAGATGTACAAAGGAAATACAATAAAATGCACCACACTACACATAGCACAATAATACATAGTACATTCCATAACTTAGCATTCACGGTTTGACAGTTGGACACAGCTTTCATCAGTTTGCTACAGAAAGAGTAGCTAACAGGTTGACTTCTGCGAACTTAGTTAGCTACGTTAGCTCGTGTTAAATGTCTAAGTAAACCAAAGAAACAATGTGACACCAGTGGAAGGTCTGTTATCCAACTGTCTCTTCACCACAGCTACAGCTACACTGGCAGCATTATTATCATCCTCTCCACTGCTCAACTTATCACCGTCTTGCTTTTTCTCCTGTTCCCCTTTTGTTGCTGCCAGAACAACACCTCTCCATTTTCATCAGACCCTTTCCCCCACTGAATCATGTGCTACTTGAACAGAGATTCAACATCACTTATAACACCTTTTCAGGAAAACAGCCTAACGTGTGTATAAGTAAATAGCGTACCTCTTTGCTGGGTGAGAACTCCAGTAGTAAATTGCATAGTGTAGAGGAGGCCATGACCAGGACTTCATCTGGTGCATTCTGCAAAAGCTGCATTTAACAGGAACACGTTTCTCAGTATTTGTAACCCCCCCCCCCCACCCCATTTAGAGCATTGTAGTAATAGCATTTTGGAAAAACGTATCGCAGACCTTCATGAGTGGTTTCCACACTGCATGGTCGTGGAAGCTTGTCCTCAGCTGCTGCACCGATCGTGAAAGACTGTGAAGACATCTGGACCAAAAAAGAAATAAAAAAAGAAACCGTTTTTACACTTGGAGAAGGAATAAAATAGTTAATATCTATAGCAAAAGGTACAAAGGTAGAATGGGAGGCAGAGCCTTTAGCTCCTCTCCTGTGGAACCAGATCCCAGTTCAGATTCAGGAAGCAGACGCCCTCTCTACTTTTAAGTCTAGGCTTAAAACCTGCCTCTTTGATAAAGCTTATAGTTAGTTATAGTTATGCTGCTATAGCCTTAGACTGTCCCCTAGTTGTCCTTCTCCTTCTCTGTCTCCCTCACTTTGTCCCTTTCTGCAGGTCAAGGCAGACAGCCGCCCACCCTGAGCCCAGTTCCGCTGGAGTTGTTCTTCTCCACTGTTGCCTATGGACTTGTTAAAGGGGAATTTGTTGTTGCATATCTGTATAGTCTTGCCTTTATTATGTAAATTGCCTTGAGATGACTTTGTTGTAAACTGATGCTATATAAATAAAGTTGAATTGAATTGAATTATGATGCAGTACAGACAGTTATAGATGAAATGCTCATTTACTTCTGTGGAATGTAATTCAGGTGTGATTTAATTTTTCAAAGGGTGTAAGCATCAGGACAACAAGGAGAGCAGATGATACTGTACCTGACAGCTGCCAGTCGAACTTTAATGCTAGATTCTGAGAGGCCACTGACTATCCTGTCCATCATGTTCTCTGTCTCTGTGATCTGAGGGGAAAATAAAAATTAAAAAAAAGAGGGGATGGGTTAGACCGTAAGAACGTACGGAAACATAACTAGACTGTACACAGAAAGTGTAAAGGAAAGGTCACCTTTTTGCGGATGTCCTCATCGTTAGAGCCAAGTGACGCATAAAGTTTGAAAGCAGCTTGTCTCAGCTCATGTGCATGTTTCAGATCATGGTCCAGCTGCGAGTGAAAGAGCACAGAAAGTGAACTGCTGCAAAAGGCCAGCAGTTACAGAACATAATTTGTTGGTTGCTGATAAAGAAAACAACAATTCTGCCTTACAAAGCCAAGATAGAAGACCAGACCACTTGAGTTGGAAACAATCTGCTTTCTCTAGCAGCTGATTTCTAAACTGTCATGTAAATAAGGAACCTGGTTATTTTATTCGGGTAAGCGAAGTGCAAAGCTGGTTTTACTGCTATGTAGATGTGAAGACGGGAAAGGTTGTCGAGTGAATTTGCTGGTTGATGGTGAGATCATTAGATAGCACTGTTAAAATATGATCTAAATAAGTCAGTTAGCACCATGCACTCGTTAAAGTCAGACACTTTGTGCTGTGAAAAGTAGCTCTGTTCCATCTTTCTCTCACTATGATAAATCTCTGCGCTAAAAAACCTCTACACAGCTAAAATCCAGGGTAGATGAGATTTACAGTAACGAGGTCACGTAAACCAAAACAAGGTGGAGGTGGTACCACCACCACCACCATCATCATCATCATCATGTGCATGTACAGGTCTAAATAAATCTACGAAAAAACAAAAACAAAACGCTTGATGGATTACTGAAATCAGAAAAGAAAACTTTCACTAGGAGCCAGATATGAGAACAGCATATGTTATCTCACTCTGCTTGAGTTATGTGGAAGTTGAGTCCAGATAACTACATCTAGATGATTTAAAACCTTCAAAAAATAAATAAATAACTAAAAAATCCGGCATGGTGTAATGTGGAACAGCAAGCTCCGATGGGAAGTTCAGAACAGAATCCTTGATATGCACCCACCGATGCATATTGCCACGAGTACTGACAACGGATGATGCCCAGTAAATAAAGTTGCTATTTCCACACTGTCTCTGTGGACAAAAAAGAAATAAACCTCGCCTCTCATGTAGCAAACCCTCTTGCAGTTTGCACCCTAGGAGACTGCATGTGCCACAGGCCAAACCTGCTGACATCTGCTTCGGTTGGAACTGCAGAAAGACTCAGTCCACTCGGATTTTCTGTTGTTAGAGTGATTCCTCTTACCTTATGTAGACAATCTATGGTGCGCACACACAAACCCACATCAGTGAGTTAGTGAGCAGAGAGTTAGCTAATGACAGCTGATCAGACCTGCAGACATTAACTTGCTACACAGATGATCAACATCGACTAAAAACAAAAGCTACTGACTGAAAGTTAAACCTTACACCAAGCTTTGCTAACGGAAGAAGCTGAAGCACATAAATGATAATAATTTACAGACATAAGTGCGTAACAGCTGTGGAAAAAGCAGAGCTGTGACTAAGCTATTACTAAATGTTTGCACTTGCATGAACTATTAACTCACAGACACATGGATGAGAACTAGAGGTTAGTCACTAGTGTGTTTACAATGAAGAGCTGATCGTAGCGTGAAATTAGACCTACGGACACCAAATTCCCCTGTAAACACACTGATGCCCTACCCTCTTGATATCAGTGATGGCGGACACAGAGCTGGGGTACTTGAAGTAGTCAGCCAACATGGCCACCAGGTGGTCAGTGGTGCTCGCAATCCTTTGCAGCTCCACGTCGGGCTCCATCAGGTAGGCCAGCGTCTCCGCACCCTCCACCCTCTCCTCCAGCAGATGCTCTTTACTGCACATCCGTACGAGGCACGGTAGGGTCTGGATGAAAAGAGGAGGTCACATTCAATAAAGAAATACGCAATTCACCAATAATGCGGACAAATAAAAAAAGGTGCAACTGTGTTAGATAAGCCTGACCTTCAGGACTATGCAGCTGTCGTCTGTCCTGATGGCACCTGCTCGACACATGTACGTTAAACTGGGACACAGGGAGAAAAAGGTCTCATTCAAAGAAAAACTATACAGCAAACATTATATTTTAATACTGAATAATTATTGATAAGGTTTTACACCACTCACCATTTGGCTGCTGTTAGCTGCATTTCAATGGGTTGATCCCTTTGCATCATTCTGACAAATACCTGAGACAGCAGCTCACCATCCACTAGCACTGGCAACAAAAGTGAGAAACAGGTTGGACAGTGAAGAGAGCAACAGAGAAAGAGAAAACAAGGAGAGCATTTCCTCACCATTCACTAGTGTCGTGGAGACTTGAGTGTTCTCATAGGCCAGGACTGAGAAACACTTTAAGGCCTGCATCCGGACCTAGGGAGCCAATGATGAAGAGGAAGAAGGTAACTTGAGTGCTAAAGGTACAATCATACCTCTGGATAAACATATATACCTACACAGCCATCTACCTTATAAGACGACGAGATAAGCAGAGGAGCGATGTTCTGGATGGCACCATGGTTGAAAAGAACTGTCTGATGCTCTGGGGTCTAGAGACAATAAACCTCCAGTCAACAATGAATCTCTGTTTGGCTACAGCTGTGATTCACTCCATCGTGTCTGTGTGCGACCAAATACCAGCAAATACCTTACAACAGTGGGAGAAGATCTGTGTGATGTACTCCTGGGTTCTCTGTGAGCGGCTCAGTAGAGACATGAGGTGAGGAATCAAAGTGGGGTCCTAAAAACACAAATTCAAAATACACATAATATCAACCAACAAGTGTCATGCAATGCTTGCTAGTTTGAAGAGTTCGGCTTTAATCAGAACCTGTGCGTGACAACATACAGTATAGAGCAGCTGCACAGGGGTGACAGGACTGATGAAGACAGTTCTCAGACATCGAAGACAAGCTTCAATAAAGATCAGGTCTGGACACAGGAGACCTGCACGCACAAAAACACACGTACCCCTTAGGTCAGTGTCTCTTTTAGTCGCTAGATGTGTTGTGCTATGCAGTAAGTATTTGTGTACGTGTGTCCCAACCTTGAAGAAGGGCAGGGATGATGTGACAGTCCACCAGGGACTTGATGTTATTCTCAGTGCCCATGGCAAGACTGCCCAGCACTACAGCACACTCGGTCCGCAGCTCCAGACTGGACGAGCTCTGCTGGAGCAGGTACAGTAACCTGGAGGCAAAGAACCAACACACTGTAACAGATGCACCCTACACTGTGTTGCAGTGAAGATGCTAGTAGCATATACTATGTGACTTTCATTCATTCTTTCATTTCCACTAAGAGTGAAATATGAAGAATCTAAACTTATGCAAAACGGGGAAACGAGTGAATTCCGTGCCAGAGATGGCCACGGTCGACCACAGCAGTTGGGGAGACTTTGGAAGTGGAGCGTTCAACACGCACAAGAGCATGGGGAGAGAACAGGAGGAGCAAGAGAGTAATATAGACTGAATTTATGTTCCGTTCACCGCACATAAACACCTTATGTTTTAACACCATGTCAGAAAGGGGGAGTAGAAAGAAAGGATGAGTTGGAAGGAAGGTGTGCAGACATACCTGGGCACAGCTCCAAGAACAATCAGATTGGCCTTCTGCTTGTTGTTTCCTATGACGGCATTCTTCATGTCACTGTGAAGACACACACACACACACACCTGACTGACACTTTGGTAATGTATTTGGGGCAACAATGAAAAAAAGGACTCCACTGTCAATAACAAAGGTTTAAGAGTCTAAATGGTTCAGATTAGTTTACAGCCTGTCGTGTAAAGTCCCCCAGTTTACCTGCTCAGTACAAACTGATATAGATATGTATATGAGGAGAACAGTCCTCTAATGATTTGGTCATTGATGGAGTGGACTTGGACATATTACAAAAATGGATTTGGCAAATATATCTTGAGTGGCCAACCCAAGTATATAGTCCATAGTCTTTTGTGGGAAGCAATGGGATGTAAGAAACCTTTCTTAGGTTCTGACATATACCTAGCTAAAAGTCATCAGACTCTTCAGAGACCTATGAGGGCAGCATGCATCTGCTAAGCTATAAACACACCAGACAGGCAAGCGGTCAGCCAGGTCAACATTTCAAAGATGAACTGCAGAAGGTTTCCATTAAGCGGACACATTCTGAGCTTGTTTGTTTGTATTCGGTGCATTTTTTTTCCCATGCAGCATTTCCTCTGCTCTGGAAGTGCCCCAGATGATATCACATAGCAGGTGAGCGGCTAGTGGAAAAGTACAGCTGTAACAGGCGGTCAAGTCAGTCAGGTGCTGGGTTAGTGAAGCGGCGCACTCCGTAACCAGAGCTAGTCTCCTCAGAAGTTAAAAATAACTGCTAAATAGTCTGAGTCCAGGTCACCGCAGTCGAGAAAGCGGGACAGAGAGAGAGGAACGAAATCACACAGAAAAGTGAAATGCATTCTGAAATGGTCTGTCACATTAAAGCCTGTGCATGTAAACACAGAGGTCTTACAAGAACACCACCATAAATGATCATGAACAGAACAAGTTCTTTTTGTGATATTCCAACTTTGATGATCAACAACCTGTGAAAAGGCAACTGAGCACGAGCAGCATGATTCCTGGAAGAACGTAGGCTTGATTTCACCAGTGTGTTTCACCACAGGATGTTCTTCAGTACTATTTACTCAAAAGACCACATGTCCTCTCCTTGCTGCACCAGGGAATGCAACATACAAACAGAGCAGACATTAAATGGTGCTGGACTTACATGACTCCCTGCAGCACTTTCTGTGGGTCGGGGTCGAACAATCTGTCAACATAATGGCGACTAGTGGCAGTGACTTCCTACGTGACAACAACGACAGAAAGGTTAGTTGCAACAATATACAGAAAACACCAGTGTTCAGATTTGTAGCTCAATTTAACAACAAGCTAGAGCTGTAAAGCTGACGGAAAGAGCCAGTCGAAATACGTTTGCAGAATTATTTCTAGCTGAAGAATATCAAGCATCAATATTATAAAATTAGGAGCTAATGGCAATAATAAAAGATCATTCATCATTTTGCTTAAAAAAAAAGGGTTATAAATTGCTTGCCAACTCTGACAAAGCCACAGTCATGCACACTGAAACATCCATGGCATAATCCTTTAAAAGCGGTTGTATATGGCTCCATTTGACACCAAGAAACTTTGCTTATATCCATGACAGCTTTAACCAGAACTTTCCACATGACCCATCCCAGAGAAGTAAAGCTCGCCGAGCTGACAACACTGTTGCCTTTTGGTGCCAACGAGCTGCTGACAAGGTGCTGAGCACATTCTGTACTGTAACATAGCAATTGTTTCAGAGATCAACACTGAGATACGTTTTATTATTACAGTAGAGGGTAAATGTGTTTGTTCACCATTGCACAGCAACAGACAGCTCACAGACACATACACAGATCAGGCATAACATTATGACCACCTGTGCAATTTAATGCAAACCATCACAGTGGCTCTGCCAGGAGTTCTTCTTTTACAGTGTTATAATTCTGTTTTTTGGTTAAAACTGTCAGAAAAAGGGGAGAGTTCTCCTTTTCCTTTTGGCGTTTGCCTTTCAGGGGTCTCCACAGCAAATCCTCTGACTCCAAGAAAGGTGATAGTTCTACTAGGTGTTTTTTATTGAGGTCAATCTGGTCACTAGTGGAGTGGATCATAAGAGGAGGTGGTTCTAATGTTTTGGGCACCGGATTCATTTTAAATAGGGTGGGCAAAACATTATTGAACCAGCCCTGTTGAAATACTTTTTAAGAGTTTGACAATCCCAGTTCCCATTACAATCACAGAAAAAAAAGAAAGTAAAAATTCTTTCTGATCTCAAGGCTTTCTTGAGACAACAACTTGCCTTGTTAATATGTAACTGACGTTTGGGAGCATCACACCATTATGATTAACAGACACCTCAACAAAATATTCAAACAGGTAAAGATAGACACATAAACTCTCGCTAACATATTATAGTGTGTCTCTTCGTAACCTAACGGACGTGGGGGCGTTTCACTATTGCAATCCCCAACACACTCGTCTAAACTAAGCTAAGCTTAACTTTGGCCAACTACTTGCACCTGGCAGCCATTGTCACGTGCCAAACCGATCTAGACAATAATACACGTTTGTAGAGTTTGCGTTATATTTTTCACATTGACTTTTCCCTTATTAACTAATCAAGAAGTATGCAGCCAGTGAGTTAACGTTAGCTTCCTTAGCGTAACCGTATGCTAATGCTTAGCTAACGTTTACTTGGAACGTTAGTTATCTTTACGACGTAATAATGAGCAATTATTGGTACAGAACACTGCTGAGTGTATGGAGCCGAAATTCTCATTCTTGCGACCTGTTTTCCATTGTCACTTATGGGGTCTGTTAATGCGGTTTATGAGCACCAAACCGTTACTGACAGCGCTCTAGCAGTTAGGAGCTAGCTGCTAACTCATTCCTAGTGACAGTGACAGCAAGGTTCGTTTGATTCGGTGTCCTTCATTCGCCGAACGGGCGCCCATAATACCGGGGAGCTTCGGATACAAACGGTCCTCATCGACAGCTACGTAGACACGCCGCTAACGTTACCGTGCTACATGTTGCAAAGCCTCTAAGTTAGCTTGCAGGCTAACAGAAGCAGGACCCTTGGGTTTTGCCGCTGCTAGCTTCGTGTTGCGGATCATATTATATTACCCACTCACAGCTGGAGCGAGCGCAATGCACATGTGGCAGCCTGTCTGAAACCATGAGAGTGACACTCACAGATAGCACACTGATGCGGAGTGGGGCCTCCAACAAGCACGACATCTCTCTTCCACCGACTGAGCGCCCCAATCGGCGCACCACTTTGCAGACACTCCGCCCCCCCCAGAGCAGCTGTGAGTGGTGTTTAAAAAGTAACTGCAGCTTAATCACGCAGCTCCTTACTAGCGTTAAGATTAAAGCCGCTCACTAAGTTCTTCTGTAGGTGCGGTTGTGATCACTAGCAGCAGAAATACAACAGAGAACACTACCGCTAACTTGGCAAGCTGTCTGACAGACAGGGGGATTGTCAGTGAGGTAAATTTTGTTTATAAATGTGACGTACTGATGTGTGTATGCGGTACTTTCGCTAAATTAACTGCATTCATTCAAACTATATAATAAAAACATATATAACCGTAATAAAATGCACATCGTGTGGCCAATGCAAATCGTCTTCATAATCACACCAAATAATACATAAACTTAAAATGCGTCGCACAATTTCTAAATGGAATCTGCTGACGCAGACTTACGTTTGTGACGTAGCGCGCATGCGCTTTGGCTGCAGACGCGAGGTGGGAAATTTCATCTGTTGTGTGTTGGCGAATCTGTATCCTAAACATGATTTGTAGGAATAATTTGTAGCTTTTGGCGCATACAACCGGGCATCCACGTTCCTCTGTTATCTATTCATCGCTGTAAGTGCTCGTTCTGTTTGCTTGTTAGGGAAATGTGTTGTCTGGTCGATTCAGCGCGATGTAACGTTATGGTGTCCACACGACTAGCTAGCTGCTGCACGCTGTGGTTTGTTGTCAATTTTTGAAAGTTGATTTAGCGATGTCTGCATTGTAACTGGAGCCAGCTACACAGAATAGACACAATACAGGAAAGAACTTGTCGATACCCACATCATGTGGAAGTAACAGCATTTCCTGATAAAGTTACTATTTGGACTAAGTGGAGCCGTGCATTCTAGGAAGAGGTGGTTCTAATGTTTTGGCCACAGAATTTAAAAATGAATAAGGGGGCCTCTTCTTATAATGCACTCCAGTACGGCTCCACTACCCATTATGACCTCAATAATAAACATAGTAGAATTATCACCTTTATGAGAGTTTCAGCCTTAAAACTGGGAAATTGCAACCTTGTAAAAGAAGAATTCCTGGCTGAGCCCCTGTGTTGGATCGCTTTAGATTGAACAGTTGGTCATAATGTTGTGCACGATCAGTGTATAACCTTAGACATTCAGCCCAATTGTCACAACAGCTAACTGCCATGTCAAGACTGATAGTTTTAGCAACTGTTTGGTAATCTGATTAATACTTTTATTTTATTTTGTTTGGATTCGTGGATTTTTTTTTTGTTTGTTTATTCTGTAAAAGGACTGGTAAGCAAGTATGAGGTCCTCAAGTGTCTTGTTTTTGGTCCTACCACTAGTCCAAAAACCTACAAATATTAAGTTTACAATGATATGACTGCTATGAAAAAGCAGAAAACTGTGTCATTTGAAAGCATGGAATCAGCTAATTGATTGTTTCCAATCTGTTACTGAAGGTACGAAGAGTTTGAAGTTAGGGTCAGAAATGATCTCTGTGTAGAGGCTGACAGCTCTTGAGTTGGGATGGAATACAAACCCAACCTTGCTGCGAATTTGATTTTTCTCAGGAAATCTGCGTCTTACCTGTTTGTGCAAGATGAAGATTGCAGTTGAAGGCTGTTGCCATGGTGAACTAGACAAGATCTACGAGACAATCAGCTACCTGGAGAAGAAAGAAGGGGTAAAAGTGGACCTGTTGCTTTGCTGTGGAGACTTCCAAGCAGTGCGAAATGAGGGGGACATGAAGTGCATGGCAGTGCCAGCCAAGTACAGAACGATGCAGACCTTTTACAAGTTAGTTGGGTTTTTTATTCATGATTTTAAAAAAAAAACAGCCCGATAGGAGTATGAAGATTTAAAACTTTTATACTACTGTCTCTGTTACAGATACTACTCCGGAGAGAAAAAGGCTCCAGTCCTGACCATCTTTATCGGAGGCAACCATGAGGCATCCAACCACCTGCAGGAGCTGCCTTATGGAGGCTGGGTGGCACCCAACATTTATTATCTGGGTAGAAACCAGCAAAAAGCAGATGTAGTTATTCTGTTTACTGTCCTGTGTACTAACGTTTGGCTTTATCTTGACCATATGTTTTTAGGTTATGCTGGTGTTGTTCGTTACAAAGGGATTAGAATCGGTGGTTTATCTGGAATCTTCAAATCACGTGATTACAGAAGAGGTGAGTGTTTTAGTTCAACTATCTAATTACCTAAAGTAATTTGGGTTTTGTAGTTTCTTTACAAGAGTTTTTTTGGTCTCTAAGGTCACCATGAATTCCCTCCATACAACTCTGAAACACTTCGAAGTGCATACCACATTAGAAATATCGAAGTATTCAAACTAAAACAGGTAAACGTAGATTGTAACTTTTTCTACTGCACACAGCTCAAATGATGTCTTACTCATTTATCCAAACATTGGACGTTTATTCATTTTATTTCTTTCTATTAAGATCCAGATGCCCATGGACATTTTCTTGAGCCACGACTGGCCTCGCGGAATCTACTACTATGGCAGTACCGAGGAACTGTTGCAGAAGAAAAAGTTCCTGCGTCAGGAAGTGGAGTCTAACTCTCTGGGAAGTCCTGCTGCTGAGGAGCTCCTCGCTCACCTCCAGCCCAGCTACTGGTTCTCTGCTCATCTTCATGTGAAATTCGCTGCCGTCATGCAACATCAGGTAAGAGTGGTTGTTTTTCTGTAACTAGCTAAATTAGTATTACCTGTGCTTAGTTTCAGATTTTAATAATTCTGGGTGTCTATGTAATATTCTATATATTATACTGCATACGTTAATTATGTGGTTAATTTTCTTGTTTTTAGCCTAAAGGTAATGCGTCTCCGCGTGTAACCAAATTCCTGTCTCTGGATAAATGTCTGCCCTATAGGGAATTCTTACAGGTGAGAGCACGTTTTGTTAATACAAAGGCACCAGTCTAGCTTAAAGTGGATGAGGTCATTGTTCGTTCTAAGCAACAATTTGTACACTTGCTGTATAGATTGTGGATGTTCCAGAGAGACCAGGTTCATCTGATGGTCTTGAGTATGATCCAGAGTGGCTTGCTATTCTGAAGGCAACCAACAGTCTACAAAGAACCAACCCTCATCCGTGGAACCCCCCTGAAAATAATGGCCTGCATGAACGGTATACAGATAATCACACACCCAGTTTTATGCCTAAGTTTGCCCTCGTCACCATTTGTGGTAAGTTAAATATCTATGATATAATGATTGCTGAAGTGAAAATGAGTAAATACAATCCCTGCAGCAAATGGAAAATAAAAATTGCCTTTATTTCAAATGATCCTACTTTGTATTTAATAAATTGTGAGAAAATAATAAAACCATTATGAAGCTGTTTGGCTTCTGAAGATTTGAATATGGATTCTGGATTCTGAATATGGATTGTCTGTACCCATCAGGTGGGACTTCAGTGCTTCAGAAGCAGCTATGATGCAGGTGATGGAAGATCTCAATGGTGAACTTTCTGTTCCCGTAAACTTCAGCCAGACTGTCCCAGCCTATGACCCCAGCAATCCCCAGCCTTATACTGCCCCCAGCTACACCACCAACCCCCAGACAACAGAGCTCTGTGCCATGTTAGGTCTCACTGACATATATGCACAGGTGGGACAGGGACATGATGAACTGCGCAGGGTTCAGGAAAGTGTAGGGAGGGAGGAGGAGCCAGAGGATGAAGATGGAGATAGTGTAGGAAGTGCAGAGGAGCCCAGCGAGTATCCGACCGACACATCGGGACTGTCAAGTTCCTTTAATCCTGATGAAATCACCATAGAGGATGAGTGGGAGGAAGAGGAGGACGGCAAATCAGACGCAGCAGTGAAGGGTGACGAGTGCTCAGACGTCCACACCCCGGGTCGAATGGTTCTGCCAGAGCCAATATCTGATGTCTCACCCAATCCTCTGTCCCGTCTGATGAACTTGCCACCTCCCTCCCACTCCACCCCAGCAGCAGTAGCCCGCTCTCAGTGTGGAGCAGAAAGACTCTGCGAGGGTGGTGATGAGGATACCACTACCGCGCGCATCTTAAAACGTACCAGCGGTGAGAGTGAGACTCCTGGCAGCAGAGGTACGACTCCCATAATCAAACGCAGGAACCAAGTCATCTACACAGCAGTAGATGATGAGGAGGGTGAGGATTAGAGGTCAGATTAAGGACACGGTCATTTATTCTCCATTAGTTTATATTAATTTACAAATTTTGACTTAAATGTGTCGGCCTTTTATACAGATTCCAATGCCCCCAAAACAGACTGTACACAAGACCATTAGTATCTAGATTCAGTTTTTACAGAAAGGCTATTAAAGCCAAAAAAAATGTTTCTTTGAAGAAATATTATCACCTTTTTATATACATTTTAATTCTTTTTAATATTTTAAGTATTTTAATCAATGCAGGAACATTTTGGAGAACAGATTTTTGAGTTCTGTGCTTAACGTTTTGTATATGTAACTTCAAGACAATAGAAGTGAGGCTGGAAACCTAAAAGATCTTTTTTTTTAAATAAATACACTATTTTACAGCTACCTGGCAAAGGGGGATTAATAAAATTGTAGCTGTTAACGTTGTTGTTTCACTTACTCGAGGCAAGTAGAAGGAAGGAAGCAGCTTTCTGCAGTCGCCATTGGCCGTTCACAGAATCCAGGTGCTAAACTCATCCAATTTCTCAGCTTAAGCATAGAAAATGTTGTCTTTCTACCATTTTGATTCACAAATCATAGCATTTTAATTTTATTTATATTAAGCAGTCTCATTTTGATACCAGTAATTAGTTCACTCTATATATTTTTTTAATATCAAAGTGCCTTAATGTGTGTGTGTCTGGTTGTGAATCTGAAAATAAAGCAGAACAAAAGATTTTCAGGACACAAATATTTGTTTAAATCACACAGATTTATAACATTGATTAGAATCCTTTTTAAACAATCCATTCCATGTTCACAAGTGTGCTAAAGTCCACATACACTTTCATTGAAATTAAGACAATAATACTTAACATACAGTGCATATGACAATATCTCCTTACATCCATACAATGAGCCAATGCAGTATTCTAATGAGAGGGTGCCAGGTTATTGGGTTCTGCTTTAAGCCAGCGTCATAGAAACGTTCCAAAGGTGTTGTTCAGTGGTAATTGGATTTGCCTGTCGATACATCCACAATCCCATAACTCCACAGTTTGTATGCCTGCCTCTGCAAGCCAGTCATTTAGAACTGATGAACCCTCGTGGATGACAGGTGAAATGTCCTCAACAACTTCAAACAAGTTCAGTTGCTACCGAACAGCACCTTTGGGATAACCATGACCTGTATAGCTAGTGTCAGATAAATGGTTTGTCCTGCACTTTGCCAACAAAGCACACACTTCAAAAAGCCCCAAACGTGATTCACAGAGAAAGTAAACTGGGAATAGGCACTTCTTTTTCCTTTTGTGTGTTTATCAATTCTTTCTTCATTTTCTTTAACCAAGCACACAACTCTGATTTAAGAGCATCATATTAAGATAAATCAATCAAATAAAACCAGTTAAGATCACTATGATTTCATTTTCAACAACAGAGTTGATTAAGACAAAGGACAGATGAGACACAAACACAAGACGGGCAGATTTCCCCCTACAGGGCGTGATCAAGTTTCTTACAAATCTCATTTTGTCTTCTCTTCCTGCCCTTCATTCTGTCCCTAAATATCCCTCTACAAGACCCCCAGCATATTCTGTCTGATGCTTGTGGTCCTAAAGATGCTAGTTAGTGGCAACTGGACTTGCTCGAGGCTCTAACCTCTAGTTCAGTTAGAAATGTTAAGAACCTCAAATAATTCCAGATGCTACTGAAGCCGCACCTTTAGGACATTTTTGACCTGGATGATCTGATGATGATAATCTAGGCTGAGCTTAGATTCGCTTTAATAACTACAGAATGACAAACTCTAAAAAGGGGTTTGTATTTGTACTTTGTTTGGGTTTGAGGAACGTGTTCTTCTCTGCACATGAAATTAGTTACCATACCAAATGTATACTGTTGCTACGGCCTTTGAAGCTTAACATTGTCCCTATGACCACTCAGCATCACAGTAAAACCAAAACCTCTGCAATATTTGAATCAAGTATTGGGACAAATTTATCTATAAGAAACATAATGTAAAATCTTTTCAATCATTCTCATCAAAACAAACTGTGCCGTGGGTGTTATCTGTTTCGGATGGTGTTGGTGACACCAGGGAAGGTCAGGCAGGACAGAAGGAGAATGTGAATTATTGGATTACAGGGTAGAGTATGTGGCATTATTCACAGCAGGATTTGATCGCTTTAGGACTAGGACAAAGACAAGGTAAAGCAAGCAAGAAAGCAGCCACAACTTTACCGTTGGGGTCATTATTTCATACCTAGGCCCCCTCCTCCCTTCCTGTCTTGGCACTCGCCAGCATGTGCTGCTCAGTTGAGGCAATTTTGCACAATCACACAGGCCTGTGACTGAATGTTGCAAGGCAGAGTGAAAACAACGGAAAATTAGTGCTAAGTACTACAACAGGTTTGCCACTGTCTTCCAAATTCTTTATTTCCCCCTCTCAAGCTCAGTCTTCACTATACCTCTCTTTATGATTTCCAAATGCAAAAATCTCAGTTGGTGGCCAAAAGACACCGATGTCAAACATTGTGTCTTTCCTCTCTGTCTCTGCTTGCTCTCTTTTTCTCTCCTTGGAATTTCTGTCTGCTTGGACAGGAAGATGAATGGAGGGGAGGAGGGTGAGTGGATAGCGGGTTTCCCCACATCGGGCTCACCCCTGTAGGTTGGCTGAAGGAGACAGGATGGTTGAAGGGCTGTGGTAGTGTAGATGGTGAAATACTGGTGCGAGTTGCGGAGAGGTCTAGTTTCCACCGCAGCAGGCTCGGGAAGACTGAGCATCTGGATCCTGGAGGTTGACTCCCCGGTGTCGCGCTGCATGTGTCGGGTTTTGGGTGTCTGTTTTTGGCATCTTTTTTGCTACATTTACAAAAACAGGTCAGATATTTACATGTGCCGGATGTTTTTCTACATTCATACGTTTATAATTGGAGAGTTTTAGATTATGTCAATCAACCAAGACCATTTTTGAGGATTGAGGATTGTTGCTCATTTTCTTGGGTCCATTTATCACTAAAACTAACTTTATTATTCATCAGTCAGTACTCACCTATGGCCAGGAAGAGCTCGTTAACGTTCATGGCCGTCTTAGCAGACGTCTCCATGAAAAGCAGACCAGTGTCTTCAGCATATGTCTGGGCTTCCTGTTACATATTGCACAGAAACAAATATTAATGAATCATCAGCGGTAACTTAAGAATGACAAACGCCTAAAAGGCCTGAAGCTGAAAGTAAGTATTGTTTATCCTGACAGCTAGCCTCTGCAAAAAAGGAATAACATGCTGCAGGTGACTCATAAAGACCGCAAACACCGGCAAACATTATTTGAATGCAGCCAAATTGACATAGTAGAAACTGTCCACTCCCTGTGCTAAGTATGAGAGTGTAAAGAATTGTTGTCAACTCTTCACTGGCTCCACCACAACGTCAATGGAAAGAAATGCAAGAAGCACTAGTTGAGTCCTCCATCGCCATAAATGACGCTGGCCCTACATAAATCTGTGGCTACTCAAACCATAGTAATATTTTGCTGGGTCAAACGGCATTAAGCTGTTGCTCTGTGTTTTTTTTTTTTTTAGTCCATGTGTAAAAAATACTGAATTGTGCATTTTTTATCGCTATTGTGATCAAGATTGGGAAATTAGACAAATCAATCACACAATACCAATGACCCAAGGCCTCAGGATACTGTTTTTAAAAAACAAAACAAAACAACTGTAATCCCATTGGTCCCTAAACGAACCCTAAAACCCGATGGTCTCAGCCTCAGGTTATTCTGGACACATGCTTTTAAAGATGTCAGAGAGCTGAACTTGGCTTATACTCTGGGGATTCTGCTTGACACTGCAACAAGATTATTGTCTGTTTACGCTAGACAAGCGAATGTTTCCATACCACACATTACAAAAAGTTATCATCCACAGACAGAATTTATTTTTCACTGTTGTGCTTTCCTGTAAACCAAGACAAGCATGTTCTTTACATTTCTATCTACTATCAGTGACGGTCCCAAGGTATTGGTCCCAAGGTATTTGTCCACCAGGGCAATTTCAGAACGTATGACAGTTATTGTAGGACGAGGGGAAGATTTCTTGGAAGTCAACTGTCACGTCATTTGTTTTACTCACATTAAGATGGAGAAAAGACTGTTTGTGGAACCGTGACACAAAAGCTTTAGAACCATGACCCTTTTTCTACTGCTGTAAAACACAATATCATCACAGTATCATCAGCAAATTTCATGATATGCTAGTTTTTTTACATGCTCTTGACATTCAGTATTGAACAAAATGTAAAGAAGAGAAGAGACAAACCTCAGTAAAGGAGTGTCTCACTTTAGATTAGATCCCATTTACTGTCATACATTGTGTCCTACTGGTAAAAATGCACACTGTACACTGCAAATTGGGCCTTCTTTAGATTACAGGGTGCTTGTGATGACCTCCAGACATCCCAATTTCATTTCAAGCATGATCTAAAGTACAAGAAGACAAGATGTGTGCATTTCACAAGAGTGCAACCCTCTTATTTTTCCCCAAATCCTATCTGTGCTCTAAAGGGACGTCTGATAATTACAGTCCAGAGTTAAAAATTTAGTTGGACAGCAGTCTGTCCTACATCGTGTGGGCAGTACATATGTTTTTCCTAATCAAACTTCTACATAGAAAACAGGTGGTTTCCCCTTTGAAGACACACACAAAATACAAACATTTCATCGTTTTGTCTACACAGGACGATGCCGTTACCCTGCAAACTCTTGCATGCTGCTGCCACTATCCTTAAAATACTACTTTAATTTATTACACAAGATGTTTATCACACTTACAATCTTTTATGAAAACAAAAGATGGCTATTGTCTTCATCTATAAGCGTTGCTATGTAAGCATCAGAGATATTTAACAGCCTTAGTTGAGTTCAGAGCTCATAACGATAACAAAATAATTATTCAAAAGTTCTTCCTCCCAATTCTGAAGTGGGTCAGACTTTGCTTATAACACGCAATAAACCTGTCATCAGCAATGATTAACATTCAGCTTCAGAGAGCTAGTGATTGATGACTCAGTTTAGGATATGGTCCAAAAAACGACATTGTGGGCTGGAGTGTATTACCTCGTACTCTACTAGTCTTTTTTCTGCCAGGTCAGCCTTGTTCCCAGCCAAGGCAATAACAATGTTAGGACTGGCCTGCCTTTGCAGCTCCTTCACCCAGGCCTTGGCTCTCTCAAATGTTTCCTAAACAAACACAGCGCCAAGGTCAGACACGGATATAAATAACAGGTGAACTGACAGAAAACATGGGTGCTGTGCATGAATCATTCATCAATATTAATGTAGTCATCAGTTAGTTTGCTGCACTTCTGCAGTACTTAATGAACATTTACACTGTACCGGCTTGGTGATGTCAAAGACGACGATAGCAGCCTGAGCGCCGCGGTAATACATGGGAGCCAGGCTGTGGTATCGCTCTTGTCCTGCGGTGTCCCAGATCTCAAACTTCACTGTGGTATCATCTAGACACACAGACTGAGCCAAGAATGCAGCTGGACATAGAAAAACCCAAACGACCGGTGAAAAGACGCTAATAAAAGCCCAAGTCCTTCACCTTTTCTAGTGATGGAAAGTAACTGGGTACATTTTGTGGATGTTGACAATTTTATATCACAATAAATTCTTAGCGTCCACAAGCTTTCATTTTATTTACACAGGTAATTTAAATTGTTAATGTTGTCCCACTGCTGATTGCAATCTTTACAATCTTCTGTTCTGCTGATTGGACAAATCCATTGCTCCACTGGCTTTTTCTACTTAATTCTCTCTACAGCACATTTAAAGACTGAAGCTCAGATAGAGGTTCATTAACTGTGATTAAGAAACTGTGATATGGCTCTTTAGCCAGGTCATCCTCCCCAACTGTGAGGTATTTTTACTTCACTTAAGTTGAGTCTTTCTATTTTATGCTTCTACTCCACTACATTTTACATATGAAGAAAAGCATCAAATCCTTACAAATGAATGGGTGGAACAGAATAGTTTTCCATTAAGAAATATTCAAAATGATAAAGATGATCATAATAGCACTTTAAGCAGCGCATGTACATTCACTTACTGTATTCACATTTCTAGCCCTCACCTCCGATTGTTGTCTCCTGGAACTCATCAAACTGACCCTTGACGAACCGTAGCACCAGGCTGGACTTGCCCACGGCCATGTCACCAAGCAGCACCAGCTTAAACTGGCAGATCTTGGTCTGTGGTAATGTGCCGTTGGAGCGGCCTCCGCTCCCTCTGGAGTTCATACCGACCTGCGTAGGAGACGGCGGCCGGCTGGGGGACTGGGCCTCCTTCCTGAAGTGGAGACAGGTGTTTCTGGGTTATCAGTCACTTCTGCTACCTCCCAGACAGACTGCTGATGTATTGACCTCTTTTCTGTCCTTGTTTGATCTGTGTGAAAAAGGTGAAAGGTTTTTTATTTTGGTACAAGACTGCATCACGTTTTATCCCATGTGCACTTTTCTTTTCTTCTCCAGTCAACATGCATCTCTCTCAGTGATCCATAATGTCTAAAGATGTAGGGTAAATAAGGGAGGGTGGAGCTCTGACATGTCAAGAAACTTCGAGTCTTGATTGTCTACTGTGTAGACTGTGTACTTTTCTTTTTTTCTCAATGCAACAAAAACTTCTTTCAGTGCATAATTATTATAGAAGTATAACTGCAAATACCTGAGTGCAGAATGTTTTAAACATTATTTAATTAAAATAAGACGCAGGTTCATTTCAACTTCTTTTTCCCCCCCAGGAGTCAGAAACAGACACTAGATTATGTCACAGAGAAAGGCTGAATCAGCTGCTACTCTGGATTGCAACATCTTTCAACTGTTGTTCCTTTTATAGGGAGCACAAAACCTAAAATCAGTTCTTCCAAGCTCAAGTTGAACACGTGTCCTAGCGGGTTTTGAGGGTAGGCTCAAAAATGTTCAGTCCTGAGCCCATATCAACACTGAAACAGGTTTTTGCTTCTGTAGTCATTGTACTGGTCATTCAAAGGTCCCTTTTGTAATCCACAAAATCCACACTGATGGATCAATATGTAGAGCATCAGGCTGGGATGCAGAATTCTCCCAGATCAAATCCCAGCCCACCCACCCACCAGGTGTGTCCTTAAGAAAGACACTGATAACAATTAAGGTTCTGTTCTATTCTAGACTTATTTCAGGCTTTATCAGTTAGAAAAAAAAAGAGGATATCTCCCCAAATAAATGACTAAAAAGCTTCTGATGTCCTCAAAAAGCAAGCAAGGTCTCTGCACACCTGAACACACTACAGGTGTGTTGGAGGAAAATGTCAGCTGAAAACCTTTTTGGAGGAAAATCCCACCTGATGAAGATCCAGGCAACCGAAATGTTTAATCAATATTACAGTCTTAGCGAGAAAATCTGCAGGAGATTTTTCAGAAGCTTTATCACAAAATTCCCTATTTCTTCCTTTCCTGGATAGTGGGATGGTAACAAAAAAAATAATTCTCTTAGAAAACTGTGCATCTATGGTTCTACCTAATTTTTCTTTTTACACATTTTAATACATTTTGCACAAAACAAGGTCCCCAATCACTTACATTTAAAACATGTTAGCAAAGGGATTCTCTACGCTCAGTCTTGATTTGTGAGAAATTGCATTCTAAGGTTTATTTCAGGCACTAGCTGTCCGAGTTAGAGAAATTACATTCCCTGTGAAAGTTATATCTGCTTTCACAGCAAATTAATTATCTTCCCAATACGCATCAGCAGACAAGCAATGTCCTAGAAAAATGAATAAAAGTAACGCCAGAAGATACCTAACTGATTTGATTACCTCCAGACTGTCTGATTTTTAGTTTCAGGTATGGAGACATTTTTTATTGCACAAAATGAGGACTGTCTTGCATCACCTGCACTTTACAATGCAACTTTTTCAAGGCTAGTATGAAAAAGAGGAATATTTACAGCAAGCCTACAACGTTTCATTGCTTATACTGTCACCTGACTGCTGTTTTAAGAAACACTTGGAAAAACTGCGAACCTGTCCTGTAAGACCCAGTGGTGGGTGAGAATCAAGAGGCTTGATGTGAAAGCAAAGACATACAATTGAACTGCAGCAACAATACTTCACCAGCACTTAATGGCTTCTGGATTTCTTATATCAAGCCTATGTATGAAAACAAAGCCTCTCTACCAGCAGACACTGACAGAGAGGCTGCGCCTCACATTGGTGTGTCCCAGCTCACAGACAACACTGCAGCAAACTACTCACAGGAAACCTCGCTGAAAACTCACATCAGTGACACAGAGGCCTATGTGGACAGAGGACAGCTCCTGAATATCTTCACTGTCAGGTTACTCCCATAATAACCGTTATCAGATCACCAGCTCTTATCTAGCGTTATGTGCTAACGGGACACCGCTCAGATCGGACGACACAAAACGGTATTAAGGCTTCACGTTTCGACGCCCGGGTAAAAACACAAGCGCGTCACCTTTGTCTAGTTAACATGTCCACACAAGGGGGGACACCATTCAAATATTTACCGTGTATATTGCCGGTAAAACAGCGCAGGTATCGCAGGTTTGACTGTTGACATCAGCTGGTTGAAGAAAACGTTCACACACTTCCTGTAAATGGGCGCATGCGCGCTGAGTGCCGCATTGTCAAGCCGCATTCCCATACCGATGCTGCCAGAACTGACGGACGAACACAATCCGAGCCTAGAACCGGCCTACGCGTGTGGGATATAGCAACATTAAGCAAGCCGAAATCTTGATCAGCAGTTTCCCTTTGTAGTGTAACATTACATTTTACAAACAACTGAAAACAAATTACTTGGATTGTAGAGAAAACTTAAAAACGCGAAGGTTATTAAGCAAGTTCGGGAAGTATAAGGAACGTGCTTATGTTTGAATTATGAGCTGGTTTATAGATGGACATCAGAACTAAGATTGCCCTCGGGGAGTGTACGCTATGATTCCAGACCTGACTGACAAACTGTACCCTTGTCTGAAACTGGAACCCAGTAGTGTGACACACAAATCTGGGCCCTGCAGCTTCAAAGGACCCCTTTTCCTTTAAAAGAAAAAAAAAAAATCATATTCCTGCCCGAATCACCAGGTAAACACACTGTTGGCAAATGATATTCAGACTCTAGAGGTTCTAACACATTCAGGAAAGTTTGGACCATCACAATTCTGATAACAAAACAAATGGCAAAATAAAACTTTATAATTGATCAATTCAATCCATGTTTTTAACTTGAAACTCATTTTGTTGTTCATAATTTTATGGTTAAATAGTTTTCAACTTAAAAATGAATTCATAATTTCCATTGTGTGATGGATTTTGTGTATTTTATTTCATTGTAGTTTTATTTGTGTGTGTGTGTGTGTGTGTGTGTGTGTGTGTGTGTGTGTGTGTGAAACTATCTCTTGAATGTGTGAAATTAAAATATAGTCTCTGTACGCTTTCATTGCAGATTCTGATTTGCAGGATTAAGGTGAATTAGAAACATTTAAAAACCCAGTCTGTTGCAATGTAGCAGCAGCGGCATAATTACACTTTTAAAAATAATTTTAAGCCAGAGTTTACAGAACCAGTGTCAGCACAGGACTTGAGCATTCCATTCTAGAATGAGTTTATTCATTTTAATAAACGTTTTTATTCTTTTAATAAAGATCCTGGGGCGTTATTTGCATCGATTATTGCGCTTTAATGTCTCACTTGCTGAGAGGTTTGAACGGCATTAGTCATGGCTGTTGCAGCCTCCAAGTCGCAGGTGGCGCTAAACCTCAGGGTGGCCGGAAACCTCCCGGAAGTCTTCACCACGTGACGGGTGTTTGAAATGACGCGAGAAGACGCTTGTTATTAACAGTTTCTAAAACGCTAACAGGAGTTTAAGCGCCGCACCGACACGATGCCAACAGCAAACCGAAAGAAGCAGGGGAGAGACACCGCGGTAAGAGGAGTGTCTGTCGGCACAGGACGTTAGCAAAACACGATAGTATAACTCAAATAAACTCAAAAACTAAAGTGCTGTACTTTGGGCGCTGTATATTTTAAAATGCATCGCAATATAAAAGCAGCACCAAGGATAAAAACACGAATTATAACAAGTCATTTATGTATGTTGAGACCTATTTCACTGCTCGTGTAATTATCAGATCACCAAAAACCAAAAATACAGTGCAAGTACAAAAGTCACAGCAGAAAACTTGCTTGGGGCCAAATACAAGAAACACAACTAAAATGATCCATGAACACATGTGATTGCTCATGTGAATTTGGCACTAGAGAAATAAAGTTGAATTGGATTGAATTTGTAGTTTTATTTTCCAAACTCTGCACCGTGTTAGTGAATTAGTGACAATTTCCTATTTAGCGTGGGTTCGCCAACCTTCAGTGTTTGTGGAGCTCTGTTGTGATGGTTTTGTGTCTTCGTCACCCAGGTGCAGGGCACCAATGACAGCAGTGTGGTGAGCAAGGTGTCCGCTGCAGCACGGGGCTACTTCCAGGATGCTTTCCTCCAACACTTTGTGTGCAAAGCGGCCAGGAGAGCCCCCCTCATCAACAGGTGAGTCAACGCCTCAACCTTTGTCCCTCAAACGAACTGGACTCAGTGAATGATCAGTCACTAATTCTAACACAAAAACTACGCAAAAGGACACGTCTGTAGCTAACAAACACATAACTAATTTGCAATGATTTAAAACAGAGAAAAGCAGCAAGTACCAAATATTTGTTGATTAAACTGCTTATTCTTCACTACAACTTTTTCTTGTATTAATCGAATAATTCTTTTACTATGTATCCAACTGGGGTAATACTGTGGAGGGTGAAGGAGAAATGACATGTAATAATTTGTAATAACTGATACATCAGCATAAACATAGGAGTTTTTCCTGTTAGGCCTGGGAGTCCAGAATGTGAATGACAAGTGAAAGTTACTTTGTTTGCATGTTTCAGGGGCTACTATGTGCGCTGGAGGGCTGTGGACCACTGTGTGGGGAGGTTTTTGCAGGTTACTGAAAATTGCCCCAAGAGACAGGTACGTTAACAACATGTCCCCAGTAGTTGTGTGCAGGTGGTTTGTATTTCAAGTTCCATCTTTCCACTGTTGCCCATTTTTCTAGATTCTGTCTTTGGGTGCCGGGTTCGACTCTTTGTATTTCCGCCTGCACTCGGACGGAGTTCTCGACAGAGCTGTTGTGTTTGAGGTGGATTTCCCAGACGTCACCTTGCGCAAAGCAGCCCTGATCAATTCTAATGTCACACTAAGGGGGATGTTAGAAAACTTTAATTTACCTTCTCTTACAGGTTTGTCATTTAATCCACAATTAGATCCAAAGAGATTGTCAGACATTTTGTAAATACAATGGATTTGTCATGTAGGTAACGTTATAGATATTGCCTGCAGGCCCTGTGTATGTGTCCAGCTCTCAGTACCGTCTGCTAGGGGTGGATGTTAGAGAGAAGTCCCAGCTGGAAGAGGCTCTGGCTGCAGCTGAAATGGATTGGGCTGCACCCACTCTTATTCTCTCTGAGGTGGTGCTCACGTACATGGAAACACAATGGTGAGCAGCTTTATCTTTCTGTATCTGCATAGTCTTGACTGTATTCTGTAAAGGGCCTTGAGTTTCACTTTGTCGTGAAATGGCGTTGTATATTTAAAGTTTAATCGAATTGAATTGCTGCGTGTCTTCCAGGTCAGATGCTGTCATTAGTTGGGCGGCGAAGTTTCTGCCGCAGTCTCTCTTCGTTATGTATGAGCAAATTCGTCCACAAGATCCTTTTGGTCGGATCATGCAGGATCATTTCCTGAAACTGAATTCGACCCTGCACGCCCTTCGACAGTACCCAGACCAGGCTGCACAGATACACAGGTTCTTGGACAAGGCCGGTATTCAGATTAGTTTAATTAGTTTGATTCGATGGGGTCACGGTGTTTTAATAAACGGGTGTTTTTGTCTGCAGGGCTGGGAGCGGTGTGTGTGTGTGGATATGAATGACTTCTACCTGGGGCTCGTCCCCGAGGGGGAGCGGTGCAGAGTCGAGAGCCTGGAACCTTTCGATGAGTATGAGGTGAGATTTTGAAATGCGGCGGCTGCTTTTCCACGCCGCAAGTTCCCAGGACGCTTTGTCTGCACGGTGTCCTTGTTTTCAGGTGTGCCCCACAGAAATACCTCCAACTCCCGAGTGGCAGGAACAATGATGAATGGGGCTTTATTTGAGATACGTTTACAACGTGTCAGCAGGGTCTGTCACAGCTCATTTGTTTGATCGATGTGGAAAATTCATTAGTCTTCAATTTTTTTTGTGTGTGGCAAAAGTAAATGGTAGCTGGCGTGACCCCATTTGGCAGATATAGCTTTAAATAAACATTACTATGTTGGAGGGTTTCGTCCTCACTGAACAGCTTCAGCTCAGGGATGTTGGTTGGCTTCCTGAACAACTCTTCTTCTATGATCTTCAAAAATCGCTTTTGTTTTTGAGCCCAGAAGACCCAGATTTCTGTTCTTCAAATGTGCTTGTCCTCACATTGATGGAACCACCCAAACCCACACACGTTTGCCACACATAAACATTTAACATAAGGTCATTAACCTCAACTAATAAATAAATGAATGTTGTTTTATTTTTCTAGAAATAGACATATAAGTTCCCTTGTGATCTGCTCTAGGTTTGCTGTAAATATGTGACTTATTGGATCCTATTCAAAATGTGATTGATGATTCAGACTCCCTCTGTCTTCAGGAGTGGCACCAAAAGTGTTCACACTACTTCATCCTCACTGCATCTCGAGGCTCTTCCATGGCTCAGTGTCTGCTCACACATCACTCAGGTAGCATAATTAGAGCTTATGAACGGCTTCTTTGCCCGTCTACATGTATTTCCTACATCAACTAAAATGATGGGCTTTGGTGTCTCTGCATTTTTTTTTTTTTTCCAATAGTACCATGTGTTGGCCCGTCCTGGAGCCCCAGAGCCCTCAATGTGAAGACTGCACCGGTTAGTTTGGAGGGGCTGGGGATGGCTTCCACCTTGATGCATCCAGGGCAGGTCCTGCTCACGGGAGGCTCCAGCAGAGGAGGCAGGGGGGCAGCAAGTAAAGTCCTGTTCAGAGGCAAAGAAGGCTGGAGAGCCATCAGTGTGGAGCCATCAGTGCATTTGGGTGAGGGGGCTTTTTTTTTTCTTTTTTTTCTGTCAGTTGTAGTTTTTGCCGTGGCACTAATTTGCCCATAAATTAATCTCACGGTGTAATATTATATCTGGACCCAAGTAAGTCAAGTGAGGCATATTTTCCTTCCTGTGTTACCATTTCTTTGTCTTGTGGCCTCCTCCCAGGTGTGCGACTCTACCACACGGTTACCTCACTTCCTGGAAGAGTTACTGTGGTTTACGGGGGTCGCTCCTCCCCACTCAACCCAGTCCAGGGCCTTTTCAAAGTGACTCTTGACCCCGGGGGTCCCCCTGCTCCCCCAGACTCATTAAAACTTTGGGTAGAGCAGATCGTGTGTACTGGTGACAAACCACCACCAAGATGGAGGCACACTGCTTCGATGATTAGTCACAAAGGTTAGATCAAGTCTTAAATGATGTCTTTGTGTTGACTGACTCATCGTTACAAGAAGACGTTTGTATCTTTCTCTGTAGGCAAAGATTTTCTGTTTGTGTTTGGTGGAAAGAACGAGTCCGAGGCAGTTCTGGGTGATGCACACTTCCTGTGTCTAGACCGGCAGCGCTGGACTGAGGTTTGCATTTGTGATCCACATAAACAAATGCTTATTGTCACACGCTGTGGTAGCACTCACATGGTCTTCAAATCACACTGGGCCTCATCCAGGAGCCAGTCGCATAACCTGGTTGGTTCAGATGAGAATTTGCAGCATTCACCAATGAATTTCACAAGTTGTCCAAATCTGTCTTATAATTTGGAAATAGTCTGGCTCTCTCCAAATAAAAATATTATTGTCATACCAAATACTAATTTGGTCCTTTCTAGACAGTTTTGTGACAACATTTGTGAGCATATTACACCACAGGAGCCTGGATATTTCACCAGATGTTAGTTAAAAGCTCTTAGGGTCTTTATGAAGGTTTCTGTGAAGTAGGACTCACCTCTGTTATGACACGAAATACTCATTTCGTTCTTATGTAACATCTCCGTTCCATTCTTTTGACCACCTGGCTCTGTTATTACTCATGGAGTGATTTGCTTGGTAAAGATGTTGTTTTAGTATCAAACTTTATGTCAAAAGATTCTTTATATGGCACCGAAAGTCTGATTTACAAACGATTCATATGTGTGATATTTAGTTTCTAGTTGGACCAATACTGAACAAGCCGTATTTGTTGTTATCGTCTGCAGACTTCTGAGTTCTTTTCACTGCCCACAAAACCGAGCAGAACACGAAGCCACTGCTGTTACTCGCAACAGATCACAAATATCAATTTGTGTACACGGTGTGTTATTGACAGATCCCAGTAGAGGGCGCAGCACCAGAGGGTCGCCATTCCCACTCGGCCTGTTCCTATCAGGGAGGTGCGGTGGTGTTCGGAGGCCTGGACAGAACAGGGGTGCCGATGGGGGACACGGTCTTTTTAAGGCCAACTGAGAGAGGCTTCTGCTGGGAGAGAGTAGAGGTGCGGCCGCCTCCCGTTCCCAGGTGCGTTGTTCATTTCTCGCTGACCTTAAGCGCCTGCTCGAGAAAACGTTCACTAAGAGCCGGTGTTCTGTGCATTTCGTAGATACTCTCACTCCGCACATGTGGCTGGTGACAGGCTGGTTGTGGTCGGGGGAGTTTGGCTGCATTCAGACGGTGTGCCAGGCGTTGTTGTGATCAGCCTCTCCACCTGCAGCAGCGTGGAGTTCAGTCTGGACACGGTCAGTGAACACGAAGCTCATAGACAAATAAGACAAATTCACTGTCTTGATCTCAGGTTGTAGAGGATAAATCTACGGCAGGATCCTGAATAACCAGTCGCTGTCTGTGTGTTGTAATCTGCAGAGCTCGGTGCCGTGGCCTCTGATGCTCCACTCTTTCTGCTCTGAGCTGATCGACTCAGAGGAGCTGCTTCTGGTTGGTGGGGGAGGGAACTGTTTCTCATTTGGGACTCACTTCAACCCTCGGCCGGTCACTGTGGACCTCAGACCTGCACTGGGATGAAGGATTACTATTAAACTGAAATGACATGAAGTCCAACCTTCTGACATCTCAGACAGGGTGCACTCTGAAGAGCTTACTTGAGCTGTGCTGAAAGCTCCAGGGATGTGTGACTTATTACTGAGCCCTGAAGTGTGGAGGATGCAAAATGTTCTTATTTTGATATTAAACAACCACAGAGAAAGTTTTGCTTGCTGGACAGGTTTTAATTTGTGAGACCTCAGTTCAAAATAACATAGTAGTTGTAGCTAAATGTCCACTCATAGAAGTCTTTGAATGTTTTGGATGGAGGGTAAATCATTCGGTGAAGCGCTTGAAGGACTGCACTGTTGGACTGACGGCACCCCAGTCTCCTGGCTTGCGGTATTCCCCCTTCTCCAGGAAGTACTGGTGACCACGGTAGTTGGGGTGCTCGTAGAAAACCCACCAGCCGTCATAGACCTTGCAGGAGTTGACCTCCCTCCAGCGGAACTTCTCTAGGAGCGAGGGGCAGTCCTCCGTGGCCTCGTAGACCTGGCCCCCAAAGTCTGCCTTCTCATAGAGCTGCATCTTGTACGGGGTCCCACTGGTCTGAAAAGGGGGTGACAGAAGGAGGGTGGGGAGTGGAGGGTTCAAAATGGAGAATGAGTAACGGTGAGGGGTAGTGTTAATACGAGCATCATTATGAACGTTCCCCTGCACAGATTTTAAACACCATCCCCTCGATTTTAGCATCCTGCCTCTATAAAAGGCTCAAACCTGTGCACGCGATTTTTGTGTGAATGTGGTGTCTCTGAATCTGCCCACAGGCTCTGGGTCAGTCGGACCAAACCCTGATCTACGCACAGTCAGACCCAGGTGGAGCCCTGCAGTCGCTCGCAGCATCACCTCCGTAGTCGTTCACGCACTCGCTGTAGCTGTTCTCAGTTCCTCACAGCTGAGGGTAAATCAGTGGTTAATAAAATAGACTTGCAGTGGTCAGACTGCTCACTTACAAAGTGAATCATCTTGCAGGAGCTGAGGCGGTCGTTGACCCCCATCCAGCGCTGGTACTCTGGGTACTCCCCTCTGGTCAGGACATACTGAGACCCCGTGTAGTTGGGCCTCTCGTACACCACCCAGGCCCCACTCTCCACCCGAATGGAGTTGCAGCGGCTCAGGTAGGTGTGGAAATCTGAGCAGTCGCTGTCGCACTCGTAGCGGCGGCCCTGGAAGTTCTTGTCCTCGTAGAAGACGATCTGAACGACAACACACGGGATTCTTAGCAATCGAGATTTGACATCATCTGTTTTAATATTTCCTGACGCATTCAAGAGACAAACATCATGGCAAAGGCTCCAGACAGGTTCTTTCTGCAGTGTGGGTGCAGTGCAGCCTTATCCTCCACCAGAACAACACGTAGTGCAGAAAACGGCACGGTGTGAAACTTACCTCCCCTATAAACCACAAACCACGTACCTGCCGTGGCCTAGCTGACTATGCAGGTATCACTTTGTCTGAACTCACCCTGCCCATCTTGGCTTTGCTGTTTGGGATAGCTTCTGTGATGTCAAGTGAGGCTGGTTCCCCTGAGGTCTCGATGCAGCACTGGCCCCTCAGCAGACCCTTTTATACCCCCCCGCTGTCCCACGTTTATAAACAGCAACAGCGGAGGCAAAAGGGAACAATCGCTTTGTCATGAAAATGAGATCCAAAAATTGAGTCAGTGATTCTAGTGCTATTCAGTTTTTCCAGAAAAGCGAGGAAGGATTACGGCATAATGGTCTGGGCATGGTAAGCGTCCATTGACCCCATTTCTCTACTGGCTGGGTCCAGTGCCCACCCTACCCCCCCCCCCCCGGCCGGCTCCAGCTCTCGCACCATGTTTCACATGCCAGCTCCACCCGCTTGCCCCCCGCATGGCGAGGACCTGCCAACTCATGACTTATATCGGCCTACTGGAAGAATCCAGACAGAGACCAGTTCGGGTCCTTAAGTAAACATAACACACTATTAAAGAGAAATAAAATCCCTCAATTCAAAACATTTTTAAAAGTACAAATCTGTCAGGAAAAAGTCCCTATGAGTTGTATGTTATGTATAAAATAATGCAATTTTTTAAAAAAGTATTGTATTAAACCTTTTTTTTTTAAACAACTTTTTCTATTGTGGTTGGTAATGTGGGGCTAATTTAAACTTTTATGCTTATTTTATAAACTCATCATAAGTCCAGTTGCCACTTTATTAGGCACGGCTGCACAATCTAATTTAACAGATCTGCCATTATCTTCTCTTTTTCAAAGTACATAATCAGTTTGTTGGAAATATAATTGTGTTTATTAGTGAGGTCACAGGTGATGGTGTGGTTCTCAAATACATTATATCTTATCTCACAATGAGGCAGAATGTTACAAACACCTCCAGCACCTGCACCTGCATCAACTAAACTGAACGTTATACATTATGTTTTTGAATTAGTTTCACCTTTATTTAACCAGGTAAATTCCCACTGAGCTTTTTAATTGTGACCTGACCATAATGGCAACGTTCCTGTTTTGGACAAGACCAACATGAAAGTCACTACTCATCACATTGCAAAAACTTGTTTGCATTGTGTATTTTTTTTTTTAAATGTATATAGATTTTTCATAGTGACTTTTTGTTTCTCATTCTGTACAAAAACGTTTGCCACACATTTGCTGCTGCGACATGGAAATGTCCACACTGTGGGATGAGTAAATGTTTCTTATCTTAAAGTAAGTTACATAAAAGTTGTTGGTGCTAAGAACAAACAGAAGTGTAAATACAATCTTCACCATAGATTTTACAGTGGCCTTTAATCAGTTTTTCCAGCTGACTGACAGGCCAGATATTTATTTCCCATTCCCTAAGATTATGATATATAAAAGGAAAGCAAGTCAGTTTATGACTGTCATGCATAAATTGATCCATCCTGAAGGTGATTAAATTCAGTTTATAACATCTTTCAGAGAGCAGTTGATTTCTCTCTAATATAGGAATTAGTTATTACAAAGTTGTAGTGCACTGTATGAACAAACACAACCAAAAGCAGGTGATGGTTAAGACCATTAATCTTTATTATTCAACCATCAAAACTCTGTGCTCCTCATATAGTAGCTGCATAATGTTATGTGTTCATATCAAAGGGAAGTTTTTCAGTGAGCTACAGCAGTAAGGCATTTAACAATATCATCATAAAAATAGATTTATCCCAGCATTTAGATTTTTATTATATCTTTTCGCTAATGTAAAGCATTTAGACAGCCCATTTATTTAGTTAATCTCTTCAAGTAATGTCTCATAACCAATAAAATGCTGCTTTCAATACATATGCAGTAGTTACTGTAGCAGTACTGGAGTAGTTACCCAAAGTGTGGGACTACGATGTGGTTTCTCTGCAGTATTCCTGGAGGTATTTATTACTAAAGATGCTTCTGGAATTAAGGTAGTTTAAAAAAAAAAAAAAACACTTTACTATATGCACACATCTATACAACAATTATTTAGGGTGTGTTGCACACCTGCAGATAGATGTGCAAACTGACCACAAGTTCGACTTTGCTAGAACATGTCAAAACAGGTACTTAAGGTGCAGTGGAGAAATTGAAGGACAGGTCGGCAGTAAATCGCAGAGCAGGAAAAACTGCTACACTGTTTGCAAGAGTGTTACATTTTTTGGCCACACCAGCCACGAACTGATCAAACAGCTACAGTGATTTATTAACAGAGGGCCGTGGTAAAAACCACATGCTTGAAAGATTAAACTAATAGACAGCAGTGTAACTACTTCCTGTGTGTGTAGCTGGCCCAGTCACATATCTAAAATAAATTATATGAATATTCCATCCTGTTTTCCCATAATGGCAACTCATTTAATATTCTAACAACACAAAAATACTACGACCTGAGCTGGTAACATGTTCCTAATACCGAAGGAACTACAATTATTTAGCATCCACATCTTCCATCTTTACATGCATTTGTAAACTTAATGAACTTGTTTTTTTTTTTAAGAAAATATCATCAGGTTTACATGTATGAACACAGTGTGGGAGGAACTGGGGACTATACAGAAAAGGCCAAACGTGTTCGCAGAGGTTATAGATTATAACCACTATAGTAAAAACCAGTTGCAAGTGCTTTAAGTGCTGTATTGCTTGAGGAGAACATGTTTTGGGCTCATGTCCATCATTGTGTCTGTCCTCAGCTGAACCTGATTCGTGATCGATTTAGATTCAACTCTAAACCAAAGCTGTTTTAATGTGTCCCATAGTTTGTAGTGCCTGAAGTGATGCTAAGCCTGTGGTATTTATACTTTTAATCTACACCTCTGCTCAAACGAGTGCAGTGATGTGGTTTCACAACACTCCCCATTTGGCTTAGATGTGCTAAGGAGCCACGAGGTCTGTGGTAAGAGCCAGATTCGATGCAGTACAATAGAAATAACAACAGACCCACTGTTCCACTCTGTGGGACCAGAAACACTGTTGAACTTGCAGGTGGAAGTATCCTGCTGGCAACAGTTCAACAAGCCATAGGAGACTGTCCCACGGCCCGTCCAATTCTTATGTGTTTGATGTCTTTAACTTGGTGCGTGTCTGTTGCCGGCCCGTTGGGGTCCTTTAAAGAGGTTACTGTGGGTGGGATGAGGCTGTCCAGTTCCTGCCTGTGCCCGGTTTCCAAAAGCCACTCGTGGAACTTGACCTCTACCAAGTCCTGGAACTGTTGCTTCTGCTCCCTGGAGAAGAGAAATGAGAAATCAGAGGCCAAACATGGAAGAGACTGGTGTCAAAATATGGTTATGCAATGTAGAAATCAATGAAGAATGACGACTTCGCTGTTGTTGTCCTCTGTGCCGTCACGGTCCCCTAGGGCGACTTTTCTGACACTAATGCTTCCACCGACCTCTATAATATCACCAGCTGAGTGGCTGAGTCACAACTGCATTGATTTTTGTCTTAACTTCACACTGGGTAATGCAATAATACAACATTTTCACATGCACAGATGACATTTCAGTGCTGACAGATTTTTCCACATAATGATGGTGTGAAACAGGCCTGAATCGTCACTCACTCGTTCAACCGAGCCTCCATCACAGTCTTCTGCCAGTCCTGTATCCGCTTGTGCTTTTCATCCAGAGCTGCCTGATACTGAGGCGGCAGCTCACCGGGCACTTCACACGTGTCCCCCTCTATCTTGAAGGGCACAGCCATTGTGTGAAACTCGGCTGGGGGCAGCAGGCGGTAGCAGGCAGACTCTGGGTTGACGAGTCCTTCCGTCCCCAGAACCAAGGGTCGATCCCAGGCATTGGGGACTACAGCCAGCCCCACGCTGGCCATATGGTCCTCCAGAGAGGGATAGAAAGTGTGGAAAGGTCCCAGGGTGATGTCAGTATTTCCAGGCAGCAGCAGAGGGTTAGTGGGTGTCAGGGCGTGGACAGTGCAATGCGAGGAGGCTCCCACAGCGATCCTGCCAGCCACACACACCAATCTTACATTGTGGCAGCTGTGGACGTGGACACTGGTCTCGACGGGCCCCAGAACCACCGTGCTGTCACGACATTTGTCCACACTGACTGATCTAAGGGAGCCACAGAAACCACGACATGTAAAGCATGTCCACAACGTAGCCTGTAATGATGGAGGCAAGACTCACCTGAGAGGTGAGAGAAGGTAGATGAAGGCTTCTGAGCATCTGTGGATTTTGATGTTGGCACCAGTCAGTTTCTCTGAGGTTTTAGCCAGGGTCTGCCTAAACACTTGGGACATCAGCACCATCTTACTGCCAGGTGGAGCCGTATGGGTGTTCCTGGCTATTTTGGCTCGCTTCATGGCCCCCTCCACTAGAATGTAGAAACAGAATTAGTCCCAGAAAGGTTCAGAAACAGTGATGACTGCAGAAAAGGCCAAACACACCAACTCTTAAGTGTTTGGCTTCAAACATGCTGTGTCAAAGTTACTGTACAGACCTTTAAGAAACTAGAATTAGTCCCTGAACATGTTACGATACCTTGTTGAGCCCAAGCCAGTTTCTTGCCCGAGTGCAGGCAAGCGGTGATTCCAAATGGGTTAAGTATGAGGATTTGCTGTAGACAGGAGAGTAACTTGTACAAGGGGAAGGAGCGGCTAAGTGTGCAGTAGCCAGCTTTTGCCTGAAGCGGAGGTTTGTTCAGCAGCCTGTGGACCGGCTGCACAGCATTGCTGCGGCTGAACGAGCCCTCCAAGAGCAGGCCCAAGCTCCGAACCGCCTCCAGAGAGATCTGGCAAAAAAAGAAAATGTGAAAAAGCACTAATCTTTTTTGTTCTGGTGCACTGCTTTGAATTGTGAATGATGAATGATGCCACAGGTAGTTGTAAAATCCTGTCTCATGAACGGCTAAGCACTAACACAAGTGCGTGTGCTCACTATCAACACACCTGACAGTCTCTTAGGGCCTGTCCAGACTGAGAGAGCTGGTCTGGCTCCGCCAACAGCTCCAGAATCTCAGCTAGATGGCTTTGCACAAACGACAGGTGAGCCTGATCATCCCAGTTCTGCTGAAGCAAACGGAAAACATTTGCACTTTGAACTTGATTACGTAGACGGTGTCTGACCACCGGCGGGTAGTTATCAGAAGACGGACCTTGTTTTGAGAGCTTGTCTTGGCCTCTCGATCTGACGGCGATGGGGAGCGAGTGCGATGGCTGGGCCACTCCTCGCCGATCAGAGACGTGCGCAGAGACATGCGGTTCAGCTGCTGAATGTAGAGGAAGAGGAGGAACTGCAGAGTGTCCACAGACAACTGGAGTATTAAAAAAAGAAAAAAGCGCACATCACATGTGTAGCTCCTATTAAGATCTGAGATCTGGTTACAGCAACTTCCTCAACAATAACCCTCCGCTGAAAGAGTGAGAGAGGGCACAAAAACGTTAACTGGGGCGATGAAGTAGTATTACTTTTCACGGTAAACCGAGCAGTCACCTTGCTTCTTTGTTTGTCCAGCTCACTTTTGGAAGAGCACTGGGAGAGACACTCGGCCCACTCCAGCTTCTCCTCTGGACTGTGGCCAAGGAGAAGGTCAAAGGTCTCAAAATAGAGCCACGCGAGGTCTTCTGGAAGCTGCAACTTTCCACAGGCGATGTGCCTCCACATGGGCCAGCACAGAATGGGGAAGCAGCCGTCCCGTGTTCGCACATACGTCGCCATCTTGCGAAGATAGTGCAGGCTGAGCTTGGAGGAGGGAGCCACCTACAATAGCATCAACTCCAGTTATTACAACCACTGGAGGACATCCTCATGTTAAAGAGTTGCTAAAGGTATATTCACCTGCAGGACACCCAGTAGGAAGGGTTCCATACGTGGCCATATCATCACACTGTCTGCCTCCATGTCTAAAGAGAAAGGAAACAAAAATAAGCGGATGTAGGACAAATAACACACATGCAACAATTTCTCAGTAAGAACAGTGAGGTAGCATGGTACTAAAATACTAAAAGCCAAACTTCGACCTATATGGCATCACAGACAAGTGATCACTTCTTCATGTCACTGTGTTTTGAAAGGGGACCACATCTTTTTATGCGTCCCAAATTGCAGGCGAATGGGGCTTTAAGTGAAGTTGTCCCGATCCTGTTAGGTGATCCGTCTCAGTAGGTCTTACACAGGTGTACACGCCCTCATCACATCTTACCGGGCTTGAAAATAGTGTCTCTTTTGTTCTCTCCAAAGATCAAACACAGCATGATCTACTGTCCCTTTCTCCCAGGAGAGTAGTAGTCCACTCTCTCAGGTTGTTGTGATGCTAGATGTTCCAGTATGGCACTGTCTTCATCCTCCTGCTTGTCCCTCTTACTGCACTCTTGTTCATATTCATACGTCTCAGTAAAAGGTAAAGGTTTAACAATCTGATCAGATATACCACGTATATGTCTGGGATTTCTACCTGAAAGTGTAATTGTGTTCAAATAAATCTCAGGTAATTCTCCTCTATTTCCTCCTCTGACTGTGACAGGTCACACAGTGGATCTGTCTCTTTTTTTAAGCCTATGAACTTCAACTCTCACACAAAATAAAATCTAATAAATGTGTTAATGTAAAAAATCCAAAACAACAGATTTAACTGCAAATCTAAATGTATGTCAAAATGGGCTTTGTAAGTATAAATGGATAAATGCACAGAAAAATAAGTTGCTGCCTTAAAGTTTCTCGACTCCAAGTGTGTAGGACTGCTCAGCATTGCTCATGGGAGGGGGGGCAGCTGGAGCTGCCATCTAAAGTCCCGTCCAGTTTGGCTTGGACCAGTGCAAGTGCCGGCTCTCGTCAGCTGCCACACCCTATATTCAGTCTGAACTCTCATCTCAATTTCTCCCTTTCTGTCAAAGAAAGGCCTTTAGCAAAACATGCAAATCAAACCACAGTAAAAGAAAAACCTAATGCAGTTTGTTCTTCACCAGACTATGAGAATCACACTTCTTTACGTACACACAGACCCACAGCGGGAAAAGAAAAACCATTAGGACTAGTCCACACTGAGACACAGAAAGATCAGCACATAGTGCATCTATCCCAGCAAACACCTGAACATTTCATAAACATCCTGCACTTAAATACACCACTCAAACACACGTGTAGACATCTCTCAACACCCCAACCATAAGTTCTCATAACACACATCACTCTCACACTGACACATCATTCCAGAGCACAGATAGAACACACACACTTGGGCCGGCACACTTATGTCTCGGACACACACAACCTGCCTGAGAGGGAAAAGAAACAGTTTCTTCCCCAGCAGGACAGAACCTCAGTGTATTTCTCAGACACTGAACATGACAACATGAAGCATATAAGCCTGTTAGAGAGATTATCTCTTCAGTCACCTCTTTATTATTTATCCATCTATAATATTTACAAGGTGCTTTCAGTGCGATTGTGTTTTCTGTCTTCCAGCCGCTCTCTGTGTGAAGTCGGTCTCTTAAAAAGAGGTTATAAGTGCAGATTGATCAGTTCTGGGCAATATCCCTTTCACGCCATTATCCTGCAGCAGTACCGTCTTTCGAACCTCTACAGATCAGTGGTTTGACTCCAATTATGTGAGCACTATCAGTTTTTGTGCCTGACCCCAACTGCAGCCTGTCTGCTTACAGAACTCACTTGTGCTCTATTTTCTCAACCTACAAAACCATTTGAGTTTTCAATCCTATGTTGAGCTAAGTCAAATCCTAGTCGGTAGGATCCAGTCAGTACAGACCTTTGCGCTTACAACCGTCGCATAGATTTAATCCAATGCAGACGTATTTATAGCCCCTAATTTAGCTCCGCTCAAACCTTCATCTGCCAAATTCTGAAATCTAGAATCCAATAGGCTGCATCAATATTCGGAGTTATATAAGCACGAGACAGTCACATGCAGTTAGTCAATTCATTGCCATATTAACATTAGCCTAAGTAATCTCACATCCTGTCTTAATAAAAATTCCACCTATTGGTAGGTTGGTAAAATAGGTTCCTGAATGACAGCCGATCAGGTTTTGAAGGCATTAGCTCCGTTCACCTCCCAGCCCAGAGGGCATCCCAACTTTTGCAAAAGGCAACTTTTCCCTTGTTGAAAACCATCTGAAGCAGGGAGGCAAGAAGCAGAAAGAGTCTTCTCAGATACACAAGTCCATATATTAAGAAAATACATTTATTGTACAAGAGTACACAGAGGGTCCAATTTGTATCAGACAGGATAATAAAACTCACAAAGGAAATAGACACAAAGCCGAAGCAAAAAAGGAATAAAGCAGCAGCCACCGGCGTCTCCCAACAGAGACTCGTATACTCTCCCACCTTTCTCCTCCCTAGCAACAGTTTTCAGGGACAAACACCATATCCTGTTTTTCTCTTATTCCTTGTCAAAGATTCTCACACACACACACACACACACACACACACACACACACACACACACACACACACTTTACTCAATCAAGTACACAGTTTACAAACGTAAAGTCCAGAACATGTGTCACAGACTTTAACTCCCACATTCATCTGTATGACTTGTGTATTATATTGTAGATGACTTATAATTTGTAGATTATATTATACATTAACTCTTAAATGGAATCTCTAACCACCACATCCCTTTTGTTATTATCCATCCAACAGTGTCCCAATTAGGAAACACGTGGTGGGAAAATGTGTGCTTTTAAAGGCTGTGTCTTTGGAGGCAGAGTAACCACTTTGCTCAAACTGCTTCACTTCCATTAAACATTCTTTTCAAATTAACCTAATAAAGAATAGTATAAACAACAAGAATAGGTAAAAACGTTTTCGGTTTCAGTACATTTAGTCCTGTATTGTACTGGAGTACTATTTTTTTTTTATCATACTTGTACTTTACTGGAATATTTCTACTTTTACTTTGCCAAAATGAAATGTTGTAGTTTTCCCACTGATATCTGCAGTGACAGACCTTATTTTCATTCATCGCTAGAAATAATCCCTTGGCATGTTCCTCTGTAAAGGTTTGTCAATCGGCACTAGAATTGCACATTTCTGTAAATCCACAGTGAAAAGCTTCACCACAGGTCAGTGTTCCCTGCTGTTTGAACTCTATTCTTAAACAAATGCCGCACACTTCGGCGTCACTTTGCTTTTTAAATACACTGCGTTTACTTCATTTAGCAACATTTGACAGCTTGTACTGTAGAGAGTCTGAAGTGGAGCAGTGTAGTTGAGTATTTACTTCAAGGTGAGCACTTGACCTTTTATTTGAAAAGTGGCTTTGTGTTCTACCTGTGCCAAAGGCCGTTTATACTGTAGTTTTTTTATTGACCAAGTCCTGTGATGCTGAAGTTACCGGATACTTTGATGCTCCCATGACAACCAGGCTGCTGTCACCAACGCCGCTAGTCCGCGACCAAGCTAAAACCTGTGGTAATATAATAAAAATCTAACGAGTATAAGTTACCGGGACTCACTAACTGGTGTGGTTCGACGTTAAAAGCAGCTTGTTGGCCAGAGCGATGTTATGTCCACCGACACAGCAGCTCGGCGGCGTTAGCTCCCGTTAGCTAAGCAGGCTAACAAACAGGAGTCTGGGATCAAACTGTGGCTCATTAGTTCTTACTCTCAGCCTCTGTCCTCGCTCCGGTGTCCAGCAGCTCGTCGATCCGCCTCGAAAGATGTCGCTGATGCGATTTGTTGTGGTCGCAGTCGAACTCGCATCTGCACTTCTTCCCGTTTGGCGCTCAGAGCTGAGCTGACATCTGTTGCGCGCAGCTCGCGGGGACGCGCTTTATGCTGCATTAACGCACTGTCGGCAGAATGGAAGCACGTCGGGTACAGGTACGGAAATAAGTGTAAAAAGAGAGTGTAAAAATTCTTTAAGCCATAGTTTAAAACACTGGTGAAAAGGTTTAAAATCTTTTACGTGTTTTGTTAAAAGTTCTATTTAACGTACGATACATACTATCAATAAAATGTACATGAGTATCAATAGCAAAATTACCCAAAGCATTATTACATTATTACAGAGCAGTGTCAGAAAAAGTTCTCAGATCATTCACTTAGGTAAAAATTGCAATACAACAATGTATAAATACTCACAATTAAGTTACTTAAGACAAAGTACAAAAAGCCTGGCAGCTAAATGGGTAACGCATCAGCCAGTCATCAAGAGCCACCTTGGTGCCATGGTCCCCAGCCCAGAACAAACAGGTGGGTTGTGGCTCATTTGCTGTCGGTAAATGTAATGTTTGCTAAATTTAATAATTACTGATGCATTTATGCGTTCATCACTTTATTGATGTAGCTGTGAATTGAATTCACAGAATTGTTTTGGAAATAATCAAGTTGTGCTAAAGACAGTGCTTGAGTAAGTATACTTAGTTATTTTCCAACAGTAGTTAATTTCAGATATTTAAGAACCTTTTTGTGAAAAGACAAAAAGTGTGTAAGTATCTGAACAATGAGACAATTTTTATTATGACTCATTAGATTTGAAATGAAAGCTGAAGTGCCTTAAGTGTATATTGTTAGCCTTAGTTTCCATCAGAAACACTGTATGTACCATGTAGGCGTTACTTTTGACGTGTACTTATTATAAGATTTACAAATTTTAATAAGCATCCAGCACCTTAGAGAGAACAGAAAAAGACACACAAAAAAAACCCCCACACAAAAACAATAGTATAATTAAAACTCATATTGTAATTAGAATGACATATGTACTAACTTGGAGTTGCTCTGGACAAATAAGACAGGCAAGTTTCATAAGTCAAAAGCATTTAAAGCAGCGGAGGCACATTGGGACACAATCCTTCCATGTGGGAGACAGTGTGGGTGCCAGAAATTCTGAGACAAAGAATTACAAGTCCGAGACTTGCTTGTACTGTTTGTTTGTTTTCTCCACTGTGCTGCTCGTAATACTGCTTCAGACGACAGGACGTGAACGCAGCAGTGGCCTGTACTGTGGACACCTTTCTACAGCAAGAGGCAAAACCTGCCATTTGCAGGTGGGATTTAACTCAATCTGCGGGTCTACGCTTTATAGCCAACCAGCACATATTAAACTGTATTTATTATATTTCGAGAACAGATTAGAAGTGTTTTTTTAATGACGAGGCGGGGTTTCGACCGAGAGGCGGTCTTTCCCACATACGGGGGGGGAGGGCTCTGTCTGACAGGAGGAAGGAGGCCACTGGCAGCAGGAGCCAACCTTCAGAAGCCGGTTGTTCCGTTGACACTTCCTTCACGAAGACGGGGGAATCTGACTAATGGCCAACAAAGGGATGAATCTCTGCAACGTGTGCTGCCTGCTGCTCTACGTGACAACGGCGGTGCTCGCAGGGTAGGTGCCGGTTTGTGCTCGGACACAGCGGGGAAACTGAATCAGCAGCTGGTACACATGTTCCACTGTGATTGGTCCAGACCAGACTTACATGTGCGGAGTGGACCCCGGCTGGTTGACACGCTCAGCTAATTTGCTAAAAGAAAAACGCTTCAGTTTTTACTGTTCTGTAGCTCAGTATTCACATTTAAGATTATAACCGCCATGTTTTGGCTAAGTAGCTAGCTTCGGCTGCCAGGAGCTAGTCTTCATCCCAGTGTAACTAACCCGGCTCTTCTCCTTTGACTTTAGCTAGCTTATGCCCTTTTACGTCCAGAACTAGCTTGAGCATGATCACAGTTTTATTTTCTCTCACGTATAAAGGAAATACGCGGATCATTTGTGGGGCATTTTAAACGCCACATGACAGCAGCGGCTCCGACTACATCATTCGGCGGACTTCTTTTTCAAAATGTAAACAAGCGTGGGCTTAAAAAGTGGACTCGCGTTGTGGCGCCCAGTGCACAGTTCACTAATAATTGGTCAAACTCTGTTATCTGTCTCTTTCTCTCAGCCGAGATTTCTATAAGATCTTGGGAGTGAGTAAAACCGCGTCCATTAGGGACATCAAGAAGGCCTACAGAAAGCTGGCTCTCCAGTTACACCCCGACAGAAACCAGGACGACCCAAAAGCCCAAGACAAGTTTGCAGACTTGGGTGCAGCTTATGAGGTGAGTGCTTGAACCATGTGACGGCTGATGGACATCACCTATTTGTAATTGAAAATAGTGCTGTGTTTATGTAACGGGAAAGTAATATTTCAATGAATTGTGGGCGGAAGTGCCTGAAACGTCTTTTGTACGCTGGCTATTTGGTTGTTGTTGGGAACGGTACGTGCGCTGCAATTGGTGGACAAGACCGTGTGGCCTCTTCTGATTGGCTGCTACGTAGCCCAGCTGGCATTCGGAAAAGTCAGACGCGATTAATGGATTCGGATAATCTCTGCAGGTGTTTTCCAGATCAGCTTTGAGGAACACAAACCTAAGTAGAACTGCATATTCTACAAGTACTAAAAACAAAACCCTGTGAACGTGATACCGACGACAAGACTGAATGTTTAAGTTCAGTCCTAATTTGTTCCTGTTTTTACTGTATTTATTAAAATTTTTTTAAAAAAATCAGTTAATGTTATTTATATTTTTTTGTTTTCATTTAGCTAAAATTGGCCATATTATCTCCAGTATTATTAATTAAAATCTCTGAGCCTCTGTACAAGTTATATCTGGACCTTTTAAGATTAGTGTTTTTAATTGATGAATCCTTCCATCCTTTTATCTTTATCCATTTACAAATTACCACTGTTTCCAGACTGTTGGAAATCCGAGTAAAAACAAAGCAGAACCTGGCGCTTGTGTATTTGTAGGTTCTGTCAGATGAGGAGAAGCGGAAACAATATGATGCATATGGAGAAGATGGACTCAAGGAGGGTCACCACAGCTCACACAACGACATCTTCTCCAGGTTGGTTTCTTTTTAGCTCAGGTGGTTTTGTTCGGGAACGAAAGCCAATAGGATACTGTGTAACTACATATGCAGCTAAATGTGTTTTGTAAGCTCAAGATGAAGAACTGCTTCAGACACAATATAATCGATGTCACATTTGCCCAGATTCAAGAGACGGCATAACTATTGTAATCCACATTCATGTTTTTTCACATTTAAAAGCAGAAATGTCTGGGAAAATGACCAAAACAAACATTATCTGTAAATATTCGATCAGGGACTGCATATGACTGCAGTCTTAAGCTGGTTTCACATAAGAACTCTGGAAAATGTTAGCAGAATTCAGCCTTGCACGTTGTTCGGAGTGGCGTTTCAGACATGCAAAACGCAGCGGGAGATCGCCCCAGTAAGGACCATCCTCGGACGTGAAAGTCCGCTCCATTTCAATGCGTGATCAACGCGCACATGAGGCCTGATAGAAGACTCAAGCTGGTCGAAACAGTGTTTTGTGTGCAGCACATTGCAGCTGTGCATGTAATAAAAAGGTTCTATCACTGGACCACAAGAGCACTTACTCACTTTTATTGCTCCCGACCATTCGGAACAAACTCACGCACATAACACAGACATTGCACTAAGGGGATCGAAGGATAAATCCAGATAATGTTGGTAGCATCTCACTTGGACATTTGTGTTCACACATTCACCCACAACTAAAAAAAAAATAAAAAATCAGTATAATGTCAAAATTCCAGTGCATGTCTGAAAGTACAATCACACTCACTTTAATCCATCTGCACACGTGTCACTATGTAACAAAACAGAAATAAATCATGACTTAATTGTATTCCAGGAAGGTCTTGCTGAACTAGAATCTTAGGGATTAGGCTATTGCCATGGACGTGGTCTTAAAACTATTAAATGAGCTGTTTAAAAATTGATTGGATATTTATCTGATCGCAGAATAAACTGCCAATAAGCTGTTTTTTCTTTAAATCCCTCCACTGATACCACTGCTCCTCGTGCTGTCCTCCGTTTGTAGCTTCTTTGGTGACTTTGGCTTCATGTTCGGAGGCAACCGGCAGCAACAGGACAGAAACATCCCGAGAGGAAATGACATAGTGCTAGATCTGGAGGTCACGCTCGAAGAGGTGTACTCTGGGAACTTCGTGGAGGTACAGACAGAAATGCTGCTCTCCAAATTAGTTTACTCCCCACCAGTTCACTTGTAAGTTATTTATTATTAACTTTTAATTTGCTGTGTCACACAGGTTGTGCGTAATAAGCCTGTAGCCAAAGAAGCTCCTGGCAAGAGGAAATGTAACTGCAGACAGGAGATGAGGACGACGCAGCTTGGACCAGGCCGCTTCCAGATGACTCAGGAGATGGTGTGCGATGAGTGTCCCAACGTAAAGTAAGTCATCCAGCAAAGTCGGAAACATATCTTACATTACAGCCCCGTTGCATAGTCTCCAAAGATGACACCACAGGTCTGTGTGTCAGTATGGCTTGTAGCACAGTGCACATATGTTCTTAGGACATGTGTTCCATCTGGGATCAAGGAAAGTCAGCTTGCACATGCAAACAAACATCTGCAAGTACTGGACTTAAAAACAAAGCAACAACAAAAAAAAGCAGAAGGCGTCAGGTCAAAGATCTCTGAATATGTTTTGTGTGTGTGTGTGTGTGTGTGTGTGTGTGTGTGTGTTCCCTTTGTATTTGGGTGGATTGGGTCTCATGCTGAGGACTTCATACTGAATACATTATTTTTTGTAGTTTCAGAAACAGGTCTCATTGGATGAAAAATTATGAACAGACTCTATGTAATTAGTTTTATTCTTGGATCTGTTTCTAAATCCCAACATTTGGATGCTTGAACCTCTTATCTATTTCAATCTGAGCGAAACAGCACAGTAGTTCACAGATGTCTTGTGGTGTGTGAAGCTTTGAGACTTGACTCAGAGGGGAATAAAAGATTTTGAGTCTAACCAAGGAGAGAGATTCTCTCCGTAACGAATCATACAACAAGCACAACGACACGTAAAACATCAAGCACTTTAAATGGTTAAAATGATATAGAAAACGTGTAGATGAGATTTTTGGATATTAACAGCTAAAAGTGAGGAACATTAGTGGTGCAATGTGTTGTGTGTAGCGTTTCCTTCACGGAAATCATTATCACATTCCTCTCATGATCTGACGCAGATTCCCCCTGAGTCTCGATGATTAGATTTCATAGGCAACTTGAACACATTTGCAAGAAACAGAAAAAGGAATTTTATTTATTTATTTTTTTAAATCACATCACTCCATCACTAATGTCTCTCCACTGGTTGCCCATACACACTAGAGCAGATTTATTTATTATATAAATATATTTTTGGATCAAGGACTCAGCCTGACCTATAAAGTCCCACTCGTCTCTGGGGGGGCAGCTCTATTCACAACAACCAGACGATCTCCTCTGCTTCTGAGCATCTTCACATTTTAGTTTCCTGAGACTCTGGAAACCTTTTAATGCCTTTTCTAAACTAAGTGTTGTACACAGAATGAATATATATTAATATACAAAAATAGGAATGACAGCCCACCCACCCATCCCCACCTGGATACCATTTACTTTGTTTACACTGGTTTATTCTCAGCTGTCTAAAGGTGGAATCATGTCAGCTGGACTTTCACCTTGGTTGGAAATGTCTCACTACTCATCCAAGCAGATTCATCAGTCTAAGGGAAAGTTGGCTAGGGGACCCAGTCATATCCTCCAGAGTAGGGCTCCTTTCTCACTGGGCCTGAATGGCCTTCATAGGTGGACAATAGGGGAGGTAGGAACAGGGCGGAACCATGGGGATGTTATGTTTCCGACTGAATGCCCTTAACCCTGCTTGCATGAGTAGCGAAACCTTTCCAACTCTGAAGAAAGTCAAGTTGACATGATTCAACCTTCGTATAACCAAATCTGGATGACTAAACCTAAACTAAACCTTTACCGAGTTATCTCTGTTGTGTCTGTGTTGCTCGGTTTATTCTGCTGTTTTATGATCCACTTTAACTACATTTGTACTACAGTCAGTGTCACTAACTGGTGTAATAAGTAATTAAGGTATTTATGTTTAAGTTGACTTTTACACATTCACTGTGTTCCTAACTGAACTGTATCACACACTTACAGTAGATATAAATGACACACTAAAATAAATTTAATAACATAACACGCACTCTGTATGGTTCCTTCCCCACCACAGGCTGGTAAATGAGGAGAAAACCTTGGAGGTAGAAATTGAGCAGGGGGTGAGGGATGAAATGGAGTACCCGTTCATAGGAGAGGGTAAGTTGACGGTTCATGAACCCCCCCCCCCCCTAAAGTTTGTATGTAAATGTATATCACCTGTTGTTAAGGCCTTGTTTGTGACCACAGGGGAGCCTCACATCGATGGGGAGCCTGGAGATCTGCGCTTCCGCATCAAAGTGTTAAAGTATGAAGAAGCTTTTTTTGTTTTTTTTACTGTCAAATTCTGTGTCTTTGGTTTGCGACCAATACTGAGTGATGGTACAGACCAGTGACACACAGAAATGTGACGTGGGGATGTTTTTCTCTGTAGACATCCTGTGTTTGAACGCAGAGGAGACGACCTGTACACCAACGTCACCATCTCTCTGGTGGAGGCGCTGGTCGGCTTCGAGATGGACATTATTCATCTGGACGGACACAAGGTTCCACGTTTTTACAGAGCTGTCCCAGCATGGGGCAGTTTTCATAACTCGAGCTAATAAACGTTCAGATTTGCATCGTTTGCATCTGCCTTTCCTTCTCCTGTCAGGTCCACGTAGTGAGAGACAAAATCACCAAACCCGGAGCTCGAATGTGGAAGAAAGGAGAAGGCCTGCCAAATTTTGACAACATCAATATCAGAGGTTCCCTCATTATCACCTTCGATGTGGAGTTTCCTCAGACGCAGCTCGATGAACAGCAGAGAGACGGTGAGAATAAAGCAGGAGCTGTACTATTCAAGGCATCCTGGGAGAAGGGGCCACAGTTGGTCTGTGAATTTAGGATGACGGCTCTTAATTTAGGAGACAGGTGGCTGAGAGTGGGAGTGAGAGGTGGGTAAATGGCTGGTTTTATCATCTGCTGTGGGGTGGGTGTAGTCCATCACAATCCTGTGCCCAGTTCTTATGGGCGACTGGATTTTCAGTGCAAAAAGGTCGGATGTCTAAAGTCAGTTCAGCTCTGCATAAAAACCAAATCTTTTCCTATTTTGTGTGACTTCAAAAGAAGAGTCTGCAAAGCTTTTATTTCTGAGGAGTTTGTAAGGATGCTGCTGAAAAATCAGATTTTGGTCGATTTGTCATCTCAATCAAAGGACTGACAAAGAAACTGATTTCCTTAGTTAGAAGATATGAGATGGAGCTCGGGTCGTCTGGAGAGTTGTAATTGTTATTGTTAAATGAAAAAAATGAAACCGTAAGGGCCCTTTTCTATAAGAAGGACCGTTGTTTGAGCACCAGACGTGAGCAGGCCTGTCCAAAGGCCTCTGAAGTCTTTGATGCTAACAGTTTTTGCTCTGTTGTTGCAGGTATTCGCAGTCTCCTGAAGCAGGGGTCTGTACAGAAGGTTTACAATGGACTACAAGGATACTAACGCCAACAGACACAGCCTGGACTGAGATATCTAACACACACACACACACACACACACACACACACACACACACACACACACACACACACACACACACACACACACACACACACACACACACCTCTTCAGTCAATAGGAACGTGCTCCCTAATTCTGGCCAGGGTGTATTTATTTTTTCAGATTGTTCTCAGGACAGCTTGAATCCAATTACTTTTTAATGTTTGTACATTTTGACAGCAGTGGCACAAATGTGATTGAGAGGCTTTTTTTTTTTTTCCCCACATTATACTGTAATGTTTGATCATTTAAAAAATATAATTCACACATCTGAAGTGTCAACACTCAGCCATCACATCTACCTGAGGATGACCTTCTCTCGAACTGGACACCCCCCCCTTCCTACTTCTGAACAGTTTCAACCACTTGCAAGACCCGAAGTTTGTTAATTTGGTCCTTTTTTCTGTTTTGTTTTAAATGAGTTTAATGAATGTACCTCCAACTTTTGCTCTGGTCAGTTTCCTGTTCAATAATACTTTGTAAATAGGGAAGAACAAAGCTCATCTGATTGTGTTCTAGTTTTCCTAATTTATATTGTCTCTTACTTAACATCTGACACCTTGTGATGGGAGAAACACTTTACCATGACAAGAGTTGACCTCTTTGGTTAAACAGTGAAGTTTAATTAGTTATGGTCCAGTCCCCTACAAGGGATTTCAGCTCATGAAGCATCAGCATCCCTGTTGGATTTCATTCATGATGTGGTTTTAGAATTTCCTTCTTCTCTGTGATGCTGCCTCCCAGTTTGTGTCATAGCCTTAAATGTGAATTATTTGGCCATTTTTACTGAGCGTCTTTGGGGAAAATGTACTTTTAACTGACAAAATAAAAGATTTGTACAAAAAACAAACAAGAAAAATTAATAAAAAAAAAAAAAAAAAAAAAAACTAATTCTGATGACATGTCATACCCAAATTCACCAGTAGGTGACGCCAGAGTCCAGTCAAAGCATGTTAAGACTGAACACAGAATTCATGAAGCAGCAGCGAGTGTAGCTACAGGCCTCTCAAACCCTGAATTTAGCCTGTCTGGTGTCCTGTGGTTCTGAAGAGGTTGGGGTTGGAGTCTAATACCAAGGAAGGACGTGGAGTCTGTTTCCTCATATGCGTCTCTCTTTACCTTAATCGGAGTTTAACCAAATCCTAGCCAGCTGTTTCACGTTGCCTAACCTGACCCCAACCACAACTCTGTCTGCACCCAGCTATCGGGCACTGAAGTTTGCCATTTAACTGGAGGACATTGATAGCAAAAAATATGTGTAATGTGTTTTGGGAAACTGATTTCTAATAAACTTTAGCATTTATAGCACTTTACAAAATGATTAACAGTAAAATAAATACAATTTAAACACAAAACATGAAACGAAAGTCGGTGAAAATCTGCTTTGTAAGTGTGGGATACTGAATGAAGACACCCAGTTTGCAGCTCTTCAGTCACACTTTCCCACAATTAACCGTATGAAATTTGAAAGAAACATGACACTAGACTGACACAGGCCACATCCAGTAGTTTTCTTCATAATACTGCTGTACTGAGTAGGTAGACTTCCTCACATACCTACTCAGTATATAAGAGCAATAGTTCTAAAGCTCAAATCTAATGGAAGGTTTTAGCCTATGAAACCCATCATTTTAGGCTCCAGAGTTGGAGCAGAACTATGAAGAAAACTACTGGATCTGGCCTGTGTCACTCTAGCATCATGTTTCTTTCTTCTTCTTAGGATTAATTGATTGACAGCCCCCACATCCATCCATGTTTCTCTCCACCAACTACAGAGGTAAGCATCCGACTAAACCTTAAAAGCTCCTCTGTGAAATACGACAACAATTAGCTAAAAGGTGCTAAAACGCGGCGGAAGGGCAAACTAATGCCCAGGACCCTGTTTGCAGGCAAAGATGGTGATTTGATGATTAGATTTTTGTATTAATATTACACTGAAACACTCCAGTAGTGTAGAAGTACCTCTAAATTCTAGAGTACATTACTTGAGTAGATGTACTTTGATGACTGCTGAGCACCAGATAAGTGGGAGCTAATGAGTAGTTGGTAAATACTCTGAAACATTTGGTTTCATAAAGACTAAGTAGCTCACAGAGTGTGTGTGTGTGTGTGTGTGTGTGTGTGTGTGTGTGTGTGTGCGTGGTCCGACGACCCCCAAATCACCCCGAACCTCCCCCCCACCCACTGGTTTTATTTCTGCCTGTTTAACTGCCATCGGAACTCAAGTTGATCAGTGTCACAAACATCAGGCTCGACACTCTGTCCCCAGGCCCGACGCACACGCCCACACCTTGTGGGTGGAGGGTTGTCATTGGAGTCTGTCTGCATGGGTGGGGTAGGGGATGTCCACAAAAACATATTCACGACAGTTAGTTTATAGTGTGGTCAATGGTGTACACATCTGCCCACCAGTGTTCATGAGTGGGTTAGTGAGTGTGTGTGTGTGTGTGTGTGTGTGTGTGTGTGTGCAACCCGATCTCCCACAGTAGAATCTGCATGTGTGCATACTGCGAGTACAATATGAGTGTGTGTATCTGTGTGTGGCCAGTCTGTGTGTATAATGAACTCCCACAGAGATAGCAGGGCTGCGGTAAAGGGAGTTTCCTCCCCGGCCCACCACACATCCCTTAGTCATTTTCAGACCCGAAGAGGCTCCGGAGAGAAGAGAAGCTTTGTGATGCGGCTCCAGATAAAACCTCTCACTGTTTACCTCGCTGATAAATGCTCTGGTTATTACAGCCCACTGACATTCAGGGCTTTGAAGGCCACAGCACGCAGAGCTACAGCCTGAGCCTGACCTCTCGCTTTTTCTGAGGTGTCAATGGAGAATAATAATGGACAATGAATCTGTCCATAACGGTTAAACATGTCAAATGCTGTGTGTCTTTGGTCATTTTGCATCTTTTTGTCGCACCTTTGTTTCTGGTAGTTGTTATGCATCTTTTGTTTTGTGTGTCTTTGTAGCCATTTTGTGTCTCCTTGTTTTAATTTATCACATTTCTGTTGCAATTTCTCTGTCGCTGGTGTTAATGCATGTTTCTCTGTAGTTGCAGATACTTTTGTTGCAAGTTTGTGTCTCTTGCTAGTTGTTGTTGTTTTTGTGTCTGTTTGTGGCTCTATTGTGAGTTTGTAGCCTCCATCGTCAGTGTATTTGTTGAATGCGTGTATTACACGGCGAACAGCATTTTTCAGCATGTCAGGATTCACCACCTGTACAAAAACCACTTCTGTGCTTTTACCATAGGCGTCAGACACACGGTGCCCGGTGGGAAACGTTACAGGCTGACTGTGTGTGACCTTTGTGCGAGATGTGCTTCCGAGAAGAGAAGACTGAGTGAGTTATGTTGGGGATTTACCAATCGTCCACAAATAACCTTTTAACCACTTGTAACTACAAACTGTAGAGCACATGAGGGCAGCATTGCCTCTTCAATCACATCCCTCCCTACTGTAAATCACTTTTTATTACTAGGGACACTAAGCAGAGGTCTGGACAGTTTGTATGTATGGGTGCAGTGTGTGTGTGTGTGTGTGTGTGCGTGCACACAAGTGCCTGCACTTGCCAGTTGTTAATGCAGATAAGCTTAGGGATCACGCTTGACCCTGAGTGTAATGACTTGTAAGCGTAGCTGCAGGGTTAAGTGAGGCACAGGCTAAAGGAGGGTTAATTGAGCAATCTGAGTGTGTGTGTGTGTGTGTGTGTGTGTGTGGTGGCGGCGCCAATGGCTGTTTTGGCCTTCTGTGACTCGGCAGTGTGCTCGGTTAATGGTGCCTGACCTGTCAGACCCAGCGTTTGTACGGAGTATCGAACCCTGAAGACACCAGAGAATTAGTAAGAGCCCGACAAAAAAATGTTTCAGTTGTTTCCCTTAAATGATTGATGCATAAAACATGAATTGATAATATGTATGAATACACATCTCAAGCTTTGCAGCCATTTGATGCCACAAGTGTTGGTTCTGTTCTTAATGGGAACTTTCACTGATGGGGGGAGGGACCTTTACTTTTCCTTTAAAGCTTAAGGGCAGAATCCAAAAATGCAATTCGAGTCAATAATTTCTTCCAAAATGTACATGAGAACTGTCAAGGCAGAGCCCTCTGGTGACCAATTGCTCACATTGGTTCCGTGGCCACAATATGTGAAGTTATTTACTGAGATTCTTTTTTTTTTTTTTTTGCCTCTTTCCCAGTTTGATTATGTCATAAACATTTAAAAATGTATTTTTCTTCCCTTACAAATTATCAGATTTATCTACACCTCAGCTGATCCTACACACTATTAAAACTAGAGCGGTGACAATATGCTATTTTATTAAACTGGAGCTCTTTGATAGAGATTCAACATTTGGAATGTCATCTATGACAAAGCTGCGACAAAGCTGAACACGTCTGAGTTGCGCGGGGCAGCAGCGAAGAGGATTTTTTAGCAGACAACCAATGTGTGTGTAGTTAACACCACGCACATGCCAAGGCCACTGAAGACACAGAGGGAGAGAGGGGCGAGGAGATGGTGGTGGTGGTGGTGGGGGGGACTCTGCCTGAAATAAGAAATGTTGAAGGACAAAGCCTACAATTTGTGGGATCTGAGCATAAAGCAAACAAAGGGCAGCTTTTGTAAGGAATAATGCATGTCAGCCGTATCCTTATTCCGCCACAACTTTGAACACTGCTGGGGACGTCCACTGCTCCACTGTGTATGCCGTGTTGCTATATTAAAGCCAGTCACCTCAAAGGGAAAAGCCTCAACTATTCAACAATTGAACGGTGGGGTTCTCATTATGGCCGGTGTGGGCAGGAAAATGTGGCTTTGGAGGTTTTCAGTTCGGCGACTTAAAGCCCTCCTGTTAGCTGGGACGAGCTGCTGTTTATCCCAGTGTCTTTGTGGGGGCTAAACATAGTCAGCTGTCATTATGGATCTCACTCTCTCCCCTCTTGTGCCTCTGTCTCTTTCTAACTAACATTTATTTATTTCTCCCCCAAAATTTTGTTCGTCTAATGACCCGTGTTGTGTTGTTGTGTTTGAAGGGGACTGATGGCCGTCTCCGGGTCTCCCACATCCTGGGGAAGAGAAGGGGTGGCTGGGACCGAGGAGGGCGAGCGCAGGACAAACAGTTCTGCAGACCACCTATATGGATGAAAGCCGCAATGTGTACGCACGGCATTCCATAGGCAACATTAAGCTGACGAGGCAGCGCCGTGGATCCCGTGGATGTAGGATACAGCCGTCTGTATGTATGTACATGTCCTGCAGTAATCCTTCATAAAAGAAGCACCTTCACAGTTGTCCTTTACAAAAGCATTTTTATTCAGCCCATCAGGAGCTCGAATGGTTGGCAGAGCCGATTCCTAGCGGTTCCAGGGCCACATGAATAGGGTCGTATTAGAAGAACTGTATGCACAGCGTATGAAATGATGTAAATATGTATTAGCGGGCGTGGAGGGAGGGGGGGTCAGAGAAGACTGCGAGCGGGGTGAAAGCGGTCTTTGTGTTTAGAGCAGAGCCCTCTGGTGGACCCTCCCCTTGGCGCGGGGTTGCCCAGGCTCTGTGGTGGCGGATCACAGTTAATAACTGTGCGGTGGGCTGTCAGAGGCACTTAGGCTGATGCTGGGCAGGCAGGGCCAGGCTGGGCCCACATACACAGCCGGCTCTGCCTCCAGAGCCTGGACCGAAGCAGGCAAGGAGAGAGAGAGAAGCTGAACAGAGAGAGGCCGGAGAAGATGGGGACGTGAAAAACAAATAGGAACATTACAGAAAAACACGTTTCTTTTTTTTTTTTTGCAAGGTCCCACAGGCATGAAGAGGGTAAATACCTGGGACGAGGCCAGAGTTTCCTGCCGGAGCTCAGGTGTCTTTGTCTAATGCTCAGTCCAAGGTGCAGTTTAAAGGATCAATCCGCCCTTTTTTTGTCAAAAAAAAAAGAGTGTCAGAGCACCACGCACATGCCAATAACTCCGCGGTCGCTGTAATTGTTTGCTGTTGTAAGCGATGGCCGACAAAATCCACAATCCTTGTTTTGTAGACAAAATTCCGAAATGCGGTCATCAGTCTGAGGGGACTGAATCAAGGAATCTGCCAAATGTATGCTGATTTCTGGTTGAAAAAAAAAAAAATCTGTTTGTGCTGCAGCTCAACACGAATTCCCAGTCAGTGGAAAGACACAGAAGGAATGTGGTGCTAAACAGACTGCACAATGGGAGGGTGTCCAAATATACAATATTAACTTACAGTAAGTAATTCAAACTTCTGAGGTACAATATTAGCTTTGGCTGAATTTCTGGTGTTTGCACAAAAGAGGAAGGAAGGGATCATTTCAGGGCCAATGTGAACAACTACAACAACCCAAACATCTCATTTTAATGCATACGAGCAGGTGAAAAACTGTGACACCATCTTTGAATCAACGAGGAGGAAACACGCTCGGTCGTCCCCCCCCCCCTACTCAATGCTTCACAACACTCCAGTCAAGCTCATCTCCAATCATGGCCTCCAAACAAAGTACCTCCACAAACCTTATCTGATCCCCCGCTTGTAAAGCTCGTACTCCAAACGAGGCACCGTCACGGGAATCGACCAATGGAGACGCGACTTAACCTGAGTGGCGTTCTATCCCCATGCCAAACAAAACTGCTCCGTCCGTCTGTGAACTCCAAAGTCCAGCTCATCCCTGTTGACTAGATTAGATAACCCGGTTTTAAAGGCATGGAGACTGTTTGCTCAGTGACTCCTCTCTGCCCTAATAGTATCTGATCTAATGGGAGATTGCAGGCTGCTTGTTGACAGTGGAGACCCACACAGCGTCATGGCAATGGCCAAACAGCACAGGGAAACAAAGCAGGGCTGAGCTTTAGTACCTGTAATTACTGGATAAATATCAGCTTCTTTGCTTAAAACCGGCAGCAATAAATATTATATGCTGCCTTAATTACAGCTATTATATTGTCTGTATTGCTTAAATATGAAAAAAGTTCATGGAGACTGGAACGAAGGAGGTTGCTATATTTGTTTTGGTTCACTGAGTCATTAATGACATACGTAAAGTCTAAAAAGAAAAAAGTCCCACACGCCCAAGAACAGACATTAGGGGCGAACAATAAAAAACAAAGTGACCAAAAACGCGAAATATTAAAAACATAATCCAAAGTCTGAAGTGAGACATCAAGTGAGGATAAATACACAAAGTGACAACAAACTGACGAAAATGACACAAAACTTTCAATACAAAACTAAAATAACCACAAAGACTCAAAATGATCCAACAATTCTAAAGTCTGTCACTGCAAATGGAAAACAAATGATTATTGTGGTTCGTGTCTGAGCTTGTGAGAGACTCGGCCTTTAGCGGAGGATTTATCAGATTTGTGAGTTGTTTGGTCAAGTGGAGGAAAAGTTACACCCCGGATATTTTCATCTTTCAAACACACCTATGAGCATTGTCCCCACTTTAATTCATTTACACTTATGCATCAGGGGTAACGCACATCAATTCACATCAAAAAAGATCATTTTCCCAGAGCAGACTGATGTCAAATTTTATTGAGTAGCGTTTTTTTCAACCCCAATTTTTAAAAAGTTGGGACCATAAAAACAGAAAGCAATGATTTGCAAATCTCATCAACCCATATTTTATTCACAATAGGACACAAACAACTTGACAGATGTTGAAAGTGAGATATTTTACCATTTCATGGAAAATATTCTAATTTTGAATTTGATGGCAGCAACACATCTCAAAACAGTTGGAACAGAAGCAACAAAAAGCTGGAAAAGTAATTCCCACACATCAAAAACAAATATTGCAGCATTGCAGCAACTAATTAGGTTAATTTCCAACACGTCACTAACATGACTGTGTATAAAAGAGACATTTCAGAGAGACAGAGCCTCTCGATTGTAAAGATCTGCAGAGGTTCACAATCTGTGACAAACTGTGTGTAATAATTGTTGAACAATTTCAGAAAAATGTTCCTCAATGTAAAATTGCAAAGACTTTGAACATTCCACCATCTACAGTACATAATATGATCAAAAGATTCCGAGAGTCAAGAGGGATCTCTGTGCACAAGGGACGAGGCTGGATGCACGTAATCTCCTGGCAGCACTGCATTAAAAACTGGAACACTTCCAGAAACCACTGTCTGTGAACACAGGTCACTGTTCAATCCACAAATGTAAGTTAAAGCTGTATCATGCAAAGAAGAAGCCAGATGTGAACGCGATCCAGAAATGTGTTCTCTGGGCCAAATCTCGTTTCAAATGGTCTGAGACAAAATGGAAAAGTGTTCTGTGGTCAGATTAATCAAAATTTTCAAATTGTTTTTGGAAACCATGGACGTTGTGTCCCGTGGACTAAAGTAGAGAGGGACCATCCAGCTTGTTATCAGCACACAGTTTAAAAGCCTGCATCTCTGATGGTGTGGAGGTGCATTAGTACCTATGATGTGAGCAGCCTACACATCTGGAAAGACACCGTCAATGCTGAAAAGGACATAGAGGTTTTAGAGCAACATATGCTCCCATCCAGACAAAGTCTCTTTCAGGGAAGACCCTGCACATTTCAGCAAGACAATGCTAAACCACATGCTGCATCCATCACAACAGCATGACTTTGCAGGAGAAGAGTCCCGGTGCTGAACTGTCATGACTGCAGTCCAGACCTTTCACCAATAGAAACCATTTGGTGCATCATAAAACAAAAAATCCGGCAACAAAGACCCAGAACTGTTGAGCAGCTAGAATCCTGCACCAGACAAAAATTGGACAACATTCCTGTCCTAAAACTCCAACAACTGGTCTCCTCTCTTCGCAGACGTTTACAGATAGATGTTAAAAGAAGAGCGGATGCTGCACCATGGTCAACATCAACCCGTTTAAATAATTTTGAGATGTGTTGCTGCCATCAAATTTAAAATGAGCGAAAAATTTCCATGAAAAGGTAAAATCTCTCAGTTTCACCACCTGATAACTTCAGGGGTTTAATTCAATTTAATATAATTTTAGTTTTATTTTACTTTATTTAAATGTTTTTTATTTAGACTTTCAATGGTGTAAACTGGTGTCACGACAGGTGAGAGCTTTCACACTTCTTCAAATTAAACTATTATTTAATTATTATTATTAATAAAACTATGATTCCATCTGGCTGACATACCACACAAAACAAAGTTAACACCAACATGAAAATCTATTTATTTCTTTGTAACAGCAAAGGAAAACACTGAGCACAGATAAAAGAGGAAAAGTACCAAAAAGTACCATCCACCCTGAACGATGTCATTTCCGCCAATTTCTCGAATGTCTCATCAAATCAGTGTGAATGTTACTGCTGATGTTATGTTTCGGCTTTAGTTTTACTTTCTTTTTAAACAAGGCTTTTCAGTTTAGTTTTATGTGTTATAGTAAACGTAAGTTTAAAATGTCCGTTTGTCGATGTAGACAAGCAGATTCTAGTCTTTATGCTTAGCTAGCCTAGCTAACTGCTAGCTGTAGCTCAATTTTCCAGTCCCACCAGGAATTTGCAATCTTGCGATCACAACGATTATTTCAACCCTGTGAATTCAGCACAACTTTGGAGTTTAAAACATAAAAAACACTGCAACGTGCAGAACTCATCTTTTTAAAAAAGCTGTTGTAAAATCAGACGATTTAAGCCGCAGAAATGACAAAAAATTCCGTAGCGCTCCGATGGATACATACACTATGGATGCTTCTATTAACACTACAGTGGACACACGGACATGTTGCTTACTGCTTCACTACAAAACGTGGCAACACATCAGTTAGACACATTTCTTTGATTGAACAAAAAGTGAAAACAAAAAAAAAGCATCTGCCACTGCTTCACACGAGGATGAAATTATCGTTAAATATTTTACTTTACTTTCCTACATGGAAAGTACAATTGGGCCTTATGACTCCAAATATTCGACCTCCGTTAAGCTCAGTTTTTGGTCTCCTCCAACTGCCGAAGGAAATCAGCGGCCGAATGCTCCGCTGTGTTCACCATGTGGACCGTTTGTTGAGCAGCTACAGAACCGCGGGCCTATTTCAAAGCTTTTCCTCTGAAAACAAGTGGGTGAAAACGAGGTAAAAAGCCTTAAATCCCCAAAAAGGGTTGAGCTGAAAGACATCAAAACACTCTTCTGTGTTGACGGAAAACAGCAGAGTCGGTCAGTAATTCTCTGTGGCTTCATTACTACTTCCAACACTTTTCACACACACACAGTCATGTGATCCATTGTTGATCTAGTGAAATATTGATTACAGCCTCTTTAAATTAAATGAGTCTGTAGTGGCGACATGAATGTGAGCCATAATTCAAAGCTTACCTGTTCCTTCCAGTGTGTGTGTGTGTGTGTGTGTGTGTGTGTGTGTGTGTGTGTGTGTGTGTGTGTGTGAGAGAGAGAGAGAGACGGAGGGTAAGTACTTCTGTAGCTGGCGTCTCTGGAGTTCTGTTTAAATCATCACTTCCTGTTCTCAATCCCCACGTCTACTTATCCATCATTTCATAAGCATGCATGTGTATGTGTATGTTGATATGCTCGGGGTCCTGTTGCACCTACTCCAGCCTCCCGTGGGTGGTGGTGGTGGTGGGCTGTTCCCTCAAGACACCCCTCAAATTATGGCCTAATCAGTTAGCCCCAGGAGCAGGCCTTCCACAGCTCCCAGACAGACAGACAAGCAGCCCCCACCCCCCCCCCACTATCCAGGCCCACAGCAGCCTCATCTTACACACCCACCTCCACCTCCCTCTTCTCCCAGCCACACAACGCCGAGTCTGGCCTTGTCCCTGCAAAGACCCCTCTCCCGATTTCTGTCCTCACACTGAGATAAAACAGGTCTGGCTTTGGTTTAAGTGTCGCTCACTGATCCCCTCCTCTTGTCTGGTCTACCTGGCCCTTTCCCCTTTCTGACACACGTTTCCTCTATTTAACACGCATGCACGCTCACACACTTACACACAGCCACGTGCAGACGTACAGTACACTGCATTCATCAAAGTAAATGCAGCTAAATCATCAGATCTAATGGATTCCGTGTGAAATCCACAAGCTACCCAACAATGTGTGAAGTTATTCTTATTGTCAGGTGAGATTAAAACATAACTGAAGCGATAAAATCAACACCAATAATGCAGCAATATAACATTCCTTTGTGTGAAACGAGCCATTCCACATATTCAGTACACTTCATTTCCTTTTTTAGTATTTTCTGAGCCAATGCTATTGTATATTCATTTAAAGGAATAGATGAGGATTTTTCAAGCTGGTCGTAATCGATTCCCAATGGATGTAGCCGAGCTCTGAAAGACTTTGAGTGCACGGCCCTCGATTCTTACTGTGTAGAAAATATTCAGAGACACTTTAAAAAGCAGGAAAACGTTGAGTGAGCAATAGCCTGAGCCCTTTAAGATTGTGCTGAGGCCAGCTTGAATAATCCTCATCCATTCCTTTGAGTAGCATTTGAAATGCAGGACTTTTACTTTTAACTTCTCTCCCCACCACTGGTTGTACATGTAAATGCAGCTTCACACTGTTTACAGAGTTCTGCAGCTGAACCATCACGTTTGACCCACAGATATTGTGAACTCTGCTGCCAACTTCAATCCTCATTGGTGCTTTTTGCACCGCTTTTCCCTCGGATTCCACGCATTTCAGTGTCTCGTGAGCTGGGTAACGTCTGTAACATAAAGGTTAATAAACCCAAATCCAAACTATCGTTTCATGAAGGTGAATGCTTTGGTCAGATGATAACGCATTTTATTTTTTTGTATCTGTTTGCCTGACACACACAAAAAAAATTTAGATTTAATTTCAACAACTGCTGTCCTCTTGTCTTCTGTTTCAGTATTTACTGTTGCTGCAAAGTGTTTCCCAACCACAAATTGCAAGAGAGCATAGCAGTCATACTCAATAATTTCTTGGTAATAGAGGAAAAATAGCACCGTGAGAAATAAAACAATGTCATGATATCACTTTGGCACCTCAGTTTATGTCAGTGAGTATCTGGTTTTTCCCTGGATCATTAATCTGCACACACACACACACACACTTGGATCCACAGCACTAATGTGATGCTTTGTCAACTAAATCATTGCAACTCTACACAGTTAATCAATGACACATGGCAGGTTCTGGCAATGTCAGACCTTCACTGTCTCCATCGCACCATTCCCCTCATCTGCCTTGTTGTTCCCATTCCTCCATTACCCCCTGACGCACACACACACACACACACAGTTCCCATGCACCAAACCAGACCCCTTGCCATACACATTAATGCTTCTGTTCCCTGTGAGCAGCTCCATCGGTCACGTTCGCCTCACTTAGTTTCTTCATTCATTTTGATTTCCCGGCAACCCCCCCCCCACCCCACATACACACACACACACACACACACACACACTCACACACACAAATATCTGCATATGCATGTGTGTACAAGAGTGTGCAGACACATTTTAAATGCACACAAAAGGCAAAAGCGGTAACAAATGCACAGAATTGAGAGCAAGCAGGTGCTGTCTCACATTGGAGTCAAATGTTAAGCTTCATATACATAAAACCGAACATAAAACACTTGTGATATGAGAAAAGAATCAGGACAGATTTGAAATAATGATGGAGGGAAGGATGTGAAGGAGAGAAAGGCAGGAGCTGCAGTGGAGTGATCCATTTATGATTATTTAAACACCACACAAGACTTGGTTCTGGTTCTGGTTCTTCAACATGTGGACTAATGGCCGAATGAGTGGAGACCCACTTGTCCCATCTCTCGCTCGCTCTGTCTTCTTTAAATGTCCCGAGCTCCGGTCCCCCCACCCCCTCTAAAATGTTCTGTATTAGCAGGGTTTTTGTCGAGTGTTTGAAGTATAAAAATTAAGGAGGTGGGTGGGCAGCCGACCACCATACTCAGAGGAGACCTGTGACGCACACAGAACTATCCTCTGACTCCATTAGCATACCTCTGCTGGCACGGCTACAGTCGGCACCGCTGCCTCCACAGCTCTCTTATGTGGCTGCCATTATATTTGTGTGGCGGTATCTCCAGGGTAAAGCCTGTCTATGAAAGACATCAAGTCCTGCCAGAGATGTGACTGTGCTTCCCATAACAAAAGATTTAAAAGCTCTGTCACTGCAAAGACTCTCTAGGTAAGAATAAAATATGACAGAAAAGTCTGGCTTTAAGAATATCGATGTGCGTGTTTCAGATTTCGGATTTTTTTTTTGCCCATTTCACTGTATTTGTCCAAAAACAACAACAACAACAAAAAAAAAAACCTAAAGAAAATTAAATAAAAACAATCTATATCACGGGTGATCAACAGAGCTTTATGGTGTGTTGAGTTTGGTAAAAACATAGAAGAATATTAACAATTCCAAAAAAAAAAAAAAAAAACCCACAATAAAGCACATCTGACATTTAAATTTTAGAGATACAAAATCAGCGACATCCAGAAATGAGGGGAGAATATGTTGACCTAAAAGAAATTATTTTAAAAATGAGTATTTCTGTCTATTCATCCTGACACAAATGTATTTGTCTCATTAACCTTTAACTCTTCCACTGGATGTCCAATCATTACCGAACCCATTAAAAATGTCTAAAAAAGCCAAAAGTCAGCAAAGATATTCAACTTTGCAGCAAATGATGCACAGTGTGCTTTTATGTGTATATGAACCTGCTTTAAATATATACATATCCTGGAAATTCCTGGAAATTTAATAAATGTTTTGTACATGCAAATGCAGAACACAGTACATTTTCAAAGGTTATTTTAAGCCAACCTTTTGCAAAAGACTTGTTGGTCGAACGTAAATTACCCAGGCTGCGTGTTTCCACATAAAAATATAAAAAAATAAAATGAAATCAGTAATTTAGTTTTGCCACCTGGTGTTTGTTGGATGTGATTAAATAGATACTAGTAAAGTATCACAGTCACATTGAACTAATGCAATTGAGTAAAACTGACCGGATGAGATTTTGATGAGGCAAATGTAACCACATTACGTTGGTCAAACATGATTTACGGAGTTTAACATATTTCTAATTACACTGACCTGATGTGACTTTCCTTAGTTTAGTTGTTGTTCATCTCCTATATTTTTATATATAAATTGCATATATTTTTTCTGAACTTCACTATAGCAAACAATAATTTCTCAATTGCATTTTTATTTTTTACTTACCACTCTTTAGTTTGTACAGTGCATTTTACTCACATTCGCATGCTTCCATAAATATGCAGTTACAATGCCGTGTTTATTGTAAATGTCTTAAACAGCTTTTACTGACAAACGTTACAGATCTGCTCAGAAACATCTTGGAGTGAAAAACATTCCTCCAATGTGAAAAAACCCACATGACATAAAGGTTTGTAAATAAGAAAAAAAATTATAAATATGTATTCGCTGTTAAAAATATTGTACTTTACTAAATGGTTAATAAGTGGCTTATATCTACTTATAACTGCGTTTGTATATGTTAATAACGCTTTTAAACAGTAGGTTGACCAAGATGTACAGATTTATTATGACGGCCTCATGGGAAATTTAAAAATGTTTAAAAAACATGGCTCTTCCAGAAACCTCCAGCCTACCAGAAATATCCTCAATTACAGAGCAGTTTTAAGATTTTTCTTACTTAATTACACAGAAACGACTCTGTGTATTATCCTGTGGCGAAAACATTAAGCCTTGCGTGGTTAAAAGAGCAGAACTATCACTGTCAGACTCTCAGCAGACGATTTAAACCAAAGGATAATGCAGCCGAACCCGAGACATTGTCTTTTTACTCCGCGCTACCCACAATGCAATGTGGCTACTGACAGCTGGAGATTCGACTTAGTTTTCGGATTCGACTGACTTAAATAACGCCACTTGAGGCACTTCGTCAGATTCTTTGCAGCTCTTCCCGGAACCACCGAGGTCAGAGAGACGTCAGTTGGTGAAACTGAAATTCAATTTTGCTAATTTTCGGAGCCCATATGAACACTGACAGTACTGACCCTCAAGAGATCACTTCTAAAAATGATGCCACAATCCTCCATCGGAGCAAAAGACAATAATACAAATTTCACCACTTTTATTACTTTCTTCACTTAAACCTAATATGGAATTGACGAATCAACTATCAAAGTAACATAATTAAGTTTTTTATTTTCAACCTAAGATCACTGCGAGAAATATCTTCAATTATAGACTCGCGTCAAGATTTTTTTTGGTAATTAGTAAGTGATGTGTTTGTGGCCAGTGTGCGACTAAGGCCCCGTTCAGTGTTCAGGTGGGTCACCTGATTAAGGATTACACCTATTTATTCAAACAGAAACGGAAACCTGAACCCGTCCTTTACGTTGAGACCTCTTAAAACACTCTAATGTTAATCCGGTGTGAAATTTTTAAGAAAATCAGACAATAATAGGCTCCTGGTAACAAGCAGGCTTATAAGTGTAACAGCAAAATGAAGATATCAACATCACGGAGAGGCCCCAGAGCGGCGCGCTGTCCGAGCTCCGAGGTAATAAGCATATCCACATCTCTCTGTGGTCGTTCCCCTCAGCATTAGGGGATAGAAAGAGCAGTAGTGGGGGGCCCCCTTGGGCTCCTGTCCTCCCTGCAGTTGGATAACATTTCACCAGTTTAGATTAGCTCACTCAGGGCCCATCAACACATGTGGAAATGACCCTCAGACGCCTCTCACAGCATAGTGTCTGTGTGTGTGTGTGTGTGTCAGAGGAAGTGCACAGACCAGCTGATGCAGTGTGTGCTATGTTAACCTGTCCAAGGGCAGCATAGCAATAACAAACACGAGATCACAGCAGTGAGGTAACCTCTGACCCTGCAGTCTCCGCACAGCCGGCCCGATCATTATCGCTCTGACAGCCACTCAGGAACCAGCCAACACACACACACACACACACACACACACACACACACACACACACACTCTGACAGATTTAGACACTAAATGCTCGACAAGCCAACGTGGGTGTCGTTCAGTGCATGTTTTCAATCATTGACTCCCTTTGGAGAATGCAAAGGGATTTACTTTAGGAGACAAAAGCTTCCTCATTGGTGTCTGACAGTAAATGATTGACATTTACTTTGAATGCATGGACTCCACCCACCCCCGTAAGGAGGGGGGGGGGGGAGACCTGCAAAGTGAAACCGTCTACTACCCCACAGCCTTGTTTACCCACAAGGCCGTCTGCTTGTCTGTGTTCCAGTGGTTGAAGAGCTGGAGATGTCTGAGGACGACACGTTTCCAGAAGGTTTCGGGGACGGACGCGCTGCATGGTAGGATGTGTGTGTTTTCATGTGGGTTCTTCTTTTTCTGCACCACGACCTGGTGTATTTCTTTTCCTCTCCTCCAGGCTAATATCAATCTCCTCTTTTCACTCTCTTTAAAACCTCGGACTCATTTCACCCCCTCCGTCCACCTCCTACCTCCTCCACTGCTTTCAAACCGTGTGTTTCCTTTTCCTCCAAACATCAGCTCGCTCCCGACACGGGGCTCTCAGGTAGAAGAGGCAGGCTGCGTGCTTTATTAGTGCAGACAGTTTGACGTGGGGAGTGTTTGCCGGGGTGACTGTGTCGGCCTCAGAGCCAGCTAGAAGTGGAACAGAGTTGAATTTGCAGTGACTCCATGGTGAGTAAATGATCTTAGAGCGGGAGAGTGTTTCTCTTTACTGGCTGATCCACAGACCGTCCTGTCGTCGCCTGCTGTATTTTCAGGAGACGACTGAGGAGAAATTTCATGGTCCCAACAGTTTACAGGCAGGGAAAGAGTTTTGTTTAATTTAACAGAGGCTGAATATTAAAGGCCGAGCAGCTGGATAAAGACGAGCTGACCCCTTTTGTCTGTGGCTCTTTAAGAAACTTCCACGTTTCTTAATAGACAGTTGGTCTTTGGTCTGAACGCCTGGACAGCTTGGCTCTGGCTCGGTGTCCGACGGGAAGACAATCTGGCAGGTCACGTAAACCCTGGCCCCCAAACACTGAACACACTTTCCAAACCTCATTACACAGACCTCCGCTGTTTTGTTGCCCCCCCTCCACACACACACACACACCGAATTCTCCAAGCCTCCCCCTCAGCCTCTCCACAATTCTTTTCAAATGAGAATTGAATTCTTTTTTTCAACGTGTTTATGTTATCATTTGTAAATCTTAACCAGAGGTGGACCATGAGGCACAAGAGGGAAACTCATACACAGTTTAATGATGTATTTACAGATAATTCCAACTGTCAAATACTTGTGCCCAATGACATAGTGCAGAGTGCTGACGCTCACAACTGCCCCTCTCTCTCTCTCCAACTCTGCTCTCTCCTGGTTGAGCAGGCGGATTTGATTTCAGGTAAGAACTTATTGGGAGGAAAAGAGGCTGCGGGGGCTGCCAGCAGAGGCCCGCAGCTTTTAACCCAGAGGAAAACAATCCTGCATGTAGCAGATCAGAGCTGAGGAGCTAAGAGAGGCAGCTGCTGTGTCTGATAGAAAATGAAATACCCCCCTGCCAAGTCTATTAGAAGCCTCTGATGTAACTTCCAGCACCTTCATTTGACTAAGAGGTAACTGGTGAGGTGTCAGAAATCAACGTGGCTTCTGTACCATTGATGCAATAATAATAATCATTTTAGCTATTTAACGTCATTTTTTAAAGCTTTTTAGGTAGTTTTAGCACTTCTAAGAGCACATTTTTGGTTTCCAAGATATAAAAAAAAATAATTCGGGAGACTAAAAAAAAATGAAAAAGCTTCAGAGTTGGTAAATGCTGGTAATTCAACAAAGCTGTGGATTAAGTTGTGCAGCACTTTTCAACGGCATAAGTGTTTTTTAGGCCCAGACAAGCAGGGATTATTCCCAGCCTGGCATCCCAAATGTTTTATTATTAATATTAATGGCTTTTAACTAACATAACAAACTAATAAAGTAAATCATTTATTAACAAATGAATACATGAATGAATGTTGCTACTTTAAACCCTTGGGTCATATTAGAAAGTGGGACTTAAACATGTAAATAAACTCAGATCACATTTTGTTATACACGCAAGACAAACCTGCTGTGGAGTAATAAAACCACAAATCAATAATAATAATAATAATAATAATAATAATAATAATAATAATAATAATAATAATAATAATAGTAATAATAATTGAATTTTTTTTATTAATAGGCTATGAGACTTCATTTTAATCTGTAATATTGAATTAAAATGTGCAATAATTTGAAGTAGACTTTCAGGTTTTGCAGCCACAGTGAAAAATGGTGTGAAGTCGCAATAATGGAGCCTGATTCGTATGGAAGCAATTTGGAAAACGGGTTGAAAGTGCGTCACAAGACAAACTAATCCGCGACAGAAACGAGATACATCCTTTAAAAGCCATTTGGGCCAAACGTGAGAGCAACCAGAGGAATATTAAAGCTGCACAAAAGGCTCCTAATTAAATCTGTGTATTAATGGATGAAAAAAAAATGAAGTTAGTGAGATCGCGGCCTTAAAGATTTACACTTCAATTTGCCTTGATTCACTGCAATCAAGCAAACGACAAACAAACCTTCTGCAAAATATGTATTTATGTTCCTTCAGGTCTTGTGTTTAATGGTCTGCTCTGTGTCATACGTCTGCTGTTCGTTACGCGTTAGTTAATTTCGTTTTCAATTACAGGTGACTCTAATCATTGCCGCTTTATGTAGCCGGAAACCGGCAAACGAGTCACAACCGACGGCTGGAATTAACAATAATATTACTACAGATATTACAGAATTATTAATACTAATAATTATTATTATTATTTCAATTTATATAACAACAACAACAACAATATTTTTTACAATTTATATATACATTATTATTATTATGGTTATTGGCGGTGTGTCGGTTTTTACAGTTTTTAATACGATGGTTATTATTTCAACAAAACCACCTTTATCACAATGTGTAATTTTCTAACGTTTTATCACGTGTAAATGTCTGTTTCTGCAGGGTTTTGTTTGGGGGGGGGGGTCACATTTCTGCTCATCTTCACATTAATTCACATGAATCAATGTCGTTTTCTGCAGCCTGAAGTTGCGATGTGACAAATGCGATGCCGTGAGAAAATACAATATACACTTCACTCAGGTTCATACTTTATTTTAAAGCCTGAAAACACTGGAAGGCAGAAATGTCTGATATCACTTTTAGCTCTAAAGGCTCCGTGTTGCGTTTGTGGACGCGCACTGTCAGAAAATCTCAGATTAAAACTGATCATTTCCATACACACCGACATGTTTTATGTAGTAATATGACACAAAAATATTCTTTCTTGTAAAATATTTACTTCTCACACACAAGATGATGTAAACTCATTGTGTACACTTCTTGCTCATTTTCCTTTGTTAATGCAACGTTTCCTTATTTCTCGCACGAATCCACGTTCGTCTAATTTCTGATTGGTTGCGTATCCACAGAGGACAGTGAAATCCACATGCGTGCACGCACTGTGCCACCTCTGCACGAAGGCAAAGAAAGTCACTGTGAAACGCGCACGTCTGTCATCTCCCCTCACACTTAGTGCACAGCTTTAATCCCAGAGTTTTCGTGTTTTTCTGTTGTTGTTGTCTTTTCCTCTTCACCACAGAGCCGCGCTGTTTGCACAAATGATGCTTCTGGTTTGCTCGGTCCCACACCACGAAGGTGACAACAGACATGGGAAATCATACAACAACAAAAAAAACAAAACCAAAAAAAAAAAAAAAAACGCACGAGAGATTGGCATATGGGCTATTGTGCGTAATCGGGCCTCTCTGATTCCATGGTGTGAATCCAAGGCTAAAACTATGTTTATTTATTAAATTTCCATTTTTGCTTGATCCAAGCCAGATGCATTCTCCTCTAAATTATTCTGCTGACTTCTTGAATTTGAACGCAGTTTTGTGCTGCAGCTCTGCTCTGTTTAAAATCACCGGATCGCTTCCTATAAATCGCTCTGGTTGTTGAATGCGAAATGAATAATATCGCCTTAGGGTGCTTCTGTTGTTGTTTGTTGGGGGGGTGCGCGCTCACGCACGCACGCAAACACAGCCTACCTACCTGAGCGCAAAACGTGTATTTAATAACCATTACTGCTCCTCATTACTCTCCAATCACTACTAAGTTTTAGACGCTGAGGGTCGTGCAGAATCCCATCAATTATTCACTCCAGTCCTCTGAATTTGTTTTCCATCGAGGCCATTTCAAGGATCAATATTTAATGCCAATATTTTTGGCATTGTGCTTGTTTGGTCTCGTTCCCACTTTCCCCCGAGAAACGGAAAGTAGACAATGCGAGCGGGTTGTGTAAGTGATGCAGCGGAGAAGCTCTGCAGGCGAACGATTCCCTGCCGGGCCTCAATAATTCACAGACCTGCTGCAGCCCATTGTCTTTGCATGGTGAGGTGAAATGCACACGATGCAGGAAGTTACAATGTTTTTTTTTTTTTCGAATAAGTACAGTGCGATGCAGGCCAGTTCATTCCAAGATGACATCACAAAATTGTGAAGAGTAAACCGTGTTCTGCCCGAGACCAAAGGGAAAAGTCTGGAGCTTGTTTTTCACTTTATCCCAAAACCGCAGACACTTTGGGGTTTTCCAGCTGAAGCTGTCAATGGATTTTAATTTATTTCCAACCTGTAACGAGAAAATAAACTGCAAGCGTTTAGTTAGAAATTCACTCCTTCACACATACAAACACACTGGGCCACATCACTGCCATCAGGCCTGCATTCGTTCCTCTAAAGCAGGTTTCCCTGTGTGTAGGCAGCAGTCTAAGCGGCGCATCGACATCACCATCTCCGTCATGGTCATATTTAATATTGTTGACGAATGAGCAGCGAGACTCGGGGCTGTTTCCACTTCACTCCTCACTTGGCGGCTCTGGGAGCCGCAGCTGCCCGGACGTGTCCTGACGCTCACGGTGAGTACGACACGTGGGGCTTTATGGTGGCAGTTTTTGGCACAGTGTAGGTGATGTGGTGAGAGGTTAGTGCCTTGGCTCTGACCGGAAAGACGCAGCCTTTGTATAAATAAGAGCAGGCGCGTTGGCGTGCGTCTCCAAAGCAGCTTGGGTTCAGACTAAGAACTTTTCTGTCACGTAGGTGTAGAGCGGAGGGGGTTTAGCTTTAACTCTCACAGAATATAACTAATGCTATTGGCTAATGACCACAGGGACCAACATTTTAAAAGGCTTGTGGAGTCTTGAGTTACTTCCCTTGGAAAGGTGCGCGCGCAGAATGGCTCTTTTTGCGCTCTTTTAGAGGACCCCCGCAGAGCTCCCATCCATGTTTTCAACAACCAGCGAACACCGCCCCAAACACACACACACACACGCACCATTACCCACCAACCACCCTACTGGCTCGGACGCATTTTGACGCACAGTGTTGACATTTCCAACCTGTGGCTCCGTTCGTTACGCTCAATTCGGCTGCGCGTGGCCACAGGTCACACAGGCCACAGATGCACGGGCACATGCAAATCTGAGAACAGAAACAGCTGAGTGAAAGTAGGACGGCTGAAAATATTTTTAATAAGGTTAAAACCCCACAACGCTTGTAGAGGGTCAGTCACGTCTCCAGCGCGATTTTAATTGCAAAAGAAGCGAAATGGTCTCATTCTTCAGCCCCTGTTCGTGTGAAGCAACAAGACATTTTCACAAATAAACCCCCATAAAACTACAACTGTCCGTATAAAAAGGTCGTTGTGCATTCAGAAAACGCTTCATAATGTGTCTGTCGTTTGACCCTCGCTGGCTCCCTTATCTATTAGACACCGCGCAGTGACGTCTGTCAAGTCCCAGGTTGATCATTAACAAAGATTCCTGAGAGCGCGTTCATCCTTGACTTATTATTAGGCTACTTATTAACACGTATCAGTGCGTGGGCGGATTATCGGTGGGATGACACTGACATGTCTGGGAGCGTCGGGGAGACGCTGCTAGGGTCTAAAAAATGCAAACCCCCTGTCAAGTGTCTGCACACTGCGACCCCGCATCTGGTAAGATATGACTTAAAAGTCAGAATCATCATTTTTAGGCCCCGGGAAGAGCAGGTTTGTGGGTCTGGAATCTCAAGCCTTCGCTCAAAAGTCCTATTTATGAAAAAAAAGTTTTGCTGGTCACTTGCGAAGATCCGTCCCACAGAAGGCTTTCATGGGTCAGATTAGTTTTTGACGCCCCCTCTGCTCCCTCCCTCTCCTCTCTCTTTGTCTCTCCTCCCCTCTCTCCTCCCTCTATCAGTCAGCGCGCCCGTTGGCACAGGAAAGATTGAAAGTGACACAGTCTGATTACAACCGGTCCTCTGCACCGTTTAAATCCCGCTATTGCTGTGACTCGGACACCGGCGTTTCGCTTTTCGCTCAGCTTTGAGTTGTGTTTCCCCCCCCGCGTCGTCCTGTGGTGCGTTTTTTTACTCGATGTGTCGCCTTGTTTTTGCGCTTTTCTCACTCCGTCTCTGTGTTTTTCAAGGATGAAGCCTCGAGTTCAAAGGAGGGCAGAGTTGTGCCATAAATACGCAGTTTGAGCTACGAGGCGGGCGAAAGAAAAGTGCAGACCGCGTTAACACAGGTTTGCGTGTGCGCTCCAGTTCTACAGAAGGCTGGACGGCTCCGGGACAGACCGCTGCTGGCGTTGACAAGTCTCTCTGTCTCTCTCTACTTCCCCACAGACGCGCATCCTCCGTCCACCTCTCCACACTCACTCCGCTGCTTTACGCGCTATCGTCGCCCCGACGCACGCACTCAAACACAGACACGCAGCCGACACTAACTTTCTTTGTGGATCCGGCGCCGAGTCCAGATTCAGCAGCGCCAGTAGCAGCGTGATCCGCCGTCGTGTCCAGGAGGCCGAACCAAAGCCCAGCCCTGGATTCAATACTCCTGATCAATGGACAGAGCCTCCTCAGCGGCCAGCAGCGCTACAGACACGCCGTAAACAGTGAGTACACACACACACACACACACACACACACACACACACACACACTGGTTACAAACATAAAATTAATAAACTGATCCAGTATCACAGACATTTTAATTTGGCCCAAAAAGCGTCCATTCGATCTAATTTATCATATTAATTTAAATTAAATTAACTAACAATAACAATAATATTATTATTGTTATTAATTTTTATTATTGTTATTATAAATGATAATAATAATGGATAATACTGAAGGTAGACATGGATAGTACCCTATTAATCATTGTTATTAATACTAGTTAAAAACTTTCATATTTTTATATACTTTGTGTTTTGGGTTTTTTTAACCAACACGTGTGTTTACATGCTTTTCCCCTCGAAGTTTTTGGCATCATGAAATGTACTGAGGTCAAATATATTTTTCAATAATTACGGTTTATTGTTATTAAAATAAATAACGTTCATTTAAGGGATTTTGAATATTTTCCAGGGTGGAGATAATAAAATCACGTTATTCAAACTCACTTGAGTCAAATGTCAGAACGTTTCTAAATATTGTTCTAAATATCTAAAGCTTTGTTTTTGTTCCTTTTCAAAAGTTATTTTGGAGCCTTGGCAAAAAAATAAATAAAAAAAATAAATTAAATAAAAACAGTTTAAATAAGTGCAGTGTTTTGGTCGTGCGTGTGTGTGTGTGTGTGTGTGTGTCAGGATTAATCCTATTTTCAGAAAACAGCAACAACAATAATAATAATGGTGTCACAGGTTTTGCCAGTGAACACAAGCAGAATTTAACCAAATACTTTGACATCGCTATGAATAAAACATATCGAGGGAGCGCAGAGGTGCACATCACGGCTGCTACAAGGGCCTTTTAACCTCTGCCACACTGGGGACACAGGCTGCACACAGCCCGCAAACCTTACCAGCGGCTTCATGGAGCTTTTTAAAGCAAAGATTTATTTCGTTTTTAATCTGGGTGCAACATGTCCAGAAACGTGAAGACATGACAGAGCTCAGGTTTGATCTGAGATACTGAACAAGTTGGGGACCAAAGAGGCCTCGAGTGCCGCTGTGCGTAATCAAGAGAAACCGAAGCCAAATGCGTTTAGCTCCAAATGAAAACCAGTCCTTGCGCAGACCGTCGTGTCAAAAGCAATAGTTTGTCCTGCGCCAAACAGAAACGCTTTATTGTTCCAGAAATCAAACCCGCATCCTCGTGTACTTTCAGATTTAACTGTGGACCATTAAAATGGGATTCAATTCGGCTGCACCAACAATCAAGCAGAATTTTAAGACAAATTTTTTGCAACTCTCTGGAATGAATGTAAAGTGTATCCCTCTACTGCTGCGCTCTGCGTGGGGTCACCACAGTGACAGCATCCGCTCAGCTTCAGCCTCAAGCCTCCGTCCTCTCCGACCTTTAAATAAAAAGCTGCAGGCTCCTCCAAACCACCAGGAATCCAAACAACATTCGTGTTTACTGGGTTTTCCTTAAATAATTCAAGGCTTGTGAAATGCCAGCTTCCCTTCACAGAAATGTCATTTTTTTTCCCGGAGAGGTGAGAGATTTCTCACCTGAGCAGGTAACACGGCTTCGGCTGATTTTTTTTTACAGCAGAATGTTTTCCTTTTTTTTTTTTTTGGACTCAAAAAGCGTTGATATAATTAAAAGACCGCGCGCCAGTGCTAACAAGGCGGCCGTCATCAGAAAAAAAAAATTGTAAAAACTAAAATAAAACGAAGTCTGATTTTGTTTGAGCAAACCACCAGAAAAAAACGAATTCGTTTCACTTGGTGTGACGGGAGACTTTCCTTCTCCAGCTCCTTGCCGGGCTTTGCCTGTCTGTTTAAAGTTTGCTCACATGGTCAAAAAGTTGACGGGCCGCGCAAAGTCTGTCGGGACGCGAACGGGAGGGGGGGTGGGGGGTGTGTGTGTGTGTGTGTGCAAAGAGTTCAAAAATAGTGGGAAACATATTTTTGTTTGCTTTCACTGAGCTGCCGAAGCGCGTGAGGTTTCTTCCCCTTCTGCCACCAAATACAGTGAAGAGGTGGTGGTGCACTAGTGACTCCTGGCTCATGCACGTTATGGCTTCACTTTGGAGCTCGTGCAGCATCTCATTAGTGATGTTTTCACCCTGTCATGCAGCTTCTTGCAGAGTCTAAAAATCTGCGCTTTATTCGCTCTGAGTGGGAATTTAAACGTCTTCCGATCCTTAGTTTTTTCAGCTGTCCTCACTCAGGTATCTGTTCACGTGTAATGTGGGTGTTACCTGCAGATTAGGCTCTGTGGGCTGGAGCTTCACTAAGGATGCTCTCTGCTGCTGTGTGCTCCCTCATCACTGGGAATGTGTCTTGTTCGGCCTCGTGCATATTTGGATGCTCGCTGATAACTCATTCGTCCCTGCTGTGTGTGGTCCCTGGAAGTGTTAAAGCAGAGTCTGTGTAGCGTGCCGGCTGTGGTTAGTGTGGCTTTCGGTCTGTCTGTGTGTGCGTGTGTGTGTGTGTGTGTGTGTGTGTGTGTGCAGCTCTGTGTAGACGAGTGCGTGTGCATCCTTCAGCTGCAAGGGCGAGGCTGAAACTGATCAAACTCTTCATCCAGTTTTATCAAATGAGAGGTTTATGAGAGAGCCAAACGTGTTTGCCAGAAGGCCTCTGTCTCAGACCCCCTCAACCCATTCGTTTCCCCCTTTGTGTGTGTGTGTGTGTGTGTGTGTGTCTATATGTTTGAGCCAAGACTCTAGAGATATTTTTAAAAAAAAGAGTCATGTGGCACAAACGTGTCCCCTCCCCTCACACCAGCTCACCCCACATCGTAACAGTGACACATCTGATGGCCATAAACTGCACACTCCACAATAGTGTGACCTCCCTTACACCAATCATTTCTCATAAACAGCCACATAAAAAGGTCGCAAGTTGTTCCCCAAATTCTGTCAATTGTAATTTTTCCTTCCTCCCTCCGAGTGGCATTTCTGCTCATGTTGTTAAATTGGGATGGAAGAGTTCGAGCAAGCATTTTCGGTGCATCCTGCCCTGGTTATGTCTGTCCCTCCCTGTGCATACATCTATATATGTTTTTTTTTTTTTTTTTTTAATATCTACCCCTCCCCCTCCTTCTGCTGCTTTGTTTTATCTGTGCTGCAGAGCCAAGCATTAACCAATAGCTTGATAACCCTGCTATAAAAGTGGATCTGGAACGGGGAGGACGCACGTATCTCTGGATATTTTCCTATAGGTGACGCCTCTCCCATTCTCGCCTGCTATCAGAGCTAATAATGCCCTCATTGGTCAATCTGTCTCGCTCTCCCTCTCTCTGTGTCTCTCTGTCTTTCTGTCTTGCTCTGCTAATGAAGGGCTGTGCCGTCAACATGCAAACCAGACACAGACACGTATCGTAATGGTGTAAGACAGAGATATGGCAGAGGCAGTTAGAGCAGGAGACACTCGGAGCTGCTGTTAAGTTGCTCTTCAACTCTGCATCGTTGGAGGTTAGTTGTGCTTCTTGTTAACACTTTGGGATCCATCGGGTAAATGTTGCCTCCTGGTTTTCAGCCACACTTGTCCCTGTTACACGTCTCTGGCTTTCTGAGCCGCAGTGTTTACTCATCCCTGCTTCTTGTAGAACTGCTCACAGTGGGATTACAGTGAAGTTGTGTGTGTGGGCGTGTGTGAGTGAGGTCCAGTGCACCTTTGAAGATGTGCACCAGCACTTGTTTTACTCTCCATTTTTACAGTTCATCTTGAGCAGCCGGATGCCACTTCCAAACTTTGTTTAGGGTGAAGCTACAATTAAAACACCAGAGAGTGTAATTTCTCTTTAAAAAAAAGGAGGAAAAAAGTGCACGGCTCATTGTGCAGTATGTCTGTCACGTGAACGGGACGACTAATCAGGGTTTGTCAGCTGTTTGACTTGCAGAGTTTAGACTGGCTTTGAATTGCATGTTAGCATCTGTTTGTGTGTGTTTATGTCTTCGAGTGGACACACTGTTTATAGGTGTGTTTGTTGTTGTGTCCCACTCTTCTGTTTCTTTGGGTGTGTCTCCCTCTTTTTTTTGGGGGGGGGGGGGGGGGTCAGTGTGTATTTGTTATGTCTGGAACATGTAATAATGTGGAATTTGATAGTGGCTTATCATGAAAACAGGAGGTTGTCACGGTATCAAACATCATGTGGGACAAGCAGAGCGGAATGCTTTTTAACCTCTTACAGTAGAAAGACTGAAAGCTGAGCTCGTGTTTTTTACATTTATACAACTTGCTCATCTCATTTTCCTCAATATGTTAAAACAGGAGCAGGTTTCCCCGGAAAACGCTCAATAACTTGTTGGACAGTTTCTCTAAGAGGTCTGACAGTTGGCCCAGAGAAGCAATAAATTGGGAAATGTGTCATGACCCTCTCCTTATCAAAAACACATTACATTTACTCCCCGTCTCCAAAGCAGATATGCAACAGCTTCTCTTATCGTGTCTTTATTAACTGCTCTAACTATCGCAGACCTTATCAAACAATGCAGTGCGTATAGGATGCAGACGATAAGAACCTCAGTGTTTGAAGACTGATGTACATTATCTTAATGACAGGTGGAGTCATACACCGTGTGTGCAGTTATCAAATGATGCCCACATTTTAAAGACGGCCTTCGCTACAAAAGCCTCTTGCTTAACTTGCCCATAGTAGTTGCATAAAACAGATTGTCATTTATCTGACTGTGACTGCGAATGTTTCTGTGATATTGTAACACTCACGTCCACAACCTGGTTATTATTTACATGTTGCTGAGGAGGAACGTGGACAGACTGTAGTCTACACCTCGACTTCCTTACTTTGTCCTACCATCATTTAATAATTTAGATCCAACTGCAAACTTACTTCATCTGCTGAAATGAGAAACCTTTAGTACAAAACATATATATCTGAACCAGTATCAGCTCTTTAACATTAACATAATACAAAAGAGACATATACATTTTCACTTTAACAGATGGATGGAAGAAGTTCTCACATAACAGTATAAATACTCCGTTGTCCCCACGTAGTACAGAGGAAATAGCAGCTAAATGTATCTGAAGTATCAAAACTAAAAGAACTTGTTTTGCAGTGTCTGATATAATATTAGGTATAACAATATTAGCGGAGCTGCAGTGAACAATGATGTTAAATTTTCAATTCACCTCCCAGCTATTTGCTTAATTACCATTATTTATTAATAAACAATGTTAAGAAATCTCAATCGCCTAATTACAAACACATTCAACTGAAAACCCAGAATGTGAATCCGCACCGTAAGCTAACAGTGGCACGAGACTCAAAATCAACATTCCTGAAAATTGGTTGGAAAGGTGAACTTCGCTTAGACCCTTTTCGAAGTGATCATCTCTGCACTGCTGCCAGTACTTTTCTGCAGGTCCGACTTTCAGAAAATATTTTTTAAAGAAAGTTACACTGTGTAGCTTCAAGTTTGAACCTAAAAGAAACACATTTGGTGGCTTTGTTTGAAAAATGACAAAGAATCATGAAATTAGCAGACGGCTAATTCTCAACTAATTATTAAAGTGTTTATGCTTGTTGCTAGATTTTGATCACAATTACCACTGAGGACCTGTGTGATGTTTCACCCTGACTTGTAATATATAATATGAGGGCACAGATACTGTATACAACTCACTTAATTAGTTTGTGTTTGAATATAGGACTACGCTATTTTGAAAATAAATATTTAGAAAAAAACTTTCCTATATTAGGAATATAACGCATCTGCATTAGAGTATATGCAAATAATTTATTACATGTTTATTACACTGCTTATAAGTGCAGCGTTATCAAATTTTATAAAAGTGCAGCTACACTCCTTCCTCGTTACAATAACAACTCGTTTTATCAGGCCGAACATCACCTGTCGATCACGTGCTGTGGTGATATTTGCTGTTGTTGAGGTGGGACGTCTTATCTGTGGGAGGGCACCAAGTGACCCCCCCCCCCCAAAAAAAGGAGAAAAAACAGAAAATGCACAGCACGATAAGATTCTTTATCTTTTGGATTAAATACCAAATGAAATGAAATTGAAGCAGGATGTATTGAGAGATTAGATGATGCTGGATGCTGTGAGTTTCTGTTAAGACAGAGAGAAAGCGCGTGTGTGTGTCGGGTTAGATGGTGAGATGTCGGTGAGGCCAGGTCGTGATAGGGATCGTCAGCAACCAAAACAGGATGGGACACGCTGCTGATAAAGACACATTCTTGCAGGATCATTTTAAAATAAGGAATAAAAATGCTACTGTAAATCCTAAAAGCACAGACTCGGCCTCGCTCTACTTCCGTAGTCGCCGCTTATTAATGCAGGTAGAGTCACCCGCACCCACGACATGAGGAGCAGCACTGGCTGTAAATCGCAACTGACAGCAGCCAGTGAATTTCTTTCGATGTTCTATTACATTCAGTTGTTCTTTATTGTAGCTACAACATTGTTAGTGGTTAGATTTATTTGCAAACCTCCCTTTTTCTCAGCAAGCCTCACACTGTGAATTATAGCTACCACTGTATTCACATTTAAACTCATTGCCTTCCACTCAGTGTTACTCTTTGAACTTGTTTTCCTTCTTTTAAGCCACTTTTATTAAACTCTGCCACTTGCATTTTTTGGTCTTTGCTTCTTTGCCTCCCCACACTTTTTAATCACGACCAAAGCTAATGTTTTTAATTTATTATTCATTTTGAAATTTTGCCCAAGCTCTTAATACTTCTCAGATTGAGGCTGTTTTTCTTTTTTCTGTCTTTGCGGTGCATGGCGCTTTTCAGCCGTGTTGTTGTGTAAGAGCTGGTACAGAAGGTAGAGAAGAGGCGAGAAGGAACAGAAAGACAGAGGAGGAGGAGGGGGAGGAGAAGCCACCGCACAAAACATTGTCTTTTGTTCAGAGTTACGACAGCTGGAGCAATAAAAGCTCCAGAAATATTAAAAAGTGAGGGGGGGGGGGGGGGGGGGTTGTGTAATTTCTAATCAAGCGCTTTGGAATATGTCACTCTCACACAATAACCATGGATTCTCCCTCATTTGTTCTGCTGGATTTCTGGTTAGTGTCACTCAGTCCACAGACCCTCCTGTGTTTTTCCACTCCCAAATCTGGTCACTAACTTGATTTCCATACTCTAATAGAAAACCCTCCCTTGTTTGCGCTCTTCTCTCTCTCTCCTCACTGTTTTTTTCCACCGACAGTTTCTAATCTCTCGCTTTTCACCGAGGGTCACACATGCTGCCAGATATTGTCCAGGGGCTCGTATGTAAACAAAAGCAGTCCATTTGGTCTGAGTGAGCTGGCTGCTCTTTGATACTCTGGCATGTGGCCCCTGTCTGGCCTGGCAGCGTTTCTAATGGCATTACCCTGTATTAAACTTTTGGCTGATGATTCCTCATCAGGGAGGCTCCCACTGTCACATGTGCCCACACATGTTAGGATATAGGTATTTAATGCACACGCACACACGGATCAGCCGCAACAATAATGCTAATACAGTCGTGGAGTACAAGGGTTCGGCAGGGCCACTCTGAGCTACACAGCCAAATGTCACACAGTGTGTGCAGAGATGGTAGAAGTATACAAACTCAGTTCTCCAGTGAAAGTACAAGTACATGGCATAAAAAGAAATTCCTCTGCTACCTGAGAACCACTTAAATCCTTTACTCAAGTCAAAGTACAAAAGCGATAGTACTCCATTAAGAGTATCATTTCCTTTCTATGAGAACTATTCCCATTCTTCCCATTGACCTGAAGGTGATGCCTGTTTAGAGAAATGGCCGGTCTGTCTTTGTTCTTTTGCTGCAGCCCTGTAAACTTATATATCACTTTTCTACCACAGCAGTCATCAATTTGTGCTTTACAATATTTGCCATACGAGGTGCTAAGCTGACCAGCATCAAAGACGTGGCGTGTCTTGCCTGAGAACCACAGGAGCTAATGTTACAGGTGCCAGAGCTGCATTTGGTGAGGAGATTTACAGTCACGAAGACTTTCACAACAAAAGGGGGTCAAGGTGGAAAGGAGGGTGACAAAACAGCGGACTTTGAGATGAGAGACACTACTTCAGTTTGGTCCCTAACCTACTGTTTGTGTCTAACCTAATTGTGGATTGTTTGTGGTAGGACGTAGTTGCACAAAATATCCCACGATAACGACCTACTGAGCCTAGTAGGATGTAGAGCAGGTACCTACTGGCCCATAGCGATGTTGGTGCCACTACAGAACACAACGGGAGAGAAAACATCAGAACCAGTCGTGGTCATTCTCTGCTTCTTTTTTAATAAATCAGCCACATTTTCTCATTAGAAACAAAGATGTGAGTGAGCTTCACTGATGTGTGTTTTACTAGATATGGATGAGAGTGGAGCTCTATGGCACACACATACTGAAAGACTGGTGGACATTATGGGGAAGAGGGACAGCTGGCTGATGGTTATAGTGTCTGGGAAATATAAAATATTACCAACCATTTAAGAATACTAGTTTTATCTTTTCTATACTGTCAACAAATCCCTTTAAACAAGCACATTTTCCTTCCCTGCCTCACTCAACTACAAACACAGTCGTCAGAAATTGAAAAAAAAATAAAATAATTGGGCTTAAACTCTAAAGAACAAAACAAAACAAAAAAAGTTATGTCCTCAAACAACTTGCCATTGTAGCATTTTGGAAATATTACTACTCTCAGTTGTGGATGATTAAATATGGTGTAAGTTAGTGTCTACTTTCATCAAGCAGTGTATCGCTGTGTGTCACTGACGGGCTTTTAATAGTTGATGGACAACAACGGAAATGGTACACCAGGCTTTACAAACACAATTGTTGCAAACAATTGTTGGGTTTCGCCTTATTTGGGATTTTTGAAAAATAATAATAAAAATCAGGCACCTTGTCACACAGCTTGTATATCCCTCTCCCCTCTACTCCTGTGCAATTCTTCCAGACTCATTCTCGCTGCCTGGAGCTCCTCTGGGGGTGTGGAGGAGGATGGAAAGAGGAGGGGAGAGTCCCATCACCCAGGACAGTCCTGAGCGGAGGGCAGGCAGCCCAGACCTCAGCGGTCTCCCACCGCCAGGGAAGAAAGGCCGGTTGGAGCTCAACGGGAGCCCCACAGGGCCACGTCTACGCCACAACGGAGCCCCACCCAGACCCTTAGGAGGTAAGCAAGGCCGAGAGATGCCTGCGCCATAAAAGCGAACATTTCTTGTTTACTTATGATGTTTCCATCCGTGTGTTTAGTTTTTAAATCTCCCTTTAAGAAATGTAAAAAAAAACACTAGAAAACATTACTGACTCTCGGGTGTAAGAGTTTTTTCCGCTCTTACGGTACAAACCTGACAGGAAGCGTTTGGCTCCCCGACGAGCTACATCCTTGCCATGGGTTGAGTTTGGCTCAGGGCTCTAGCGTGGCACCGCTGCAGAGAGAACCTTGTTCCTACACTGTTAATCTATATGTCTGGGGGGAACTGTATAACACAGGCTTACCAAATAAAGAAGATTGCTCCATAAAAATAAGATTTACACAAGTCACTCTGGCTTATCGATCCCTGCATTCATTGTGAAAGTTGTTTATTGTTTGTGTGTGCACTTGTCCTCCTGTGTGTGTGCGCTGCCATGTCTTGGTTTATATAGTCAACTCTTGATATTAGCTTACGTTTTTCTTAAATATGGAATATAAACTGTTTGCCATTGTCACATTTAAATTCTGCTCATGCTCCAACACACCACTGACTTTGTTAGAATTGAAAAAAAAAATCACTTTCTGTGGGGTGAAGGGGGAACTTGGTTGCAGCATATGAGTATGTAAAGATGAACTTGTCTGTGGGTTTGGAAGCGTTAAAGACGGAAACACATCGACAAGAAGCTCAGATTTGAAGCGAGGAAGAATCAGCGCGTTAAAGCGAGTGAATGTTTAAATGTCGAGAAGAGCAGGAAGAAAACATTTCCGTATGAGAAAAGGGACGAGGGAGGGACAGAACGGAGGAAGGGGTTTCCTGTGCTGAACGGTTGGTTGGACTGTAATAATCATGGGTTGTCTTTGAAGACAGGAAACTCAATGTGTCTCCTCCAAACCACACTGCTGCCACGAGGAGGGGGCCACACACACACCATATGTCCAAATTCACAAACGCTTTGACACTCACACCCAAGAATCGCTGCCAACACACACACTCACTTACACACATTTCTTATTTTAATATCCCAGTTCACTCATCCCCATACATATTAGAGGGATTAGAGGTTTGAGGAAACATCACATCATCCAAACCAGATCATACAGACATCGGGCAAAAATCACAGGACACTGAATATGGGAGAAGACAGACTGAGGTGGAGACGGAGGATGGAGCGAGATAGAGTCAGAAAGAGAGAGAGAGAGAGAGAGAGAGGGGAGAACTGGTCGGAGGGAGCTGCTCTGTGTTGACAGTTATATTTCCCTGTTGGGGGAAATTCACTTACTTGAATTGGCACCGTGCTCCAGTGTGTAATTCACTCCATGAGAGCCGGGAGGACTGGGAGCAGAGTGATTAATGAGGAGGAAATAGAAATATAGGAATTGACTGATTAAAACAACGGGTGGGATGGATCGGGGCGGGGGTCTGGGGGTTGTGTGGGGAGCTAATACTGCATGCGCCTCGTGTGTTTGCATGAAGGAGAGAGAGTGTGTGTGTAGGCTATTGTGTATTGGATTATTAGTGCTCTCAGTCCATCAGTTCTTCAGAGAGCTTTAATTAATTGAAACTTGACAGGTGGCCCAAAAACCAAAAGCCTTTCAGGGTAAAAAAAAGGAAGGATTGATATTAGAGCAGAGAGCCAGAAAAGATAGAAATGTGCAAACTGGATACTTAGTGACAGTCTGAGTGTGTGAAAACCTTTTTAATGTCAGAGGGCTAATGGTCTTCATAAAAATGAAGTCATCAGTAAACTAGAGATGAACGAGGTTCTGAAGTTATCCATCGTTAGGCCGACTGCTGCACGAGCTCTCTCCATCCACACCTTTTCTACGTAGAACTTTTCGGTAACTTTCCAAAACCGACAATCTGGCCTCGCGAGCACTTTGAGCTCAGATTGGTCATCTGTGCCACGGTTTGAATGTTGCTGTATCTTCTTCCCACAACTACAGCATTTCTCTCATTTTCTGTCAGTAACAAAGTGCAGCACTATGAACGTCTCTCATCACGCTACCTTAAACTGTGATCATTTGGAGAGCAGAGTGCAGCATCAGGCACACACTAATAAAAAGGTCTATATAGAAGCCACATGTGCTAACACACCTGGCCGAAGTTACGGGATTTGTTAGACACAGCCCACAAAGCCCCCCCTCAGCAGAGTCCAACTTCGCCAGAATCCTTTTCGGACAGAACCACAGTGTTCGACGTTCCCTGTGGACGTACACACACAGTCCGCCACCACAAGTCTTACTGGACAACAATGTTGTCTTGTAGTTTCAGCGATGATTCGGCCTGAGTGTTTCTGCGTAGCCACGTTTCAGTGAAACCTAAATCTAGGGAATGTTGCTGAAGATGAAAAAAAGATGGAATGACAAAAGTAGGAGACACCTGCACGTTTCTGTGAATTTACTGCAATTTGTTTCTGTTATTATTTCAAACTTCCTAATGTGGCTCAAAGAACCGTGCGATATATTTGCATCATTGAGGAAAACTCACAGAGAAGTTTTACTTTCACTCTCTTACTCCCAGTATTGTCCTTCGTGTCTTTTATTAATGCTCTAATGAAAGTAGCACTTGTCAGTCTAGTTCTTTTCTACATTTGTATAAACTTTGCATATCTGTTAGCCAGTCATAATATTGGCTCCTCTATCTAATGAGCCGTTAGATAAAAATACCTGGAAATGTAAAAACAAAGTGCAAGAAAGTAGAAACAGCAGTGTTACAGTCAATTTGGGAATTCATTTGTTTTCTATCTTTGGTTGATTGTATTGAGAATTTCAGGTGCTGCAATATTCAACAGTATAAAACAAAAAGAATGAAGTGATTACAAACTTGACCCACCATAAATACACTCCACATGTTTGCTGTCTGTGAGGAGGTAAAAACTGTGTTGTGCATTATGGACAATAAAAGCCAGATTTTGAAAAAGAATTCTTCCTGTTGTTTTTCGTCCGCAACAGGTCTGATGATTCCAGTCTTCTGTGTGGTGGAGCAGTCAGATGGAGGGATCCAGACAGAAGGATGCGAGGGAAGGGAGGAGCACGCGGAGTTCGTCCTGGTCAGGAAGGATATTCTCTTCTCCCAGCTGGTGGAGACGGCTCTGCTGGCCCTCGGCTACTCGCACAGCTCGGCCGCACAAGCCCACGGTCAGTCAAAGAGAGAGACAGGGTCAGGCTGCAACACCACGACTGCTTTGTCTCTTTATGGTTGAAGTAGTTCGACATTTTAATGTCTTTCAGGCGTTCAAAATAAGGTGTGTTCGCACCTCTGAGCTGTGTTATTTGCTGCTTAAAGTTTTTATTCAAAATGAGCAGACAAGTAAACTCAGTTTTGTTCTCTTTGTTAATGTCGTTACTACATCTTTCCCACTAACGTGTAACAGCTGGACAACACTACACACGAAGATGGAAACAAGCTCGTATTTATCTGTGAAACAACATTTTAGGATTTGATAGTCGAGGCTACATCAACAGGTTTAGTTAATGTAGGGTTTGAACTCCAAAACAGAGCTGCGCCTCTGAATTAGATTGACAGCAGCATCTGTAAGATCAACGGCCTCTGGCTTGTCGCTTCACGGGTCGCCACAGCCGAACGCCACATCGCACGTTGAGCTTTTACGTCGGATGCCCTTTCTGCCGCAACCCTCCCATTTTATCCAGGGCTGTCACCGAGGGGGATTCGAACCCTTCTGCATCCCGACCCAATGCTCTACCGCTGAGTCACCAGGTCCCGTTGGCCGCAGCATCTCTAAAGATTACTAATTAAGTTATACCCACATCTGGTGTGTTTAACCCGCACAGAAACAGAAATGCAAAAATTAGGGAGGTCATTAATTGCAATAGGTAAAGTACATAATGGAGCATGAGAAGTGTTGCTCTTCTCCTTTGAGATTGACGCTATTTCCCTGATAAATCAGTCACGGGACACTCGTGTCTTGCAGGACTGATTACCTCCTGGATTTCGTTTTGGCCTTTGTTATTAGCTTAGAGGTTTTTTTTTATCGGTTTCGTGTCACATTCAGCAGAAACACACCTCATGAGCACAGATTGAAAGTGAGTGTGGTAGGTCTTTCTTTGGGACAAAGAAACCCCCAAATGGGTAGAAGTGATGTTTATAGTGGTGGCAACTGTTTGACAAATTGAAATTAGTAAGAGAGAAAACAGAAGAAGCAGATGACAGGTAGCTGGAGCAGCAATCACAGTAGAGATATTCATTGCGGCTAAACAAAGAAAACCTCCACGAGCTACTACAGAGTCTATGCCACAGCAGCGGACACACTTAATGTCAGTGATGCTGCCAAAATCAATAAAGCATGGTTTTACAACTTGAAACTTTTTAGGCTTGGTGGGGAAGCACTGAACAACAGCAGTCTTTAAATTCTCTTACTAGAACACAATGGCAGAGCATATCTGAGGTCAAGCTGCTTTTTTTTGTTAGTACCCCGAGAGTTTCATCAAAGCCATTATTAATAGTCGTTATTTTCCAACCACCAAGTGTCTCTGTGGACTACCCTGCAGCCGAGGGGTCACGAGGAGAACGAGCTCTGAAAAGGAGATTCTCCCTCTAATCGGAGGCCGGAGAAGAAAACTGGATGTGAGGTCGTCCATATAGAGCAGACACTGGACTTTACCAGCACGAGAACGCTTCAAAAACACAACTAAGACGCAGACAGAGCCTGTAAAACTCATTAAAGTCACAACAAAGTGCTGGACAGGAATGTCTCAGCAAGACAAAAATACATTGTGTGTGTGTGTGTGTGTGTGTGTGTGTGAGCGTGAGTGTACAGTACGTGTGAGAATGTTTATGAAGCAGAGGAAAAGAAAATCTCTGTAATTTATTGTTGCACACATGGAAGTCATCTGCAACAGGACAGTGTCATTTACTGCTGTCTTTTCTCAAGTATGCAGAATATTCCAGCTGGGGAAGTTGCCTCACATCCACATAAAATGGTCACAGTAGAGAGACACGACTATTGCAATAGACTGAAAATGGTGGTGGATCCCCATCTGTTTGAAATCTTGCTTGAGTGTTTGTGTGTGTCAGCCTCAGTCAGATTTGATTAGAATGAAGTCTGCAGCCCCACGAGCGTGCAGGCGTGGTTCCTACGTGTGTTGGTGTGTATTCAGCGTGCCATAAACACACGAACACAGGTAATCCCTTTACTGCCTCAAGGCCAGCAGCTCTTATCAGGCCTCCAGCCCATCTGAGACGGGCTGTGGACGCTCGAGTGCCACCTCGGTTGTCACATCCAGCAGAGCAGTGCACCTGCTGTTTCAGGCCGTACAGGTACATATAATATATAACTCAGGGTTCCTACCTGTTTGAAAAAACATGTCATGATAGTCAAGAGTCACATGTTTTGGACTACTGTCAGTAACATAATCTATTCGTTATCATTTAAAAATGGTCATATTTAATTACATTTAATTTTGATGTCTTCATAATTTAATTTTTTACTATTCAATATATGACCCAGATATTAAGCGAATGTCCTCTTTGCTGTACAAAAAAAAAAGAATAAAATAAATAAATATTTTATCTCCACATATTGGAGACACATAGCCTATTGATCCTGCCACAAAAACAAGTTGCTTGTTTGCTCGTCAGCACAAGACATTGTCTGACAGCTGACAAGTGTTGAGCAGCTAAATTAACATCAGAACATTTTATTTTTTTACAAGTCACCAAAGAAGATCCTCATTGAGATGGTAACTGCATCCACCTTTTACACTATCGTTAATGAAATGACAAATTGATGAATTCGTCGCCACAGTTGTTGACATTAACACTGAATGCGAACTGCTCGTCAGCAAGGATCATTTACACAAAAACGTCATTAAATGGTGCAAGACACACAAGCGGTCAATCAGACAGGATCAGGCAAACCGCAGTTCTTTGAAAACTAATAATAAACCATAAAAGTAGTAAAAGCACACAGGCACTGCAGAAACTGTTAAGGCATCTATGTTGTGGCCTGATGACCCACGGTACTTGCCCCACTGTAGCTCTTCGTAGAGTCAGTCTCGTTTTACCTCCAGATAACTAGGTTTAGATAACGAGGCTGAAGACAAGACTTAAAATAATTTCCAAATAATTGTACTTTAAGCAGTGCGTCACCAAATTCCCATATTTAGGACTTACCTTGATGAATAGGAATGGACACACACACACACACACACAGCACAGAAATAATTACACTAATTGTAAGAAGAGTGGGTAGTTACCCTGTGTAACCAGAATCAAGAACTACTGACAGTCAAATGACATAAAATTCAGAACATCTTCTAATTGGAGAACTGCACTGTTATTTCTCCTTCTGATAGTCTCAGTGATATAACTGTACTAGTGTTTCATTATTTATGTTCCCTCAGTCCTTCCATCACAAACAAACAACATTAGCTCATTCTTGTGAGCTGGTTAGGTTTTACATTCAGGACAATGTGCACCAAGAGCGATGGCCTAAAATAACTGATGATGATATGGCGAGTGTTGCCTTTAGTAGCACTTTTAACCCCGATTGTTTCAGGGGAGAGGGGAGGTCTGCCTCGCTCTCTGTCTGTCTCATCAGTATGTGTGGAAAACAGTGAGCCCCCCCCCCAAGTCCACATCAGTGCTATCCTGTAGAAAAACATTGCACCAGGGGCTTCAAAGACAAGACTAAAGGGGGACATCACAACTTGACACAAACAAAACTCCGAGAGGCGACTGGAGCACCGTTCGCTTGCCGACACAAACTCTATTTAACCCGTGCAGTGATGCATTTGCACATGCGGAAATGCACTGCGCACAATACCATGCAGTTTGGAGACTCTCTCTCTCTGTCACACACACACACACACACACACACCTCCCCCAGCTTCTCTCAAATGAATACTTTTTGTTTTTTAAAACAAGCGTTTATGTTAAATGAATAATTTCTGGCTTAAATTATACATTTTTTCCCCTGCGGTCCACGACCAAAATTACACAGAGTCCCAGCTATTTTCTCCCTGTTTGAATTGTGTCCTGCATTCTTGTGTCCCAGCGGTGTATTTAAAGTCCCCGCCGAGGACCACGGCCTTTCTTTAATTAGCTTAGCCCAGTAATTAACTGGGAGATATTGTTTATTTCAATTATAAGGGTCTGAAGGCTTTTATAGAATGGATGGGAGCAGACCTGTATTTTATGGCTTTAGTCAGTGAACAGTTAACAGTGGTCAGCGAGAGAGAGTGAGCAAGCAAGCATTGTTGCAGTGCCACGTCTAACAGGCCACAAAGGGTCAGTGCTGCAGAACATGTCAGCAATTTACTGGACATCTGAGGTTCCAACAACTGTGTGTGTGTGTGTGCGTTTTGCGTCAGACAATGTGCTCTTTCCAGCTCCATATGAAACAATGCTTTCTAATATAGGCATTAACTATTAATTATAAAAGAAAAATACTATTTGTTTTTTTGATTGTCTGGTGAATATTTCCCTAATTCATATCCCATTCTTTCATTCATCTCATGACAATAATTTAAACTTCACACAGTCATAACAGACGTTTTTTGCAAACTGTGTCCTGTTTAAAAACCAAACAAAAACATTAGTATATTTATCGTGCCCATGCCGCATATGTTGGGAAATATTGTTACATGGCAATAGAAAAAAAAATGAAGAGAAGGGATGTTGAAGCAGCACCTCTGTAAGCATAAGACATAATCAATATCTGGTCAACAATATTCATTCACTATCAAAAAACAAAAAAAGTAACTCAATCAACCCAAACCTTAAACTGAAGCAAAAAAAAAAACAAATGAAACAAAGTTGCAGGCTCACAGCAAGCTGCCACCTCCTCTCACTCTCTGCGGCATTTTACCCTTTCGGTTTCTCCTACCTGCCCAGCTAAGCACAGGGTGAGCTAAGATTTTATTCTGGTATAACTTACCAGAATAAAACTATTTAGATTAAAAGGAAACTGCAATTAATAATCTAAAAGACTGGGGAACAGGGCCCAGTGAAGAGAGTGAGGAAAGCCCTTTTTTAAAATTGTTGTTTTGTTGTATTATTATTGTATTAAAAACAGAAACTTAGAATCTTGGACTTGGGTTGAAAATCATGTTGCTACCTACCAGAAGCAGAAATTCAGACAGGTGCAAGAAATGTAAGCTGTCTGATAATCGTGAAGGATTTCAAGTGTGGATGTTAAATCCAGACCTGAAATGTAATCATGAAAGGCTGTAAGAGTGTAGCAGAGTGTAGCAGAGTGTAGCAGAGCAGGGAGGGCTGGGCAGTGCAGAGTAGACAACCATCACTGCTGGATCTGGCAATTATTTCACTTCCTATAAAGGAAGTGAAATAATTGCTTATACCTGGAACGGCTGGTAAATGCTCGTGTTTTTCAAACAGAACCTCCCTCCAATTGTTCCCATCAGACTTTGTGAAGTTCTGGTCTAAACGTTCTGCAGCTTTATGGCATAAGGTAATAGCTCAGCTCAAAAGACGCATCTAGCAACACTCTACTTTAAGTTTAGCATTTAGAGTCAGCGTACACATGGCTGTATGATAAAAATGCATCTATTACTATACCATCAACATTTCTGGTATACAGACATTTCAAATATTACCACATTATGAAACATGAGGCATGCCGAGATCTGTATCTTTCACCATTTGAAAATGTTGCTTCTAGTTATGAATGGGCACTGCTCAACAAAATGTCAAAATATAGTAATAACCTTTACAATGCCTCTTAACAAAAGTTGCATTCTAACTTCTAATAATCCTAAAACTCTTGGACCCTTTGTTATTTTCAGATGGGCATTTCAGATCCCTCCCTGATTTGACAGCATGCCCCTTCACGGATTGGAGTTCCTCAGGGGGCAGTAGGGGGTGATGGGAGCAAGTCAGGCATGCGGGGTTTCCCTTAGTGTGTGCCAGGGGTGGAACCTAGAGCCAGTTTGGAAGAAGCTCGGCGTGCATGTGTGTAACCATTGTGGGACAATAGGATGACTGTGTGTACATGTGTATCTGTGAGTATATGTGCAGCCCTGGGAGCGTCAGCACGTTGTGCACGGACTTGTGTGGACGGGCACAGTCAGCCGTGAGCCAAGCCACCAGCCGGCCACATAAAAGCATGTCTCTGGGAGGTGGAATTTTAATGGGAAAATGGGAACAATGATTTCTACTTTTAAACGTGGACAAGAAGCAGAACCCATTGAAGGGCAGACCAAAAAATGATGGATCAATTATTAATGCATTTACCATTACACTGTGAGCTTGTGAGTGTGCGGGTGGGTGGGTGGGTGGGTGCGTGCTCGCATGCAAGCTGGTACATGTACGTGTCCACTTCTCTGTGTGCTGTCATGTGTCCTCTGTGAGTTTGTGTTTGCTTATTCACGCATTTGCTTCCACCCAACTTAGCATTAGTGCAATTGTTACGGCTTATTTAGCGTCTGAGTGTGTTTGTGTGAGAGACAGAACGAGACAGAAGAGAAAAGATGCAGGACGGGGCTCAGTGTTTTCTGTCATAAAATAATGTGCGTAACTTATTCCATTCCTTTAAAATGCGTTTCATTGTATCTTTCCTAACAGACACACAAAAAGAGACTCCAATAAAACTCTCTGACGTGTTAGATTCATGTTCCCACAAGTGGAATATTTTACTTTGCATGAAAAAAAAAAAGAAATACAGAGAAAAAAGTATTTAAATTATCACATTAAATTGATTCTTTTTTTTTTGCAAAAAATAACTAAAATCTCACCAATAATTTATGAATTTTTAAATGTGAACTCTCAAATCCAAATGTTTACATTTTATTGCATTTTTTCATGTGACACAAATAAAATCAAAATGTACATTTGAGTTAATTTGGTGTTTTACAGTCACATTTCTTTTTTGCATGCTGCCATGTGCAGAAAACTAATGTGACAAAGAATATTTTCATGCAGCCCAGATGAACTGAAACAGACGAATGCCGCTGTAATGTAGCGGTAGTTGGTTCTATTTGGGTTCTCCATGGTGGTCTTAAGGTCCTCTGGGGTTCTCCCCTGCCCTGAGGTGCCCAGTCCAAGCTGTTCATAGTGGACTAACTGATGCTCGGTCTGTATGAGCAAATAATTAAGAACACAGCCCAAATGGAATCAAAGATGTAACTGGGCTATAAACACAGTGGCAGAGAGAACGAGGAGGGAAAGAGAGATCAGAGCGATCCGGGAAAAAATCTGAGGAGAGGAGGACGAAGAGACGGGGTGGGGTGGGAGGCTGGCGGTGAGGAACAAGGGGACAGAAAGAGACAGAAAGAGACTTCTCAGGACCCGTCTGGATCTCATTTAGAGGACAGTAATTCGATTAGCTTTGTTTAGTTTTAACAGCTCCAGCCAGTCCCCATGAAAAACCTAAGAGTGTGTGTGTGAGTGAGTGTGTGTGCGCTGTGGCTGATTGAATAGGTAAAATAGTGCATGTGTGTCCATGCATATTCTGGCTTGTGCTTTTTTTTTGTTTTTTTTTGACGGTGTTTCTTCTTAGAGTAAATGTAACTAAACTGTTCGAATCAAGGGATTTTTCCACTCGATGCAGAAACACACACACACACCTACTAATGCATAAACACACAAAAAGCTATTTTCTGTCAGTAATTTTAGTTGACACAGATAATATCAGAGGCCGCTAAAATACAATTTCATCTAACCAGATGGACCCCTGTGCACCCTCAATCATGTAATAACAGCCAGCAGTGTGCTCACCGTTTATCTGGGCCTCCTGCAAGAACATTTTTGCTTTGTTGCCCTAAATGTGTATGACTTTTTAATACCTGCAACAAACTCGATGAACCGCATTCATGAGGACGTGTCTGTCCAATGAGATTTGATCATCATCTGCTGAGCTTTCTGAAATCAGGTGATTAAAAGACGAACGTAACGGAGTCAGGCGTCATATTGGAGGAGACAAAACAATGATAAAATGTTAATAGCACATGTGTCAGTGAGCTGTTGTCAGGGCGGCGCTGTGCTGCGACAGAAATAAAGAGGGAATGGTTCAGGCGGCAGGAATTGAGACCATAAAAAACATCTGACTCGTGAAGAAACTGAGATATAAGACAATATTCCAGCTACAGTAGGTGATGTTAAGCTGTGAGCTGACAGAACACAGGACACTACTGGACACATACCTGAACAAATAACACGAGGCAGCAACAGGACAACTTCAAGTTTCCTAATGTCCTTTACAGTTGGAATTTAGAAGCTACAGGCCAATAAAAATGACTGAAATGTCTCAGTAAACTGGCAGCCGTCATGTGGACAGTGAACAGAATATTAATTTTCTATAAAGTCTAATCAGTTTCTGTATAGTATTTAAACTCCACATTCATTCAAGTAAAATTACTGCAATCCTTTTGAACGAAACGAGCGTTTTCCCCTCGGAGAAAAGTCAGTCTCTTTGTGACAATGGACGGAGTTGACAAAACGATTCCACATTGAAAGTAGAACATGAAGGGGAGAAAGAATAACTGGAGCTGTGGATGGCTAGAAGATAAACACATTGTGCATCTGTTCTCCCGCAAAGTTGTCTAAATCCCAAACAGCCACAACATTAAAACCACCAAGTGGTTTAGCTATAACATGTAAAATACTAATATTACTCTAATAATGTTAAAAGTAGCTCACTCCTATATACATGATAACACATATATGAAGAGCAGGCATGCAAACAAAAGGTCAATGGAACCTCTCACACTGTGCCAAAAGTCCAACCAATTGTCCAGAAGCAGGGTTTCTGGTCACTGTACAGTGTCTTCGTGGCTTTAAAGATTTTTTCATTGTGGGCACAGCAGGTCTCTCTGTCGTCTATACAAAAATGAGAAATTTTAACCCAACAACTGCGCTGGTAGGAAGGATGGACAAAATGCACAGCGCTCCGTTTGTGGAAAATATACTGTGAAGTGCACCTGAGACTCATATGAAGCTTCAACAGTCTCGCTAAGCTCAGCGGCTTTAATAACACAATGTGTTTAAGCTCGTAGAAAGCACAAAATCTTCTGTAACACTACAGGAAAGAGAGTCCTACTCCAAATACAGCACAATATTTGCTGTCACATACGGAGACATTACAGTGGTTACAGTTGTATAACTGCTGGTAAGCAAAGACCTAATAAGAATATCTGCTTATGGCTATAATACAACGTTGGAGGTCATAGTTAAGACATTAGAAAAAATGTTGACTGTGTCTATGAGGAACGTCACTGATACAACTTTTAATTAGTCGTTAAAATCTGTTGAAGTATGATTTACATGTTTTATAGTTTGTTCAGGCACATTATATATATATCACTTGGTTAATGTTAGGAAAACATTGTGGTCTTGGTTAAATATTGAAAAAGTAACTTGCGTCATGATGGACAACAATAATCATCCACTGACACAATCTTTCCCGGACTTTTACCAAAGTGCTTTAGTTGCTCACACGCAGCAAACTAAGCCAGTCCCTCCTACATTTGAAGAACCATTTTGCACGAGTATTTATTAAAGGAAACTGACATTAATACTCAAACTAGAATATGTGAAAGCCAGAGATTATTACGAGTCACATTAGGGATGTGGCCTCATACAAGTGTCTTTCACAGGACTGTGAAAATAGAGTGTAGCCAGATTTGCATCCTGGCTCCTGTCTGTGTTTCAGGCAACAAAGTCACTTTAGTGAAGGTTAGGGAGAGATCATGGAAATGAACTGATAAGATCTGAAGTTTTAACGTTGTATTCAACCCGAACTTAACCCAGCAACGTGAGTACCTGAACACATCTATTCACAAAACAAAAGAAAAGTGCTGCTTGTTAATATGACACTGATCTGTGTCCTGGCCAGATACGTAGGTTAATGAACCTTTTCCTTGTTATGTCGATAGAAAACGGAATCCAGTCAGCGTTACATTTCCCTTACTATGCATTCGCTGCTACAAATTCGTCTTAGATGAATGTCATTTCTGGGAGACAGGGTTGCTTAACTCACGACACGCAAATAATGTCCAAAGCCAAAACTACATTTCCACGTACTGTACCTTGAGAAGTCAACATCTTACAGAGGGGAAAGAAAATGATGGTCACTCTTTCTTCTTTTTATTGTTTTTTGACTTTTTTTTATCTATGTCACATTTAAGGTCAAAATAACATTTGACAGCTATCTTTTCTGTCTCTCTCCAGGAATCATCAAGGTGGGACAGTGGAACCCCCTGCCCATCCATTTTCTAACCGACGCTCCAGAAGCCACAGTGGCCGACATGTTGATGGAGGTTTATCACATGGTCACACTACGCATCCAGCTACAAAGGTCAGGCTGCGTTTGACAGTAAAAGTGAGAATTTTCCAAAAAGTGCATCGTTCGATTTCACGAGACACTGTGTGTGGCATTTCAGAGGGACAAATGGTGACATTTAACATCAGTGACTTTCCACTGAATGGTTCTCCTCCCTTCAATATGAAAACCAACATTTGAAATACTGCACGTCATTAACTTTCAGTCCTTACACCACTTGCAGCTGCACTGACTCAGACACTCGGTCCAGTGGGTGGCTGATCTCACTGCTGCTGAGTGCAGTACAAGAATTAATTGTATCGCTCAAATTTGAAAACGGCGGTGCCGAAACACTGCAGCTCCGGTTGAGCGACCGGGTGGGGAATTATCTAAGACCCGCCTCCATCAGTGACAGTCTGTGTGCCAGCAACTTCTAGTTCCCCAGCGTAAGCGAAGCAGGATCTTGATGGACAGATAAAACCAGATAAACTCCAGATGAGAGGGTTATCATTGTTATTGTCTTGGCACATACCAGCCAGGTTTGTGTACGTGTTTGGATGCGTATCCATGGCAACAGGAACGCTTTGCACACATTGTGCTCAGCGTCGAGGTGATTTATTTGAGGTTAAAATAAAATAGAAACACGAAGATTGCACAACATTGGTGTATACAGGGTGTTTAAAGAGCAGTGTGGCTAGGGTTCAATTTTTTGAAACTATGTGTGTTAATAACACTTTTGCTGAGAAGCTTGATGCCACTGCCATGTCCGCAACGACCTAAACCAGCTAATACCGTAGGAAGTTTGCCTCTAATCTGTCATGCAACCAACGTCGTCTCTTCAATAAGCGCCACCGTACGGCAACACCAAATACAGCAGCCGCTGCGCTACACTTTTGTTGTCATGGAAACAAGGAAACACTTGGTTTCGATTATGGGTGCATCACGGTTTGGGTAATACTGAGGCACAAAGAAAATTGGTAGTTCGTTTTTTAAAAAAAGGGGGTTTGGATTACAATAAATAAATACTTCCCTATTGTTACAGGACATACGTTGTCATGGTAACAGTAATAAATATGATCCGACCAAAACAGCACCAAAAACAGCAGACTTACAAACTTGGCAACCAGCTGGCGAACAATGGGAAACATTTAGCAGCTAAACATCACGTCCAAATAATAAATATTAGGTGGGTTCAGCTCCAAAGCTCAATAATTAACTTTTTTATTTGTTTAGTCTGTGGAAAAAATAAGGTTTTAAAGGGTTTTACCAGGCGTTGTTGGGTAACCAGAGGAAAAGCCCTTTTTCCCCAGTGTGCTGCTGTTAGGTGGATTGTGTTACCTTCTCCAGCTAAATATTAATCACAGACATGCTGCATAATAGTGTCAAATTATTTTACAAGTTCATCCTTGTTGGTTTCAAAGCTTAGATTTGACTGACTCCATGGCTGCATTAAGTGTAATGTTACTGGTTAGTTATTTATTAAATAAATACCAGCTGATGTTTGAAAGTACAGTTTTGGGGCTTTTGACTCTTTTTTTGGACAGATGACATATAAATATGTTAAGCCAGGCCTCACGATAGGCTGTTTTTCCCTATTTTGTGGCCTTTAATAAACTACTACATCATCACATGCAGATAAAGACATTTGTGTTATGCAACTTCCAGAACTTGTGTCATGGATTAATACCAGGTTGCTTAAGGTTTCAGTGTTAATGAAAAATTAAATAAAAGCAGTTCGGCGACCTGCCACTGCACAAAACAATTCGAAAAATATACACTAAACTTGGGAACAGAGTCCTTCTGCACAACGAGACGACATAGCTAATATTCTACCTGAGTGGTGTAAATGTCCAATGAACTTGCACTTTTGTGCAGCCGAATGAATTGGACTAATCCTGCCACTCTGGGGGCCGCTTCTCATTGTGCCTACTGCAGCTGGTAATCCAGCCTTGACTGACTCGCGTGTCTGCTTTTGGGTTGTTGCAGTTTTTCAAAGCTGGAGGACCTTCCCTGTGAGCAGTGGAACCACGCCACCGTCAGGAACGCTCTCAAAGAGCTACTGAAGGAAATGAACCAAAGCACTCTGGCCAAAGAGTGTCCTCTGTCACAGGTAATGTCATTTCAGGCATTTCGGATTCTGCTATTTAAGATGCTCTTCATATGTGCTTTTATCACCCTCTTTCACTAGCTAGAACTTCTCTTAGCCCTGGCTACGTACTGAAGTTAGTCCTCATGAGACACATTTAGTCAATAATACATTTAGAAACAATCCCACATACACTGTGTTGATTATTGCTACATTTTAAACAAGCTCCACCCCACAAAATTGAGCGCTGTCTCTTCAGCCGTGTTAAACTCCCCAGCTGCATGTTTAGCACTCTATCCCGGTGTCATAATCACTTGTGTGTGAGATTTATGTGTGTATGTGTGTGCACACTGTGTTTAAATGGAGCTCTGGTGGGGGTGTTGATCGCAGCATCAATTGCAAGCATATGTGTGTGTGGCTGGAGATTCCCTCTCTGCACTGTACTGGCTCGAGTTTCCATGGGTGGCTTCCAGTCATGATTAATGTTTGTCTATTTCTATTGTGTGTGTGTGTGCATGTGTTTATGTGTGCATGCCATGTGGTTGTTGCGTGAGTGTAAGCATTTCATATTATGCTGGTTATTAATTATCTTGCCCCCTCTCCCTCTCTCCATCTCAGAGTATGATTTCCTCCATAGTGAATAGCTCCTACTATGCCAATGTCTCCACCGCCAAATGCCAGGAGTTTGGTCGCTGGTACAAGAAGTATAAGAAAATCAAAGGTGAGCAGTAGAGTAGACACTGACTGAACATCTTCAGCAGCTCTATGTGGCTCCCAAAGTCAGCGAAGAGACCCCAACAAAAGGTCAAGAGATAACTACTGAGCTAGCAAACACAAATTCTGCTACCTAAAATTCAGTTTTCGTCCGTTCCCTGATATTTGCTCCTTCCTTTGAAATTCTGCAGAGCTTTACATCATCTGCAACAAGCCATGACAGACGACTTAAACAACTCGAGAAGGCCAAATTATTTTGAACTAACTTCTATTGCCTCCTGAAGTTTTACCCCTAGTTTGGTTCTAGTTTCACCTCCGTTTGCCTTCCCTATATCAAAATATCTCTCTGCTTCTTCACTTCAGATGATGCCATTTCAATGCTAATACTGCAGAGGTTGCAGTCTTGCTTGTTGTCCTCTAGAACTCCTCCAGGTGACATCATCTGAACAAAGTTCAGGGTACTCCTCAAAACCACAGGAAGGAAGTTGAAAACTAGTGAATTAACTGCCCTTTAAGCCTGTTCAGAAGTACATAAATGTCTTCTTTGTCATAACCTGGGGCCTGCATTACCCAAAACATGCACGTGCCCTTCTGCCACTCCATGTGAAAAACAAGTACGCTGCCCCTCTATTTACAAGGTACCACATACCAGCGACCTGCATGGGTTCTCGATTCCGGTTCCAGATTAACTGGTCTGCCAGTAAAATGGTTCTTAAGTCTTTACAGCAGATTAATGACAGTGCTGCTATTTTCCAAGTAATCCTGCCTTGCAAAAGTGTACATGGCAGGCAGGTGCAGCATGACTAACACAACCCTTAGCAATGCATAGGCTGTATAGGCTATAGCCTAACTATTGCCTAGTTTGACTAGAAGAAACTGCCCACAAGCCAACATACCTGCTGACGGTAGCTGACGTATCTGATAATCCACAAACTACCCGCCCCCATATATATATATTTGTTTAACCAATCAAACTTTTCAATCTTCAGCCCAAACAGACCGACAGAGGCGATATAATTACAACCTTTTCCACATATGCAGCAATCCTCACATAAACCTGGTTTTGTATAAATGTAATGAAAAACTCCTCTGGGTGATGTCATCTATTAGGGTAATTATTTTAATGTAGGGACGTCAGAGGGAACAGGTCACCAGTCAATTGCAGGTCCATAGGGGGACATACAAAGACAGACAACCATTCACACTCACTTTCAAACCTACAGGCAGTTTTAGATTCATCAGTTAACTTAACCTGTGGGAAACCTACGCAAGCACGGGGAGAACATACAGCATGAATGTACATTTACACCCTAAACTAAAGCCAAAAAAAGCAAGTTGAAAATTGGTGAAGTCGCCCTTTGAGTTGTTAATGCTAAAGCTTCCAGTTTTCCTGGACATGTTAGGGACTTCTCATCTATGATCACTTCACATTTGAGCTTTAAAACTGATTTTGTTCCTTTTTATTTTTATCACCTGGTGGGTTTGCATTTTCCTGTTTGACAGTTTTTTTTACTCTGTTTCTTTGCTTGAGCAGTAGATTACCTGGAGAAAATGTGGTCTGGACGAGATGCTGCTGAAATCAAAAGTAAGAAAGCTACACAACTCTTTCTGCCCTTAAATACCTTAAGAATTTATTCCGTTTAGTTACTGTTACACTTTTTATACTAGTTACTAGAAACTTAGATAAAATATACAGTTAAGTTAGTAAAATACAATCCATTAGTATAGATTAAGCTAAATGGTTACCAGTCTTTTTGGCTTGTGATCCAAAAAAGGTAAGAAAGTTATCTATGTGTAATTTCTCCTCCATTTGTTTCAATTTAAGGTGAGAAAATGTTCCAGACATTAGCAGAAATCTGTGATCTTGTAATAATCATCTCCTGCCCTAAGATTTATCTCGTAACTCATTGGAGGATGCCAACCCCTATAGGTCCCTTCTTTTCCTTTTGGACTGTTCCTTTTCAGGAGTCGCCACAGTGAATCATCTGCCTCCATCTAACCCTGTCCTCTGCATCCTCTTCTCTCACACCAACTAACTTCATGTCCTCTCTCACTACATCCATCAATCTCCCCTTTGCTCTTCCTCTAGACCTCCTCCCTGGCAGCTCCAACCTCAGCATCCTTCTACCGATATATTCACAGTTTCTCCTCTGAACATGTCCAAACCACCTCAATCTGGCCTCTCTGACTTTATCTCCTTATCATCTAACATGAGCTGTCCCTCTGATGTCCTCATTCCTGATCCTGTCCATCCTCGTCACTCCCAAAGAGAACCTCAACATCTTAAGCTCTGCTACCTCCAGCTCTGCCTCCTGTCTTTTCTTCAGTGCCACTGTCTCTAAGCCGAACAACATCTCTGGTCTCACCACCGTCTTGAACATCTTTCCTTTCATTCTCACTGACCAACCCCTATAGGTTACTGTATATTAAAAACTAGCTTCATCTCCTGCAGCTACACCAGGAAATGATGCTTATACATTATTGCATCACTGACAAATATTTTTTTGGATTTTTACCCTTGTAAAATTGTGAATAAAGTGATGGTGTTTTACTTTAATGTATTGCTTCTTTAATGTATGTAAAGGACCAGCTACTCCAATACTTCCTCCACTGACCATCTCTTCTTCTTTAAAGTAGAGAGAGACAACATGGCAGACTTCTGCGTGCTGGGCCAGAGACCCCCTCCTCACTTGGCCGGCTTGGCTCAGCTGTCTCACCTGGGAGCTGGTAGCCCCCTCCTCAAGGCTGGATCCGGAGATCCACAGGCACCCCCTCAACCGCCCCAGCAGCCTCCTCCTCCACAGCAGCAGCCCTCCCCGCATGGCCCCCTCCACCACAGCCCTCCTCTTCGCACTGGCCAGGTGCCTCCGCCACCCCCTCCACCACCGCCTGGTGCCCTGCAGCCCCTGCTGGGGCCAGGTGGGCTGCTCTCCCCTCAACTCTCCCCGCAGCTAGTCCGACAACAGCTCGCCATGGCTCACCTCATCAACCAGCAACTAGCTGTTAGCCGCCTGCTGGCACATCAGCACCCCCAGGCCCTTAACCAGCAGTTCCTCAACCACCCGCCCATCCCTCGGGGTTCATCCAAAGCTGGCGGCGACCATCCCGGAAGCAACCCGTCAGCTGCAGAGGTCTCCTCCGAAATCTACCAGCAGGTCAGAGACGAGCTGAAGAGAGCTAGTGTCTCCCAGGCCGTGTTCGCCCGTGTGGCTTTCAACCGCACACAGGTAGGAAAACAGGTCAGACTACGGTCCAGAAGGTTAGGAGACAGATGGGAAAGTGTGGTGGTGAAATGGTCAGAGGAAGAGGAGCAGCAGGAAAGGATCGCTTCAGATAAACAAAAAGCTGAGGATAGAGTTTGCGGAAATCTAAAAGTTTATCCAGTATATTGAATCCTGTGGTGACAGCGTGTCAACAGCAGTACTTGGAATGAAATTAATTGACATCACTGATGACTATAATTTTTCACACAGGGTTTTCGGCTGATTCAGTGGTCACACACCTAGTGGTTTTGTCAGTGGGCTTAGCAGTAGCGTGGCAGGGTAGCTCGCTGGATCATTGAGTCTGGTCCCCTGCTCTCGCAGCAGCACGAGCACCTGATGCATTCAGGCTGTGCTAAACGGGTTACTCCACGGCCCATTAGATCAGTGTAATGGGAGGTGGTTCAGACCTACTGATACAGAGGCCAGGTGCGATGCAGTTTTGCATACATGTGCCTCTGTGTATGAGCGCAGGCATTTATGGGTGCATCCAATGAATGTCCTGTGTAGTTAAGGTTCCTCATTTCCATTTTAAGCTAAATTTTACTGAAATGTTTGTTTGAATTGAGGCTGATATGAACAGATTTTCACTAGTGGTGGAATGTGACTAAACAAATGTAGTCAAGTCCTTTACCTGCACCAACATTGGGTGCACATCTTTCCTTATCATTCCACTTCCGCCTTCTACTCACAGGAAAATATTTTATCAGCTTTAGTTTTAGACAACTTGTATATAGAGTACCGATTTTTTGCTCAGTTGATCGCAGACAATTAGGTGGCAACGTTTTTGCTAACCATCTACAAACCATTTGCAAGCAAATATCTCACTGTTTTCTTTTAAATAATTGCAATAATTTAAATTGTTTAATCATTTTAAGCTTTGGTCTGGTCCCGGCAAAACACCTTTGGGTTCACATCGGTTTCTGGGCAATTGTGACAGCATTTCTCAGGATTATCTGAACTTTTCTAAAGGAATCAAGTGATTCGCAAAAAGATCAATCAAATTAAGCTACAGTGAAAATAATTGTTTGTTACATTCCTATATATATATATATATATATATATATATATATAAATAAACTTATCTCCACCACCAAAATGTTATGCACACATTACTGTACGTACAGCTTATAATAAAATGTTTGTTGTTAATGTGCTGTCAGTTTTCACTGATTTCTACTTTTATAGTAAGTCGTAAAGCTCCCTATTTATTGTTATTTGATATTGACGAATACCTGAAAGGCTGAACGGAGCATAGTCAGACAGTAGAAGTGCAGCGAGTTTCACTTTGTAGCTTTAAGTTAAGAGTATGTTTTACAGTTTGGCATCAGGTATTTTGCTCATCTGAATACCATGATAAAAGTCCTACTGCACCTAAAATTATGTCCCATTATAATTGTTTTTAAAGTAAAAAAATATATATATAATACAGTAAATAAGAGATTTGTCTTAATTTAAGAAATTAAAGATTAGGGAACCCTTGCTAAGCACCAACAGGTTTGGCTTGCAAACTTCATAATGCAAATGTGTGTGTTGTGTGTTGGACAGGGTTTGCTGTCAGAGATCCTGAGGAAGGAGGAGGACCCTCGCACAGCCTCGCAGTCCCTGCTGGTGAATCTGAAAGCAATGCAGAACTTCCTAAACTTGCCCGAGAGTGAGAGAGACCGAATCTACCAGGAGGAGCGAGAGCGCACCATGAACCCTTCCGTCCCTGCGTCCAACTCCTCGAACCCCGGTGCCCCACGTCTCTCACAGGTTAGTGCGCCTTACAGTGAACCTGTTATTAGACGTTTCCAAAGCAGCAAATAGTAAATCAATCAATCAAATAATAGCACAGAAATGAAGAAAATAGTGGGGCTCCCGTGATGTGAATGTTTAACTGTAACAGGCCAGGTGTTTTGTGTGTGTGTGTGCATAGAAAGTGTGGGAGAGGAGTCTGGATGATCAGATGACCCCTGATACCTGGGCCTCCATCTGGAAGAACAAGACTAAGATCTCCAACTCTGTGAGTTATCTCCAATCTTTAACATGCCCTCACAAAGTAGACTGCAGCACGTCATGTTTTAAAGCTGATGCTGAGAGTTTTTATCTTAACCAATTTCTATTTATAATGGAAAGACGGCTTCAAAGCTACGATAGGAGTCCGTTGTAAACATAAAGGACATTATACAGCATTTGGAAATGTCTTTCCATGTGCACAAAACAATTTAGCAACGTCACTGATAAGACTCTCTCTGATGTCAGGGTGAATGCCCATTCATGGCTGTGGATGAATGTGTGCTCTATCCTTATTATGTCTATGTAAAATTATCTCAGCATCGTTTACACTGAGGGAATGTAAGCTCGCTGGCTGGTCTGTACATGTCTTGTGAACGACTTCAAACGCTGTGTATACAAGCTTTCGGAGAGCCAATACATGCTCATTCAAACAGAAACAACACAGAAAGACAAAAGAGAAGGACTTAATGACTTTGATCTGTAAACAGAATTCATGTGGAGACGTGCACTGCAGATGTGCAGCTGATGCTCATACAGAGAATGCTGCACATCTGATCTCAGAGCAGCTTGGCCTGATCATCCGCTGATAACCTTCACTCATATATATGTACACACCACATAGCTGCTTCCTGTTATCCAAGCAAATCTGATACTGTAACTGTTCCCCTTAAAAACATTCAGTGTCAATTTAATTTGTGCTTACTGTGTTTGACATCATGTGTTGTTCTTCTCTCCCAGCCTAAGCCATCAGGCCCGGCCCCCGACCTTCCACTGAAGCTGGAGTCACTGGTCAACATTACGTCAGGCATCTACGACGAAATTCAGCAGGAGATGAAGAGAGCCAAGGTGTCCCAAGCTCTATTCGCAAAGGTGGCCGCCAACAAGAGCCAGGTAAGGGAGTTACTGGGGAAAGAGAAGCAAGTCCTAGATCTGTGTTGGGTTTAGGTTTGACCTTACAGTGATTTAAACTCAGGAATGAGGGAGTATTTATCCAGAACAAGTCAAAACAATTGGATATTTGCATATTGATAAAAATGCATAACAGAAAATCTTTGAAATGCTCATTAAAAATCATTAAACTTGGGTTATTTACTGGGAAGAGCTCTATTATTTTGTCTCTTCATTCCTCCATAAATGCATTATCCAAACTGCTTATCGTGTTCAGGATCGCAGACTGGTTGGCAGCCCATCACAAGAATGATGCTCTTCACATTCCTAACTACAGACAATGCTAACCAATGTTAACTAATGCTCGAGTTACTTTTTGGTTTCAAAATATCAAATCATTCTCATTGAATAACTTGAACTACTATGTGCGGTTTAATGTGTTTTCGATGTGCAGGATCGCACACATGCACAGTAAAAAAGATTAGTGTGTTAACTTTTTCTTTTCTTTTCTTATTGTTCAGATATTTACACCAGGCTCTGATCTTTAGACAGCAGCAACGTTTAGTCTCCTTTAGTCAAGTTAACTCATCATTATTCAAATTAGACCTTATTCCTTTAATAAAAAACACGCTTCAGGAGACAGTCCTGATTTTGGCTTTGCAGGAAAAGCACAGGTGTAATTAATAATATTACATGTCACAATGGCTCTGTTTCGTGTATCCCAGTGAGTAATGTTGTTGAGCTAGCATGCACAAAACCACAGCCCCAGAACCAGCTAATCTAAATAAAACACAGCCATTATGCTGCTTATGTCAGACCACAATTGGCTGGCCATCATATACTACCACACTGTTGCAAGCATGAGCTGCTGCAGTTAAACTGGCCATCAGAATAACAACTTAACAATTGTTTAAAAAAAAAAAAAAAAAAAAAAAGGGGGGGGGGCACAGTGTGAATGAGGATTATATCCATATGAACGATAGATATAAATTCATGTATTTTCAAACTAGCAAATAAAATTATACAAAATACTCTTTTAGAAAAGCAAGAACATTGCAGCATTATGAAAACACTAGTACTAAACGGGTTTTATAAATAATATTAAATATTGTATGTAACTTTATCATTACTATACTATTATACCTTTAGAATAATAAAGAGCTCCTCTCTCACGTTTGACTGATCAACAACATCTTTTTAGGAGAGTCTTCAGTCTTCAGCTCTTTTCTGCATAGTAGTGAAAGCTGCCTGAGAGGCAAAACCCAGGGAAAAAAACGCGTGCTAATCCCTTTCTTGTAAAGCACAATTACCACTAACAACCAGTACACGTATATACCACATATAAGCATTATCTAATCTCTGGATTGTGGCAGGTGGACAGCGTGAGGATTTTGTACAGAAAGATTTGAGTCGGTGAAATGCTGACTGTCTGGTGACATCTCCTCTGTAAAAGACAAAAGATGTATGCTTGTTACTTCTCCTCAGGGGAAAGCAGAGGTGGGTTGCGACAGAGGGTTAGAATTATATTAAAAAAGAAAAGTACAGCAAAATAGGAAAAAAAACTAACAAACACATATTTAGCATTTTAAACAGACCCAGTGGAGGAGCTACAGTAAATCCACGCTTTCATGGACACAGTATTTAAATCGACATTGCAGTGCTTCAGGATATTAGCAAGTGGCCGTGAGTCAGCGAGGATTCGCGTGAGAACAGTAACATGTAGCGATGTGTGCATCACATAGAAGGTATGTGCATCCTTCCAGTATGTGTACGCACAATGAAAGGTCCCCCCAGCTTGGTGGGCCTCGGGGGTGGCCGAGGATCACGGCTCAGTGCACCCATCTGCTGCAGCTGGCCACAAGGACGGAGAGTGGGGAAGACGAGAGACGATCGGGTTATTAGCAGTGCATGCTGCCCAAGGTGGCTGGTTGAACACAACAGCTGGTGTCGCAAACTGAACCAGTCTAGCAGATATAATTGAATCTTCTCCATCTTCCTCTCCTGCATTTACCCCCAACACCACCTCACACAATTCCAACTTTTTCTGCCAAACTAATTGCGCTTTTTACTATATCTCACCTTTGCTCGCGTTTTGTACATCTCACTTCCCCTGTACAACTCTACACTTTGACTTTTCTTTATGACACTTAATCCTTCACCTACTGCCACTGCTCGTAGAGTGAAAGATGTTGATCCCTGGGCCCCACAGCTGCAGGGGGCCCATAAAAAGGCTCATAAAACAATGCACAATACAAGGAGGATCAGGCAGAACGGAATCCCCTTATCCTAAAATACATGATAGATGATTAAAGGAATAATGTTTTTACTTTATCTCATGAATCTTAGCTGAGAAGATAGCTCTTTGTGCTAAGCTAACTGGCCTCTGGCTGTAGCCTTATATTTACTATACAGACACAAGAGTGGTACCAAATGTCTGAGCAAGAAAGAAATACAGTCCGCCTCCTAAAATAAGTATTTCTTTAGCATCAAGCTTCACCTTCTTTCCCCATCTGTGCCTCTGCTCCAGGGTTGGTTGTGTGAGCTGCTCCGGTGGAAAGAGAACCCCAGCCCGGAGAACCGCACTCTGTGGGAGAACCTGTGCACCATCCGGAGGTTTCTCACCCTGCCACAGGCCGACAGAGACCTGGCGTACGAGGAGGAGTCCAGGCACCATCACACCGAGAGGCTGCACACCGTTCTCCATCTGCCACAGGACCCACAAGTAAGAATCAGATGCCAGTGTATTTACAGCTGATGTTAACATGCGACTCTCCACATCCAGATGTGATGTACACCCTGAATGGGGTTTTCATAACACCTGGAATTCATGATTTAGACAACTTTTAATCCTAGAGGGAGTTTGCATTTCTGATAAACACACTAAAAAACCAAAAATTCCGCAGAGGTCAACAAGAAATGACATCTGTTAAAAGTGAAGCTACTGTAATTAAGAATTACGTTGTACTTGACTTGAGTTTTTTTCTTAGCAAGCAACATGAGTGTTGTCAATCAGTTTATCAGCAGTATATGTAATGTAGATAATCACTGAGTAAAAATAATAGTTGGAAAATGTTAAAAAAAAAGTATTTTTTTAGCTAATACTTTTTTCTAACCCTCTAGGTAGAAATGTGCATCCTACCCAAACTTTCAATCATTTCTCCTTGATCAGCAAGTTTTGCAGCTTCTTATTTAACGTAATTTGATACTGACTAATACCTAAGTTGAGAGCTTTTATTGCAATAGAGTAATGCATAATGAACTTTCTGTACAGTACTAGTACTTTTAATTCAGTTAAAGATCTGAATACTTCTTACACCACTGTCTAAAAAAATGCATTTAGACATCAAATCTTTCTGACATCCGTTTTGATTTTGATGCGAAATCAGTATTTGATAAAGAAACATGTATCTTGATTGGAAACATGTTTATACGAGGTCTAGTTTTCATTTTATCTCCCGATCACTTCCACACGTTTACCAAATCTAGAACTTCAACATGTCCACTTCCTCCGAATATAATCGCAGTACACAGTGTTAGATCAGGTACAAATAGGCTCCACATAATAAGCCACATAAACAGCACATGAACAGATGCAGAGCCGTGCACCCAGCTGTAGTGTAAATCCACAACTGTATATCCAACAAAGTACCAAACTGAGTTTCTCCACCCTCAGAGACCACACCTGTCATTATTATTTAGTCATTATATTTATTCCACACAAGTATATGCAGTACTGTTTGATCTTGTTGTGTGTGCACATGTGTTTGTGTGTCTGTGTGTGCCCCAGCGGAACCAAGTGTAAACAGTGTTGCTGGGTGGTGTGGCACTGGAGGAAATGCCCCATTAGGTTTTGAGGCAGAGGCTGAAGAAGGGCAGAGAGGGGAGGGAGAAGGAAACCCATGCACGGATGTGTTGGTCTCGTTCAATAAGTGAATCCACCCTGTTTCTCTGGCTTTTTAATCAATCCTCAGCTGCAACGATAAGAACTCATCTGTCATGGTTTTAAGAAGGAGACACTAAAAATATGAATATAAAAGCAACTTTCTAACACGTTAAATAAACATTGAAGTGCAATTCAACTGCGAACAGCAAAATAACATAGCTGCACCACAGGACGTTTAACCCTTTTCATATCCAAAACTCTCACTGGCATCTTAAAATAAACGTGAAAAACGTTTTCAAATGAAGTAATTCTCGAATTGCATACATATTGGAGGCAAAACAAAGTGCGATAGATTAGTTGCGTTGTGTTTATTGGAAACTTTAGTCTCTATGCTGAATTCTTTGTAGACAGAAAGGTCAAATTTTGCAGTTTGAGTTCATATTCTCTACTTTGGATCCAACTGCAAGCTTCTATGTAAGAAACATTTGACATGATTAAGTGGAAAGCATATCTGTAAATGAGGAATTACTGTAAGTCCTTCAGAGTCAGTGGTTGAAATCAGCAGACATTTGGTATCACCCCATTAAATCTGTCAGGCCTGTACGGCAGCCATCTTTGCTGTTAGCTTTTCTCCGGGCTTTGGTTTTTTTGGGTTTTTTTTTTTTGCCTTAAATCTAGTCTTCAGTAAGTAAAATATGTCTTGGATTGAGGTCAGGTTATTGACTTTGCTATTTGAGAACTAGACAGAGTGTTGAAGTAGTACAGAGCTGTTTATATAATTTAGATGATGGTTGATGATGAGGTTTAAAGTTCAATCATGTTATCATCCAGTTATTTTAGAAGTTAGAATTTACATTTTTCTATTCTCCTGTCAATGTTTCTTCACCTAGCAGTTGAAAAAAAACATCACATCCAATGCAGTTATTGTTCTGGAGCTTTCAACCACAGCATATGATCTTCATCAGTAATGGATTTTCAAACTAACAAGTATAAGAGCTTCTTATGGAAGAGTTTTTTAGAACCGCAATGTGCAATTTAAGCCAATGCTAGAATGCACTTCAGGCATCGGCCATTTTTATATTGGAAATTTAAAAACTGGGAGGGTGGGTCACGCTGAAAAAAGGTTGAGAAAAGATTTCAACCAAATAAATATTAGAAAATAAATGTACCCAGGTTAGTCAGTTCGGCCAAGATCATAGTCATAGTGTTCATTGGTAACAAAGTTCAGGAGGTCACTCGGGTGAATTATTGAGCTTTAGATTTGCTTGAATTTGTTCCTTTCCCCAGCGAGATGTCTCTTTTTCAGTCTTTGTGCCAAGGACATGTCAGAGTGACAATCTTCTAATCATTTGCAAATGAATTGACATATCTTTTTTAATCATCTAATGTGCAGCAGGTCAGAGCAGCAGAAAACATCTTGTCAAACTTCTCACTGGCTGCACTGCAAAAAGATCAAAGCTCAGGGTTTGACACACAGACTAACTTCACTATTTGCTTAAATACATTTGGCAGGTTTGAGCCCAGATCCTGTGTGAGAATGTGTCTCTTAACTACCACCCGGGGTCCCCCACCATATGCAAGGCTATTATGTACCACATATAGTATATACTGTACCATATGCCATAAATCAAAAACAGGCAAATGTTGAAACTTCCCATTTTGTATCTCTACATGAATTGTAGGAGTTGTTTTTCAGCCCCACCCACCTCCACTCTTCCCATACAGGGCTCTGTATTAAAGGCCGGTGGGAAGATGGGGAGGAAGCTGCGGTGGCACCATTAACACATTCCTCTGCCCCCTCACACCATCCGCAAATGCTAAAAATAAAACTCCCCATCATGACACCCATCCCTTATCCCCTCCACCCCCACCCACCCTACATGAACTGTGGTGAAACACTGGTGATTTATTAATGGGGAATGAGGTGTGTGTGTTCTTGTTGGTGTCTTCAGACCCCCCTCCTTACCCAGATGAAGCTTTCACCAACCTCAGGCTCCAGCCAGCCTGCCACCCCAGACCACACATGCGTCCCATCTGCCACACATACACAAAATGTCACACTGATAGTTGGTAATGTGAGCATTCCTTTGTCTTTGGACAATAAGACGGTCTCTAAAACTGCAACAACCAACCACGAAAACACATGAAAAATGAATGCGGTGCTTCCCTGACTCATAGCTGTACAGTAAACAAATGTGTGTTTTGACTGGACTGTTTGTAGAGTAGCGTGAGATCTTTCCGCACGTTCGGAGCTCTGGGACCGTCAGAGTGTGTCTATTAAGTCTGCAGGTGCAGTGTGTACGTGTGTTCACGTTGGTAACCTGAGCAGCATCACACTTCTCCATGACTGACGGAGTCCTGGTGCTCGCTCCACAGCTCTTATTCATATGGTTTTAGCAGTTAAGTGCATCCCACAGCTAATTTGGCAAAGCCTTCCACTATAAATAATTTCTTTATTGTTTTTGCTGAATAGATTTTTGCCGCAAGTGTAGATGTGTGTATGTGTCCGCTCACAGTGACTGAGACCCCAGGAGTGGTGCACTAGAACAGGAAGGAACAACCACTGCACCCCCTCCTCCTCTCTGTGTCTCACTCAACCCGAAGGTTCTTTATTGGTCACATGCTAAGGTGCTCGTTGCCAAACCGGCAACAAATGCCTCTTGTTGAAAACAGCGAAGAACTTCTATCTCTTTTTTGGGAGATTATAAAGTGGGGTTGACCACCTGAAGAGCTTCTAGAGGTGTATTAACACTACTTGGGGAAAAACAAGGTTTTTGCATTATGCGTTCTGTGTAGTTTAGCTAGATTTCTAAGCCGAGAGACCTTCGCTAGAGTGCTGACTACGCTTCAGACTTAACCTGTGTTTCTGTAACTAACCTGTAGATGCACTTGCAAGCACAATTTTTATCTCTCTCATTGGTTTTCGTCCTCAGTGATCAACAGTGATTGTATGCAATCCAGGACCCCCTCATTCCACATGTTATCAGCCTGTGCATTGGTTTCCTACCTCCCCCCTCTACATCACTATCGGTCCAGCTGACCCAATGTTGCAAAATGAACACATATATCAGCGATAATAAACCTACCCACTTATGGAAGAAAAATAAAAATCACTTTTCTGTTAGTTTCTATGGGCGTAACAAAGTAGTCCTGACTGCCCAGTGAACGTGACATCAATTAAACCAGAGGCAAAACAGTCAGCACAACTCAGGTTAAACGTGCAGTACAGAGATTTGTCAGTTGAATCGATTTTGTTTTGGTTTCGTTTTTGTGTGGATTTAAATTCGTGTTGGAGGTTAAGGTAAAGATGCTCAGTAACTGTATCATTTCTAAGCACTACTGTACCATAATTGAATTAATTATGGCCAATGATAGGAAGATGTTTATAGGAAGATGCTGAGCCTGGTTCTTCCGTTAAAGGGAGTTTTTCCTCTCCACTGTTGCTTTTGGCTTGCTCCAGGGGGAATTGTTGGCTTCTCTCTATAAATCTTTATAATCTTGACTTTATTCGGTAAAGTGGCCTGAGATGACTTTGTTGTGAATTGGCGCTATGTAAATAAAGTTGAATTGAATGACAAAACTCCAAAAGTTAAGGCTGTTGATAACACACTAATAAACACAAATATGTGCTAACTACACTATAGTAGTTGTTGCATTTATAGGCAGACAACATTTGTATTCTGTCGATAAACACAAATAAAAGGGATTAAAATTACTGCCTAATTAAGTGATCACGACCAGCGGGGGTTATGAACTATGGCATCAAACTGTTCAACATTTTCCTTATAATCTATAAAAATTATATTAGAGGTTATACCAAATGAACCTTTTCAAGTCACTATCCTCAGTTCTGTTGACATCACATTATTTGCTGCTGATTCTACTGAAATCTATTTAAAATTTCCTTACATTTTGGGAGGGATTGACAAAGCTACAATGACTTCATTGTCTTTACTCAGTCGCTCTGAGATGAAGCTGCTGCTTCTGTGTTTCTTTCCCTCGCCAGTCTTTAGTGCATCCTGGTGGCCTTTTATCCACTGTTGCTGGGTGGAGTTTGGGCTTTTTGGCAAACCCAAATTAAGTTAATTGTTTAATTGCAGATAAATGGAACGAATACCACACACAGTTTGAAGGAAAAGAAGTGTGCCTGCAAAAAAACATGTGACCCCAGGAAAACATGCACACACTCCCAGCTAGCCTCAATAACATTATGTGTATACCGTTTTTCATCAAAGAAACATTATTTTTCAAAGAAAAAGGGCAATGTGCAGTGACTCATCTACTCCCATAGCCTGGACCCATGAACCACACACACTTATTAAAAAGAGTGAGTGAAGGAGAGTCAGACAGGACACAGAAATTATAAATAAAAACCACGCTGATTACCAGGGAAGGTGAAGTCATGCACGAAACTAACAGAAAAGTGATTTTTTTCTTCATTACATATTTATCTCTGTGTTAATGGTGTCTCTGATGGTCACACACTACCCCCTCCCCTCAGCAAAACACTAGAGAATGTGTGCATGTGTACGTGTGTGTGTGTTAGGGACCCTGGAGGACTAGACCTCATTAAGGAGAAGATGAATATTTCATGTTCTATAATTCTTTCATAGTTCTGTGCCGTAATTTGCCTTGATTTACGTTTAAAAGAAAACTTTTTCTTTTTACTGCAGTGCACTTACAATGCTTCCAGTAGAGAAAGAGAGAGAAAAAGGGAGGGAGGGCGAGAGAGGGAGAAAGGGAAAGAGTGAGACGGAGAAAAGTTTTTCAGGAATATTGAATCATGCCATGAGAAGAGCGCGTCTGGCTGCAGGGCTCCAGTGCTTGTGGTTTTGGGAGAGCAGGGCTTGTATTGTGTTGCTCTGAAGTGACATGGAGTCTCTTCCAAAGAGGGGTAATGGTCAGGAGAAGGGAGGGATGAAGGTGGAAAACAGTCAAAAATGATCTAAAGCATCTATTTATATTAGAAATTTGATTTTATGACATTTCCAGAAAAATAATTCACCTCACTTTATTATGGCAGCAGCACTATTTTGGTTTTATCATTCTTCTATTCTTTTGTGTGAATTTCTTACTAGTTCAACTTTATTTATTGTGCATTAATAACGGTTGTTTGTCATTTCATGACTAGACTGCAATTAAAAGTCCTGCACTCAAAATTTAAAAAGTGCTCATTATACAGACAAGTCGGTTTGATTGTTTTGTTATTTGTGTCCTTATGTATCATGCATTTATTTCCAAACGGCATATTATCCTGTGGTGGAACATATTTAAACTATTGCTTATATAATGTAGAGTAGTTTACGATTTACTTTGTATTCAACAGCAATGTGGGGGAAAAAATGAATGTAGTGCATAACAATATAAAGTATAAACTTGCATTAAATGCAAATAAAAGTCACTCACTTGTGTTACAGTCAAATAACAGACCTCATCAAAAGAAAAAATAGTGCATTGTCATGTTTACTTGAAGAGAAAAGCTTGTGGCCGTGTGATTTATGGGATTTATTTTCTCCAAGCAAAAGAGGAAGTTCTTACAACTTGAGCTGCTCAAGGTAGAGCCAGTTTAAACTACCTTATATACAGTTTAGCCCAGTGGTTAGAGCTCTTCAAACTGTCACAAAATAAATCTTGGAATGGTTTAAAGATGATTAATGGTAGAGCAAAGAAGAAAAACACAAATCTGTTTTCAGTTTTTGGACTTTTCTCTAATCTTTGATCTTTATTTGTGAAGTTTTGGATCATTTAAAATGGCACCACGCTAAAAACTGAAAGGGGTGAAATGTCTCCTGTAGAACTGTGAAAAACTCCTGACATCTGAAATGTGAAACGAGGTCTCATTTACCTTTTGGTAAACAGAAAAGGTTCAGCACCACTAGTTGAATCTAAAACCAAAGTATTTAGAAAGGTTAGGTTAAGATAAAGTAACATACTCCAATAACACATATTTATTTGAGAAAATGAATTCAGTTAAGTTTCTACCACTGAGGAACGGTCAGTGTTTTCTTTTAACCATGATCCTTCCCAAATTTAACCAAGTGCTGAAGGTTTTTGTTTTTTTTTTTAGCCTTGACTGTGATCTTGCCCTTCACCAAGTGGTTTTTAACCCAAACCACGATCTTTCCCTAAACGTGACCAAACCTTAACCATAGGGATGACAGGTCAGAAAACATATGAATCATTCTGTGACAGTCAGATGTCTATTGGAAAGCAGTGACCTGCTGATGAGGGCACAGGATCAGAAAATGGTCATGTAGGTCCTTTTGGAGGCCTGTGACAATCTTTTTATTATTAACTTTAGCTAAATGTACTTTCCATGACATATGACTAAGGCTCAGTGTTTGTCAGAATTTTTATTTTAATTACTGAAAAAAGGCAGATCGGTTTAATGACTTTCACCTGCTTTATATAGTCCTACACACCCAAATGTCATTGCATTGCCTGCTGTAAAAATACACTCATTACTGTCAGTCGTCTCTCATTTAGAGAAAAAATTGCTTGCAGTAAACAAAAAAGCAAAAGAGATGCTGAATGTGCCATTATCGTTGCATAAGATGAATACAGAATTATTCTTTAAAGTCCAGGTATAACGCAGATTTGTTTATCCTTTAAATAAAGCCAGTAGAATTTAACATTAAACTTAAGAGGTATTAAGCAGAAATTGAAAGGTCTGCTCAAGTGAAAAACAGGTGGACAGAGGTCAAAACGCACAAGGCAAAGAGACATAAAGAAGGTAAAGAAGGAAGAAGCTAATGTAAAAAAAAAATAATAAAAAAAAAAGAGCAGGAAGAGAAGCGAGGTGAAGTGGTGGAGAGGAAGAATAGGATAGAGGGAGTGGGGGTGGGGGCTCCTGGCATCCACCAGTTTTGGGCTTACTTGGACGTGGATTCATGTGGCTTGGCAGAGGCCCACTTCATTAGTGTCCTGATGCATTAGACCTGAGTGGAAAGGGAGGCGGAGAAAGGAGAAAGTTTAGCAGGGAAGAGGAAGCGAAGGAAAAGACAGTAAACTGAGAAAAGGAGTGCGAGCGTTAAAGAAAGATGAAGGAGGGAAGGAAGGAAAGGGGGAGACAATAAGACTCTGGAGATAGAATTTAAAAGATGGAACCAGCATTGTGCGTTTGGCTCTGCTGTCTAACATCATCATTAGTGCATGAGGGAGACCAGGCCCCACTATCCATGCATGCATGCATGTGTGTACGTGTGTGTGGCAATTGATCCAAGAGTCCTTGCTGTCAGCCCAAATAATCATAGAAATGAATGAAGGTATGTGAATGGGTGGAGGTGGGGGAGATTGTATGTTTCACAGTCCCCTGCATGATTTACCCCCCTTACAGTGAGTGTGTGTGGGGGATGTTTGTAGCTGTGTGGTCCTTATTAAAGCAGGGATAGACATCTTTTTTTTTTTCCTCTCACAGCCTTTTCTTGATATCTAAAACCTTTACTTTGTGTGAAAGAAACACAAGATTTGGAGGAGGGAGAGAAAAATGACAAAAAAGGAATAAAAACCTACTGGATTCCTGTAAATTGCCCCCCCACCCTGAAAATAAAGCCCCTGCGAATGAAATTGGAGCAATTTCATGGTCTGGCCTGCCCTCAATATTATTTAAGTAATACCCTGTTATTATTGAAGAGCGAGAGAGAAAAGCGAATGACTATTATCTTTATGTGGGTCCTTTAATTTTAATGCACCACAGATTTATAGCTGGGCATTCCAGTGGGGAGGCCCCTCCCAGCTCTTAAAGCGAGTGGGCGGGACACAACCGCAACACTCTCACAACAGCCACTACCTTCTGACAAACAACCAAAGTCCTAACTTTTCCTTCCACCACTCTACCCTGCCCTGAAAAGCCTTCATGCTGGTCCTGACAACCAGAGGACCCTTCCAGTGGGGTCTCCACCTATCAAGATAACAAACATTTCTACACGTACCTGACCTGGCTCGATGTATAATGCTACTCTGCCCCTTTGCCTGTCGTCACACCACTTCTAGTCCTTCTCATGTGTACAGTTTAAAACTTTTTTGTATGAATCTTGCTGCAAAACACTAAGCTACGAACGTTTCTGACCACAATTACTGAATAATCAGTGTCAATGAAAAACCAAATGAACTCGTTTGAATTAATCCTTTTCCATGTTTCTCAGGCTTCCAGTCAGGCTACATACAAAAGACAAGCCATCGACACACCCATGTATGTCGATGGTTAGCATTTTGACCAATATAGGTCAATATACATATTTGTGTATAAATTTGTTCATGTACTGTAGGTGACAAAATATGAATTGCATTTAAAAATACTGCTGGAAGCCAACAAACGGCAAAGACAGCTCTTAGGGGAAAGGGTTATTTCTTAGTATCATCTAATGCTGAATTAACTGATTTCTATATCCACCTTGTATTAAACATCTTTTAAAAAAATCCACAAAGAAAAAGGAACCTCCACTTTTACGTTAAATAGAAGTTTATAATGCTGCTGGGGCAGATATTAATAATCATTAATAACACTGGTTGATCAAAATATGAGTCGCGCCAGCTAACATGCACAAAAATAAAAATTTACTGAAAATGCCACAGTGGTGACCAGCAGGCAGGAGTTTGTTGAAAAAGTTCTTATTTTAGATTTCGGGTTACATTTGCATTCACTTATATGCCCTTACACACCTGCGCACAGGAGAGGTTGCCTTTTTTATTCAAGCCCTACAAGCTCCCAAAAGTTCATATTAGTTACTATGCAGACGATACACAAATTTAAGTTGCCAAGTTATACGACTACGTCACCATAGAACAAACGAACACAGTGAAGAAATAATGTTTTGTTATCTGAGATTGTCTGTTCACTAGTATGTGGCTTAAACAAAGCGTGTATCATATTTGGAATAAATTGTGTTGTATATTTTTAATGCGTTTTATCTGTGAAAAAATCTTCAAGTTTCCCTTTTTCTTTATTAAAAGGTGCATATACAACATAAAACTGTTTTGTATGTATCACCTCACGAGTGGGCAACAGTGTTCATTTAATTTAATAAGCAAAATGTCACTCAGTCTAGCAACTATGTCCATATTTTACATAAATCTACCTCTTCCACTATCAAATTAGTTATCGCTGACCTAATCGAAGTATTTATCCAAAATTACTACATTTCTCCGTCCTCTCTGTCCCCCTCTATGCTATGTCCCTATTGAATAAGCTGGTTAAATAATGATGGGGTGTCATAAGTTTGTAAATAAGAGACTTCCTGGCAGACAAGTGGTTGGCGTTTTACTAGAGCTAATCTTACACACATTAGGTCAAAGGTATACTGGACAAATAGCAGTGTGAATGCCAGCCGTGGAGCTGGTTAATAGACCGTCACACTCTGTGAGCTGTGAAATGCTCGTTCCCACCATCAGTTCAAACTGCAGCCCCTGTCTACTGTGTGCTGGAGGGGAGAACCAGTTATTTTTTCTTTTGTAATATGTGTTGCATCATAGAAGCTTACTGGCAGCTACAGATTATATTCCACTGAATACTCTAGGTTTCTAACTATAGAGCATGTTTTTGGAACATACTGCCAAACACATGCTGCAAGATGTTTAACTTGTAGAGCAACTGTCTGGTTTCGGAACCAGAGTCTGTCCTGTCCGGACCCAGAGCCAGAACCAACATATTATTGAGTTTTTAATCAGTTTTGGCAGAGATTACATTTCGACCTACATAGTTTCTACACTGCTACACTGCAACAGGGACCTACCTGTTTCTGGTTGAGTACTCGTTGCCATCGGGTGAGGCATGAGGACTGAGATTGGTCAAGGTGAGAATATCAGCGAATCACAGGCAGAGTAGAAGGAGCCTTCAATTAGTTGAGGTGCATAACATCTGCATTCCAAATGAAAACAGTGGGAGTGACAGGGAAAGAAAAACATAAAGTTATAAGTGAAAGAAAACCACCAAAATTGTACATAAGCCACTGTCATCGCTTGTTGGTTCGTGTTGACACAGAAAACTGGGTTTTAATCAGGAATGGACTGAGGCGTACATGCTCATCATTCCCGCAGGCAGCTCGAAACTGTGTCCCATCTGCTCCGAGACGGTGGAAGTGGTTAAAAGTGGGAATGCGAAACACCACTACGAAAAAATTACCCACTAAAATCAGCAATTTGGCTACAGAAAATAAGCGACCTTAAAGCCAACGAGAGTGTAGAGTTTCACAGATCAATAAATAATAAATATTCTTAAAATGGCATTATTTGATTTGAGTCGTTGACAGATGTTGATACAATGACAATGCTACTTCAAAAAAAAAAAAATTATATATGAATTGTAATGTAATGTATAACAAAATTATCATCCAAACATGATGATGATGTGGACCTGTACATGAGGAAACTTTTTCTATCCTGGCCTCCTTAAATCATAATTGACTGCACCTGTTCTGGGGGTTTAATTAACACAGGAAATGTACACGACTGGACATAGACAGATTATGCAGATTTGGTACTGGCTGATCAGGGGTCACTGTGCCCCATTAATCAGCTCTTTTGCCTTTCTCGTCAGGCACTTCACAGGCCGCCCCCAGCCCCATTGAAGGAGCACAGGTTGTCTCCGATGCGTGAAGAACCGTTATCTGCACCAGTGAATGAGGAGGGGTCACAGAATGTGGGAGCAGGAACTGCAGGTGGATGTCCGCCTGGGACTGTGGGCAGTGCTGGTAGTAACAAGAAGCCACGCTCACGCACTAAGGTGGAGGTTGTTTTACTTTGTCAGACTGGGACCATTTTTCTTACAGGCCCACTTTAGTGATTATCGTGCATTTTTTGCATATTTATAAGTTTGGTTTTATTTGTTCCATTTGTCCTTCCTGAATCCCTGCTGTGTGCATTTTAGATTTCTTTGGAGGCCTTGGGTATCCTGCAGAGCTTTATCCAGGATGTTGGCCTGTATCCAGACCAGGAAGCAATCCACACCTTGTCAGCACAACTTGATCTGCCCAAACACACCATCATCAAGTTCTTCCAGAACCAGCGCTACCACGTTAAGCACCACGGCCGCCTTAAAGAGTTGGGCGAAGGTGCTGCTGCCAGTGGAGGTGTGGATGTCAGTGATTATAGAGAAGAAGAGTTGCTTTCAGGCTCAGAGGACCCCGAGTCTAGCGAGGACGGAGCTGAGGAGATCTACCAGTCCACAGAGGGGAGTGGTGGGAGCACAGGGGGGTTAAACCAGCCTCCAAGTTCCTCCAGTTCTAACTCCAGCCAGTCATCATCTGGTAACAACGTGGCACAAGAGGAGGGCAAAGACAAGGGGCACGGGCGGCCTGGAGGCAATATGGCACCCGGAAGTTCCCCATCCAGTCCTAGAGAACAGGCTGATTACCAGAGGTAGAGACTGACAAACAGAAGAGAGGACAGAGAACAGAGAAAGGGGGAAAGGAACCAAGGAAAAGACTATTATAAAGACATGTGTAACTGGAAATAAATTCATGAAAAAAGGCTGCACAGGAACTGTACGAGACACACATGTTGTTGTAGGCACAGATTAACCGAGAAACCATTATGCTGTACATCGCTGAAATGACTAGATAGACTTTGAAATTACCACTGCAAATGACAGTAGGTTTGCAGTTTGCTGTGACACAGAAGTGGTTTTGTAACTGTGAAAGAAAGTTGTCTCAGAAATGTTTAAATGATTCCCTTCAGACTTTATTAGCAAGTAGGACTTTTGCTGCTTATGTCTCCACACTATGAACAGACACAAACAAAATCTCCAGAACTTCATCCAAAGTAGCCAATCACAAGAAGACACACTCCAAGAAGGCGGGATTGGAAACTGTCGGGCAGAACATGAAGTGGCCATGTTGAGTGACATTTATAGACTGGATCCTGAGGCCTTCTGAGACCTCTACAATCCTGTAAATCCTCAGGACAAACGCTGATGTTACTAACGCTGTTGGCTGCCTGAGAACACGGACGGAGGGCATTCACCGTTCATCCGAGAGCTTCATCTCGTTGTGGAAAAAAAAAAAGGAAACAACCACGTGACATTCTGCCCTCTCCTCACCACCACCCCCAAGAATCACTACTAGTCTTCTTGAGCCTCACAAAAACTGCAAGGTTAGAAAATTACTCGAGAGAGAGGGGCAGCGCACAGTCTGGCAAGTAGGACAATGAGCTGACATTAAGAGGATGTGGTGTGGAGGGGACACTTGGGCCTGTGTACCCATGGCTATGAACCCTTCCTGGCACCATTTTGTATATGTGTGGTGAGAAAAATGTCAAGAAAGGAAGGACAGAGTGGAGATTCAGCAACCAAACAATCAGTCACTTTATGTGCGGTAGTCCACCCCTTCCACTCTCCCTCTCTCCATCTCACTCTCTCCCCCTTTTTCTCTCTCTAATTGGTGCCCACAGTCTTGTGTTTCACCACACCTACCCGCACTTAGACTTAACCAACCCTATTTATTGCTATCTTTATCCATGATTATTATTATCATTATTGTTATTATTATTGTTATTATGGTTAGAATTGCTGTCATCCTGCGCTATTTTTAGTTTTTATTTCCATGGTTTTAAATATTGGTTTTCAGAACCGGGCAGTTGTTTGGGTAACAAGAGACATTAAGAGCACTCTGCCGTAAACGACGGGGAAGAAAAGGAGCGGAGTGACAGAAAATAAAATAAGAAGCAGTTACTGAGTGTTACTGGATAAAAACAAAAGTCCTGTCATGTTGTATTACGCCATTTTTAATAGTTCTGTCCAACAAATGCAGTGAGTATGACGTCAAAAAAGATAAATAATTAAATAAAGCAAAAGTGTGCTTTTTTTTTTTGTTTGTTTTTTTTTTTGCTGCAGTTAATGACAATCTACTTTTGTGAGCCATTCAAGAAAATATGGCGGGTTTGGACTCTTGTTCTTCACTTTTAATGTCTGTGAATACCCAACATAGGAGTGATTGTTATTGATACACTTTCATTTTTCTTTTTTTTTTATTTTGCTGAGTGACTAAGTGTTTGAGCCAGTTTGGAGCGCCAGAAGAGTGCTGTTTTACTTTGCCTCTGCACAACTCCGTGAGATCAGTTTATTTCATTGTGCTAGGCAAATTCAATCACAAGAGTATTTAAGAGAATTCAAGCTGTTTTTATATGTCTGGTGCAGTTGTGTATAAGAATAGAGTATGTACAGAACGATAACTGAGAAAGGATGGGGCGTCGTTCCACTATCCTGATCGGCTGCTACACTCCAACAGATGACCTGCCCTTTAATTATGACTCCAATCACTCCATATGATAATATTGTGCTTTTTCTGTATAACAGGAATCAGGGTTAGTCTCAAATGCAGTTCCAATGAAATCTTAGTTCATCCAGTGTTGAAGTGAATTAAACTTTGTGAATTCAAAAAAAAAAAAAATCATGTTGGTGTTTGTTTCTTTTTTTCCCCTCACTTTTATAGGTTCACACATATATGCAGTACACACACATCCATAAACAAAGACACACATTCTGTATCTGGGCCAAGTCGTCCTCCAAACCAATCAATTAAAGGTCTGTGCACAGCCACAAAGGCTGGGCTTCCTAATAAGTGTGTGGTCAGTGACAGTAATTCACACAGAAACACAGCCAGTGCTCTTGCAGTGACTCTCTTGATCCTGTCCCACGAGATTAGAATTACTAGAAGCTGAAAAGTCCCAATTTACCCAACAGACATGGGAAACAATGAGTCTGAGCTAAGAAGGCCTCCCACTGTTGCCAATGTTTACTTTATTTACTGACCTTATTTATTCGGACGACAATATACAAATTCACAATATAGAAATATAGGCATAGTGAGCAGGTACAGAGGTGTGACAGACACTTACGTAAAAGAACAGTGCTTATAATGAGTATTCAACAGCCCCTTGGAAGTGTTTGAACAATGCTGACTTGTGGTTTAGTTTCACTTTTTTGACAACGACTTTACTAAAAAGACTCATGTCAAAGTGAAAACAGATGTCTAATGGAAATATGCACCAGCAGAAATGCGGTGGAAGCCTCCTGTGACAAACTGAACACCACTGGCAGCAGTGTAGAGATATTCACTTCTAAAAGCACTTCGAGCAAGGTTTGCCCTTCTAACCAATTAGAGAACGGCAACTTTTTCTGCTTGATTGGTTCGTGTATTAGCAAATCTAGTTCAACCTCATGAAGGGCTACGCAGAGCACTGCGTAACATAAAGAGCGAGGCGAAGCTACAGTATATATAAGCTGGGAGAGGGAGGTCATGGCAGAGCCGAGAGAGCGGATCTGAGTCTCATGAATTTGTAGATTGTATTTGCACTTAAAATATAACCAGAAATAATAGACTGCCTCTTTAAATGAACTCACCTGGTGAAGTCCAGTTAAACAGAGGATTGCAGTATAAATACGCTTGTAGCTGGAAGGTTCAGTTACGGATGAAGCAGTAGCTTCACCAAAATCTACACCATAAGCACCAAAGAAACACTCAAATCAACTCTGGGAATAGCACAAGTTATGGAATGATTTTATGGAAAAATTTTGCAGTCACTGAATAGATGTTGAAGTACAGTTCCATCCATCATTAGGAAATGGAAGTAACAGGGCAAAGGTATAAATCTGCGCAGAGCAGGCTGTCCTCAAAAACGGAGTGACTGTAGTAGTGGGATACTAGTAAGGGAGGACACCAAGACACTACATGACTCTCCAGAACTTGTTATAAGGTTCCCTGGCTATGATTAAAGAGACTATACACACAACTGTTGTCCGGATTCTTCATCTCTCAAAGACTCTACTCTAAAGGTCAAAGAGCTCCGTTTTAGTCTAATCAGACAGCAGAACTTTCTTCCAGCTAAATTTCAAATCTCCTGCATGCCTTCTGACAAACTCTAGCTAAGACTTAAAGGGTTTATCTCTTTACCACAGTCTCTTTAATTTGACTGGTGGACTGTTTTTGAATAGTGGTGCATTTGTTGAAGACAGCTGATGTTGCTGATGTTCATTGTAATTCAGTATCATGTCCCAGTCCAACAGTGAGGCTCGCTGTCTTTTTAATACTTTTGTGAAAACAAATGAGCTTTTTGGAGGAAAAAATAAACCATTTTGTGTCTGATTTAAATAACTAGTTTTAGTTGTTTCATTGTACTAAATATATTTAATAAGAAGCATCTACAATAAGAAACTTTCACCACAATATATCTGAACACTTTTTTGTAATGTCAAATGTAGATGTTGATTCTGTAATGTCAAAATCAACGGCTTTCCGCTTGTCGTTACGGGGGTCTCCACAGTGGAATAATGTTTGGGGTAACATTGCTATTGGTGGCTGTTGTCTGCGGTAACACGTGTTAACTTAGCAGAGAATGACAACAGAACTGAAAAAAACATATTGTAGCATGTGACTTGGAAAACTAGTCCCACAGTGTGGTTCCACTAAAGACTGACGTATCTGATTTTGCTGTTGTGTTCTACAATTCCAGTTCTTCCCTGTCTTGTTGCCTAGCATTTTCTTTGTGAGCGAGTTTGATTCCTTTTTATTACACGACATTTACCTCAGACTCTGCTACACTAGAATTACAATGATAATAGGGCATAAAATCCTTAATCAGTATATTTGTATGACCCTGTCTAACTTCTGTCTAATTGAGGAGCAACCCCGTGACTGTCCAGGCTCAACATCTCGCTGCAACACAGCGCGACTTCATCCAGCAAGGCTCCATTAGCCAATCAGACACATACAAAACGCACATTCCTGGTGGATTACTGTAATGTGAACACTGTATTTCGACTGTTTACCTCACAATCATTGCAGCGAAAGATAGACCGTTGCCACCTTTAGAACTTTCCACAGTTGTAAAACCCAGTCTCAGAGTATTACAAACTCTGGTGCAATGTTTTGGTGTCTGATAAGTCTTTAACCACATAAATCTGTTACTCCAAATGGAATTCCTGTATTGCACAGTGTTTCATGTCCCACTGTTCATTTAACGATGGGCTCCCACCGACACAGCCTCCTGTGCTGCTAGAACTCTAGTCTGAATCTTTGCTGACTGATCAGAGGACTCAAAAGTATCTTACGCTCTTCAGCCTTTTTGGACACAGCTCTTGGGTAAAGAAAAGGTCTGAGAAACTACTCAGAAACAACTTAATCAAGAAGGGCTGCACATTTTAAAACAAGACATAAAAAGAGTATGGGAGATGGGGACGTCAATCAGGAACCATGTGGCATCCTTGAAATCAAGCCGAGGAAACGATGGACAGGCTACTCCAGGACAATCAGCTACACAAGCAGCACACTTACTTCAATTGCCTCCCTAATGAGTTTAAACTCTGATGAGGTGTGGTAGGGCAGAACAATCTCGGTGTTTAACCTGCCACTAGGGGTTGGGTCAGGCATTTTGTGGGTGCATGAGTGTGGGTTTGTGTGTCAGTCTGTTAGACTCCTTCAGTAAACAATAGAGCTTAAGTGTTGGTGATGAGCTGGAGGCTCGAGGTCTTCCTACAGAAGTGCTTTCCACTCAGCTTGTCTTCTCCACCTGAAGACAATCAGCTCACGCTGTGACTCCAACACTGTGGGATAATTATACCTGCTGAGATATACTGATGTCTCTCCACACCTTCCCCCAAAATAGCCCGTCTACCGAGCTCCGCCAAGTTACAAGAACAGAGAAAGAATAATCATAAGAGTTTACTGGTGCTTCTTTAAAAGCAACAGATGTTCAAGTCCTCTCTACCACTTGTTTCACGGGTACCGTTGATATGGTCATTATCCAGTCAATAGAAACCATCATCTATTTCCAGCATGAATCATTCTGTATGTTTGTGTTTATCCATCCAGGCTAACCTTTCAATGACTTGTTTCATGAAGTTCAAAGGCTTCCAGACTATTTCAGAGAAGCCTTTCTTTGTCTGGAACAATGTTGTGCATTGTGTATAAACTCGAACAGGGCTCGGCTTGAAGCAGCAAAGGGGGGTAGGCTGGGCCGAGTCAACTACGTGGCCACAGGAACCAAATATTGCTTCATTTGTACATGTATGCAATCAAAGAAAACCAAGAAAGAGAAAAAAATACTACCCAAGAGGCTGTTTTGGGTGGAATTTACTGGAAATTGTAGATGACAATGCAGCTTCCTGTGTTTATATAGTAAACGAATACACTTTTAAAAGCCATTTTACTAAAGAAGGATGTTACAGATGTCCCAGGAAATAAAAAAAAAAAAAAAAAACTTGAAACAGTCATTGTGCTGAGTTTTCATTTAAGCAGTCGAAACTAATCAGCCTCAAACTTTGTAGAAGAGAATATTATGCAAGATAAAGCTAATAAGTGGCCAACAACTCAATCTGAATGGTAATGTTATTCAAACCTGCCAACTCGTCTGCAAGAAAACTGGACTGAAAATTGTGTTACTAGTGATGCCTCTACGGATGTTAGGGGAAAATTTCGCCAGGCTTCCTCAAAACTGATAAACACAGAGACCCCCATTTTCCTCTTAATTGTCCAAACGCATAAGTCTAGAACCCAACCAACAAATATTATGCGACAAGAACTTAATCTGAATGGAAATGCTCTTCTCACCCACGTAATCTCCTGCCAACAAACAGAAGTGAATGTTCTGATTAAGAAGTTATTTTCTCACTGTGATGATATTTGTCTCAGTAATGATATCAGTGGGCCTGTTGCTACCTCTTCTAACCCTGAACCTCTTCCCATGACGGTTACTAAAATGCATCTTACATCTATAAACGTGTTTGTAGGAGCTTTTTTTTTTGTTTTATTTTACTCCTCTCATTGCAAGCCTCCTTTCACCAGCAGCGCCTTGTTACACCCCCCCGTTACACTCCAAAACACATCCTCTCTGCTCTGCAGCTTTGTGGTAAGCACCTCTGGTTTTCATTCAGTACCACACGTCCCCTTCTCCTTCCACCCCATCCCTAAATCTCCTAATTCAACTCATTATTCGCTCAATTGGTGGGCTTTAACCCCTCCTGCCTCGGGTCCTAAAGAGCTGGTAGTCATTAGCAGACAGGATTTGTGACAGAGCAGGGCAGGGGGTAGTAGGCCCACTCTTGCTCGCTCTCTCTCCCTCTCTCTCTCTCTCATAGAGAGCCTGAAGAGCATGTGGAGTGTCACTGCAGTTACACATCAGTCTCGCAGTGTCTGTCAGAAGTTGTACAGGATGCAGGTCTGCTTGGTAAGACAGACATGCAGACAGACAGTAATGTACGTGGCAAGACCACCCAGAGGTCGGTGGTTCTTGGAGATGTTAGCTGCAGTCTGTGTGTGCTAGGCTGATCCGAGTCGAGCAGTCGCTGGGTGATGGCTCTATACTTTCAAGCACATTTTTTTGACTCTCCTTCACACTCTCCACTAAACCGAGCCAGTTGCCTTATCCCGATAGTGCATTCAGACATGTAGTGGCACGACAGAGCGAGCCTGAGAAATAGATCTTTTAAGAGCAATAATTTGGACTTGCTGTGTGGTGTAAAATTCTCAATTTTCAGCATCTCCAGCATTTCCAATATCTGAGTTTCTCTAACATGTCAAGGTCTGGCATCAAATAGCGTGAAGATATTCGACAAGTTGTGTCTGACTGAAACGGTACAACTTGTGGGATGCTCATGGTTAAGTACCAAGCCGAGTGTGCAGCAAGATTTATTAAATTCCTACTAATTTGTTGTGCGTCTTTAATATCATTGTATCACATTAAACACTAATGAGAAACACACAAGTGGCCATCAGATGAAGCAATGGAAACGTCTGGTGAGTGAATGCTTGTCAGCTTAACAAACATGGTTTGGCTGTTTGTAGGAAACAGATTCAGAAACCACTGCAGCACAAAGCTGTGTCCCATTTCACTGACTGAGCTCCTTCATCGTTATTCTTTGCTCATGGTGGACAAGGCAGAAGAGGCTCATGTAAAGCACCTCAAGGTAGAAAGTTTAAAATCGGCCTCTTCTCTAAATGTGTTTGTGTGTGTGAGACAGGAAGAGAGAGATTGACAGGTGTCTCGATTTCCAGGGACCCACAAACAGCTGTGGGGGCACCACTGCAGGGTATTAGGCCTGATAGAGGGATGATTAGAGGACATTAGAGGTGAAAGGGGGGAGAAGGGGCACAGCTGTTGCTCCTAACTATTATTACCCACAATGCAGCAGCAGAGCGGAGGCTCTCTGTGGAGTGGGCACACACACCTGTGGCCTCTCGCTGCATTCAGAGGAGATGGGTGGATGCGCACTCAAAAATTCTGTGTAGGTCAAGAATGTATTTCCTGCTAGTGTGACAAAAGCAAAACACAGATTTGTTGCGTTGTTTCCTTTTTTAAATGTTGTCATGCTTTTAATCCATGTCAGTGCACTGCACATAAGCCAATAATGTCCTATTAGCTGGAATAAATGATGGAGAAAAGAAATGCAGATGTGAGGAAAGTATTTCATGGAGTGAACTCCCGTGGGGCAGCTGGTTGGCTTGTGGCGTGGCAACGCTAATGCACTGAAGAAACAGAAGGCAGCGGCGATAGTCACTCAAGGGGCAACATGGAAACAAACAGCAAACAGCAGCAGACATTCAATTAGCCAAATGTTAGGGTGAGATTAACAACTGCTTGTCAGGACTGAGCCTTTCATCGGATCCTCTGCAAATATGCCTTCTGACATTTCAAGTTGATCAGACTACTTTCAGATGTTGCTTTGGGAGACCCGGGGAGCACGGCTGGCAGCCGCAGTCGTGTTTGTTTGATTGGACATGTGTGTTTGAGAGAGTGAATTAATTTGATATGAAGCACGGCCTGCTTCTGCCCAAAACTCCAAACACTGCTGTTTCATCTGTAAAACGCTGAGCGCTGTGTGAAACAAAAATGGCGTGGCTCGCACAGGATCAGATTTGTCTCATGCAATCTGGGTCTTTGTCAAACGAGATCTTCAATACAAGGAGGCAAACAGCTGCTGTAATTAAAAATAAATCACACTCAGCATTTCCTCTAAACCCTGGAATAACTTATCTGGGCCGAGGCATGAAATATACATGAGGGCAAATGTGATTTCATCCATTTACTTAAACACTTTAAACCAAAGTCCTGAAAACACACCCAGAGACAGGATCGTTGCACCAAAGCAACATCCAGGAAATAATAAAGATAAGTTTAGCTGGAGTTGTCACTTGGGGTTAGAACTCTGTTTTGGTTGAACTGTGGTTGGTAGTGTAGGTCTGGCTGTATTATGAAGTTTAAACTACATGCATTCATCTATTAAATGTGGAAATTGCTTTTAGAGACACACATCAACTAATGATAGGAATTAGACCAACGAAGGACTATAATTTTGCAATCAATCTAATATTTATAAGATAGCTTGTTTTGTTGAAAATTAGTTTCATTTCCTGCAGGTGCAGGTGACAGAACAGTGGTTTAAAATACAACAAATTCAGTTTGGCATCAGGAATGACCAAGCAAAGCATCAGATCATCAAGGAAAGCCAGTGGATCGTGCTCAAGAAATGACAGCTGATCAGCTAATCAACAAATTGACTAGTCCTTGCATTTTCTGTCAGGTGTCGCTTGAAGAAAGTGACCTCTCTATTCTCTCCTAATAAAGATGATTTAATTCAAGTAAAAGAAGAAGATTTTGATTGGTTTCGGTGTATCACTATTGGTCTCTGAATTATTTGTTGGTTGTGAAATGTGAATTCTTCAGAGCTGAATGGATGTTGGCAGCAGTAAGAGAGATTTACAGTAATTGTTAGGTCCAGGTGACCTGGGAACAACAGGGACCATAAGATCAGCGGTGGATTCCCTGTCAAACCTTCACTCCCACCCCCGGACAGCCCGGTCTCCCTTAGGCTGTGATGCCCTGGGTGAGCAGTGGGCAGGTGTGTAGGAAGGAGCCGCCTTGGGCTGTCCCTGGGTACCAGCTTCCACCTGGCCCAGCACTGATGCTTCCTGACAGAGTAACTGCAACAACCGCTGGAATGAAGCAAAATGGGGAGCACAGACTTAACAGACCTTCTTTCTTTGATAGTATTTGCTAATAAAGTAATGAAGACTGTACTGAAATGACACAATAAAACCATTCATATAAAGTACAGCAGGTAAGAGAGAACCCAGTAAAACTAAAAATGACGAGGTATTTTTTTAAAGAGAAGTTTGAAAAGACCCTTACTGAAAGGTTCTTGTGCTACTATTGCTCCGTGTATTTAAAGCCAGAAAGCTGACCTTGATATAAAGCTGTTATGACTCATTTTATATTAACCGAGGGTTATGTGAAAGGTAGGTAGGCACATGTAATAATGAGCCTAAGCAGAATTATCAAATGTTATCTCCCCATTAAATTGCTATTATCAGTTGATATTATGCCCACACTACGCTTCAATAGGGGGCAAACTGCACCTGCCTATTAATTCTTTTGGGAATATAAAATTGATACTTGTGATAATCAGGCAACCTCTAGCGGACGTAGTGATTATGACAGAAACAATGGTCACTACCTAAGCAGGAAATGCGGGTGGATGAGTGAGACTTCACACAAAACAGCTAAAACTAAGAGGTTAAGTCGGGGTCACAAAGAAACGCTCTGAAAGCTTCAACTGATTTATTTCTTTTATTTTTGGCCTGTAGGTTTTGTGCTATGATTTACTGTCTACTCTTCTTATTTCAGGCAACAGCTCTTTTCGGGAAGCTTTAAAAGCCCACAGTATTCTGAGTGTCCTACCCTGAACAGACAGAGGCACAATGCTAAACACAGTGAATCATTTAGCTGCTAAAGAGCCACATATTTTCTTCAGGAGTTGGTACTGATTGAATATTGGACTCACTGGCAGCACTGTGGTGAGGTGGTTAGTACTGCCACCAAGCAGCTAGGAGGTCTACCTGTCGGCCGTGGCCTTTCTGTATGAATTTTTCTCCCCGTGCTTGCGTGGATTTGGTTCTGGTTTCGTCTAATGTGCGTCTAACGAGACCAGATTTGGTGGCTCTAAAGTGCCAGTAGGTGTGAATGTGAGTGCGGATGGTTGTCTTCAGCGATTTCAGATCACAGCTGTCCCATTATTCTGGGGAGAATAAAATAAGTTTCAGGATCTGGGAAAATTTGGAGACAAAGAAAGTTTCCTCACAGTGCACACATTTTGCACTAAACGATAACTACAGGAATCAAATATAAATCATTATTTGTGTTCTGACTTTCAAGGTTATCACATGTACTGGTAAAGCTGTATGTTCCATGTTTAATGCTGCTGAGTCAGCAGTCGCCACAGTCCGAAACCAGGCAGGACCCTGTAGCACCTGTAGCTGTCAGCAGACAGTTCCCCATTAGCAGTAGACACAATAGGACAGGCATCAATAATGGGGACTGATTTCATGTTCATTGTACTTAAATTTCACCCAGTTTCCATTTCACTAAGAGAAATATCATTGAGTCTAGGTGGTGACTTTTCCACTGTAGATATAAATAAATAAATATATCTATTTAGACTCATTTGTTAAGTTTAATAGGCAACAACTAAGTCAGTCTAATCCAACACTTCTGCAGTAAATTCTCCTTAGTGAAGGTGATAATGTTTAAATTGTATTCAAACTGAGAGGAGAAGATTCAGTTTTGGAGGCTGAATATCTCTCTCTCTCTCTCTCTCTCTATACATATATATATATATATATATATATATATATATATATATATATATATATATATATATATATATATATATATATATATATATAATTTTTTTAAATGCGGGGCTTCTCTTTTTTAACCCGAGCACAAAGCTATTTTATGTGTGTCATCAGCCCTGACTAGGGACTGCAGGCTTCCTAAGATGCCATCAGGCAACAATAGCATGTGCAGCTTGCAAGGAAACCTGCAGCCACAGCTCAGGTCCACAAATTGCGTGCTGCTGCTGATCAGGCTTGTTACTAACAGTGCACTGTGACACTAAAAGGTGACTCAGATGCTTTGTATCAACCACTTTTTATGTCAGCTGAATCTAAAGGTGGAAAAAAACCTGAGATAAAAAAGTGAAGGGAGCAAACCTATTTTACCATGTCAAACAAAAAAAATAAAGCTTATTCGTGTGAAGTGAAGTGGACAATAATCAGGCAACGCTTTAGTGCACTAAATGTTGCTGCCTGCAAGTGTCATGACAAGCGCCAGCCTCAGATTCATATTCAATAAACTTCATTTTAATTGTTGCATAATTCTAAAAACCTCGTTCTTAAAATGTCAGTGACTTCAGTCTTGGTGGTGAATCCTCATTAGGCATTAACTGCATCAGTAGGCTGTTGAGCAGCACGTCTTGGTTGAATGGACATTTGTCACTTATTCTCTCCATGTACACCCAAACAGTCATTCTGTAGATTGGCAGAAACTTTTTCTCTGCTTTCCAGGTATTCATTTAGCACCAAGATAAACAAGGATCATTCAAATATTTACTAATGTGAAAAATAAGTAATGAGAGCTGTTGTGTGCCTGCACTGCGTGCACTTCCTTCCCTGAGATATCATCATCTAGATCTAGATAATTAACCAAAGCAACACACACAAACATTAACACGAGAAGTGTTTTAATATTTATCGGCACAAGTTGTCACATAATGGACTCTGCTGAAATAGTTAATAGCTGACAGAGCAGCGATTCTCTCTCTCTCTCATTCAAGCACACACACACACACACACACACACACACACTACACTACATTGACTAGCATTCATATGCTGGAGACTTACTTTAGCAATAACCTCTACTCATCAAATCCTACTCTTAACTCTTCACTAAAGTTAATCTTATTCTAATCGTAAACCGAGTCCAGACGTTAAAGTTACTGTAACAATTCATGTTCTAGGGGACTGGTTTGCTTGACCCCCAAAAAGGAACTTAGATTCACACAACTAGGGCAAACACAAAGACTTCCTCTGAAATTTGGTTAAAAATAAAATGACACAAATCAAACCACCAGCAGTGTGGACATGTCACATTTCAGTTGCATTCAATTGTCTTTGGGGATTTATACTCATTATTCATTGATGCACCAAAGTGCTGGACAAAGAAAACCGACCTAATGATCACAAAGTCAGATCTTTCATGATTTCCGATACCCCCGTATAGCAAAGAAGACATCCACCTCTTTCAAACTTGGTGCCGCCTCCACCTCATCAAGACTCTGGTGGGTCTCTTCCTGGAAAACACATGTTACTACTACTTTCTAACTAATGTGTAGTATTACTTCTCTTCCAAGTGTCCGTGGAGGCTTTTTCCTGTCTAAATAGTCCTATTAACATGCAACTTTTACGGACTTGACCATTCAGGCACTTTGCAAGCTAAAGTGATTAGTCGGTGGCTTCCAGTTTTTGTTAAATGTTTTAAGGTCATTTAATGAAATCCACTGAAGACTTCAAGACTAAAATAAAAAAATCAAGGGGCAGCTAAAGGCTCAGTTGGTAAAGGCAGTTGTCCACAGGGTCAGTGGTTTGATCCCCGGCCCCGGTTATATGTCTCTGGGCAAGACACTGAGCCCCTAACTGCCCTTTTCCCTCCCCAGCTGTGCAGTGTCGGTCCAAGCCCGGTAGAATTTGGGGAGGGTTGCGTCAGGAAGGACATCCGGTGTAAAAACTGTGCCAAATCAACATGCAGACAATGATCCGCTGTGGCGATCACGGTATAAGCCGAAAGGATAATAAAAAATAAATAAATAAAAAAATGTGCAAAATCACATGTAGATCTTGATTTACATATTCCTGTATCTCAAGTTGATCCAATTTTATTTACAATGCATCTAAATTTGTAAATCATAAAATACGGATACAAACATTTATTGCACCGAATTAACTCCATAATATAGCCTCTGTTGTCATGTTGCTTACTGTATGCAGTATATTTATTTTTACTGTGTATACTACTTAATGTATTTGACACAAATCATTCTTTGAGGAATAATTCTGTTCAATATGATCTTATATTTGAGTTACAGCTTCAGGTTGTAACCACACCTTAGGCCACACATTAAACCGTGTCTCTTCTCAACTTACGTACTTACTTTTTTGTTTAGTTCCATAATTATGAGGGTGTAAGGTTCCTTGTGAGAGACAAGCACTCATAGAAGACATTTCAATAAGTGGTTGTCTCCCTTATTTTCATCTACCTAATATAAGGAAGCGTTAAACTAATAAGGCAAAGATTGAATCTACACCAACTTTTAACTCCAAGTTTGATAAGGATGATATCACCTGATTTTGAGCCAGGAAAAATGATTGATTGATCATAATTATAAAAGAACAATTCCCACAATAACGATGATAAAGTAATGAGTAGTTTAAGATAAACGCAAAAATGAGCAACTGTAAGACGAATTGTGACGGAAACGGTGACAACTGACAGACCAGTGCTGCTACTGCTAAAAATACCTTCTATAAATTAACGTTTTCAATCTTTGACCCATAGCTAGAGAAGTTAGGTTTTGTGTACGTGTTCCAGTTCAGGTCTGACATAAAAAGGTGTATTAGCTCACCTGCTCGGCAACAATACCAACCATCCACACACACACACAGCCACAAACATTTACACACAGACGATACCCAGTGATTGGGTGATGACAGCAGTGATATGACTGCACCCTTGTCTGCCAGGTAATGATGCCTGTCTGTTGATGCCAGCATGGATAACATTCACAGCTCTGCTTAGACATCTTTCATCCATTCCCATCTGGAACGGGACATATGCAAACACACACATACAATCCACAGATTTTCTCCCGCTTTGTGTGTCTTCCAGTGTAAAGTTAAATCTTATTTTACTGATGATACAGGTCAACAATAAAACCATAATAGGCATACCAATGCAGGCACACTGAGAAAGCTGCAGGTTTGAAATAATGCCCCTTTTTTTTGCAGCATGTGTGTGAGAATGAGTCATTGTGTCGGAAACAGGCTTGTTTGAGTGGGCTGCCCCACTGGAGATCTGGAAAAGTCCGCCGACTGGAATGATATCATGGGCTGCAGTGACGTGTTGTGATTGGTGACTGCTGGAACTTGGCCACATGTGACACTGGATATGAGCTAAAGGTGAGAAGGGTGAAGAAAAAGAAAAAGAGGACTGGGAAGGAGAAACATATCAGTGATGTGTTTTTGTATTACCCAACTTTTTCTGGCCTCTTTTTTATGCCTACATACCCCTAGTTTACTACATTTCAGATGGGAATATTGTGCTTTTTTCTCCAGTAAATCTATTTTTCTATTTTGTGTCAATACCCCTAAAAAAAAAAAAAAAAAAAAAAAAAACAGCAGCTACTGTATAAACAGTTTTAATAAATCTTTTGAACTACTTTAGTTTTGTAGTGATCACCAGCCCATCGTTTCATGTCCAATGTACTGTTTTGGTGCACACTTACTATATAGTGTGATCTTTGGTTGCTACAAGAAGCAGCTGTTGCAGGGAAAAAAAGAGGAGGGATCTGATATGTCCCACCACTGCTCACCAGGCCACTGCAGGTCAACCATTTTGGTCACTAATGGGTGTGTTTAAAGGTTTGTGAGTAAACCGACTGAGGAACTCCTAATTACCCCTCCACTCTCTTCTTACCTTCTCCTCTTCTTTTACCTCACCCACAGTGCTTTTACTACTGTCCCTCTGTTTTCTTTCCTCCCTCCCATCTTCTCCCTGCTTTTCTCCTCCCCTCCCTATCTTTCCTTTAACTAGGCTGTGCCAGTCAGTGGGATCAGGCTCGGGCCTCCAAGCCTCGCCTCCCAGACAACTGCAAACAATTAGGGAAATTAGTGGCTCCAGCATCACCATCAGGAGGCCTGCTTGTTTATAATTTAATCGGGGTGCATGTCAAAACAGTCAGGGCTTGAGAGAAACAAGATGCGTCGGCAAGATGAAATTCAAACTGCCAGCCAGCTCAAAATATTAGGACTGTTTGTTTAATAGCGTGCGACCAACTGAGTAAGAGCAAAATGTAGAAGGCAGCAGAAGTGGGGGGGGGGGGAGGGGGAGGGGGAGGGGGGGGGGCAGAAAATAGTAATGAAGAAACGAGGGAAGAAACCAGCTTGGGGAAAAATTAGCAAGTATTAATTTAGATTTTTCAAAATCCATTCCACATTTTATAATTTAATGTGTTTTATTTTTTCGCCCCCCCAGCCAACCACCCACCCTCTAGCTTTCACTTAGCAGTGCTCTGGGAATTTCAAACTGGACCTGTGCCGCCTTTCAAATTCATTATAAAAGCTTTTTGCTAACTAAATAGAGATGGAGAGAGAAAAAAAAAAACTGCCACATTCATCTCTTAGCCCCCGTGCCCCCGCCGCTCTGCCCCCTGACAATATATAAATAAACTAGAGTGACCTGATTGAGATGTAAAAGGCAGGGAGTTAGCATTGGGACCCATACATTACTTCCCAACATTAACAGTAGTCTTCTCAGTCGACACATGGTAGTGGGAGTATGGCCCCCAGGCAAATGGTGAGGTTAGAACTAATGCCCCCCCCCTCCTTTAACCACTTACCAGTGCCTACACCCTTGGAAAGTATGGACTATGGTTGACAGAGCAATGATTTGGCCACAAAACTGACATATTTTGCATAGACGCTCCCAGATTGTGGTAAACATTAATGTAAAGAGTTATCATATTCAGTCCACTTGCCCATTTGTTTCTGCCAAAATTCAGCTTTTCCCTCCAGGTTTCCTGTTTTCGCCCAAAAATGAAAAACACTAGAGTGATGATTTGGCTCTTGCAGCAAATCCAAAATAAGAAATATACGGTAAAAGCTTGTCAAATCAGAAAATCTTCAGCGCTCTACAGCAGATTGACTGGTGTAAACATGCACCGCAATGGAAACTGAAGGCTTCATATTTTTGACACGAATGGGAAAATATAACCCCCACAACCTGCAGAACAATGCTTTCTTACAGTAAAGCACAAGAACACTAAAAAGAAGTCATTAGACGCAATTCTTGCTCGTTCTGAGAAAATCCTAAACAGACAAGAGGACAGTCAGCTGAGTATAGATTGAGGGTGAGGGGTGAGGCTGATAGAGCCCTGGCGATGATGGTCTCAGTGGAGCATCATTAAGCTGATGAGAATCACAACAAGGCAGTAATTGATGATAAGCTGATGCATTGTGAAAGTGATCCAAAGCCAGGGATCATGATAGCAGGAATACACTGCAACACACACATACACACACCTCAGTGGCAGACAACCAAGAGAGCAGACTGTGAGGCTGGCAGACACGCAGGGTCCTGGTCAAAGAGCATTATTTAGAGTACGTGAATGCATGCAGCGCGGCACCAAACGGCTTTCATTACGCCAGTCTGCTCACTCGCTAATGTGTCTTTGCCTAGCTACCTTGTTCGACCAGTCAGTCAGACAGACACACAGGCCCTGACCATCAGCCGCCAGTCCACGCAATCAGCCGCCTGCTATCAGCTCTCTAATTGGATCAGTGGCACGAATGTGATTACAGCAGGCGTATTTATTTACATAATAATTATTACCACCCTCCCTAGAGGAGAACACAAGGGTCTGGGGAGAGATGAAGGGTGGGACAGAAGAGGGAGGAGGGGGTGCAAGTAGGGAGGGAGGGTGGAAAGTGCAAAACAGCAGGAAGGGTGAAGAGTCTTCCTGTTGAGAAAGACAGATGGACCAGATGACAAACAGTGGAAGAATGAAAGTGAAAGACAGAAAAGTATCAACGTCATGAAAAGTAAGTGACCCCCATTCAAAAATATGTCATGGTGACGCACCATCTACCCAAGCTACACAAAGAGCCAAAATGACTGTCATTTCCTGACAGACATGACTGGACATAATGATGCAAGTTTGCAGGGTCAATAACTTTACACGATCCAAAAACAACATGTAAAAAAATGTCATACACACACACACACACACACACACACACACACACAAACACACACACTAACATATACACATATACATAAGGACCATGCACATTAATCAACATATCAGCATTGAGCATCAATGTAAATATGCCAGAATTAGCACAATAGCTAAATTTCATAGAAACTCAGGTTTCAAATCTCCATTTCAAACCACACAGAAATTCACTGCTCAATAATTGACCTGTGAATCCTGTGTATACACAGCCACCTACATTTTGTACACCTATAAGAAGTGTGGGAAAAAGGAAAAGTAAAAAGGAAATGATTGTGCAGCTTTTATTTTTATAAGTTGATTTCAAAAACGTCAGTAATCAGTCATATTCTAACTTAACTCAGTGTCTAAAATTGCCTGTACAGATATTAAAACCAACCATAAAATCCTTCTATAACCCCGATTCCAAATGTTAACCATATTTTATTCACAATAGAACACAAACAACATATCAGATGTAGAAACTGACACATTTTACCATGTCATGCCAAATATTAGCTCATTTTGAATTTGATGGCAGCAATACATCTCAAAAAAGTCGGAACAACAAAAGGATAAAAAAGTAAATATGGAAAATCAAAAACAAATAGAGGAGCTTTTGAAAACTAAATAGGTTAATTGGTAACAGGTCATTAACATGACTGGGTACAAAAAGAGCATTTCAGAAAGGCAGAGCCAATCAAATGTAAAGATGGAGAGAGGTTCACCAATCTTTGAAAAACTGTGTATAAAAATTATGGAACAATTTTATAAAAATGACCTAAATGTAAAATTGCAGAGACTTGGAAGATTCCACGATCTACAGGATATAATATGATCAAAAGATTCAGAGAGTCAAGAGGGATCTCTTTGCAAAATGCAAAAGGCCAAAGGTCAAAACCGGATGCACCTAATATTCGGGCCCTCAGGCAGCACTGCATTAAAAACTGGCCTGATTCTCTACTGGACATCACTCTGTGGGCTCAGAAACACTTCCAGAAACCACAGAACACAGGTCACTGTACAATCCACAAATGGTTAAAGCTGTATCATGCAAAGAAGAAGCCAGATGTGAACACGATCCAGAAATGTGTTCTCTGGGCCAAAGCCCATTTAAAATGGTCTGAGGAAAAATGGGAAAACTGTTCTGTGGTCAGATTAATAAAAATTTCAAATTGTTTTTGGAAACCATGGACGTTGTGTCCCGTGGACTAATGAGGAGAGGGACCATCCAGCTTGTTATCAGCACACAGTTTAAAAGCCTGCATCTCTGATGGTGTGGAGGTGCATTAGTACCTATGATGTGAGCAGCTTAGACATCGGGAGAGACACCGTCAATGCTGACAAGGACATAGAGGTTTTAGAGCAACATATGCTGCCATCCAGACAACGTCTCTTTCAGGGAAGACCATGCATATTTCAGCAAGACAATGCTAAACCACATGCTGCATCCATCACAACAGCATGACTTCACAGGAGAAGAGTCCCAGTGCTGAACTGTCCTGACTGCAGTCCAGACCTTTCACCAATAGAAACCATTTGGTGCATCATGAAGCAAAAACTCCAGCAACAAAGACCCAGGACTGTTGAGCAGCTAGAATCCTGCATCAGAAAAAAATGGGACAACATTCCTGTCCTTAAACTCCAGCAACTGGTCTCCTCACTTCCCAGATGTTTACAGACAGTTGTTAAAAGAAGAGGGGATGCTGCAACATGGTAAACATCACCCTCTTCAAACTTTTTTGAGAAGTTTCGCTGCCATCAATGTTAAAACGAGCTAATATTTTCCATGATATGTTTATGTTCTATTGTGAATAAAATATGGTTTCATCAGATTTGCAAACCATTGCTTTCTGTTTTTATTTACGTTTACACATCATCCCACCTTTTTTGGAGTTGGGGTGGTATTTACAGCTAAAGTCTGTGACTCTGCCTCTGACTGTGTCGCTCTGTGGTCTGAATACAGTCTAAAGTATCCAGGTCAGCATAAAGGTAAAGAGAAATTGGAAGCAGGTTTGACATACGGTGCTCAGTTATTGCAATAAAGGGAAGTTAGGAGTCATACTTCATTCCCACATGTACTGTCATGTATATAATGACGTACACTGCACAAATTTACCGATACACGGGTAAATGAACTTGGTTTCCTAATTTCAGAGTGGAAGCAGCTTTTTCCTTCCACAACATGGGTTTCCCATTTTGCCAATGGCGAGTGACATGATATGGCTTTACTGTTGGAACAAAATGTCGATAAATTTTGGTCCCCTGAGAATCAATATAAATAAAGCTCTTTATTTCAGTAACAGAGGCAGACAGACACGGAGGGAGATGAAGCGAGACAGACAGAGAGGGATGAAGGGGCTCTGGGGACGTAGCTGCGTTTACGTTTACTGCCATTGAAGTTGTCCAAAGCCCGGCTTTGCTCGCCGCCTAATGGTGCTTAATCACGGAGCTCCTAAAATAGGCCATTATATCAGCACTGGGGTCTAGAGTTACACAGAGCCCTCTGGGCCTCAACAACTGAGAGTTTGTTAATAAGCTCCCATTAATCAGATCCATTACAGAAGACATTGATCCAGCCGGCGGCACCACGGTGGATAAATACCTCAAGAATAAAAAACTATTTACTCACCTTGTCTAAACCACAGTTGATATGTGCGTACACGTTGCTGTGTGTGTGCATGTGTGTGTGTTAACAGAGAAGCTGGGGTGGGACAGGAACCACGCAGGCTGACTAAAGACACCCAGAGGACTGGTAGCAGAGCTGGTGTAAATATTCCTCACTGAGTTGAAGATAGAGATTAATACTGATACTTATGGAGGTGAAACCACAAATATCTGCTAACTTCATTTTCAGGACACAGCTTGACAAAGACTGTAGGTAAGATGCTACAGTGCAGAGCTGGACATGCATTGAACACGTTTATCACAAAGGCTCCTCAGGGGACAAACGCTGTCCATGTTAATATGGGTTAATTAAATATCTGTGGCAGTATAAACCACAGAGTCTGTGTGCATTGATCTGCACATTTCCAATACATGTAATTAACGTACATCTAATGTGACAATGAAGTGATCAGACTGAAAAGGGCACATTCAAATGCGTCTTCACTTCTTCTTTTCCTTTGAGCTGTTCCCTTTCAGGGGTCTTCACAGCGAATCATGTGCCTCCATCTAACCCTGTCCTCTGCATCCTCTTCTCTCTCACTACATCCATAAATCTCCTCTTTGCTCTTCCTCTAGACCTCCTGCCTGGCAGCTCCAACCTCAGCATCCTTTTACTGATATATTCACAGTTTCTCCTCTGAACATGTCCAAACCACCTCAATCTGGACTCTCTGTCCCTCTGATGTATTCAAATGCATCTTCACCAAAAATCTTTATATTCTTACAACGTTACAGATTTTGTTATTAAACCTTTCACTGATCATTTCCTTTGTGGGTGAGTAGTAGTATCACATGTATGCACTTGAACTGAAGTCTTCATGTTACTCCCACTCCTGTTAATGAGTTGTGTCTTTCCCATCAATCTCCTCCTCCATCCAGCCCCTTCTCTCTGCCTCACCCCCTCCTTTCCCCCGTTGTCTCCCCACCCTATCAGTCTCTCTCCACTCAGCCAAAGACAGACGCAGGGCTCTTCATAGCAGATAAAGCCGCTAATTTCATTAATTATGAACCAATATGTTATAGTGTATGTCTGTGTGTGGTGTTGGGGGGGGTTGAGGGTCCTTTAAACTGGCATCTGGTCCACTCTGGCATCCAGTGAACAGGGGAATAGAAAGAGAATAGAAATTAAGAGGGGAGAGTCAGTAGCAGGAGCAGAGGGAAGAAATGAGAAGGAGGTAAAGGACAAAAGTGAGTGGAAATGGTTTAGTGGAAACTAAAGTTAGTGAAAATGTGGAGAAAGTGGAGGGTTTATGAGACAATGGTAGTTTGCTGTGGGGATGCAAATGGTCAACATAGCAGGAACCAGTAGCAGTGATTTCTCAGTGTCTTCTGACTCTTAGTTTCAACTTTTATGACACGGACCTTCTCAAAAAATACACTAGCTGTGGCAGCTCCACCACATCGCCATCTATCAAGTGGACAACGACAATGACATATAACTTGTTTGTGTGAAGTCTATAAGACCTCAACTTTAAAGCCCCCTAATATTTTGTTCAATAAAACACCGCCCATCTACAACTAATAAAAAGAATCATACATTTTTAGTCGAATATACTGACATATTCAAGAACAGACTTGAGAACTGACACAGACTAAACCGAACCAGGGCCGACCCTTCAATCATCCTTGTCATCACTGCCCACTCACACTTAACATGCAGGTTCACTAAATACAGTGTGATAACCTCGCTCGGTGATGTTGGTGTGTGTGTGTGTGTGTGTGTGTCTATGCCCTATTCTTCTGTGTGTCCCTAACAGGTGTGTCCCTCATGCTCGACTGCCTCCTGCCTCTCTGCTGTTCTCTCTCAAACACACACACACACACACACACAAACACACACACAATGCGGCCTAATCAGTCGCGCTTCACGTCCAAAAGATGGCACAGGGTGTGAGCTGGATAAATAACAGAGGCGCATGTGTCTTTGGTATTAATAGTAATTGTGTGTGTAAACTGTTTCACATCAACCCACTCTATTACAACAGCTGCCCTGCAAATCACCACAGTCAGTGGCAGCTGATGACTTTGTGTGTGTGTGTGTGAGAGAGAGAAAGCCTCCATAAGCCCATTGCCAATATAACACAAAGGTGCGTGAATTCATTTTCAATTCAACTTTATTTATATAGCGCCAATTCACAACAAAGTTATCTCAAGGTACTTTATAGAATAAAGTCAAGACTATAAAGATGTATAGAGAGCACATGAGTTGACACATGAGTTTTATTTGGCAAAAGGTAACCAAGTGCACTTTTATCAGAGGATTATGGTCATTTCATTGGTTGCTAAATAGACATTTAACAGTCCGGATATTGGAGGTAAGCGACAGTATTGGATGGGTGTGCTGTGTGACTTCTACACAAGAGGACGGCCCAGGTTGTTAAATTCTGCTCATAAGCCAGCAGTTAAAGGTTGGTTAATGATGCGCCCAGAAACACAGAGGGACAGACAGCAGAGCGACCTTTGGACTCCACTGAGTGTCCTCAGGATAATCCCTGGTCATAAATATTACCTGATTCACTCTGCACGTACACACATCCATGCATTAGCACACTAGAGTTACATGCGCGCATACGGTGGTTTGCGTCGTACTGTGGAGAGCCCCTGTGGCCCATAAGGGTCAGTGGTGGGGTGTCACAGTTGTTTCTGCGCACGAACGCAAACAGGCAGAAGCACACATACACACACCATCTCCACCGCCCTGACCACAGACGCCTAGCCATGCCTCATGATTAGCATTGCCTGCTCCGTGCTTTTGTTTTTTGCTTTGTTTGTTTGCCACTGTGCAGAAATATTTCTGTGGAATGTAGCATGATTGCACCATAGGTTAGCGACACCCATCTATTACAGCAAAGAAGAGCCTTGTATTTAGACTTGCCTCAGCGGCGGCTATATTTATCAGCGCATGCCTAGCCGGGGCCAGACACAGGCCCAGTCATTTCACTTTACTGCTGAGCTTTCCCCACACATTCCAACAGCCATCACCATACATGTCAACCTGAAGATGAACACACATCTGTGTGTGTCACTATACATGTGGAAAGAAACATTTAGCCACAGCGTTTTTAACTACAACTGTGACAACATTACATTTCTACTCTTCTAAAAGGAAATTTTGTGCTTTCTGCTGCTCTAGCGTTTAACAGCTGTAGTTGCCACTCTGCAAATTACAGTAAACTACTTACCGCACACATAAACTGATTAGGTTATAGATAACACCATGTAAAAAATATGAAGTAGTACTGCTATATTGCACCTAAAGCAAATTGTTTTCAGTCTACCTTGAGTGGAAACCTAAAGGAGGCCATTATGCGTAACTATGACTTTTACTAGTAATATCTAATTGTGTTTTACTAACCCCAACTCAACACTTAATAAATTAATAAAGAAGCTGTAATAAAAAATACCCTCTCACAGATTTTAATAATATTAAATTAAATTAAATTAAATACAATAAAATACGACCCTCTAGATGCAAAAATCCAGGAATCGTTAAGGCTTAAGCTGCTCAAAACATCAGACTATCATCTGGAACATCTTAATTGCTCCCTAGCTACAACAGGCACAGCATTCTTGGGTGGATATACAGTGAATATTAAGACCATCCATCTCTCACCTGGTCAATAAAAAAAATAAACAGTTGCTGCAAATATTCTTTCATAGCCGGGCTCTGCCAGCTTGGTGGAAAATCACTGGACACTCCCTGCATAGAATAAACAATCAACAAATGAGTAAAAGATGTTTAACTCGTGAAAAAAGACAGGTATGACTCATCTAGAACATATTCAAATATGATTGACTCATGCAAGTTCTATTTATTATTCAATTAAAATATTGGATGCAAGGGAAAAAAGGTTTACATACTGTAAACATGGAAGGATTCTTCATAGTCGTTTTGGGCAAACATTTAGTCATTTTGCATCTCTGTTATTTTTGCATCCACTTTTGTCTATGTAGTTGTATTTCATGCCACTGAGGTATTTTTGTCAAAAAAAAAGTTCTTGCTTTGAGGTGATTTATTTAGCATTTCTTTGAGGTTGTGTAACTGACTTTTCAACAAGAAATATTAACTTCATGCAAAGGCTCTCATCCAGGGGGCCCCTGATGCACTAGGCTCCCAAGCACAAGTCTGGTGGGTCCAATGCTTTCACTTTTTCTTTTTTTTTTGTGTGTCTAAATACCACTTCAAATACTGTTTGGTGCTGTTGCATGTGTTAACAAAAGCTGAATTCTGAAGCCAACACAAAAGGCTGCAGAAGTATGGACGGTATGTTCAGTATATGTGAGGTTATTAAGTCAGAACTGCTCCCATGGCAAATGGGACTTTAGAAACAAAAAACTGCAGTAAGGAGCTCCAGTATTACCAATCGTCTTCAATGCTACTTTGCACAATCCAACACACTCTTGTTTATCATGTTTGCAGGCACTGATTCCCTAAATAATGCAGAGTGGGATGGAAGAGAGGGAATGACTTCACATGGGTGCATTTTTATTCATTTGTGTGAAGGTGAGATTCTCTGCAGCTGTATATAGAGATAAATGCATGTTAGCATGTGTGTGTGTGCACATTTAAATTAAGGTCTGCATTTATACACGTAGCAAAAATGAGCTACGCAAAGTGAGCATCAAACAGGGAGGGGATAAGAGCAGAGGTGAATCAAGCAAATCCTCACTTTGACCTAAAAATGCACTCATTATGTGGTCATAAATTATTTTGCACCAAAACACTAATTTTGCATTAGACTTGCAGTACGCTGATTCGGCAGCTCAGCAATATTCACATACTCATCGGGATTTTTTTTCACCCCATTCAGTGATGCTTTCCTGCCCTATCAAGAGCAGCATGGTGAATATAGGTCATATAGACGGAAAGCACACTGGTGGCACTAAGGATGGTGTTGCGAGTCTCCAGACAGCAGTACCAAGGGAGTCCGCTCAGCAATGCTTGGCCTGTGTACACACACAAACACACACATGAAGACTGGCACACCACGGTGCTATTAATACAGCCACAGCCAGTTTAATATTTAATTGCGTTGATGGACTGCATCTGTGCTGCTCTGTGATGCAAACATTATTATACATACTAAGTGGCTTAATTGTAATTAGAGCTGAAAATTTAATTAAACTCAACAATAAAGGAGATCACAGCAGTTTTTTTTTTCCTTTTAGTAAACCCCCTCTTTCCCATCGCTGAGTTAACTCCTTCAGTGCTGCAGCACTGCTCTTGTCCAGAAGCTTCACCTTAGTTGAAAGATTTTATCACGGAGCGAGGATGTGTAGAAGATGTGCATCCAAATCATTATAAAATCGTAACACCTAATAAGGAAATTATTTTTTTTAGGCATGAAGATAGTCTACAATCAAAGCAAAAATGGAAAATATGCTGTCGATTTGCACAGCATGCTTTGTCTTTGAAAGAAATTATTAAAAAAAAAATAATTCTGTATGCATTGTATTATCAACAATCCCCATATAGACACAAAAGCCAAGGATTAAAAATCTCTACTCAAGTGTAATGTCTGCCAGTCTGAATTAGACAAAATCAGACAAACATTTAAAAACCAGTGTTTAGTTTCAGGTATCACACGTAGGTTGGGCTGAATAAGTCTAATTGCATTTGCAAATATTTTGAACAATAACAGGAAGTACATAATGCCATGTGCTCTCTTTTGGATGAGCCTATACCGTTTGGTGCTTCTTATTAAGTGCGTTACAACATCAATGATATTAATATACGCACAAGGGCAGTGCTAGGAAAAAACTGCACAAACTCAACTGGCCAGATTTGGTCAGGCGAATTGGTTCAGGCAGAAACATGCATGTTCATACTGCATGCAGTGTGCTAGTGTAGGTACACACGATCAGCAAACAACAAGCTAAACTAGCATTGATGCCTGAAGATTTCAGATCAACAGAGCTGCCTAAATCCTATAATTCATGTCACCAAAATCGCATTGTGTACTGTACCTAATGTTAAAATCCTCAAAAATCTTCAACTGATCAGTTGTTAATATCACACACCCATACTCTGATGTAGAGCATTGTTCAGTCATTCTCCTCCCTCAACACATCACAATAGCTCGAGACATTAAAACACATTGTAGGAAATTAAAAACAAACCAAAATCCCATGCCTCTTATATTTCCCATCTTATATTTCTCAGCTTTATGAACACAGCGGTGGCCATTGGGTAGTTTTTCCATTATTCATCAGGAGCGAGGCGTGACGTGTGGTGTGTTCGCGGCCTGATGTGTAAACAGCTGTGTTGCTTGACATGCTTTTGCACTCTCGGCTCAGCGCATAACCGGGTCTGTTGGTCCTGATCCGACCAGAGCTGAGGCGACAGGACAGTCTGCCAAACAACAGCCGCCACTGGCCTTGGCCTTCCCCACCCCCGTCCACACACACACACACACACACACACACACACACACACACACACACACACACACACACACAAAAAGGCACTTAAGTTGTCACATAAATTGGCAGACCCTCATATATGAATAAATATGAAACACACACATACACACAAGCTGAGACCAAGTAACAAATCAACACAGTTTTACGGTACAGTAATACGGCACGTAAATAAATGAACAGACCTCCGGTGGTTCTTGCTATTTGTTTCAAGTTACACGACTCTTCTCAAGCTGCTGGCTCCATGTCTGGAGATAATAGTTGGGTGGAGAGCATAGGGTATTTTCTTCAATAAACCCAGAACAAAGACAACTTCACGTGGACCAAATATTGTGGTATCTTAAGTACAGTCTATAAACAAGGTGAGAGCAAGAGTGTTTGAATCAATCACTGAACAGAACATTCTGGATTCACAGTGCAGTGCTGTTTTATGCATCTGCAGTTTTCTTAATTTTATACAGAACATATATGTTTTTATGGCTTTTGTTACATGAAGCCACGAAGACGAAAAATAACCTGGCTTTCACCAGATTGTCATTAGGCCTCTACATACTGTCACTACACTCTGGTTCAGTAGAATAAATGTGTGTGTGTGTGTGTGTGTGTGTGTGTGTGTAATATTCAGCCCATTTTCACTTCTGCTACAAAGATAAGTGCAATTAGTCCAAGCAGGCAATCAGCATGGACGCCATCAGACAGCCAGGACCCCCGAGTGGGAGCGCCTCCTTACATGAAGGTCAGCTCATCACGCCCACCTTCTTTTAGATTTAATTTACAGGAATTTGCTTCCCATGCAGAGAGCCCCTCTGCTGCCACATACAGTTCAAATACTTAAGGAGATAAAGTAGAGGACACACAAATGATTGACAGTGGGAGGAAAAGGACATATGGGAAAAGAGGGGAGTAAAAGTTGAGAGACGGAGTAAAAAGCAAGACGGCGGTGTTTGGAAGCAGAGGTTCAAATCAATGCAGGGACTAATGTATTCAGTGTTTACAGAGCATGCAGCAGGCTTGATGATATCCAGACTTTTGGGCATGATCGAATGAAAACCTTCCACTGCCTGCTTCTAATGCTTTTATCTGAGAGGTTTTAGTCAAAAACCTCAACTTTGCAAACATCATGCGGACAAGCTGTTTCAGAGCATTAAACACATTGTGTGCCAGAATGGATAACTCTCCACTTTTTACAACCAGGAAGCCATATTTTTAAATAGGCTAATGCGCAGTAGCTGTGGTTGTTGTTTGAATTCATATACATCATCACCAGGGAAAATTCTAATTGGCTGGGGAGGTGTGGATTGATCTTTAGTAACCGAACAGTGTAAATGGACACTCGGGTTAATCACACCAACCGTAAACGGGTTTCCATCCACCACATTTTCTGCTGGTGCATAACAACAACTGACTGGAATTGCAGAACAATAAAGAAAATCCCAAAAATACCATAAACAAATCTATGCTTGGCTAAAGTGGACGAGTTTGTGTATCAAGCAAAAATGAAAAAGAAACACACTTAGCAAATAATCGTTGCTTAAAACAAGCTTTTACTGTTCCATAAATTAATACATAAAACAAACAAATTCCACACTTCTTTTATGTTTCATACTGTTTGATGTTTAACTGAGTCACATATTGTTTTCTTTTCTTTTGCGGTGATTTAATGGCACCAACTGGGGGATTGCCTCCATGTTTCGAAAATGGAAACACGTTTCTTTGCATTTTCTTTCGTTATTTCTTCTCCACGAGGATGGAAACGTAGTTCTTGAGACGTGGAGCACTGAGCTTGGTTGTTTGTGTAGTTAATAAAAAAGACATCGATTTAGTGAGTGTTACAAATGTGCCCCATGTTTTTGCATTCTGTCTCCTCCTCTATTCATTTGTTCTTAAATATAAAATGCCACAGTTTTAAAAACATAACAGCAATTAAGGAGCACTCAAACATGCAGTGTGGATACAGGTTAGGGGCTGTAGAGTTACTTCCAAGCTAATTAAACTAGTCAGCAAAAGGGTGACAAAATTGCTAAGGGCTCATATCTGTTTACTTTTTTGTGATCTTTTGAAATGGCACTTTTTATTTATATGTCCTCTCAATTCTCCATCTCCATCATAGCAGACCCCGTTGTGTTTAGTCTGGCAGCATCAGCTGTAACTATGGGTTTATGTCCCAGCATGGGAGGGGAGTTTATTAATAGTTGTTGTGTGGAATAGGATAGCAGTCCTAACGTGGGGACGTAATGTTCAGAAAACTAGTGCTCCTAGAATAAAAGTGCATCCTGCGATGGGGATTATGCACAAATGCACATCATGAGGATGATGCTGAAATAATACTTCATACAGCCCTTCCTTTGATGATTTAACTACGCATCATCAAACGTTATGCAGGTAGCCCACTGTAATCACCATAGCAGGATGAGTGCATATTTCCCAATGGGAGGTAAAGCCAGCTTTGACCAGTTTCTTGGCATCTTTGTCTTGGATGCTGCCTCCCCAGCACACCACAACATAGAGAACGCTGGACACAACAGACTGCTATGACACCCATAGCAGTTTGTTCACTTCAGCATGCAGTGTGAAGTACCTGACAAGGATGGTTTTCCCTCATGAAATGTCAAGATATTTCTGCGCCATGTCCCTCACAGGCACAGTGTCAACTGGCAGATGTCTGCATCTACAAAATAAATCCCATTGTATTGTGGGCAACAACAACTGTAACCTACAATCTCCAAAACTTCCATGTAGTTAAATCAACACCCAGATTCAGACACCGAAATAAAATAGAGGAACGTCAATACACAGAATTATGTAGTAAAAAGATTTTGGTCCCAGACACACTTAGAGTATTGTTTTAAGGCAAACACTGTTCACACGTTCTTTAGTTAAAAAGTGAAAAGCAAACAAAAACAATTAACATTATTCACAAATAAAACATTCAAAGCTATAAGATATGCCCCCAAACCAAACTAATCTTAATAGATCCAGGAAGTACCTTTCAGCATCATTAGCTAATTGAATCCAGTATTGATTCCATATCAGTAATAAGTGATATATGGGGCTCATATTAGTTATATTAGGTTAAATAGGCAGCCATAAGGTCACGAGCATGAGACATTTTGTATTCAGTCATAAATTGATCTGCCATGTTTTATTAGAGTGGTGTGTTGCAGTGGCTGCGTGTGAATGCTTTTTGTAAGCAGTGTGTCTGATGCAGTGGAGGCATTTTTACCAAGACATGCAGTTTCAGAAGTGTGTTCAGTTTTTCTGATGTATTTTTTAAAGACAATCTTTTTTGTTATCTATATATATATATAGATAGATATAGATATATCTATATCTCTCTCTCTATATATATATATATATATATATATATAGATATAGATATATAGATATATAGATATATAAATAGATAAATATAGCGAGAGAGAGATTATAATATAATATAGATATATAATAAATATAGATTTATTGGCACCAAGTTTTTTAGAAAGAGTTGTCCTGCAGTCATCAACTATAATATTCTGATAATCAATCTTTTTTCAGACAAACATTCTCCTTTTCTTAATTTGAAGGGTTTAATGCTTTACTTCAATCAGCTGAACATCTGTAGGCTGAGGCCTGTTAACGGAACTTTTTTTTTTAAGAAAAAACAATATTGACTCTCATTGTCCTACAGTCCATCATATCTTATCAGCGTATGAGAAAGACCTGCAAGTTGGGTTGTAAGTTTTAGAAGTCACTTGACTTGTTCAGAAAAATCTGTGGTCAGATGAGGATTGTTAGTTTTATTAGTGAAGGCAGAAAAAAAAAAACTCGTAAAAAATTACCGGGCTGATACTCTTCTTGTAATTTCAACTTCTTTATGGGCCAGTCAAGGTTTAAAGGGCATAATAACCACTGCAACAATGTATTTTTCACAGTTTTATGACAGTGAAGTGTGACGTATTGGCAACCGGCATCGGACGTAATGACAGCTCTGTTTTATGAGCAGTGTCACTTGTCAATTTAGAGTGTAACCACACTTTGACCTCTGTTGGTGTGACACAAACGGTGGTGAACTTGTGAGTGTGTGAGAGCGAGCGTGCATGAATAACATCATGCATCGCTGTGCATGTGTGCCCATAATGCTCACCACTGCGCCTTCATCAACATTGCTCAATATAATTTGGCCATTTGTAAGCATTACCGAATTAGTGTGCCCAATTATCTGCCATCCTCAACGCTGATATGAACAAATGCTGGATCCATAACCTGGATTTAATAGACGTGTGTTCGGTTGATGTATCACACGGCTAATTATGTGATTACATTTTCAGTGACCAGACCTTTTCCTGTCTGCTAATTGCAGCAGGTTAAGTAGCAAGCAACGCAATACGAATCTATTGGGTCATGTTGCAAACACAGGTCTGTTCTGTGTGTGCTGGTCCCCCCTTCCACCATCAATCCTAAATGACATGCATGTTGTGTCTGTGTGTGTGTGTGTGTGTGTGTGTGTGTGCCTCTGGGTGTGTGTGTTTGCACTTCCATTCCCTGTGAACTCTCGCCTTGTCCTATTGATGGCTCTCACATGACTGCCCACTATAAAGCAGCATGTCCATTAAAATGAAATACATGTTCAGCAGCACAGCGGGTACTTTTTTATAACTCCAGTAAAAAGAAAAGTGTTTTACAGTGTTATTGGTTTCAGGCAATAGGTAATGACAGAAATGAGGAGATATTTTATGTGGATTTTATGGGGGTCGTCTTTATGGAGAATCTGGTGGTTATAAATATAATAAAAGGGACCGATTCTCACGCTATGTCCTAACCTGATGTGACCTGGGGAGCCTGTGGCCAGAGGTTCAAACTGGTTTCATTTCCACTAACCCCACTCCACTGTTTGAACTGGAATATGAAAACAATCTGATCAGCTTTTGATGAATTCCCTAAAAACCACATTTAACCTAAGATTTGCGACATTAATCCTTAAAAAAGTGAGAGTTGGATATGATTTACAAAGTTCTTTTCTTGCCATATTTGTGCTCGTTTTACAAGCATCTGTTACAGAAAATAACTAGATTTAATTTGTGTTATTGTACCAAAGAGAGAAGAGCACGTCAATAACTCCCAGCTGAGTGAGCGATTTCAAAAGGAATGAAAGAACTTCTAATGCTTCTATTAATTCCTCTATGTATATTTAACAGAAAACATACAGTATTTAAATAGCTGGAGTAAATAATTGGCTTTGAATCTCGGTGATTTAATGACAAGCATCAATGATCAAAAACTAAATATAAAGGGAATGCATTAATCGCTATTATTTAATTCATAATCATTTATAATGTAGAGAACCAATAGACGATTACGAATGTCTATCATTAGCCGCTTTTTTTCTGATGAAGAGATTCATTAGTAATGAGAGACTGATATCAATCAGTGCTGATTTAGTTGCGAGCTCCAAACCTAACTGACCCAACTCAACTCAAAGATAATATGGCTTTATAGCTACATTTTACAGTAGTTCATTCATTAATTTTCCACAATCAGTCGGTCACTCTCTCTGTCAATCATTCATAGAATCAGATGAGAGATGAGTAAATGGTGTGTAAATCTTTTTAAACTAAAAGGACATAAAAGGGCTTAGGCATAAATATGCATTCGATTGTGCATTTATAAATATGACAGAGAAACAACAAAACTGTGATATGTTCATAGTTTGTGTCATCCAGACTTGATTACTGCAATGCTTTGACCTAAGGGCTCCCTCACTGGACCCCTCGCAGCCTTCAGATGTTTCAGAAGGACACTGCTGGAGTTCTTACCAAACCCACAAAGTCGATCACATCCCACAGGTCCTGTTGCTCTTCACTGGCTTCTTCTACCAGTTAAACCACATCCTAATACTGACTTTCAAAATCTTAAATAGAACTGCTCTTCATCTTTTTTTCTGTTTATTTAGAACCTTACATTCCTTCCAAGTTTGCCGGGCTGCAGCATGTTTAAAGAGTTTAAAAGAATCCTGCAGGTGGCAGGGCTTCTTCTTCTCAGGCACCTGACCCACGGAAGTCTTTTCCTTAATATCAGCTAGTCAAAAACATTTAACTCTACACCTAACTCTATTTTTAAAGGACTGAATGATTCATCTTTTTGAAATTGATATTGCAATTAAACAGAACGCAATTTTTAAACTGCAAAAAAATGAAAATAAAATAGCAATTTCAGTTACTTACTTATATTGTTCAACCTTATAATCGTTTGTTTCTACTCTTTTATTGGTTGCATTCTGTAACTTATTTTTGGTTTTCTGTATTTTCTCTTACCTAGTGTTTGCTCTTTTGTCACTGTTAAATTTTTTTTCATTGTTGATATGGTTATTGTTGATTATGGTTATTATTACCAATATCATTAGGGCATTGAAGAGTATCAGCTTCTGTTAACCCTTCGTTTTAATGATGGTGAAGGAGATCAGAGATGGTTATTGCATTAGTAAGCAATTCAACAGCCAACCGTGATCTCAGAGCTGAAGTCATGTGCTCCACTTTAGTTACAGCATTTTGTAAATGCTTTTGTTGAGCACTACTATTTAATTCTTCACGTTTGTCATTGCTATTACTAATCTCATAGTTTTTCTGAAGGAAATGTTGGATGTTAAAAAGTAACACGAGTTGTTGCCCACTGACATACATCCTTACTAAGTGACTTACTGAGCATCCAGTACTGTACTATTGCTTTCCAGTGACAATACTGCAACTAAACATAAACTGTTCTCAGTGGGACAATCGTATGTGTTTTTCCTTCGAGAATATAATCCTAAAGCTGAGGTTCAAATATGAAAATGAACAATTTTGGAGTGGTGAGGGCTCCACTGCACATTGCAGATGGGTGTTTCCTTGTGTAGTGGTGGATGCTCACAGGTTATTTCTGCCTGATGTGAGCAGATGCCAAACCGGGCTGTGGTTAGCCCCCTACTTCCACCCTCTCTGTCGTTGTCCAGTGTGTTTATGATCCGTAGGCTGCAGCAGGGCCAGAAAAGGCCCTCAACTGGCCTGAGCTAAAGTCGTCTATATCTCAGGGGTGGGTCAGTTCTAGTTCCGAGCCAGACTGGTTTCAGCCACAGCACACAGTGAACCAAGTGTTTTGGCCAAAACGCTGGGACAGTAACGTCACGGGTCACTACACAGGGTGGTAAAATACGGACTTCAGGAGAATGAACCCGGTTTTCAGTCTCTGTTCACATGTATATAGACAAGTTCTCTCACCAGAGTATAAACTTCCCACTCAAACTGGCAACCTGCCCACACCAGCAGCACCACACACAGTGTCTGAAGCCAATATGATTCAAGCTAGGGCTGTGCCACATGGCTGAAATCAATATCATGGAACAAATAGGAACAATTCACTGAAAACATATAGCCTACAACAAACACAGCATATGTAAAATGTTAAAACAATCAGTGGTGTTCAGTGTAGTGAACTCTGTGCCACTGTTCTGCACCACATCCCACACAGCTCTTCACTTATTAAACAAAGACTTCGATAACTTCCTTTGTCATTTTTTAACTGCGGTCTGCTTGGAAACATTAATTTGGACAACTGCATTTAGTATGGCACAATATCAGGGACCGAGGCTTTAAATGTTTTCATGATGGACAAATATATTTTGAGAAGAGAGTTTTTAACGCTTAATGCTAGTCCAACAATACCAAATCAATTGTATAAGATAAGGACTGGAAGCCTGGAAAAAAGATAAAATAATAAATAACTTATTAAAATGATTAAATAAGATTTGTTTTGTTATTATTTCAAATCATTAAGCATATTGGGGATATTGGATTGGATGTGGTGCTTCTGAAATAAATGGGGTATACAGCAACAGCAACAGCAGCAGCACAAACTACATTTTCCAAAATGATCACACGGTTGGATCCATATCTCCCTAATACATGTCAAAAGTTGCTGCCGGGGGGTCAGGTGAACACCTTGCATGGCAGCCACTACCTGTGTGTGTGTGTGTGTTTGTGTGTGTGCGCTATATAAGCGGCCTGTTACCATGTGGAAAAATATATGGCAAACTACTTTACAAACGCATTAGTTTTAGCTTATAATAAATACCAGGGCATCCACTCACACTGGCTTCTCAGCAGATAAATTCCCACATATTTTAACAGAAACGCACACTGGTTATCATAAAACATTTGGCGGAGCGGAGCAGTGATCCTATACTTAGCAGAGTAATGACTGGTGCTGTTTTACATGGACATGTAGTCTGATTAAACTGTCATTTGGAGGGATGTCTGCGGCGGCCACAAGGCCACCACATACACTTCACATGGAAAAGGCAGAAAAACAACATGCATGCTCACTTTCAAATATGCTCACTGTCACTCACTTTCTCTCTCTCTCACACACACACACTCACGTGCCCATCAGTCACATTTCTTTCCAGCCGGAACTGTATATGCAGGCTTGTTGAAAGATATTTCACAGCAACCCTGTTCTCTCTCTCTCTCTCTCTCTCTCTTTCACACACACACACACACCTCGGCTTGATTGGAGGGGACTGGGCAGGCAGGATCAGAGTCGGGGCCAAAAGCTGAGGCCGGTGGAAGTGAGGAGAGAGTTTTATGTGGATCGCTGGGTCAAAGAGAACATCTAGACAATCCGCAAACTTTATCTGGCCTCTACTGCTCCCTGTTGGCCACAGAGGAAGCTTCCACCTCACAGCTCTCAGTCATGCTGTCTGTGTATACTGGCTGTTTATTTCTTATGTGTTTATGCCCTTATGTACAGTACTTCTACTCAGATGCCATCTAACTCTAAACCTGCTGTGCTTTTGCTTCAAAAGGCCCCCCAGAATTCAACACAGTGTTTATTTGATTGCTGGTTAAAATATGTGGTATCACTGTGGGATAACAAAGCCTGTAGAGCCCCCCCCCCCACTGCATCACAAAGTGCAGCAAAACCCTCCATATGCATCCACACAAGCAGCTAGAGTTACAGCCACTGACCGCCGCAACCTGTTATTCAAGTTTCTCTCTGGTAAACATGCTACATCTCCCTGGCTTTTGCTCCCTTTCATCTCATCCTCCTCCTGATTGTTGTGGAGAGGTGCTCTTGAGAGAATACCGCTCTAACCGACACAAACATACTGTATGTGCAGCGAGAGTCAGTTATTGCTCTTTGTGAGGAGCAGTACACAAATATATACACTTGCAAGTATGCAAACATGGTCCAGCACAATCGGGAGACACGAGAACACAAACGTCTACTGACCAAAGGAACCGCTTCAAACTGTTGTTTCGTTCTCCTCGATAATGTCCGTGTTTGAGAGTGTGCACAGCATCTTTAGTCTCAAGTAAAATCGTATTTTTTGTGGGAAAATAAAAACACAGGATGTGGTAAATTCTGTTGTTTCTCCTTTCAAAAAACAACAGCTGCTATGTAGATATTATTGTCAGAATAATTACACTTGATTTAAGAGCTTGGCAAATTAATTTGCTTTGAAGATTGTTTGAAGAAAAGTTAAAAAATATGTTTTTTTTTCATTGTTTGTACAAATTAGACAGCAAGGCAAGGATGAGAAGGACGTGTAGTCTGTAGTGAACTCTGATGCATGTTTAAGAGTAATTACATTTTTCAGTTTTATACAGATCTTCAAAAGTCACAGTATTTAAACACTTTGTTTTCCACTACAATTTTTAACACGCCCAGTTCTGACAAACTTTGCAAATCAAGATTTTTACATAAATCACAATTCTCCTAAAATATGATAATTAATTAGCAACAAAGTATTATAGCATTGTGAAAGAGCTACTTTTAGTGTTTAAACAATTGAAGTACTCGATTGAAGATTTTGAGATACTCGCATTTTACTAGTGAATTGTCATTTTTTACCACTACACATTTTTATCTGCCATAGACCCTATAGGTCCTTTGCAGATTAAAAAGTTACCTTTTTTCAGAAATATAATGCATGTTTTATAATAACTTACTCAAACCATCAACCCAGTGACAATATGATACATCCACATGCTATGCTATGCTATGCTATGCTATGCTATGCTATGCTATGCTATGCTATGCTATGCTAGGTGGGTCACTGTACAGAGTAAAGAAGGTGTTTCTACATTCACCTGCTGAAGAGGGAATATTTCTGTGTCTTCACAGAAGGCAATTCATGCATTTATCAGCTCATACTTGGACTACGGTAATGCATTATATAGCTGACTTTACAAATCACCATTACCACACCTGTGGCTGGTCCTGAGCGCCGCAGCTTGTTTTCGAACTGATGCTCCAAGGTATGAACATTTATCCCGGGTTTTGTCTTTTCCCCATTGGCTACCCGTTAAATTCAGGATCAATTTTAATATTTTAACTCTTGTTTTTAAGGCACTGAAAGGTCTTGCTCCACCTCTTTTATCTGACTTCCTAAATCTAAATCATGGCGCAGTCCCTCGTACCAGATACAAGAGATGGCAGGCTTTCTCTGTAGTAGCATCTACATTATTTTAATAATGTGTTTTTTGCATTCAAACTCTGTAGCTAAATTTTTTTTCGTGTATTAGTTTTAAATTGGATGTTAGATTTTTGTTTTTCCTTTTAGTACTTGATGCATTTATTAATTACATTTCTGCATTCTATACATTTTAAACTCTTATTATTTTTTACTGTTAAGCACTTTGGTCAACTGTTGGTTGTTGGACACTGTTAAATAAATAAACTTTAAATTTGATTTTGATTCACCTTAAATTTACAACAGGTACATATAACAAACAAAAGCAGCAATAATACTTGTACTTAAGTATAATCAATTAAAATGCACTTGAAAGTACAAAGAGTAAATGTACACCACACACAGAATTGACTGATGTATTGATGCTTGTGAAATACTGTGATATTTAATTACTTTAACTAAAGTCTCCCAGTATGAATAATCTCAATATGACCTACAATAATACTCAGTATATTTGATTATATTTTGTATTCAAGCAACTCAAATTAATATTGATATAATGATATATAAATACTTGCACAGATATAATAGAGTAAAAATATAAGTACCAAAAACTACAATAACAAGTATTTCTGAATTGTAGAAAAGTACAGACCTTACGTATTAGTTAACTTTACGTCACTGCTTTAGTAATTTTTTAACAAGGTTAAATTACCCATTTTGTTTTCTTTTGCTTCATCTACGAGCTTTTACATCACTTGAGTAGTGGACTGAATCTAACACTTTGCAGGACTTGTAAATGTTCTGTTGCCCTGCTATAATTACATAAGTAGACCGGAACGACTCTTTAACTATTAACACTGAAGAACCAAAGTCTTATCAAAGCAGCTATTTGAGCACTGCATGCCCAGGAGAACAGACGGTGAGAAGGTGATGGTGGAAGGTGAGAAAGCCGCATGATCTGAAGCCCACACACTTAGCTCCTGAAGAAGCAGCCCAGCAGTGGTAGTGGTGGCAGTACAAGCTGAACTGGTATGTTATTTGTGCGCTGCAGGTTTGTGCATGCATCCAGCATTAGGGATGTCCTGCACAGTTAGCAGCCTTTTGTCCTTTAATACTTCAAGTCTTTCATTTCACTGGAGTCTGTGGTGTGTGGCTGACATGCAAGAATCATATGTGTGTATACATAACAATATGATGTATGTGTGTCTCAGACCAACTTGAGTGATACATTATAGTCCCTGAGTGTCCGAGAATATATGTCCCTTGTTTGTTTGTCACTTTTTGTGTCTCCTTTTACAAATTTCTAAGACTGACCTAAAAATCTGCATTTGAAGTCAAAACCACATTAACAGCAGGAGGTTTTGAGAAAAACCATCAAAGGGAAAGTGAGAAGCAGTTGAGAAACATTGACAGTTTAAAATAAAAGAAGAGGTGGGGGGGAGCCAGAGGTCGAGAAAGAAAGAGAAGAGACAGAGCTGGAGGAGAAAGAAGATGCAGAGTCAGAGCAAGTTGGCGACATGTGTTATTTATTTCCCCGTGTAAACACTGAGAGAAGGCAGACATAATCAATAGGAAACTCCAGATTGTAAATAGACGACTCTAATAGCCTAAACACTGGCCGCTATAGTTACACTCTCACACACACACACACACACACCAGCAGCATTTAGACTCCACACACAGAAACGAGGCGGGAGGCACTGCAGAGGCGGTGGGGGTGGAGGGACGGAGTAAAAGAGAGATGTAAGAGCATAAGGAGTGAAAGGGGGGGGGGGGAAATGCTGGGCGGGCCACCCTTATTTACCAATAAAGAGCCCTGATGAGAAGATAAACACACCGGAGACAGTCTGGGCAGAAAGAGGGAGGGAAGGAGGGAGGGAGGTGGAAGAATGACTGGGGGGATTTGAGCTTTTTTATCCTCCATTTAGTTCCAGCAATAAATAAGCAGAAGTAAAAGACCTGAGAGAGGAAAGGTGTGAAGGTAATTAACTTACAAGATGTTTACAGCGATAATAAGAGAATGCACGTTCATAACTCCTAATATCACTTGGACATAGACATCTGGTCCAAAGCTGTAGGTAACGATGCGTTTTATGGCCAATCTGCCAATTATTTTCTCTAAAAAAATAGATTAATAGGTTAGTCTATAAATATCAGAGAATGGCTGTCGCTAAATAGGCTTGTTTAGTCGAATTAGCAGTAAGAAAACCCAAAAATGTATATTATAATTTATATCATATGTCAAACTGCAAATCATTGGCTTTACTTTTAAATTATAGATTACTGAAATAGTTGCTGATTGAGCTTCTGTGTTTTCACTGATTATTAATTGTCTTATCGCTGGAGCAGAAGTGGTGTTTTGAGTGACTAGGAGGGCTGGGTATAATCAGTTGTGGCTCAGCTTTGGAGCCGTCAGTGAAAAAGCTCTAAAGAAAAACCATTTCACATCACGTGCTCAGTCAGAACCAAAAGGCAGACGGAGTTGGCTGGTGACTAGCCAGGGCTTGCTGTGTAGCCATGACTTTATTCTGAGATGACCCTGTTCTGAATTGGCACTGTATAAATAAAGATGATTTGAAAATTAAAAAGACAAGGCCTTGATGGAAAAGTTTGGATCTGGACAAGCGAATACTTCCCCTAAGAATTGGTGGAGGGAAAACAGAGCTATAAATATTGGCTGTGCAATCCAACCCTGTAATGTCGCCTGGCTTATGTTTTGTATTAAGATGAGGAAACACTGCTGATTAACATTTGTAGCAAGTGGCAAAAATGTTGATACCCAATGTATCAATGTGCACCGTTTTCTGTGATCTGTAAATTGTAATTTAACTACAGCATTATGTTTGGGCACTAACCGCACTCTGTCGAAGTTAAGAAAAGAGTGTGAAGCATTTAAACAAAACTAACCTTGACCAACGTTTAGTTTGGGGACCACCAAACCTGGCTGATATTGGGGGAAACTGATCAACAGCACATCAAAAATACTTTTTAGGCCTTGGTCACCAATGGGTCCCATTGAATAACCACCCTCTAATCTACAGATCAGTGAAAAAATGGATTAAACCGATACAGAGCAAGAGAGGAAATAAATGAAGCGTCTGGATTTTAGGTTGTGATTTTTTTCCGTAGGCACGGTTCCCAAACTACAGCAGTCAGCATCATACAAGTGTTTTTTTAACCACACAAACAATGTAGTTTTAGTAGAAATAGTTCTTATCTTGTAGCTGTTAAGTTAAGTTGTGTTGTGTTAAGTAACTTTGCCAAATCCTTTCGATATTTCCAGTGCTTACAACGTTTTTGTTTGCCACTGAAAAAGTCTAAAACCCTTTTACAGATATGAATTATGTGTGATTACATTCCAGTTTTAATTATTGACTGGTGTATCTAGACATAACTTGTCAGTAAAATTAGACCGGTCTGATTCACAACCCCAAATTACTGTAAATTTGGTGATATGATTAGAGAGTAAACGTATAGACATCAACCCAATAAGTGTTTGCTGCTCAAAAACAGTTTCTTATCAGCTTGGATTGTATGGAAATTATTCACAGAGATTTGTTCCTAATGTGAAAACGTGAAGTGAGTACACGAGTGCTTTGTTTGGAAACTGCTCTTCTACTTTGGATAAATATTTGGGCAGTACTTGTGCAAGAGTAGATGCACTTGAGTTAATTGTATCAGTGCTCCATCAACCCCTAAGGATGTGGGTTTTGGTGATACACAAATACACAATCTGTGTGTGTGTGTGTGTGTGTGTGTGTGTGTGTGTGTGTGTGTGCGCGTCCCCGCTCGTTTGCCTGCTACCTCGTGTGTGGTTTTGGTTGCTCATGCAGTGTCAGAAGTCATCAGGGTGAGGCTGAGCGGCGACCCCATGACCCCCATCAGAGATCAGAAGTGGAGCACTTAGCGGTCACCCCCCCCACAACCACCCCACACACACACACACACACACACACACACACACACTCCCTCCTTCCTTCCTCCACGATCTACATAGACAGCCTTCTCTGATTCCACCGCTGCTGCTAATAAAGGCAGCAGGAGACTAATTCAAGTCAACAGTTGAAGGTTCTTGGGAGGAGAAGAAAAGCTAAAAGCTGTGCTGTCACTCAGCAGCTCTGTCTTCTTTAAACAAAGGATTTTATACTGAAAGTGAAACAAGAAATTCACTCCACAGGACTAATGAGAAATTAAGCCATTACAGTTGGCGTCTGCACAAAGAAGTGCTGTAGATGTGTGTTTGTGCCATTTCTGAGAAATGACGCAACCTTTTTAAAAAGTGCAAGTTCAAGTGCTCCTTTGTTCACTTTAAGCGGCACCAGTCAAACAGATAAATATGTATACACATAGAGATTTTTACGGCAGAAATTATGCAGAAAAACCTGGTGTGGTTACACACTGTAAAACCTGCGTTGTATTAAAGCTTTGTTGGCCACTGTGTATCAGCAAACCAGTAACATGTGAGAATAAGAGCCTCTCACTACAGCTGCAACTAAATATCAATCACGATAATTAATTAGTCACTCATTTAGTCGGTAAAACAAAAAAAGTCAACTTCTAAAACATGACAAACTAGTTGTTCATTAGTTGTTCAACTAATAGTTAATCATCTGTATTAATTCTACTTTTTGCACATTTATGCCAGTCAGGCCATTTAAAAGCAGATATCAATCCACAGAACTGTTTTACAGGCTGCATTTTCATTTATTTTGGACCATTTTCTATCTATAGATTCAAATGACATTTTTTAATTCTCTCTGGACCTTTCTGTTGTATTTCGGTTTTTAATTATAAGTGGTTTTTGTCTCACTTACGGTTATCCAAACTTTGCCCTGTGTTAGTACATGTCACAACTGGTCACAACTATTTAATAACCAGTTTTGATAGGTACAGTAAGAAATGTGTGTGTACAGAAAGATTTCTTTTAAATGACACATACTGATTCATTGCACAAACAACTGCTATCTTTTGGACCTGATTGGAGGTTGCCTTGGCAATAAAATGATAGCCTGGTCACGCTCGATGTGCAGCAATGATAAGATTTTCGGAATAATCAGGGAGCTTCTGTTTTGATACAAAACATAAAACATAACATATACAGTAAATGTGAGATTTTTTTTGTGAGCTACAGGAAAGTAAAAACTTTGTAAGTGCAGCTCTAAAATTTAGAGGCTACACAAAGACGAACAACAGGGAGACAAGCGATCAGACCATTGTTAGGTTAACCTGTTTGCTGTAAGAAAGTCCCTGTCCTCTTCCCGGAGGTTTTTGTCTAGAACCATTAATTGCTGGTGCTGTGTGGGACTGTGGGAATTGTTGCTCATTTCCCTTCGTTGGAATGCCTGCTTCATTAAATTGACTGCGCGGGACAGTTTTGAGGAGAAAAGGATGATAGTTTCTCAGAGTAATAACAGGCCTCAGGATAAGCTATGTTTAAGAGGCTGCCGCAATAGCTACCCTGTCCTGCACCGCAGCACTCCCATGACCCTGGCTGCTGGGGACGGCATTGGCCAGACACAATTAGTGGTCACAGATACCTAGGTGCGTGCGTGGTGGGTGGATGCTTGCATGCTTGGACAGATGGGTGTGTTAGCATGTCTGGCTGTGTGCATGCACGTACACTAGTGCATAGTGTGCATTTGTAAGGCTGTAAAACCCACATTCCACATTCTGTATCAGTGTCAGTGAGTGTGTGCTGCCTGCTTGTTGCCAATGACAGTCAACGTGTCCCTAAAGAAGAGCTCGCCAGGATGCTGGTCACTGGAAATCTATCGGTCCCCTATATGATGCTAAACTATAATGTGGTCCAATAATGAGAATCTGTCTTTTTTTTCCCCCCCATTTTTTGTTAAAAAGAAAAATTATTTTCTTTGTGTGTGATTATACAACATTTGAAACTCACATTCTCTGAATAAAAATCCTATCAAAAACCTTCCACTGTTAGGAATCATGAAAACACATTCATCCACCACGACAAGTGTCTTGTTGCTTTCAGCACTCTAGTTCTTTTGAGGCTTCTACCCTCTCTTTTCTCTCACATTAACAAAAGGAGAACACTTCATCGCCTCCCCGCAAAAAAGAAGACATGGAGCTAAGTGTGTGCAACGGGAGGTCTGATCTGGACAATTTGGCCCTGCAGGGGACTGGTGAGCAGTCTGTGTTTGTGCGTGTGAGTTTTAATTTGCTTAACCAGAGAGGAAACGTCTTCTTTGGCTTTTCACTCTTGTCTTTGCATAAGGGCACTTTAAACTTATAAATCCATCCTACTTCAAATTATATTTACTGTTTACTGAAAACTTTGAAATGGAACCTTTTTTTAACTAAACTGCACTGGTGTAATGTGATTACTTTAGCTTTTACTTTGCATCAGACATCTACAACTGGGGGCTCAGCCAGTGTTTTTATTTTTATATTATAATTTAATCATCATGCTGTTAATATTAAACATTATACATGAAATATCTATTTGTTGGCAATTTTCTAGGTTGATTATTTGTAGTGCATCTACATTCTAATTTTTTATGTTTTGTTGGGGTCTGAAGTTATCCTTACATTACAAGTCAGGATTCACTTCGCTGGCTACATATGACTACAAGTTCAACTGACTTTTTAATTTTCTCTCTTTATTAAATCTGTACAGAACATGTTATTTTACTGGGATTTTCTAAAAAATAAAATGTGCATTTCACTTGCTCTTTGAACCGTGTCGAGGCTCATGAAAGTCTCTGGTTAGACTCACTGTACCTGCTTGAAACCAAAAGGCTCTCTGAGACTTCATACATACAGCCAGGCCCCACCATGCTCTCACATGTACACACACACACACACACACACACACACACACACACACACACACACACACACACACACACACACACACACACACACACACACACACACAGAGTATGGCAGTTCTACTGGGGCTCTTCACATTGTCCAGACGGCCCAGTGTCAGGCAGTGAAATGAATGGCTGTTTATATTAGAAGGCTGGTTTAATGAATTAGACCCATAGCTCCTCTGTGTCAGCACCAGGCACATACAGACCAGACCCTCACCTTTCCTCACCCCTCCTCACTCCTTAGAAAAGGTAGGGCGACGGGCACCCTGATTGCGTCCTTCGGGACGGGTGAGTCAGGATGCCACTCTCAGGACTCCCTGCTTATTTACAAAGGGCATCTGGCAGAGGCTGCAGCGCCCTCCTTCTCACTACCCTCACCCTCTGCATCTCCCCCATGGTAGCTGAGGTGGGCAGAGGCCTGCCTGTTTACATGTGTGGGAGGGGGAGCGGGGTGGGGGGGGTTACTGAGCAACTTGCACATTTGAACAAATATGTATACAACATGAGGTTTGCCACCCAGCCGTACACATATACAGGCCTCCACTGTGAACCTCCTCTGTCTCTACTCATTCTGTGTGAGCGAGTCAGCTAAAAGAGAGAGAGACTGAGGTGACTGTCATCTCACATCGTCAGACAACTGAGAAGAGGAGCTTTTGACTGTGCCTCAGGACTGTCACTGACTGACAAATGGAGGAGAGGAGAGAAGAGGAGAATAAATAAGAGAAGTGAGGATAGCAGGAAACAGTGAGGGAAAGGGGAAAGGAGAAGAGAGAATAGATGAAGGAGAAAACAAGATAGAAGAGGAAATCGGTGGAGGTAACCGGAGAGAAGAGGCAGAATCAGGAAATCAGGAAAGAGGATGAAACAGGAGGAGATAACGAAGTTTAGATGAGGATACAAGAGAAGAAAGGAAAGAAGAAAATGGAGGGAAGGAAGAGAGATAGAGGAGATACGAAAAACAAAAACGAGATGAAGAAAAAAAGAAAAAAAAAAGAAAAGAAATGCATATAGAAGACTGGAGTCGCACACAAGTTTGTCTCTGAACTTTTTAAAACCAGTTTGTGGTCAATGGTAGTGAATATCTGCAGTAAAAAGATGATGCTCCAAGAATATCAAATACAATTACAACACAAAAGAAGACACACATTTTATGAGCAAAGCTTCTTCTCCGCACTCTCGCACTCAACACATCACCCACTGTTCACACACACACACATGCTATGAAATGATTCCACCTCTTCTTCCCTTCATAAACCAGTAATCATTTGTCGCGCTCATCTCCCCTCATTTTCTTTTGTTGTCTCCCTCGCCTGGTCCCTCTCTCCCTCTCGTCCTCATCCCTAATTTACCCAGCATCCTGCAGAGCGCTGGAGCCTCTCAAATTGCCTTTGTCCATTTGCGTACAAAGCTGGGGACAGTATGTGCATGCGTGCGTGCATGTGTGTGTGTGTGTATGTAGGGAGTCTGTAGCAGCAGGGTGGTGGGTTGAGATTGCTGTAATCATGGAGTGCTACCTGTTCATTAAACACACAGTGGGAACCCTGCTCACAGCATTTAGCCACCAATTAAAGCGGCACAGGCTATTAACATTAGCAACATTAGCTGGAGGAGTGTATTTATGTGTGTGAGAACCTGTGTGTGGGAAGAGGATGCACTACAATTCAATATATAAGTGTTTTAATCATTTGCAAAGCAGTTACTGACTCAGGGAGCAACTATATGGCTAACTCACTTACTAACAGTTGATTGATGAGTCCACAAGGCTGCAATCAAGGGAGAAATAAATGGAAAGAATTCAGTAAGAGGGATGATTCAGGAGAGAAAAAAATTCAAACTTAGCAACTTGTGAATGGCTGTGATTATAACACAATGTCTCTGAAGATGATGTGTGATTACTCAGGTAGGGGGGTGGGACTTCTCAGGTCTTCAGGAACGGGAGGGTTAAGAAAGGTGCAACAGTGATTCCAGTGAGTGTAATTATCCACATATGTTGCTCTGAAACTCGCACAATAGAGTGCGATTTGATACTGACGTGCCGCCTTGATGGGACCCTGCTCCTCACATCCCAGGTTCATGAAACTGATCTTTTTTGGGTTCATCCAGGAAGAATTACTTTCCAGTGGCTATCTGTTAGGATTTTAGCACTTGTGCAAAAGCCAGTGAAATCCAGTACTTATCAGGACACTGTTGACTGCTAAAGTAACAGTAATCCATTAAACCTACATAGTACTGTTCTTCTGTCAAAATGAAAGCAAAATAATGAAGTAGAAAAAAATCGAAGAGTAGGTCCCAGTATCCACATATGAGGCATTCTGCAAATAGACTAAGGCATGAGTTCTCAATTCTGGCCTCACCTGATCAGGTGTATTAAATCGGGGATAGAAGATCCCATTTTAGATTAGGGTTAAGTGGCAGGAAATAAAGTGAATTGGTATGTCCCAGCTTGTGATTACTTGCATTAGGTGTGTCAATCAGCAGCTGGTACTTGGAAAAGGGGGCAGGGCAGGGGTCCTTGAGAACTGGAATTTAGAACCCCTGGTCCAGTGACTGGAGGCTACAGGCTAGGACTAGGAATTTGTGGAAGAATTTCAAACATCACCAGATGCAAATCAATCATTGGCCAATACAAATATTGTACATGGCACAATCAGGCTGATTTGGTGCAGATATTTGGAACAAGGCAAAATATTCTATTAATCACGCCGTCTAATAGCACTTACTGTGTATTTGCACATTTTAAACATGGGACACACTACAAATGTGCATTTAAATTTAATAGTGGGGGACCCTAAGAGACTACCTCCCTGAGGCTCATACACAGCAGTGCTTTGAGCTAAATGCTAGCATGAGCACATTAACAAGGACAGTGCTAATTTTGCTGTCTTTGCTATTTTGGAAACATGACTAGTTTTAAAAGGCATCTAATTGGACAGAGTAAAATGTGAGTTATGTTGGGGTCTATGTTGTTACAATGTCTATAGTATTAAAGGGTAGATTACATTTACAGCTTGTGAAGTCAATGCAGGAATCAAGTAATTTATCAAACGTTTGTAGCCAATTCCATCCAGCCGTTTTTGAGAGATTTGAGACGTTCACTTTAAAGCACAATTATCAAACTCATGGTAAAAAGAGGTGGAAAGATCTATGACCAAAGAACTGTTACCTGCATTTGTACTAAAGGAACAGTCAAGGGATCACTTTATTCAGCCCGAGTATGAAGGAAACCTGTGCATTTGATGAACTGTGTGTAACAATTAAAAATGCTCAGCATAGATAAGAGGCAGCAAAACAAAAGGCCTATGTGCAAGAGGCGGGTTAAAGGTGGTCTAAGAAATGAATTAAGAAGTTTTTTTAAAAAAAATTCTAATTTCTTTCATCTGAACTTTTCCATCAAAGATTCACTCTGCGTCATCTCCTGGGTGCCATATTTAATAACCATATAAAGATGGACCAGATACTGTCTCAAGTATAATTGTTCACCAGGAGAGGTAGAAACATGCGGTGCCATTGTCTGTCTCCCTTTTGTAGTTAGTTAAAAGGTGGATAAATAAGATGCAATTTAGAGACTTTTAAGAGATGATTTTTTTTCGCCTGCCTTAATCATGGTGAAATTACCTCTGGGTGAGGGCTGTCATTAAAATAGAAGAGGCACTTGCTTCTTCGATGCTCAAGGCGAGCATGAAGCGCTAATAGCACAGTGCCTCAATGGCGCTAACAGTTTTAACGGGCCCTGAATTATCCTGCTGTGCATGTAGCCTCGTCTGCACCACCCACTCACAGAGGCTGTCTTATGATGGTCTATTTGTAGTTTGTCACAGCTGTTTACTATGATAAGTACACGCAGGAATATGGTGTGTGATGTATTCCAAAGCTGCAGAGCAATTGGACTACATTTATTTACCTGATACTGACTGAACTCTATGCTGCACAATCACATTAATGACCCACTTAGACTCGTTTCTATTCTGACACTATGCACTACTCCGCCAATATTACCACGAGCACAAGTTCAATTTTTTGTTTTCACTTCACAGCAGAAGGCAAAGTGACTACTTTGGTATGTGCACCATTACTGATGTTACTTTCTGTCTCAGAGGCCCAGGGTTGGCCCTGGGTGTATGTCCCTCAGGGTGGCTTCTGGCCCCGGGCTAGAAGCCACATGTCGGCGGAGAAGAAGTGACGTGGCCAACAGCCTCCAGATGTTAGCCTGCATTAGGGCCTGTCAGCTTGTCATGTCACCACCTACACTACCACACAGTCCATCAGCTCCCATCTGCTGCCCTACAACTCTTGAGGGAGAGGCTATGGGGGGGGGTACTACTGCCTCTCATCACAGACAATTCATCGCAGCATTCACCATTGACACATATGATGTTGTGTTAAGATCTTTCTGACATGAGCTTTTGGAACAGTGGTGGAAGAAGCACCAGATTCTGCTCAATAGTAAGTGTACAGAAGTTTTAGCATCCAAATATTATAATAACTATGTAAAGTCAAATACTGATTACAAAAGAATGACTCATATCATGTATGAAACAATGAAAATGCTTGTTAATAGCCCAAAAGTAATTAATTCTTAGTTTTTATAATAAATCCTAATTTTGGTGTTGATCATATTTTGCATTATTAATCTCAATCTGAAAAATGTGTACAAAACGCATTTAATAAATCTAGTAGAGTAAAAAGTAGAATATTTGTTGGTGACTTGTAAAGTACAAGTGCTGTATTGGGAAAATCAATTAAAACTTCTGAAGCTCAGTTGGTAAGGCAGTTGTCCACGGCCCACAGGGTCAGTGGTTCGATCCCTGCTCATCTCTGGGCAAAACACTAAAACCTCCAACAGCACTCCCATCTCCAGCTGTGCACTGCCAATCCAAGCCCAGTAGAAATTGCAGAGGCATCAGAATAATAATACACCGGTGTAAAAACTGTGCCAAATCAACATGCGGCAGATTTGCTGTTGTGACCCTGGCGACTCACAGGATAAGACAAAGGACAAAAAACAAAAAAACAAAAACTGTAACTGAACTTTACTTATTAGCTTTCCACTACTGAAGTGAAATATCTCCATCTACAGGCAGAGATGGTCTTTAAGCATATCAATCAATAATCTAGTACAGACAACATCAGTAGTGAGGGTTGTTTTTCCGAAAAAGATTCTATGTCATACTATCTTTATCAAAAACAAAGGCATTCACCTCACAAGTCAGTATCAATGTAAAGCTGAAATTATTAATAAAAAAGGGCCGACATAAAATTCATTCTTAAAATAATGACTATTTTTTTTTTAAACAAAGATTTCAAATATATGATAGTTTCAACGTCTGTAGATTTACTGGATTATTGTGGTTGCTCCAATACACCAAGCACTTTGAAGACATCAGCTTTGGCTTTGGTTAGTCATTTTTACAAAAACGGTTAAAGGACACCTTCACTGATTTTTAACTTGCTTCTTATGGTTTTAGTTTGGGTACTACGTGTACATAAATGCCAATAAACTTCCAATTGACTTCCCTTTATCAAAATAGATCTACTTTTGGCTTAAAAATGACTCCAGATGACATCACTTGGAGGAACCTTTAGTTCAGATTATTTTATCTTGTAGCTCACACTATGGAGTTTGTAATCATTGGCAAACTGCTTTTCTAAAGCTCCACCAGATTATATTATCTAAACTCCTAATGATTAAAAAAACCCTCTGGGTGATGTCATCTGGAGGTGTTTTTTAGCTAGAATTGGAGAAATATTTTAATATAGGGAAGTCAGAGAGAAGTTTTAAATTTTAAAATCTGATTTAAATTTTAATGACATTTTAAAAACCTATTAGTACCAATTCTAATACAAACTGTTATACAAATATGACATGGTTTTTATAAAAATATTATGAACTGATAAATGCAAATGTATCTTTTTGGGTTACCACTTGTCAGCAAATAATAGTTTAAATCAGCTCAGCCTTTACCAACTGTGATCTCTGACCCTTGTACATGTTTTGCGATAATTACCATAATAAATATTGTTTAAAATACATTGTTTTCTTAGTGGAGTACTTTCCATTATATACTAAATAATAAGTAAACTGTATGTTTTATAAAAGAAAAACCTATTATTTAAATTAAAACCACCAGGTGGTGTTATTAATGTGACAAACAGTGTGATGATTTAGAAGAAAAAAATAGCTTGATGTTTGGCTCCCTCTCCTGACACAAATGGGAAAAATGTCTGCCACAGTGGGGAAAAAACAGGTTTTGTCATTCTTGTCATTACGATGTCCTCTTATAAGCTCAGGATTCGACTACATGTCTGAAATGGGCTTTAGGTGTTGGACACAAGCAGATGTGCAGGTGACAAATCAAACAACCACCAGCACTGGGTTGGAAAGATCACAATACCTCAGGGATATCACTCTCATCTAATGTAAAAGCTGAGATGCTTTACTTGTTAGCAGGGAACCTCTGAATCACTGTCCTCGTAGTTCAAATAAACCAACTGCTCCTTAAAAAGCAATTTAAAACTTTTATCATCTACCCAAACATCTGCATAAAAATGAACAGGTCCAGTGCCTTTGCCCTTTCTCTGACTGAGACTGGGAGCCTGTTCCCAAATATGTTGAAGACAGAAATGCCGATTTGTGTGGGGAAGGGATCATGGGAAGCTCTCACAGGGAATAAGAGACGTTGGAAGCAACTAACGTTAACGTAAACCTTAACCTGTTCGATAGGACAGTTTAAATAGACGAAAAACAACTTACCTCAAATTTTAAGCGGTAACTTCATAGTCCATCTGCCTGGACAATGCTCCTCTGTTCTCTGCTTTCTGTCTGAACAGGGCCACGTCTCACCTAAAATCACACCAATATGGTTTTACACAGAACGAAATCTTCAATTGTTCAAGAATGTTCAAACTCGAGCGATAAATTACTTCTTATTGAACAAATCTTGCAAAGTTTTAACAGTCGAAGTGAAGACCCGTTATAATATTTGAAAATACTGACAACAAGCCAACGTGATGAAACACCTCTGTAAATGTTTGTGAGCTTGATATTCAAAAATAGTGAACTGTAGTTCAGTAGGCTGTGATCATTATTAGTTAATGGGGTTTTTAAACGGTCTTTTATTTGAAAAACCGATTGCTATGTATTCCTGTTTAAAAAGTTGGCTTAGGTGAGTGGTGTCCTCTCCAAGCTTACAGATTTAAATATACAGTCTAATAGCAGGGATAAAGACACAAAGTTGTGCTAAAATTAGCAATTAAACAATCACACTATAATGTTACCAGAGTGAAAAAACACAAGTTAGCCAAATATCAAGTAGTGGTTAATGTGAAATTAGGTAATTTTAGGTCTATTTCCCTGGGGTTTTATTTATTTAGTTAGTTATTTTTAATAGCTTTGACTAACCTGGTGTACACTAGTGAAACAAGAATCGAGCTTTTGAAGAAGTATCGCGACAAGATGTTTCGATGGCTCGCTCAAATCACGTGGCCCCTCGCGCCTCGTTACGTTACACGGGCAGCAGAAAGGTCTTGCGCTACATTTGAACATCAGATTTGCTCATTCAGAGATGCAGTCTATTTAAAAGTGATCTATTTTGTTTAATACAGCCTTGATTGAACAAAATAACAAACAATGGTAGCATTACAACTTCTGCTATTATGACTGTTTTATCACTTATTCCGCGCATTCACACGTAATACCAAATATTTACCGGCAGATGCCGCCATTTTAACTGTTTCAAATGCTTCATACACTGAACCATTTAAAACATTTGCTTCACATTGATTCATTAAATCGAAAAGCTTTGATTTCTCTACCTCGACTTTTAGCTTTCCCTTTGTTTCCCAGCGAAATAATTTTAACTATCCCTGTCATTTGTTTAAAGCACAGTGAATCCTCCAGCTGCTCATCAACTCCTGGTTCCTCTTCGAGTCCCAGCTTCCCGCGCGGCAGAATTCCCGGATGAAGCTCCGACGCACGTTACTTTCTGAAGTTTACGGCGCATTTTTTCTCGCTCTTCTAAAATCAAGGATTTCTACGGTAAAATAACAATTGTTACCGGCAGCAGGTTACAAAAAGTGGGTTTAACTCCTCATACCAACTAAAAAGAAACGGCCTGTTCACCTGTTCCGCATTTGGAACAGGCGAACGTGTGTTCAGCCAAAGATCGTTTCTGTGGAAAAACATCACTCTGTAGCTATTTTGAAGCTATACAGCAACTGGCTGTAGTTCTTCTTCAGACCAAAGATGAGTTATACACGACTAACAGTTGGAAAAAATATGCAGAATTATTAATTACTAGTAACAAGATAGAAATTGCCAATTACTGCAAATTATTATTTAATAAATACTATATTGTCCTTAAGTATGTAAGAGTACAATTTTTAGATATTTATACTCAAGTCTGCTATTTCATACTTTGACTTTACTACATTTCAGAGGCAAATAGACCTACTCAAGTGCATTTCCTTAATACTATATTACAAGTTACTCATCCTAATACAAAATACATGTTGGCTTAATATTTTTTTTGCATGAAATTCACAAACCACTCAGAAGCATAAAATAAAATTCTAGTTAAAAACATATGATATCAAAACAGCAATTAGCTGGCCAAAATGAAAAAAATGTAAGACCTTTTTTTTGGAAATAGTATATGCTTTTAGATAAATGTATATACAGAAAAAAAAAAAAATACCAGCACTGTAATGAGCAGAGAGTCATGTAAGAAAAATCAGAGACAACACAAGGGTTTGGTCAGGAAAAGGTAACTTTATTTAGTCTGGGATACATACTGTTGTTATATGCGGATTACTTGTCAGATAGAAAAAAAAAACACGGTAGCTTTTCAAAATAAAAGCATGGTCCATTTAATTTATTATATTTATGTTTTTTTAAAACACACTTCAATAAATATTTCTCTTCTTCTGGATTTTTTTTTTTTTTTTTACAAAAACATACAGTGACTGTACGAACAGTTGATGGAACAACACTGGATTAAAGGTCAGCTGTGTAGACACAGGCCAACACAGACACTGCAGATGCCACGGGAAGATCAAACCTAAAATACCTTTACACACTTCCAATTGTTTTACACAACTTTGTTCACATCACTATGGCAGATATAAACAACTGAATGTAAAGCGCTATCTGAGCACTGGTTTGTAAAGACGGGTAGCATCACACACTGAGGAGTACGGAGAGAACTAGCTCTAGGTTAAGACACATGGGTAACAAAAGTACAATGCACCTCAATGCAGGGCCCCGTTCATAAGCATGGTTCAGTCTACTGCTCTCATCCTTCAAACTCAAAAGCTTAAGACGTAACTGCAGTGAGCATAGACCTGTTGCACTTTAAAGGGCATAAAGCAAAGCAGTTAAGTCCACACTTCAGGGTTCAGGGTGCAGCATGAGGTTAAAAATGAGATGCATTATACGAAAGATGCTAGTAAAGCACTGTAGGGAGCGTCTGAGTGCAGTGCTTTTAAGAGGTAAACGCTCATTTATCAATACTGCAAAATGAACATATCAGGTCAAGTGTTGTGAAAAAGTGACAGGTCAGAGGAATGGAGCTTTTTCCCTACAACCCTGCTTTTGTTTTAAGGATCATACTGGTGTTTCTGCAAGTTCATTTCATTCACTACACCACCATGCATGCTTTGCCTCACTGCTGACTGTTTTCTTTGCTTTTGACAGGTGATTCATCACGCTTTGCATTATTTTTACGGAACTTACTTATTATTGTGAGCTAATGGAACAGGAAGCCTGGACTCATTTGGAGAAAAAAGAAATCTGCTGCAGTGAGGTAACCATGAGCTGATAAGAAGCTCGGGCACGGTCGGTTACTTGACAGCGTCGCATTGATGAGCTCTGATGTCTGAAAGTCAAACCCAGACAATGAATTAAAAAGCAAAACCATGCACAGTTAGAGTAGCTAGAAAGGCTTTAAAAAGAGAATTGTTCTGCAGATTCATTAGCCTCGTCTTAATATCATATTGTGACTCGCTGACAAAAATAAACCCGAGCAGGAGGTTCAGCAAATCCTGCATCGACCAACTCTCATCCTGACACGAACAGCTGCCCAGAACATGTATAGCACATTAAATACAGTATTTACTTTTATCAAGTATACAGCAAATGATTTGAAGTAAATGGGTTAAATCATCCAAAAAAACACAGCTACGCTCCTTCTTTTGATCATTCAGCTACAAATTAGTGACTGGTTGCAAAGGTTGGAAACAAACTGCCATTTTTCTCTGTTACTACTTGTTGCCTTTGTCTGTCACCAGTCTACCATAGATCCTCTTTGTAGTTACACTGTGTGCCCGATGACCTAATCAGATTAGTGAAAGCTGACCCTTCTGCCCCGCGTGCTCACCTACAAAGGTGAAGCCGGAGACCTCCAGGTAAAGTAAATCCCATCACCCATCACCCATCACCTATGATCCATTTGTATTCCCCATGTCAGCAGGCATGTAAACTGGAACACAGACATCTAATACTGTGTTAAGTAATGCTGGAGCTGATGCATCATTGATGCAGAGACATCCTCTCTGCAGGTAAGCGGATCTCTAAAAGAGGACGTCTCCCGTGAGGCTTTGAAACCACGTCTCTCGGGGGCAGGGGTGCCCCTCCGAACAGCTCAGGAAGCTGCAATCTGCAGAGGAATTGTGGCAAAGTAGTTTGGCAATGACTGTGTAAGCAGGGGAAGCAGTTTCCACCACTCGGCCAGGAATTAGGGCACCAAAATATCATGACAGATCTAAGCACACCAGCATACATAAACACACACACACACACACATATCCCAAGGCCTCCTGTGAGTCAGAATGTTATTAATAGACCAAAACAGCAGGAGCTGTCACCCTGTCTATTGCTCACAGCCAATTATGAGGCTCTGCAGGTGCAACCATTCAACAACAAA